>NC_053492.1:72794889-73394889 GCF_905171775.1 Rana temporaria | reverse complement strand
CCCTCCACCAAAAATTTACATAATGTGGGGAAAGGATGGGAAGACAGACAAGCCTGCAAGAGCGGGACGTTGATGCGGCTTTGTCATGTGGACTTTGCTTGCTTCAGCGAACAGGCAGACTTGGGGTGAGCGCTGTAGGTGACACTGGCTATAAATTTCACAAGCCATGATTGAAATTGTTACATATTTGTGACTTGCCTAAAAACTGAATCGGGTGCCCAAGTTTATCAAAAGTAGACAAATGAACTGGGGTCCGTAGTAAACTTAAGGGCACCCTGGAGGTGCCTGGTACAACAGGGGATTTCCGTGATGGGGCACCAGTAAGTCGTATGTGTAGAAGACTGGCATGTTGCACAAACTGGTGACCTTAACCCAGCAAAATGGTGACAAAATTGTTGTGTATCCATGTTGCTCCAGTCAGTCACCACCTGGTGCTGGGCAAAAATAGCTGCAGCTTTAGCAGGAAAAGAACGATGGTAATCATAGAAAGCTGACCCCATCATGTATAGAGGTAGAGATCCAGTTCCTTCCTCCTCTGAGGACTAACAGAGAAAATAACATCCATGAAAATGCTAAAGGCAACAACAAAATCCGGAATGGAAAACTTGAGGTTAAGCCTGTGATCCCTGGTCTTGAATACCACAGAGGCCTCACCACAAGCACACAACTTATTGTCAGCTATATCATGAGCCACTATCAACAGGAAAGCTTAATTAACATCTTTGCCATCTAGAATGTCCTTTTTGATATTTGCTGGCAAGAAATGAGCCGGAGTAACTGACAGTGAACTACCATCTTTACCTAACGGAACCACCAAGGGGGTCACGGAAACCGCTGATGTGCTGGGAATGGCAGAAGCCTCCGGGGCTGGGCATAGATGGGTCTCCAAGACCTCGATCCTGGCCTGTAACTCCTCACAGGATGTTGCCAACAAGCTCAGGGTGGCGTAAGAGAATACGACTGAGCGAAGGGACTTGCTTAGGAACGGAGCCTGACGCACTAGGAAACAAAAGTCTGAAAAAAAATCGGGATTTTTTTTACAACAAACTATGAAACTGTTTTTTTTTTTTCATTTTTCTTTTAGCAAAAAATTTAAAACCCAGCAGTGATTATAAATACCACCAAAAGAAAGCTTTGTTTGTGGGAAAAAAATTATAACAATAAAACAGTGACAGCACAGAAAGCTGAAAATTGGCCTGGGTAGGAAAGGGGTTTAAGTGCCCAGAAAGAAAGTGGTTAAAGTAGAAATTATAGGCAAAACTTTTATTTCACTTTGGCTAGAGTAATGAAGGGTTATAACCCTGTCAGTTTTCTTTGCCATCTGTGTCCCACTGAGATATCCCTTCACTAAGGTGACCAGATTTTTTAAATTAAATCTGGGGGCATATCTTTTTTTTACTAGCAATGGCGGAAATCAGCGACTCTCTTCCCATCGCTGCCACTGCCCGCCTCACAGCCTGTCAAGTCTTACCCTCCAGGCCTCAGCTACTACTGGGTGGGGATCAGAGGAAGATCAATCCACCAGGGAAGGCAAGGAGATAAGCAGGCAGGCTGCTGGCTGGGACTTGAGCCAAGGCAGAAGAACATGCGAGTGGAGCTGAATGGGCATGCACCCGAAACTGAAGAAATATTCCCTCCGATCTGACCAACACGTGATCACCTGAAGGGTGCACAAAAAAAATACACCCCCATAAGCTAGTAGTAGAGGCGGAGTGGGAGTGTGTAATTCTGATTTTTTTTTCTATTCTGCACTGACTGTCTTTGAAATTGTCCCAGCCCCTGTTCAAATCTAATCCGGGGACAGACTTGGTCCGGGGACAGACTTGGTCCGGGGACAAGGTCCTCAATCCGGGAATTGTCCCCGGAAACCGGGGATGTCTGGTCACCCTACCCTTCACTTCCTCTCCCATAGCCAAAACAGAAAGTAAGAGGAAATCTCTAAAAATTAAAGGACTACCTCCGAACCCCTTGGTTCACCAGAACCTGTGTCCCGGCTGGATTATTTCCCCTCTATTACTATTCTGGGGACAGCCCAAAAGTTGGGATTTCTCTTTACTTTCACTTTCAATGATATTGGTAAATAGGACAAATAGAGAGGGTAAAACTCTAACAGGGGCAAAGACAGCAATAAAACCCCCGGTGTTTTAATCCATTGGCAATCTATAAAAAAAGTTTTGTCTAATTTTATAAACCAAAAGACAGCAAATATGAAAAGTCCACTGTTAGAGTTTATTCAGAATTTAAGGTGAAGGTCAGACAAAAAATGTACAATGTAGACAAAAAGGTAACTATAAACCACACAACTGGCAAGTCAACGTGTTCAACTTAAGATTGTTGACTGTGTGCAAGCTAAACTATTGATAACAGAGGAAATAATAAAGTTCCTTCCAGCTCCTTTCATTTTTGGCTTAAATAACAGATGATAACAAATGATGATGGATATTTCACCTCAGGCTCAGCAGCACTACCTAGCCTCAACAAAACAGTTTTTTATTAATATAAATTAGCTGTGAACTAATGAAGAACAATATACCATGTTTGCCATTGCAGAGGTGACTCAGACCTGTCTGAAAGTTTAGCAATATGTGCAGAATTTTTCCTATTTGTAACATAGGAAGAGACTTAGATTAAAACACATGTGCACATTTTTCAGGTGACCCCTGCTTCCCCTGCAGATGCTGTTTTGTGAAACCAAATCTTGGATAATTTACAAAGGCCATGAATTTGTTTTAAGGAGATGTACATTGGTTACATTTCCCAAAAACATACCCCTCATCATCAGAGTTCATGAATTCTGATGTCCAACCTTTCTGGAAATGAAAAGGTTGAAGTAGCTCCTGATGTTGACCCCGTCTCCATCAAAGGAGAGGGATCAATTTGTTCTACCATTTACACATCATATTAGTAGTAATTGAACGTGTGTCCGAACCAAGAGTTATTTAGGTGGATTTAGGGTGCAACACATCCAGTAGGCTGCATCTCTATTTAAAACTTGTTTGAGGACTACATATGCCTCGCTGCAGTAAAAAGCTGCTGGAAGAGAACCATTAAAAAGACAGTCAAGTGTCTTTGTACTTGCTGGATAATTCCTTATTAAAGGGGTTGTAAAGGTACAATTTCTTTTTCCTAAATTGCTTCCTTTACCTTAGTGCAGTCCTCCTTCACTTACCTCATCCTTCCACTTTGCTTTTAAATGTCCTTATTTCTTCTGAGAAATCCTCACTTCTTGTTCTTCTGTCTGTAACTACACACCGTAATGCAAGGCTTTCTCCCTGGTGTGGAGTGTCGTGCAAGTCCAACATGCTGGTGAACTATAAATCCCAGAAGGTAAAGAGACTCCACCGGTGAAGAACAGAAGCAGCAGGTAAATTGTGACAGACCCTCCACCTCCAATTTAATATCTACGTTCACCTCAGAGCATGGACTCCTGAGGTAACAGGTAGTCATGAAAGGAAATCCCACACAATCAGGTAGATAACAGGTACAAATCAATTAATAAGTATCATTTTTCTCTGGATTTTTGTGAAAGTCTTAAGGGTTCAGCTTGCATTTCTGGGGGGTTATTGTTTGTATATTTTTGTGCTGATTGCACACTCTGGGCCGGATCCAGAAAGAAGATACGACGGTGTATCTCCTGATACGCCGTCGTATCTCTGAGTCCGGCCGTCGTATCTATGCGCCTGATTCATAGAATCAGGTTACGCATAGATATGCCTAAGATCCGACAGGTGTAAGTGACTTACACCGACAGATCTTAGGCTGCAATTCCAGGCCGGCCGCTAGGTGGCGCTTCTGTATCTTTTACGCGTTGAATATGCAAATGAGCATTTACGCCGATTCAGAAACGAACGACCGCCCGGCGCTTTTTCTTACGTTGTTTGCGTTCGGCTTTTTCCGGCAGGACACTACCCCTGCTATAGGCGGGGTAAGTGCGGTGTATCCTATGTTAAGTATGGTCGTCGTTCCCACGGCAAGTTTTGAATTTTTTATGTTGTTTGCGTAAGTCGTTCGCGAATACGGCCGGACGTAATTTACGTTAACGTCGAAACCAATGACGTCCTTGCAACGTCATTTGGAGCAATGCACACTGGGAAAATTTGCGGACGGCGCATGCACTGTTCGATCGGCGCAAGGACGCGCCTGATTTAAATTTTAGCCGCCCCCTAGCCGCGGAATTTGAATTCCGCCGGGGGATTTACGATACGCCGCCGCAACTTTAGAGGCAAGTGCTTTCTGAATAAAGCACTTGCCTCAAAAACTTGCGGCGGCGTAACGTAAATCAGATAGGTAACGCGGATCTAAAGATCCGCTGACCTATCTGAATCTGGCCCTCTATTTTTAATTCAAAGATTTAGCCAGGGCTTTTTTTTCTCAGAAAATAGGTGCAGGAACTCCCCACTCTTCAAGTCAGCTGATGTCTCCACCCCCTACCCAACTCTGACCACTGTCCCTTGGCTCCTCCCCCTACCACCTTCTATTACCACCTATTTTAGAGAATACAGAACAAAGTATTATTTTGTTGTGCTAAAAATTTCTTTAGAATTTGTTAATGATAACAAAAAAAGCAGTAAAATAGATCTCCCCAACAACAAAAGTCCCCTGCAACAAAATGCTCCTCCAGCAACCACCGAAGTCCCCCAGCAGCAAGCAACAATTGACCCCCACCTAAACATTAGATCTCTCACAGCTAAAATTGACCCTCAGCATCAATAGATCCCCTACCACGAGCATCAATAGTCCCTCAAGCGGAAAGCAACAGTAGACCCCTCCCCCAACAATAAACATCCCTTGCAAAAACAGATCCCCCCTCAACAATAGAACCTCTTGCACACCCCACCACCACTTGCCATTAAAAAATTACATACATTTAATGTTGAAGGTCCCGGAACAGTGTACTCCGCGTTTCCACTGAAAAAAAAGCCCTGGATTTAACCATGTAATTCTTCCAGGTTACAGACCCTGAGCCATGGATTTAGCATTGTGACTCTTCCAGGTTACAGACTCTAAGCCCCCCCCCCCCCCCTACACACACACGCACACTTTGGCGAAAGCTGATGTTGTAGACAGATAACAAAAGAACCAGAGGTGAACTCTGATGAACTAAAAACTGTAAAGGTAAGTTGAATTGTGCATTGTGTCACCTCATTTCTCCAAAATTTGCAAGTCAGTAACCAAAAAAATTTGATTTAAGTCTTATGCCTCGTACACACGATCATGATTCCTGAAGAGAAAAGTGCGATGTGAGCTTTTTTTGGCAAATCTGACCGTGTGTATGCTCCATCACACTTTTTCAGTCAGAATTACAGCCAAGAAAAGATTGAGATCAGGAAAAGTTTATCTGTATGCAATTATGACGCACAAAAAAAACGTGCATGTTCCCAAATCAAGCAGAAGAGCCGAACTGCCTATTGAACTTCATTGTTTTCGGCTCGTCGTACGTGTTGTACGTCACCGCGTTCTTGACGTTCGGAATTTCAGACAAGATTAGTGAGACTGTGTGTATGCAAGACAAATTTCAGCCGTTTTCCTGCTGAAAAAAAAAATACGCGGTTTTCTTGTCGGAAATCGCAATCGTGTGTAGGGGCATTATAGACACGGAGGAGATAGGTATTTGCTAAAATCCATATAGCTTACATATAATGGGCCAGATCAGTGTTTCTCAACCTTTTTCCAGTCGGGGCACCCTTAAAAAGTATTTTCAGTCTTGAGGCACCCCAGTCCAAGGCTTGGTTCACATTATGGTGTGTCGCAGAACACGCGCAAAATCGCGCTCATTCCTGACACACAGAATAATGCTCTGCTCTTTAGAGGTACCATTAATTCTTAATGGTACACCCACACATTGGAAAACATGGGGTGCTTTAGCTGCAGTGCAATTAAAAAAAAAAGAAGAAGGTTGGGGACTTGTTTCCCTGCATTTTTGTGGGTACAGAAGCCCATTGAAATGAATGGTCTGCCCTACATGCAGCTGCACAGATGTGAACCAAGGGCTTGTTAACATGTCAAAGGGGCGGTAAAACCACATGGTTGAGACGTTTTTACCACCCCCAACTTCTCTACCTTTAGCTGCAGAGGCAGCAGCTGGGGTGTTCACATGCTGTGGCTGCAACTGGTGGTATACCGAGGGTGAATGGGGGTGCACTGCAACTACCCCGCAACTGTGTGCATTGCACGGTTGCGGTGTAGTGATGCTGCATTTACGGGCTTAAAACAGGTAGTAAAGAGGCAACATAATGCCTCTTTACGGCCTGTCAAATGCCTCTGAAAAGCGATCTGTGCATGGATTGCTTTTCAGGTAGTAAAAACAGGTAGTAAAGAGGCAACATAATGCCTCTTTACGGCCTGTCAAATGCCTCTGAAAAGCGATCTGTGCATGGATTGCTTTTCAGGTAGTAAAAACAGGTAGTAAAGAGGCAACATAATGCCTCTTTACGGCCTGTCAAATGCCTCTGAAAAGCGATCTGTGCATGGATTGCTTTTCAGAGAAGCAGCAGTCCTTGCTATCAAACAAGCCCTACAAAATCCATTGTCATGGTACAGGAATGGGGGGGGGGGGCAGGATTAAAAGTAACATACATACAGACTACAGACACAGGCTTACACATGCATACACATACATACCAGGGTTGCCAACTTTCAGTAAATTTACGAAGTTTGTAAAATCCGTACTTTTTTCATCTGTCCTTGAATGTCCATTGCGGACATGTAGGCTGCATGTCTGTAACGGACATTCATGGACAAATGCAAAAAGTATGGATTTTACAAACTCTTTGTAAATTTACTGAAAGTTGGCAAACCTGATACACGCACACAGACAGACAGTCACATGTGCACAAACATACAGACAGACAGTCACATGTGCACACACATACAGACAGACAGTCACATGTGCACAAACATACAGACAGACAGTCACATGTGCACACACATACAGACAGACAGTCACATGTGCACACACACACACACACATACAGACAGACAGTCACATGTGCACGCACACACATACAGACAGACAGTCACATGTGCACACACACACATACACAGTCACATGTGCACACACACACACATACATACAGACAGTCACATGTGCACACACACACGCACACACATACAGACAGTCACATGTGCACACGCACACACACACACACACACACACATACATACAGACAGACAGACACACACGCACACACACATACAGACAGTCACATGTGCACACACACACATACAGACAGACAGTCACATGTGCACACACACACACACACACACATACAGACAGACAGTCACATGTGCACACACACACATACAGACAGACAGTCACATGTGCACACACACACATACACAGTCACATGTGCACACACACACACACACATACAGACAGACAGTCACATGTGCACACACACACATACACAGTCACATGTGCACACACACACATACACAGTCACATGTGCACACACACACACATACAGACAGACACATGTGCACGCACACACATACAGACAGACAGTCACATGTGCACACACACACATACACAGTCACATGTGCACACACACACACACACACATACAGACAGACAGTCACATGTGCACGCACACACACACACACATACAGACAGACAGACACATGTGCACACACACACGCACACACACATACAGACAGTCACATGTGCACACACACAGACAGTCACATGTGCACACACACACAGAGACAGTCACATGTGCACACACATACAGACAAATGTATAAAGCCATTTTAAAAAAAAATAATGTAGCTTCTAGCTCAGTACCTTTTCAGATTTCTCTTTAGCCGGGTACTGCACTCTAGGGGGAAGCAGAGAGCACAGCACACTCCTCTGCACTTCACTTTCATTTTTGAAGCCGACAGAGCTTCTCACAGTTCGGCAGGAGAGCTCATCTGACAGCCTTCTCTCCACTGACCCCCGCGGCACACCTGAAAACCTCTGACGGCACACCAGTGTGCCGCGGCACACTGGTTGAGAAAGGCTGGGCCAGATCCACATACCCTGGCGCATATTTCCGTTGGGCGTAGCGTATCCAAGATACACTACGCCGCCGTAACTTACTTTTTTTGTATCCTCAAAGAATGCGCGCCGTACGTTACGGCGGCGTAGTGTATCTTTGGCGGCGTAAGGGCGCGCAATTCAAATGGATGTGAGGGGGGCGTGTTTTATGTAAATACATCTTGACCCGACGTAAATGAAGTTTTTTTTCAACTGCGCATGCAGTTGAAAAAGTAGTAGAGGACTATAAACTCCTCCTGCTTGTGTTTCCCTGTAGACAGGCTGTCTTGTGACAGCTGCATATCGGTTAGACAAGTAGGTACTTAGATTTTTTATTATTAAAATAATTACAGTGCCATCATCCTTATACATAAAGAGAAGGGATACTGTAAAATAAACCGTGTGTGTTTTAGTATCTCTTTAAAGCGGAATTCCACCTAAAAATGGAACTTCCGCTTAACCCACTCCTCGCCCCCTTACATGCCAAATTTGGCATGTCATTTTTTTGGGGGGGGAGTGGGGGCTTCAGGAGAAGGGGACTTCCTGTCCCACTTCCCCCTTCCGCCGAGGGGCTGGAAAGGCGATTAGCTTAATCGCCTTTTCACAGCCCCTCCCTGTAGGCGAGCGCCTGTCCAATCGGATGGCGCCGCTCTGCTTGCGCATGCGCAGTGGGTGCCCAACCGTGAAGCCGAAAGCTGTCACTGCCGGGTGCCCACACTAGGAATGAAGATGCCGGCCGGCGAGGGGGGGCGAGGAGCGTAGCCCCGGCCGGCACGTCGCTGGACCCGTGGAGCAGGTAAGTGTCTGTTTATTAAAAGCCAGCAGCTACACTTTTTGTAGCTGCTGACTTTTAATAAACTTAAAAAATGGCTGGAAAACCCCTTTTATCCTATTGTCTCTAGGGACAAGCTAGCCAACATAAGGGAATCAATCAGCCATGACACTGCAAACTGCAGCCACAACATGTGAGCCTATCATTACAAGGTAAGGCAAACAAACGACACAGGAATATCAATATACTAATACCTAGTTAAAACAACAAAAACATTTGAAAGTGTACAATGCCTTTGAGCATATCTCTCACATCACTACGTTTTTCTTGCTGGCAGTCTTACATTAATCAAAGGCGTGGACAGGCTGTTTCTGGCACAGAACATACTCACTGTATGTAAGGAATCACTGGGGTCAGTGCAGGCAGCTGGGGTCATGTCTGGTGATTGGCTTATACATTGGCTCATGATATCTGCTTGGTTTTAATAGAGGTTGAACATAGGTATAGTTCAATAAAGCTTTTGCTTTCATGGGCACCAAATACATCTCAAATTGGTGCACAAGATAGTTTTACTTCTATTCTTTTGTGGCATTTCCTAGTTACAGGCTCAATTTAATATATATTAAAATTAAAATGTACACTTACCGGCCACTTTATTAGGTACACCTGTTCAATTGCTTGGTAAATAGGGATGAGCCCAATGTTCAAGTCGAACGTAAGTTGGACTCGAACATCAGGTGTTCGCCAAATAGCGAACAATTAGCGGTGTTCTCAGCAAATTCGAAAGCTGCAGAACTTTGGGAGATTGACATTAAAAATCAAAAGTGCTCATTTTAAAGGCTTATAAGCATGGTATTGTCATAAAACGTGTTTGGGGACCCGGCTCCTGCCCCAGGGGACATGTATCAATGAAAAAAAAAGTTTTAAAAACTACAGTTTTTTCGGGAGCAATGATTCTAATAATGCTTTAAGTGAAACAATAAAAGTGAAATATTCCTTTAAATTTCGTACCTGGGGTTGTCTATAGTATGCCTGTAAAGTGGCACATTTTTCCCATGTTTAGAACAGTCCCGCAGCAAAATTACATTTCTAAAGAAAAAAATAAGTAATTTAAAACTACTCACTGCTGTAACGAATTGTCGGGTCTTGGCAATATAAATAAAAGTCATTATCGTAGAGGTCCCCCCAAAAACACTTTTATTGTTTCTCTTTAAGCATTATTAAAATCACTGCTCCTGAAAAAACAGTAGTTTTTAAAACTTTTTTTGCATTGATACATGTCCCCTGGGGCAGGACCCCAAACACTTACATATAAGCCATTAAAATTAGCACTTTTGGTTTTTCATGTTCGTGCCCCATAGACTTTAACAATGTTCGCGGGTTCAAACAAATTTTTTGCCTGTTCGCACGTTCTGGTGTGAACCGAACTGGGGGGGTGGGGGGTTCGGCTCATCCTTATTGGTAACACAAATTGCTTATCAGCCAATCACATGGCAGCAACGCAATGCATTTAGGCATCTAGACGTGGTGAAGAGGACATGCTGAAGTCCAAACCAAGCATTAGAATGGGGAAGAAAGGAGATTTAAGTGACTTTGAACATGGCATGGTTGTTGGTCCCAGACGGGCTGGTCTGAGTATTTCAAAACTGCTGATCTACTTGGAAATATTCAGTGAGCATCAGTTGTGTGGAGGAAAATGCCTTGTTGATGTCAGAGGAGAATGATAAGCAGCAGTAACTAAGGTATGCAAAATACCATCTCTAAAGCACAACACATCAAACCTTGAAGCAGATGAGCTACAGCAGCAGAAGACCACACTGGGTGCCACTCCTGTCAGCTAAGAACTGGAAATTGAGGCTACAATTCACACAGGCTCACCAAAATTAGACAAGAGAAGATGGAAAAAAATCTTCGGATGAGTCTCAATTTTATCTGCGACGTCCAGTGGTAGGGTTAGAATTTGGCGTAAACAACATGAATACATGGATGCCTTGTATCAACACTTCAGGCTGGTGGTGTAATGATGTGGGGGATATTTTCTTGGCACATTTTGGGCCCCTTACTACCAACTGAGCATTGTTCAAATGCCACGGCCTACCTGAGTATTGTTGTCCATGTTTATCCCTTTATGACTACAGTGTACCCATCTTCTATAGGCCAATTCAAAGAGGATAACTCACCAGGTCACAAAGCTCAAATCATCTCATCACTGGTTTCTTGATCATGACAAGAGGTCACTGTACTCCAATGGCCTCCACAGTCACCAGATCTCAATCCAATCGAGCACCTTTGGGATGTGGTGGACAAATATTATCATGTCAATATGGACCAAAATCTCTGGACCAAAATCTCAGCACCTTGTTGAATCTATGACACGAAGAATTAAGGCAACTTTGAAGTAGGGTGACCACATTTTCAAACTGCCATTCAGGGACACCCCTCTACTTCACAAAAATTTGCCAATTTTAAAGTTTTTCAGGAGCAGTGATTCTAATTATGCTTAAAGTGCAACAATAAAAATGAACAATTCCTCTAAATATAGTGCCTGGGGGCCCCCTTAGTCTGCCTGTAAGTGGGGCATGTGTACCATGTATAGAACATGAAATTTCTAAAGAAAAAAAAAAGAGTCAAATCACATTTAAATTGACTCACGGTTGCTGGCACCCGGCTATTGAAAAAAAGAAAACGCAAAAAAAAAACTAGTGCCCCCCCCCAGTCCATGCCAGCACCCACGGCTCTACCCCCCACCCCAAAGCATCACGTCCCCATCTTACCCTGGCTGGTGGTTGTGGTAGCATGCAGGCAGGGGGGTTATCAGAAGCTGTAAGCCCCCAAAGGACCCAAAGGGTCTGGAATGGACTAGAGGAGGGGGACCCCACGCCCTGTTTTTTTTTACTGGCAGCTGTATTTTTTATTTAGCTGTCAGGAGGAAAGCCCAGACAGCTGAAGACTCATCAGTTGTTAGGGACGCCGTCTTCCCAGCCGGCGTGTCTTATCGTGTGGCTGTGTCAGTTTCTCTCTCTTTCTCTCATTGGGTGGCTGTGTCAGTTTCTCTCTGTCTCTCTCTCATCGGGTGGCTGTGTCAGTTTCATTCCGGGACACTGTATTGTCCTCTAATGAAGGTGCCCAGGACCCGGGACAGAACTGCAAAATGCGGGACTGTCCCAGGCAATCCGGGACACGTGGTCACCCTACTCTGAAGGCAAAATGGGGTCCAACCACCCTGTACCAGCAAGGTGTACCTAATAAAGTGCGTGGTGAGAGTATATCTGTCCTTATAATGGCAAATGTAAACTGTAGAGCATTAAAACAACTGTACATCTGTAACAGTCTTTATAAGATTATTATGCTGTTGTTTCTGGGTGAGGGTTCCACTTTAAATTTGTTATGCCTTGTAACAGTCATTTAGGTGACAACAGAGAAACCTCCTGTACCATAAAAGCCTTCTGTGTCAGCAGTCCGAACACCTAAGGCTGATACAGAATGAAGGCCAAACGCCAACCAAATAAAACTAAGAAGCACAAAACGACATCAGTGTATTTTCCATGCCGTGAACATTTGACCTCACTTATTACTACAATGAGTCTTTTGGTGAGTGTGTTTAATATTTGCATTTGGCCCCCATTGTACGCTCTCAGCTACTTTATGATCATAATTGCACATTAAAAGTCCAGATCACCGAGTTCTACATCTATGTACAGCTACCTATTTCTAAAAGGCCAATAATTAATCCCACATGAATGACAACTGCTTTGTAATTTATTCCCCTTTGTTTGGCTGTGGTTTGCAGAAACATGAACTCTGAATTAGTGAGCTATGTGTGTTTCAATCTGGAATCCATATGTTGTTCTATTTCTCCTTAATATATCTGCCCCCCCCCACCCCACCTCTTCCAAAAAAAGTCATGGGAAAGGTGTGTACCACATTCTATTATTATTCATTTACTTCCCATGTTCCAGATTTTTTTTTAATGGTTGTTTTATTATGAAGATAAATGTATATATATATATATATATATATATATATATATATATATATATATATATATATATATATATATATATATATATCTACACGCTATTTTACCAAAAGTATTGGGACTACTACTTTTCCACGCACATGAACTTTAACGGCATCCCAGTCTTAGTCCGCAGGGTTCAATATTGAGTTGGTCCACCCTTTCGGCTATAACAGTTTCAACTCTTCCAGGAAGACTGTCCACAAGGTTTAGGAGTGTGTCTATGGAAATGTTTGACCATTCTTCCAGAAGCGCATTTGTGAGGTCAGGCACTGATGTTGGACGAGAAGGCCAAAGGGTGGCGCCATTCCAATGGAACTTCCACTTTATAGTGCCGTCGTACGTGTTGTACATCACTCTGCTTTGTTCGAGCATTTTTTTTTTTCACGATCGTGTGTATGCAAGGCAGGCTTGAGAGGAATCACGTTGAGAAAAACTTTGTTTTTTTCAATGGCATGAATAACGTGTGTACATGGCAATATACAATATACAATATGGGAGGCTTTGAATGGCTTCAAACATCCCCTAACTTGACATGAGGCTTCAATTTTGAAACAAAGTGACGCTAACGCTTCATGTTTCTGATATTGTGAACAGCACTGTATCATTTGCATAGGTGTTTGAGGGGCGTTTTTAGCGCTTCTCAAATGCCTGCCTTTAATGTCAGTGTGAACTTAGCCTTACAGTGAACCTGCCTGCCCTCTTTTACCACATCTGTCCGCCTGTTACTGGTTCTGGCCTGTTGCATCTGTCTGCTGTTCTGGTACCATGCTGTTCTGGTACCGTGCTGTGCTGATCCAGCTTGATTCCTTGACTTGGCTCACCTGACTTTCTACTGCCAACTGCTGCCTACACCTGCTCTAAGTTTTGGATTTTTTCTCACTCTTTGTACCGAAGACAATGAAAATCAGGAAAAATTGCGATCTTCACAACTGGGACCCAGATGGCATTAAAAAAAGACAAGTAAAAACAAGGCTCGATACATGTTTTAAATGGGCCATTCAAATTATCACTGGGCAGTTCGAAAGTACTCCACAAAAACAGGGGGCCAGATTCACAAAGAGATACGACGGTGTATCTCCTGATACACCATCGTATCTCTGACTTAAACTGGTCCTATCTATGCGTCTGATTCATGGAATCAGTTACGCATAGATATGGCTAAGACCCGACAGTGTTACACTGTGTTACACTGTCAGATCTTATTTTCAATTTTTTAAATGGCGCCGGGGGAGTTCCCGCTGATTTACGTTGAATAATATGTAAATCAGCGAGATACGCGAATTCACGAACGTACGCGGACCCGACGCAGTGTTCTTACGACGTTTCCGTAGAGGCTTTCCCGGCGTATACTTACCCCTGCTTCTATGAGGCGCAGCCAATGTTAAGTATAGCCGTCGTTCCCGCGTCGCTTTTAAATTTGTTTACGTCGTTTGCGTACGCCGATTCAGAAACCCGCGCGTCGCTAGTTACGCTCACGTCGAAACCACTGACGTTCTAGTGACGTCAGTGGGAGCAATGCATGCCGGGAAATTCCGCGGACGGCGCATGCTCATTTAAATCGGCGCGAGAACGCGCCTGATTTAAATAGTACACTCCCCCTAGCCGGGGAATTTGAATTCCGCTAGGGGATTTACGATCCGCCGCCGCAAGTTTGGAGGTAAGTGGTTTGTGAATTACCCACTTGCCTCGCAAACTTGCGGGAGCGGATCTTAAATCAGGTAGATCGAGCGGATCTAAAGATCCGCTGATCTACGTAAATCTGGCCCAGGGACATTCTTTGAAAAAAAATATTCATTGGCGTATAACACGCACTTTTCACCTTTGAAAATAGGTGGCAAATGACGGGTGCGTGTTATACGCCAATAGTGTACCTCGGAGGTGAAGGAGGGGGACAAGCGCCGCTGGAATTCACCGAGCCGCCATCTTCTGTATAATCGTCTCTCACTCAGCTCTGACATTGTACACACACAGTCCTGCCTCCGCCCCTGGCATTGGACCAGTGTTCTGTCAATCACAGGAGCTGGTCCAATGCCGATGGTGGAGGTGGGACTGTGTGTATGTGACTGCCAACTGAGAGCCGAGTAATCAGGAGATGAAGGCTCATGATTTACTGCACTGCATGAGAGATGGTGAGACTGCAGATGGGCATTAGGCTGCATTGATGGCAGATGGACGCAGATCAGGCTGCAGATGGGAGTAGATCAGGCTGCAGATGGGTGAATATCAGGCTGCATTGAGGCTGCAGATGGGCACAGATCAGGCTGCATTGAGACTGCAGATGGGCACAGATCAGGCTGCATTGAGACTGCAGATGGGCACAGATCAGGCTGCATGGAGGCCGCAGATGGGCACTAATCAGGCTGCATTGATGGCCACTGACCATTATTTTGCTTCAAAGTGGTTTTTTAAAAAAAATAAATCCTGAAACTTCCCTCTTAAATTGAAGGTGAGTGTTATATGCCAATAAATACGATATATATATATATATATATATATATATATATATACACATAATCTCTCACTGCCCGCCCTCTCTCTGATGACCCCGATGAAAGGACGGCTCTCTGGGGACTCTGAGGTAAGGAGGGGCTCTCTGGGGACCCTGATGTAAGTTAGGGGGGCTCTCTGGGGACCCTGATGTAAAGGGGATCTCTCTGGGAACCCTTATGTAATGGGGGGCTCTTATGGGACCTTAATACAAGGGGGAGGCTCTTTGGGGACCTTGATGTAAGTGGGGGCTCTCTGGGGACCCTGATGTAAGGTGGGGGGCTCTCTGGGGACCCTAATGTAATGATAATATATAATGTTAGATAGATAGATAGATAGATAGATAGATAGATAGATAGATAGATAGATAGATAGATAGATAGATAGATAGATAGATAGATAGATAGATAGATAGATGTATATATTTTTATAGATATACCTATAAAAATATATACACACACGTATATTATATACATGTGTATGCCCATGCAAGCGTATGGCTTTCTTTACTTTGCTATGGGCTCTAGCCCCAATTCTTTTGTAGACCTAGCAATGCCCCTGGGTATAGCCTTGACAAACAAGGGTGTCCTCTGTTTCACACTCTATGATGAAATACTTAAAACTTGTTCCAGTACACAGAATCCTGTAGCGATGCAATGCACTGGCAGTATTTAGGATCTTAATATTTTCTTACAGCTACCAATTAGATTAAAAATAATCTGGAAAATCATAGAAGGAATTTGTAAATCTTAGTCCAATTGGTGGCTGCAGTGAAATTAGGACAGTTCTTACAAGTGGCCTGCTGATATATGGGGCTCACAATGCCTTTAATTTTGTATCCGCACACACACTTAGAAGGGTTTCTTTAAAGCGGTCCTCCACCCTAAAGTGGAGTCCCGCTGATCGGAACCCTCCCCCCCTCCGGTGTCACATTTGACACCTTTCAGGGGGGAGGGGGGTGCAGACACCTGTCTAAAGACAGGTATTTGCACCCACTTCCGGCCACACGCTACGGGCGAAAGACGGGCATTCCGTCACATCCCGTCTGTCGCCCGTTGTGTGCTGGGAACACTCGGCTCCCAGCACACAGCGTGTGAGCCAATCGGCGGGCGCAGCGCGACTCGCGCATGCGCCGTAGGGAACCGGGCAGTGAAGCCGCAGCGCTTCACTTCCTGGTTCCCTCACCGTGGATGGAGGGGGGAGCAGCAGGGTGACGAGCGATCGGCTCATCCTCTGCTGCGATCACCGCTGGACTCCAGGACAGGTAAGTGTCCTTATATTAAAAGTCAGCAGCTGCAGTATTTGTAGCTGCTAGCTTTTAATATATTGTTTTAGTGGCACATCCGCTTTAACTCCGAAATTCTTGCCTCTGTGCTTTACTGCATGAGTAAAATACCTCTAGGAACCAAACGCTAAACAATTTTAATCTAGGCCAACTTAATGGTTCGTCTCTTTGGCTAAGTGTTCTGGCTTTATATTTTGACAGTGTGCCTTTGTGAATAGGGCTTGTATGTAAAATGGGAGAGCTTAGGTTTCCTCGGACATAATCGGTTTGGGCTGTTTGAGCTTCTGAATAGTGTTACTTATGTGACTTTCACTTTTCACCTGCAGCCAGTAATTGAAGTTAATGGGGGAAGAAGGACCCTTTGCCCTAACACATTGCAATCTGTTGTCTTTAAAAGAGGCTGTATTTCATTAGTGACCTGCACAAGCACAATCTTTGTACAGAAACAACAAATCCTATGGCATTTTGTTCATACCTGTGCTGTCTCTACTGTATTTAATGAGTGTGCCTTGGAAGCTAGATTGTGTCTATAAACCACTTGGCAATCTATTGATCTTTTTTCCCTTTTAAATTACTGTATTGTTGTTTGGATTGCAATTGCATGGTAGGTCTGTGGTTCGAATCTTATCTGGGATGCTTGAATTCTGCTCACTGTAGACCACAATTTATAATGAAGGGGTAGAGTTTCCTGTTTCTTTCCAAGCAAGTGTAAGTCATGCCTGAAATGAAAGTATCCACACAAAAAGACTTTATGCATTCCCACAAAATATGGCAGCTGTTTTTTAACAGGTATTACCAACTAGAAAATAAATGCCCATATACAGTGCCTTGAAAAAGTATTCACACCCCTTGAAATTTTCCAAATTTTGTCATATTACAACCAAAAACGTAAATATATTTTATTGGGATTTTATGGGATAGACCAACACATGGCACATAATTGTGAAGTGGAAGGGAAATAATAAATGGTATTCAATTTCTTTTTTTAAATACATATGTAAAAAGTGTGGGGTGCATTTGTATGTGCCCCCTTTACTCTGATACTCTGATACCCCTAACTAAAATCTAGTGAAACCAATTGCCTTCAAAATTCACCTGTGTGTAATTTAATCTCAGTATAAATACAGCTGTTCTATGAAACCCTCAGGCCCCTTACACACGTCCGAGGAACTCGACGTGCCAAACACATCGAGTTCCTCGTCGAGTTCTGTGTTGAAGCCGCCGAGGATCTCGGCGAGCCAACTTTCCTCATTGAACAATGAGGAAATAGAGAACATGTTCTCTATTTGGCCCGACGAGTTCCTCGTCGGCTTCCTCAGTGAAAATTGTACACACGACCGAGTTTCTCGGCAGAATCCAGCTCCGATCGAGTTTCTGGCTGAATTCTGCCGAGAAACTCGGTCGTGTGTACGGGGCCTCAGAGGTTTGCAAGAGAACCTTAGTGAACAAACAGCATCATTAAGGCCAAGGAACACACCAGACAGGTCAGGGATAAAGCTGTGGAGAAGTAGGGTTAGGTTATAAAAAAAATATCCCAAGCTTTGAACATCTCACAGAGCACTGTTCAATCCATCATCTGAAAATTTAAGAGTATGGCACAACTGAAAACCTACCAAGACATGGCAGTCCACCTAAACTGACAGGCCAGGCAAGGAAAGCATTATTCAGAGAAGCAGCCAAGAGGCCCATGGTAACTCTGGAGGAGCTGCAGAGATTCACAGGACATCTATTGGTCATGCAGTCTACCAATCTGGCCTTTATGGAAGAGTGGCAAGAAGAAAGCCACGGTTGAAAGAAAGCCATAAGAAGTCCTGTTTGCAGTTTGCGAGAAGCCATGTGGGGTACACAGCAAACATGTGGAAGAAGGTGCTCTGGTCAGATGAGACCAAAATTTAACTTTTTGGCCTAAAAGAAAAATGCTATGTGTGGTGGAAAACTGCTTTTCTTCAGCAGGGACGGGGAAGCTGGCCAGAGTTGATGGGAAAATGGGTGGAGCCAAGTACAGGTACAAGTCTTCATCGGACGAACCGATTGTGTGTGGGCCCCATCGTTTTTTTTCCCATCGGTGAAAAAAATTAGAACCTGTTTTAAAATTATCTGATGGTTAACAAAACCAATAGAAAAAAACGATCGTCTGTGGGAAAATCCATCGGTTAAAAATCAACGCATGCTCAGAATCAAGTCGACGCATGCTCGGAAGCATTGAACTTATTTTTTTCTCAGCACGTAGTTGTGTTTTACATCACCACGTTCTGACACGATCTATTTTTTAACTGATGGTGTGTAGGCAAGACTGATGAAAGTCAGCTTCATCCATCAGACCGTTTTCATCGGATGAACCGATCGTGTGTACAGGGCATTAGAGTCTGCAAAAGACTTGAGAGTGGGGCGGTGATTCACCTTCCAGCAGGACAATGACCCTAAACATACAGCCAGAGCTACAATGGAATGGTTTAGATCAAAGCATATGTGTTAGAATGGCCCAGTCAAAGTCCAGACCTAAATCCAATTGAGAATCTATGGCAAGACTTAAAAATTGCTGTTCACAGACGCTCTCCATCCATCTGACAGAGCTTGAGCTATTTTGCAAAGAAGAATGGGCAAAAATGTCACTCTCTAAATGTGCAAAGTTGGTAGAGACTTCCCCAAAGGACTTGCAGCTGTAATTGCACAGAAAGGTGGTTGTACAAAGTATTTACTCAGGGGGGCTGAATGCATGCCTCACTTTTCATATATTTATTTGTAAAAATTATTGAAAACCATTTATCATTTTCCTTCCACTTCACAATTATGTGCCACTTCGTGGTGGTCTATCACATAATATCCCTATAAAATACACTTAAAGCGGTGGTTCCCCTAAAAATAAAATGTTAACATTGCCTTTCCCAAATAAATTACGATTAGAATCGGCCGGTTTTATTAAAAAAAAAGGTCCGTACATACCGTTTGTTAGATTCGTTCCCACCGCCACTTCCGGGTACGATGCTGGCGGTGAGCGTTCCTAATTGATGGACAGGCATCCGACCGACGCATACATCGCGTCACGAGATGCCGAAAGAAGCCGAACGTCAGTGCGGCTCTATACGGCGCATGCGCACCGACGTTCGGCTTCTTTCGGCATCTCGTGACGCGATGTATGCGTCGGTCGGATGCCTGTCCATCAATTAGGAACGCCCACCGCCAGCATCGTACCCGGAAGTGGCGGTGGGAACGAATCTAACAAACGGTATGTACGGACCTTTTTTTTTTTTAATAAAACCGGCCGATTCTAATCGTAATTTATTTGGGAAAGGCAATGTTAACATTTTATTTTTAGGGGAACCACCGCTTTAAGTTTTTGGTTGTAACACGACCAAATTTGGAAAATTTCAAGGGGTGTGAATACTTCTTCAAGGCACTGTACATTAGTCCTTAGGAGTCCTTCCTTTTCTTCATAGAACCAAGTAACCAAGACTGTAATGTTCATTTTCATAGCATGTCACAGGAAGCACCCTCATGGCTAACAGAGGACAGATTTAAAAATAGACTTGAAAAACAAAACATAAATAAGTCATAGCTTGCATCCGAGGGTCCTTAGGGACCTCAGTCAGGTGATATCCAGACCATTGTTTCTAATTTTTGTGGACAGTTTACTGACTGTAATGGTTCCAGCAGATTGGAGAAAAGCCAACGTGGCACCAATATTTAAAAAAGGGCCAAGATATATACCAGGCAACTACAGACCAGTTAGCCTAACATCAATAGTCTGCAAGGTATTGGAGCAAATGATAAGCGACTATATACAAGATTTTAGTAAAGAAAACAGTATCATTAGCAGTATTAAGAATGGATTCTTGCCAGACCAATCTATTAACCTTCTATGAAGACATGAGCTGCCACCTAGATAAAGGAAGGCCTGTGGATGTGGTGTATCTGGATTTTTGCAAAGGCATTTGATACAGTTCCACACAAATGTTTACTGTACTAAGTAAGGTCTGTCTGCATGGCCCATAGGGTGAGTACCTGGATTCCAAAATGGCTACAGGGGCGAGTCCAAAGGGTGGTGATAAACAAGGAATACTCCCTGGTTGGAAAGTGGGTCCCCCAGGGTTCTGTCCTGGGACCAATCCTTTTTAAATCTATTCATAAATGGTTTGGAGGATGGGATAAACAGCTCAATCTCAGTATTTGCGGACGATATAAAGTTAAGTAATAACTTACAAAAAGACCTAAAAAAATTAACAGGGTGGGCAACTACATGGAAAATGAGGTTTAATGTTGAAAAATGTTTGTGTGGCAAACACGTAAATGCAATTTACTTGCTAGGGGGAGAACCTCTGGGGGAATTTAGGATAGAAAGGGACTTGGGGTCCTAGTAGATGACAGGCTCAGCAATGGCATGCAGTGCCAAGCTGCTGGGAGCAAAGCCGACAGAATGTTGGTATCAGGGGTGAAACTACCACAGTCGCAACAGTCACATTTGCGACTGGACCCTGGCATACCGCCACTGTCGGGGGGGGGCCCCGAGCGGGGTTCTTAGTCACATGGCTCTGAGCTGAGAGCATCTTTTCATACAGCTCAGAGACTGTGTTCTATCAAATACTGCCTCCCATCCTCTCTCCCCCTCCATTCTTTCTTGCGTGGGATGGGAGAGGAGACAGGAGCTCATTCTCCCCCTGACTCTCTCCTCCCTTGTGTGCTCTGTGGGAAGTCAAGTGTGAAGCTTGACTTGCCCGTGCTAAGGAGACAGGTGGCATTGATGGGCACTGATAGGTGAGATTGATGAGTGCTGATAGGAGGCACTAATGGGCACTGATAGGTGGGATTGATGAGCGCTGGTGGGCACTGATAGGTGGGATTGATGAGCGCTGGTGGGCACTGATAGGTGGGATTGATGAGCACGGATGGGCACTGATGAGCACCGATAGGTGGCAACGATGGGCACTGATAGGTGGGATTGATGAGTACTGTTAGGTGGCACTGATGGGCACTGATAGGGACACTCATAGGTGGGATTGATGGATACTGATGGGCACTGATAGGAAGCACTGATGCACACTGATAGGCTGCATTGATGAGGAGGCACTGATAGGCAGCATTGATGAACACTGATAAGCGGCACTGATTGACAGCATTGATAAGCTGCACTGATAGGCACCATTGATGAGCACTGATAGGCGGAACTAATGGGCATTGAGCACTGATAGGCAGCACTGATGGCCATTAATGAGAAGACACTAATAGGTGGCATTGATAATCACAGATAGGCGGCACTGATAGGCAGCACTAATAAGCTGCACTGGTAGGCGGAATGGATTGGCAATGATATGTGGCACTGATAGGAGGCATTGATAAGCACTGATAGGTAGCACTCATAGGCTGCACTGATGGGCACTGATAGGCGCCATTAAAGAGCACCATAGGTTACACTGATGGGTGGCATTGATGAGCACTGATAGGAAGTACTGATGGGCATTGAGCAGTGATAGGCAGTACTGATAGATGGCATTGTTGAAAATTGATAGGCGGCACTGATGGGCATTGAGCACTGATAGGCAGTACTGATAGGTGGCACTGATAGACACCATTGAGGTGGCACCGATGGGTACTGATAGGCAGCATTGATGCGCACTGATGGGCACTAATGCAGTGATGAGTAATGATGGGTGGCACTGATGGGCGAAATCAATGGGCAATGATAGGCAGCATTGATGGGCACTAATAGGCGGCATTGATGAGCACTGATAGGCAGCACATATAAACAGAATTTATGGGCACTAATAGGCGGCATTGATGAGCACTGATAGGCTGCACTGATGATCAAGGCACTGATTATCAGTGTAAACAATTTACTGACATTTTTGCCTCTTCTTTCCTCACACAGACACAGCGTGGGAGGAAAGGGCTGCCAATAACCCACATGTCTGTTTACATGTGATCAGTGTGATTGTACTGGATGCATGTACCAGGGTATGTCCATGGATACCCTCCCAAAATTGGAAGCCTGTGGCTGGGATGGAAAGGGGAGTGGTCAGGGGGGCCCATCATGGTTTCTTGCAACGGGGCCCTGAAAATTGTAGTTACGTCTCTGGTTGGCATGCATTTAAAAAGGGATTCACTCCAGAGATAAAACAATAATTCTCCCACTCCACAAGGTTCTGGTTCGGCCACACCTAGAGTATGCTGTCCAGTTCTAGGCGCCAGTCCTCAGGAAGGATGTGCTGGAACTGGAGAGAGTACAGAGAAGAGCAACAAAGCTAGTTAAGGGACTAGAGGATCTCAGCTATGGGGAAAGACCACTAGCACTGAACTTATTCTCTCTGGAGAGTAGACACTTGAGAGGGGATATGATATCAATGTACAAATACCATACTGGCGACCCTGTTGGATATCTTAGGTGAGTATATCTAGGGACACAGCCCGGCGAATGATGCAGCTGAAGCTGTGACATTTCTTTTATTGGTGAGGCGGGGCCACCTGTCACGTGACCCCATCCCCCTAGCCAAAAGAGCAGTTACAGTAATCCATGCAATGAAGGCATGGCCCCACTGCATGGGGAAAAAAATGTCTACCTTTCAGCTTTCTTTATTGTGCTGATGATATTTTATTCTAATACGTTCAAACAAAAATCTGAGCATTGCTATCCTGCAACAGGAAATGCTATTACTGGCAGGATCTTCAGGTAAAAATATTTGCAACAGATTAAAACAAATCTAAGGGCTAGGTTCAGAAAGAATTTACACCACGTAAATTTAAATCTGCGCCGACGTATCTTCTTTCTGTATTCAGAAAGCAAGATACGCCGAAATTAGGCTAAGATCCGACTGGCGTAAGTCTCTTACGCCGTCGTATCTTAGGGTGCATATTTACGCTGGCCGCTAGGTGGCGCTGCCATTGATTTCAGCGTAGAATATGCAAATGAGCTGGATACGCCGATTCAGAAACGTATGTGCGCCCGGCGGATTTTTTTACGTTGTTTGCGTAAGGCTTTTTCCGGTGTAACATTACTCCTGCTATATGGGGCATAGCCAATGTTAAGTATGGACGTCGTTCCCGCGTCGAATTTTAAAATTTTTACGTCGTTTGCGTAAGTCGTTCGCGAATAGGGCTTTGCGTAAATTACGTTCACGTTGAAAGCATTGACTATTTGCGACGTGATTAGGAGCATGTGCACTGGGATACGTTCACGGCTGGCGAATGCGCCGTTCGTGAGAAACGTCATTTACGTGGGGTCATGTTTTACTTACATAAAACACGCCCACCTCATGACAATTTGAATTTGGCGCGCTTACGCCGGAAGATTTACGCTACGCCGCCGCAACTTACGGAGCAAGTGCTTTGTGAATACTGCACTTGCGGAGGCGTAGCGTAAATAGGATACGCTACGCCCGCATAATCCTACGTCCCCCTACCTGAATCTAGCCCTAAAACTGTATAGAGGGAGACACAATGACACATTTATAGTCATTGGGGTGTATTTATAAAGCAGTGAATCTGACAAACAGCAAACATTCAGTGCAGGTAAATCTTCCAGGTGCATGCATTTTAATGGTAACAATTGATTGAGCAGAGATTGTTTGGTGAAAGTCATATTCAATGCTTTATAAGTAAACCCCTTTAATTCATAGATGGAGTACATGGTTGTATGGGAAAATCGGAGTGACATGCTCAAATCACTCTACATGTGACATTAATATAGTCTCCCACGCACATTAACCTTTCCTAGAATAATATTCTGGAAATTCATGTAAGTGAGTCCACAGGAGACTTAAATGGCAAAGATTAAAACAAGTATTCAACTGAACATTAACAATTACGCCCGGGGGGCTTTTCTATATATATATATATATATATATATATATATATATATATATATATTATATATATATATAGTATATAGTATATATATATAATTTCTTGCCAGCTATTTTAGTGGGCTACTGACATTTTTAAATGATTGGACGCAATTGATGCAAAATATTGCAATTCCACTAGAAAAATAGAAACTGGAAATTGTAAAATCCCAAAATAAAAACAGATAAGGTGGGAGGGATAGCTATATGTTTTGTATGTGAAACAAGCCCCGTTTGTGTAATAGTGATATTTTTCCTGCTGTGGTAACTGAATGACGGAAGTAATCAGCGAGACTGAAAGACATTTAGAATTTGACCTCCTGTAACCTAGTTGTTTTTCAGTAGGATACAAGAATCACATCTGCTCTCAATAGTCAGTTTAAAAAAATGACCTGTGGAATTGCAGGGCTGGGACTTGTGCCGTAGAAATGTACTTCTCCAGGGTGAATTCTATGATGTAATATGACAGTTGGGTAAAACTTTATTGCCTTTTTCTATTTTTTTGTAGTTGTGTGTTTAGACCTTTTTGACATTTATAACAATCTACAACTTTTATTACAGGGAAAAAATTGTTCTTTTAATTCTTTTTTTCAGATAAACCTGTAAAAGAGATCAGCTTTATGTAAACAATTTTATCAATATGAATTAAAGTATAACTATGGGCAAACATAAAAAACAAAAAAAAAACATAGCCTGTCAGTAATGTTAACGCGTTATTTTATTTATTTTTTCCTCTCTCTTTTTTCCTAAGTTCTCCCTCCCGTAACATAGTTTTATTACTTATCAATCCTACTGATTGATTTATTATCCACTTGCCTAAGTGATCTGACACTTCCAGGTAGGGGGAGTGCGCGTCCCGCCGGTGGCCTATCTGTGCTGTGAATTAACATAGCAGGTGTTGATCACCGGGTGTGGGCCAATAGATTCCCGCCAGCACCCAACCATCATCATGAATTATGATTACTAGGCTAAGCCCTATCCTGTCAGCAGGGAAGTAATATACTTTCTTTCCCCGCAAAGCAAGGAATAAAGTCTAATACTTCCCCTAGTAAAAGCACCTCACACAGTGTACACAAACACTAGCTGGGCACGCATTTAGCCCTTTGATTGCCCTAGATCAGTGGTTCTCAACCTGGGGGTCGGGACCCCCACAGGGGTCAAATGACAATTTGCCAGGGGTCACCGAATCCTGGGCTGTTCCTGAAGCCCGCACCGCTCTCCCAGACGTTTTGCGGCCGCCCACTCTGTTCACAGCATGGCTGGGGTGCAGAGACTAGAGATCATCTGACTGGTGGGAAATGTGAAGTGGGAGGGGCTGGAGGAGACCCCATCTCTGAATTTTGGCATAGGTGTCACTGCTGCGAGACACCACAAAGTTGGAGACACAGTGAGTAACACTACCTGTGATTATAGTTGCCATTAAAAGGCTCCACTACAGTTCTCAGATCAGCAGATGACCTTCATCAAGAGCACCCAAGTTGGCCGATCAGAACTCCCCCAGCACTGCCCCTCATCCCAACTCCTCCTACCAAGGAGTAAGAGAAGGAATAAAAATAGAGAATACATGGAAGGGAAAGGAAAAGAGGGGGAGGAAGAAAGAAAAAAGGAAAAGAAAGAAAAAGAAAGAAGGCTTGCAAGAGGGATGGGGAAAAACATAAGAAATTAGGATAGATAGGTAAAAGGGAAAGAAAGGAGAACAAAGAGAAAGAGAGATACATTCTAAAATGTACCCTAAAGGGGTTTTAATATTGTACGAGTGAAAGAGACTCAGGGAGCGCTAAATGTCTGGGGGTTGGGGGCACAAATGACTTGTCTTGCCTTGGGTGCTGACAACCCACGCTACAAAAATAATTTTATCGTTAGGGGTCCCCACTACTTGGGAAATTTTATCAAGGGGTCATGGCACTAGAGGGTTGAGAACCACTGCCCTAGATGCTTCCCAGCCAGTGTCATTAGTACAGGGACAGTGCATATTTTTAGCACTGATCACTGAATTTGTCACCGGTTACCAAAAAACTGTCAAAAGTGTCAGGTAGTGTCCGAATGTTCGCCACAATATCGCAGTCCTGCTATAAGTCACTGATCGCCACCATTACTAGTAAAAAAAAAAAAAATATCCTGTAGTTTGTAGACGCTATAACTTTTTCGCAAACCAATCAATATACACATATTGTTTTTTTTTTTTTAACAAAAATATGTAGCAGAATATATTGCCCTAAATTTAATAAGAAACTAAATGTTTTAATTTTTTTATTCAATATATTTTATAGCATAAAATACAACCAAAAGAAAGCTCTATTTGTGGGGAAAAATGGACATACGCTTTATTGGAGTACAGTGTCGCACGACCGTGCAATTGTCAGTTAAAATAACATAGTGCCGTATCGCAAAAAATAGCCTGGTCATTAAGTGGGTAAATCTTTTGGAGGAAGTGGTTATTATTCCACTTCCTATAACAGGTCAAGCTGTCCAGCAAATTTAGCTATTACAGGGCTTATTTCACTGCTGTGGGTGCTTACAGTGGTCAGTTTAATTTTATATGGCTAACACTTTATTTCCCAAAAGAAAAAAAACAGTTGCTGTAACTGTGTAAAACCGGTTGTCTACCTCCTAAACTCTAAAACTACATTTCAGTATAAGACTAACCTGTCCTCACGGTGAGAACAATGTTGCATGATTTCTCTACAAAAGGAACCTTCTGTTCGAGGAAGTGGAAAAATAATGGATCTACTGGCAGGATCAACAGGTATTAAAACTATGTTATGGGGGACCTTCAAATAGGAAAATGGTTATGACCTCATGCACACTGGTGTAATATAAAATGTGGCTGTGTTTTCTTACCTGGGAGCCACAGGTTTTGCGTTCAGCCATCCATACAAATCAATTGTATAAGCTCCACCAAGAAAAAAAAAAATGCTGCAAAAAATAAATAAATAATATATATATATATATATATATATATATATATATATATATATATATATATATATATATATATATATATATATATATATATACATATATATACACAAACCTGAAGTGTTATGAATGCTCCAAAATACAAAAAATGTGGGGGTGGTGGCGCTGTCTGTGTATACCCTGTATGACCAGGGTGTGATCTGGCTAATTAGCCTATGAGTGATCCTAACGCTCAATTGACGAGGATCATAAAGTGAAAAGTGAATACCACAAAACAGTGTATTAAAGTGAAACTAGATGGCCACTAGATGGCGGTAATAAGGTGCCTCCGGTTTGACTAATATAGTCAGAGTATATGAGTGCAAATGCACTAAAATTGTAACCAGCTAGTTAATTGCAAGACATAACAATAATAATATAATAATAGAAAAATAATAAAATAATATAATATTCAATCAGGTATATCCACTACCCAATATGTGAGGTGGGTAATTCTATACAGTGAACCAACCCAAGAAGGGTTTTGAGTGTAGCATCCACCAATGTATAAGGTGGGTGGTTCTAATCAGTAAACCAATATAAGGGTATGGATATATCATCCACAAATAACAGCAAATGCTGAATGAACAATATAATGTGACCACCATCTGTTGAATGTAAATCAGAAGGAGAATGACAACATAAAGTAATTCATTCAGAAGGTGTCATCTTAGTGCCTTACTTAGTGAACAAACACAAATCAATATAGTGATATGATTAAATCATCCACAGATAGCAGCAAGTTAATGTGGCAACCATCTGTTGGAAATGAGTCACAGAAAGTCCTTCCAACTTGTGGCAGTAAATGAGTGACAACATAAAACAGTTCATTCAGAGGGTGTCATCTTAGTGGCTTGATGGGTGAACAATCTTAATACTTCAGGTGCATTCGCTGTGGCTCCGGTGCTCCCCCTTATGTGTCCCCACTCACCAGAGTTGAACACCCCTACAGGGGTAACCAGCATAGATAGGATATCCACCAGATATTCCACGGTTTTAACCTCTAGGCAATGGACTTCCCGGCGTTCCCTTTGGATCCACAGTAGGGCTGAGTTGCTGTATTTATACACCTCCAAAAACAAAAAAGACAGGAGATCCCATAGCGTAGTAAAGTTGAAAAAATAGCCCAAGGCTAGGTTTATTGGCGTTGCCAGCAGAAATGACAAATATGCAGAGAGTAACAGGGGATAAGTTGTAAAAAATATAAAAATAAAATAAAGGTAAAAAATAAGAACTTTAAAAGGTCCAGGCTGGTATGGTATCACAGCCGTGGGATATAAGAGAAAAAAAATGCTGAACCAGCAGTGTTCCCACTAAGCACTAATCGTCCGGTGCTTGTGACTGAGCTGTGGAGCGGCGTGCGCTCCAAGTGCGTTCCAGCTCGTCTCCCGGAAGTGCGTGGGGGTATGCGTGTATCCGCTTGACGATCGTTTTGTCCAATCACGTCTTCTGAAGTGTTATGAATGCTGCCTGTCTGTTGGCCATCTCTTACAATTCATGGGTTCCTTGCATGCTTTTTATTTTCAGTCTCTAAGGACTACATATCCCATGGTACCTTGCTGCCTGCAAGCAGTGATTTCTGTACTGACTCCACCTCCTGAAACTCCTCCTCTCAGCACCTCTGTAGTTCAGAAGGCAGGCTTTGTGAAATGTGTGACACAGCATTGCCTACTCACAGAGCTAGGCGAATAGGAATGCAAGGAAGTAAATGTAAATAACAAACTTCAGGATTGTTTAGATTAATAGGTGTAGGCTAAAAATAATTGAAATATAAAGTGAAAATGAATATATGCTTTATATTTTGAACATAGATACACTTTAAAATGTCTTGTTATTGTATATAGATAGAGTGCATCCGTAGGGTATTCACATCGCTACAGTTTTTCCACATTTTGTTATGTTACAGCCTTATTCCATGGATTAAATTCATTATTTTCCTCAAAATTCTATGAAAGATGTTATTTTGAAATCTTTGCAAATGTATTAAAAATAAAAAATGAAGAAAATCACATGTACATAAATATTCACAGCCTTTGCCATGACACTCAAAATTGAGCTTAGGTGCATCTTGTTTCCACTGATCATCCTTGAGAGGTTTCTACAACTTATGTGGTAAATTGAGTTGATTGGACATGATATGGAAAGGCACACACCTGTCTGTATAAGTTCCCACAGTTAACAGTGCATGTCAGAGCACAAACCAAGCTATGACGTCCAAGGAATTGTCTGTAGACCTCAGACACAGGAGGACAGGATTGCAATATTTCTGCAGCATTGAAGGTCCCAATGAGCACAATGCCCTCCATCATCCATAAATGGAAGGAGTTTGGAACCACCAGGACTCTTCCTAGAGCAGGCTACCTGGCCAAACTGAGCAATCGGGGAGAGGTGCCTTAGTCGGGGAGGTGAACAAGAACCCGATGGTCACTTTGACAGAGCTCCAGCATTTCTCTGTGAAGAGAGGGGAACCTTCCAGAAGAAAAACCATCTGTGCAGCACTCCACCAATCAGGCCTGTATGGAAGAGTGGCCAATCCTCAGTAAAAGGCATGACAGCCCCCCTGGAATTTGTAAAAAGGCACCTGAAGGACTCTCAGACCATGAGAAACAAAATTCTCTGGTCTGATGAAACAAAGATTGAACTCTTTGGCCTGAATGACAAGCTTCATGTCGGGAGGAAACCAGGCACCGCTCATCACCTGGCCAATACCATTCCTACAGTGAAGCATGGTGGTGGCAGCATCTTGCTGTGAAGATGTTTTTCAGCTGAAGGAAATGGGAGACTAGTCAGGATCGAGGAAAAGAGGAATGCAGAGACATCATTGATGGAATCTAATCCAGACTGCTTTGGACCTCAGACTGGGGCGAAGGTTCATCTTCCAAAAGAACAACCACCCTAAGCACACAGCCAAGATAACAAAGGAGTGGGTATGGGACAACTCTGTGAATGTCCTTGAGTGGCCCAGCCAGAGCCCAGACTTGAACCTGATTGAACATCTCTGGAGAGATCTGAACATGGCTGTGTACCAACGCTCCACATCCAACCTGATGAAGGTCTTGCAAAGAGGAATGGGGGAAACTGCCCAAAAATAGGCGTGCCAAGCTTGTAGCATCATACTCAAGAAGACTTGAGACTGTGATTGGTGCCAAAGGTGCTTCAACAAAGTATTGAGCAAAGGCTGTGAATACTTGTGTACATTAGATTTTGTTCATTTTTTATTTTTAAATAAATTTGCAAAGATTTCAAACAAACTTCTTTCATGTTGTCATGTTTGTAGAATTTTGAGGAAAATAATGAATTTAATCAATTTTGGAATAAGGCTGTAACATAACAAAATGTGGAAAAAGTGAAGCTCTGTGAATACTTTTCCGGATGCACTCTATATACAATGATTAGCTATATTTTTAATTATATAGCCAGGCTCTCCTTCCTGCTTTGCAATGCTATACAGTTGTTTTTCTGTATTGCTTATTTTCACAATGTATTTGTAGGAGTTGGCTTGATTTGTCAACAGTTGCTAAGGTAGAGACATGGTACTGTAATTGCACTGTGACAATAAAGGCTCCCTCTTGTGGGTAATCTACAAATCTCCAACACAAGGCAAAGATAACAAAGTCACTTAGCTCCTTTTTTCCCTTACTTGCCTCCGTCATTTTACCTTTATCTATACCCCACAACATTCAGGGCAAATTGTGTCTGTGCAAAATGGCTCCCCTGTCACGCTGACACTCACCTTGAGCAGCAAAAATTGTCTGTTTTTCTGAGTATTTGGGAGCGTGCGTCCTCTTCCCATGTGACATCATTCAGGTCCATCAAACAATGGCTAGGCCTGAGGACTGTTATATGATTAAAGAAGTGTTGTCACCACTCCCCCTAGTGTCCAACACCAAGGAAGATTGTTTGGGGAGCACCTACAGGTTGACTAGTACCTAAAACATACAGTACCTTGCAAAAGTATTCACCACCTTGGCATTTTTTGTGTTTTGTTGCCTCACAACCTGGAATTATCATGGATTGTTTGAGGATCTGCTTTTTTTAATTTAAAGAACATGCCTACAACTTTGAAGAAGTTTATTTTATTTTATTGTAAAGCAAACATCAAATAGGACAAAATAACAGAAAAAGTCAATGTGCATACCCCTAAAGTTAATACTTTTTAGAGCCACCTTTTGCGACTGTCACAGCTCCAAGTCGCTTTGGATAAGTCTCTATGAGCTTACCACTGGGATTTTTGCCCATTCCTTCTTGAAAAACTGCTCCGGCTTCTTCAAGTTGGATGGTTTGGATGGCGCCTAATTCTAAAACTTTTTTGTAGGGCAATTAAACAATAAAATCAACTACCTGCCCCCTGTCTATAACTGGACTATGAAGGATCAAGAACAGTTCACCCCTTTGCTCTATCCTCCTGTCAACACGTTCTTGTAAACAAATGCGCAAGCAGTACACCTGATTGTCTCTTAGTGCTTCTCCTCCATCTCCTTGTAAATGCTGCTGTGCAGGGAATTACAAGATTCTCAAGCTGCTCAACATGTTTTATTGAATACAAAGCTGCATTATTCTTTCAAAATATGCCTGTGGTTCAGTTCTATTTTTCTAGGATCTACCAAGAACAGATATATTTTTGGGTGGACCGTCCCCTTACCATACGCATTTAAAATCCGCACCTCTGTCGCATTTGTACTTGAGGCTTAAGGTGGAATTCCCCTTTATGTCTGGCAACATGTGGAATACATCTTTATTTGTACAGGACCGTTTCCTGTATTTGTTGACCCTCACCTATTGTCCCGTGGCCATTGCCCCAGAGGTGGTATTAGCATCGTCAATGCTAATTAAAGATCATTTGTCAGAAACTGACATTTTATTTTTGTTTCTTACAAAAGAAAACGAAAACATAGACGAAGCCAAACACCATCTGCGCTGTAAAGGTTGTGACATTCGATGAAGTGTCACAAATTGTCAGAAATTATCATAAGCGATTGGGAGAAGTGTTAAGAGCGGTAAAGCACTGCAATACCCTGCGGTGAACTAGTATCATAGCACAGAAGTGCGGACACCTGATACGCCTTAGCTGCAGATTACTTACCCTACACATGTATTTTTAGATATCCAAGTTAAGCCCTACGGCAATATCTGGAAGAAAGGAAGAAAAAAAAAAGCTCAGAGTGTAGAAGGATTTAGTTCTCATTCATAAAGCCGTCCTACACCTGCCCTCACTACTTCATCTGTGAAAAATTATGTGTGCGGCCGCGTCACCCGCCTTCTTTGTGGAGTGTTGAAACCAGTAAATTCTTGAATGTGTAGCTCATAAATATGGACTTACTTGTAGGGGACTAAAGATTTAAGATGAAGCCTTCGTATGCTAAATAAACTATTCCATGGACAACTTTGTGGCTTTTTTTCAAAAGCTATTGGAAAGGAAGAAATATTTTTTTTTTACTCCTAGTCAGAACTGTTTTGATAAAGGAGCATAGATGTTTCTAGACCCCAGGAACCAAAGATGAGATCCCGGGCATGTGGTTCTGTGACTACTAACTATGCAGGTATATGTAGTGATATCCGACCAGCAGTGCTTACATAGGGCCAGATTCACAAAAGAGAACGGGAACGCGCCAAATTTAAATGGTGCCCGCCCCATTTGAATTAGGCGGGCTTGCGCCAAGCGTATTTACGTTACACCGCCGCAAGTTTACAGGTAAGAGCTTTGTGAATCAGGCACTTACGCTGTAAACCTGCGGCGGTGTAACGTAAATCAGATACGTTACGCTGCCGTGGAGCAACGTAATTCTTTCAGAATCTGGCCCTATGTTACATAGTTAGTCAGGTTGAAAAAAGACACGAGTCCATCTAGTTCAGAGGTCCTCAAACTTTTTAAACAGGGGGCCAGTTCACTGTCCCTCAGACCGTTAGAGGGCCGGACTTTTAAAAAAAAACTATGAACAAACTCCCCTCACCATCAATGCAAGCCCCCCTCACCATCATTGCAAGCCCCCCCCCCCCTCACCATCATTGCAAGCCCCCCTTACCATCATTGCAAGCCCCCCTCACCATCATTGCAAGTCCCCCTCACAGCCTTACTGTGCCAAACAATGTCTCACCAGTTAGTGTGTGTGCACATCGGGCATCTCCTGCTGTGTCATGGCTCACTGTGAAAAGTTCAGGCACGCTGTGACAAAAGTCCCGCCCTCCTCCTAGACCAGCTTGTGTGATAGACAGAACACTGCCTCTATCACACAAGCTGGTCTAGGAGGAGGGCGGGACTTTTATCACAGCGTGGCCAAACTTTTAACAGTGAGCTCCGTGACACAGCAATCTCCCACTGTGTTACAACCGTCCCGCCCCGAGGCCTGGCCTGTTTTGAATCCGGCCCTGGGTGGGGTGGGCCAGATAAATGTCCTCGGCGGGCCGCATGTGGCCCGCGGGCCGTAGTTTTAGGACCCCTGATCTAGTTCAATCAACAAAAAAACATGCTATCCCATATACAAAATTCTATACCCACAGTTGATAATAATACAAGATTCTCTTGCACTTCTAAGTGACCGCCTCTATAGGAGGTGGCCAATTGGCAAACCCTCTTGTCCAGAAAAGGAGGAGGGCACCATGGCACCACCATTTACCGGTGCCGACTAGTACTGCCATTACACAAACAACTGTAGCAACCCCAGAATGAGAGGAGAGGTGTATGGGACAGATGCTTTGACAAGTGCTGTTGGTAACACAGGCTATAAAACCTTACCCCAATGGGACTCCTTCTGGGCAGCAGTGAGTCGATGGTTGGCAAACATTTCTAGTGTGTCTGGTGCCTCTCCTGGCTCTCCCTTAGCATCTCGTGGGACGCACGCTGTCCTAAACCAGGAAGTGCGTGTACCTCCTGTGTTCCAGCCCGCATTTCCGGTTGGGCCGGAACCTCACTTGCGATTATGCGCGTGCACCCAAAATGTGCGGTGCATAGCAGAGCCACGATACCAGGAAGTGCGGGTGTGTTTGCGTTCCACCTGCCACTTTCGGTTCGCCTGAGGACCTCCTCGCTACTCACCCCCACTAGTGGCCAAGGAAGGGAAGGGGATAGCTGTAGAAATAAAAACTAATGTACATCAATTGATGGTCACAAATAAGGACTACTTGAATGGCCCTCAACACATGCCCACACATACAGGGCTATATAATGCACGCAGTGGGTGGGACCCCCATTAGATGTAGAACAAATAATCAATAAATTGATTACCTGATCGCATCTATGCAACATTGCAATGGCCAATGATACACAATAGTACACAATCCTTAATGAAGTAATTATACACCTAAGAGCCTGTAGTGTAAGTTACGGACACGTGCTGCTGTATAAAATTTCTACAAACAATCTAATAGAACCATAAATAGACATAAGAATTAAAATACATAAAAATATATATATACATATACATATATGTATATAAAATTATATACCGTATATATATCTCTCCAAATCCATAAGCATACACTTATATGTGAAAAACTTTAAATAGACAGGAACGTGCAACTAGTAGACCAGCAATAATGCTTCTATTGGCATGCTACATAATGCACCAACCCACTGCGCGCCAAACCCACGGCAAACATCGGACGAGGCCCAAGATGTCATGGGTCTACAGAGAGGCTATTACGCACCTGTATTCAGCCGAACAACTTGGACCAGTGTATTAAATTGTTACAAAAGATCTCCCATTACAGTGGAAAAGGCCCCACTTTACAAATATCCCCAAAAAATGACACGCTAAATTCTACACTAACCTATTGAGACTAGTAAAATAAGGCACCACCCGAAGGTGAAGTATGGCCAAAGGACCACAAGGGGCATTTCACATTCCCTCTAAGTGGAGTGACATTCCTTACAAACCGGAAAGGGGCTATGCCCCATACCATTATATAGCCCTGTATGTATGGGCATGTGTTGAGGGCCATTCAGGTAGTCCTTATATGTGACCATCATTTAACGTACATTCGTTTTTATTCCTAAAGCTATGCTCCCCTTCCCTTCCTTGGCCACCAGAGGGAGTGACGCATTTTAGGCAATTGTGCACCTGTACTTTCTGGGCAAGAGGGTTTGCCAATTGGCCACCTCCTATAGAGGCGGTAACTTAGGAGTTCCATCCCCTCTAGTGGGAGTGGCTGAGACTAAGGGGCGGGACTGGCTAATTGATGGTCACTTGACTTTGGACGCCACTACACATGTGTACACTTATATATATTTGAGGGCATATAGGAGAGGGCTATGACGCACCATCTAGGCTCTGAAGAAAGGGGTGCGCCCCAGAAATGCATCAGCCATTCCGCCGTTGGGGCACCATCCGATCCTCGGTATCATCAGGAGCCAAGAGACCAGTCTGATTGCTAGATAAGAGTTAATGCAAGCTCCTTTTGTGAGTAAGACTATTGCTTTTATTTTATTTAATAAAACCTTTTTATGTGGTAATGCACTAGGTCGGTGCGTCCTCCCTTTTTTCTTTCTTTTTTTATACCCACAGTTGATCTAGAGGAAGGCGAAAAACCCCAGAAAAGCATGCTCCAATTTGCTATAACAGGGGAAAAAATTCCTTCCTGATCCCCCGTGAGGCATTTGTTTTTTTCCTCGGATCAACTTTACCTATAAAGGTTAGTACCCCCAGTTATATTATGTACATTTAGAAAAGAATTCAGGCCTTTTTTAAATCAATCTACTGAGCCTATTCCACATTTTCACAGCTCTTATGCCGCGTACACATGGTTGTTTTTTGTGATGAAAAAAAAATACATTTTTAAAAACGTCATTTAAAATGACCGTGTGTGGGGAAAACGTTGTTTTATGTCTTCTGAAAAACGACAAAAAAAAAAATTCGAACATCCTTCAATTTTTTATGTCGTTTTTCAAAACTTCGTTTTTTGTGTAATTTAAAATGATAGTGTGTGGGTAAAACGACGTTTAAAACAACGTTTTTAAACCCACGCATACTCAGAAGCAAGTTATGACGCAAGCTTGAATGGAACAGAGTGCCGTCCTACGTGCTGAACGTAACTGCGCTTTGCTAGAGCATTTTGAAAAAACGATGGTGTGTAGGCAACGTCGTTTTTTAAAATGAAGTTTGAAAAACGTTGTTTTGTTTCACGATAAAAAACGTTGTTTTATTTCATCACATGGCATTTCTGTGAAGAAACCTTTCAGTATATGGAGATGAAGTCTTTTTACCTCTAGACGTAAAGAGTGCCCGCTTGTCCTCTGTGATGAACTTAAAGTAAATAACTCAACACCAAGTTCACTATATGGACCACTTATGCATTTGTATATGTTGATCATATCCCCCCTTAATCTCCTCTTCTCAAGAGGAAATTAAGGTGCTTGCATAATTCTGGTGATGAGTTCACTAGAACCAGAAGGCAGAATTGCATGACCTGTGCAGGGCTGTTTGTGCCAAATTTGAGTAGCGCGTCACGGCCCATAATTCACTGCGGCATCGCAGTGCATTGCTGGCTGATGATTGGCCAACCATACACTATGACCCGCATGTCATAGTGTACATGACACTGTACAGAGAGCCGTCATGCGATCGTCACTTGCGATTATGCGCGTGCACCCAAAATGTGCGGTGCATAGCAGAGCCACGATACCAGGAAGTGCGGGTGTGTTTGCGTTCCACCTGCCACTTTCGGTTCGCCTGAGGACCTCCTCGCTACTCACCCCCACTAGTGGCCAAGGAAGGGAAGGGGATAGCTGTAGAAATAAAAACTAATGTACATCAATTGATGGTCACAAATAAGGACTACTTGAATGGCCCTCAACACATGCCCACACATACAGGGCTATATAATGCACGCAGTGGGTGGGACCCCCATTAGATGTAGAACAAATAATCAATAAATTGATTACCTGATCGCATCTATGCAACATTGCAATGGCCAATGATACACAATAGTACACAATCCTTAATGAAGTAATTATACACCTAAGAGCCTGTAGTGTAAGTTACGGACACGTGCTGCTGTATAAAATTTCTACAAACAATCTAATAGAACCATAAATAGACATAAGAATTAAAATACATAAAAATATATATATACATATACATATATGTATATAAAATTATATACCGTATATATATCTCTCCAAATCCATAAGCATACACTTATATGTGAAAAACTTTAAATAGACAGGAACGTGCAACTAGTAGACCAGCAATAATGCTTCTATTGGCATGCTACATAATGCACCAACCCACTGCGCGCCAAACCCACGGCAAACATCGGACGAGGCCCAAGATGTCATGGGTCTACAGAGAGGCTATTACGCACCTGTATTCAGCCGAACAACTTGGACCAGTGTATTAAATTGTTACAAAAGATCTCCCATTACAGTGGAAAAGGCCCCACTATACAAATATCCCCAAAAAATGACACGCTAAATTCTACACTAACCTATTGAGACTAGTAAAATAAGGCACCACCCGAAGGTGAAGTATGGCCAAAGGACCACAAGGGGCATTTCACATTCCCTCTAAGTGGAGTGACATTCCTTACAAACCGGAAAGGGGCTATGCCCCATACCATTATATAGCCCTGTATGTATGGGCATGTGTTGAGGGCCATTCAGGTAGTCCTTATATGTGACCATCATTTAACGTACATTCGTTTTTATTCCTAAAGCTATGCTCCCCTTCCCTTCCTTGGCCACCAGAGGGAGTGACGCATTTTAGGCAATTGTGCACCTGTACTTTCTGGGCAAGAGGGTTTGCCAATTGGCCACCTCCTATAGAGGCGGTAACTTAGGAGTTCCATCCCCTCTAGTGGGAGTGGCTGAGACTAAGGGGCGGGACTGGCTAATTGATGGTCACTTGACTTTGGACGCCACTACACATGTGTACACTTATATATATTTGAGGGCATATAGGAGAGGGCTATGACGCACCATCTAGGCTCTGAAGAAAGGGGTGCGCCCCAGAAATGCATCAGCCATTCCGCCGTTGGGGCACCATCCGATCCTCGGTATCATCAGGAGCCAAGAGACCAGTCTGATTGCTAGATAAGAGTTAATGCAAGCTCCTTTTGTGAGTAAGACTATTGCTTTTATTTTATTTAATAAAACCTTTTTATGGGGTAATGCACTAGGTCGGTGCGTCCTCCCTTTTTTCTTTCTTTTTTTATACCCACAGTTGATCTAGAGGAAGGCGAAAAACCCCAGAAAAGCATGCTCCAATTTGCTATAACAGGGGAAAAAATTCCTTCCTGATCCCCCGTGAGGCATTTGTTTTTTTCCTCGGATCAACTTTACCTATAAAGGTTAGTACCCCCAGTTATATTATGTACATTTAGAAAAGAATTCAGGCCTTTTTTAAATCAATCTACTGAGCCTATTCCACATTTTCACAGCTCTTATGCCGCGTACACATGGTTGTTTTTTGTGATGAAAAAAAAATACATTTTTAAAAACGTCATTTAAAATGACCGTGTGTGGGGAAAACGTTGTTTTATGTCTTCTGAAAAACGACAAAAAAAAAAATTCGAACATCCTTCAATTTTTTATGTCGTTTTTCAAAACTTCGTTTTTTGTGTAATTTAAAATGATAGTGTGTGGGTAAAACGACGTTTAAAACAACGTTTTTAAACCCACGCATACTCAGAAGCAAGTTATGACGCAAGCTTGAATGGAACAGAGTGCCGTCCTACGTGCTGAACGTAACTGCGCTTTGCTAGAGCATTTTGAAAAAACGATGGTGTGTAGGCAACGTCGTTTTTTAAAATGAAGTTTGAAAAACGTTGTTTTGTTTCACGATAAAAAACGTTGTTTTATTTCATCACATGGCATTTCTGTGAAGAAACCTTTCAGTATATGGAGATGAAGTCTTTTTACCTCTAGACGTAAAGAGTGCCCGCTTGTCCTCTGTGATGAACTTAAAGTAAATAACTCAACACCAAGTTCACTATATGGACCACTTATGCATTTGTATATGTTGATCATATCCCCCCTTAATCTCCTCTTCTCAAGAGGAAATTAAGGTGCTTGCATAATTCTGGTGATGAGTTCACTAGAACCAGAAGGCAGAATTGCATGACCTGTGCAGGGCTGTTTGTGCCAAATTTGAGTAGCGCGTCACGGCCCATAATTCACTGCGGCATCGCAGTGCATTGCTGGCTGATGATTGGCCAACCATACACTATGACCCGCATGTCATAGTGTACATGACACTGTACAGAGAGCCGTCTGTACAGAGAGCCGTCTGTACAGAGCGCCGTGATTGGCCAAAGCCAGGGTGGCTTTGGCCAAATATGCCTCAGGGGATTTAGTACACGCCCCACACTATATAAGGCTGCCTGGAAGTCAGCCTTGTGTAGTGTATTCTGGCATGCTGAGAGATAGAGAGAGAGAGAGACAGTGTCATTTCATTTGAGTTAGATAGAGCAGGCAGGCAGGCGGGTTAGCTGCAGTTACATTGTGTAGAGGATATATATGCATCCCAGGTGTTGTATATATATTTATACACTGTATTCAGTTTAGCTGGAACCGTTCCTGTTATTCTCTTCATAATATACTAATAGGCAGGTAGGTGATTGTGCTAGCTGCAGTATTTTCACTTAGTGTACCGTGTCCTTTGCACAGTGTGTACCTAAAGCTTACCTGAATACAATTGCTGGTGTTCTCATACAAATACAGGCAGGGACCTCCAGTATTTTGTTTTAGTGTCCTTTGCACAGTGTGAGCCTACAGCTTACCTGAATACAATTGCTGATGTTCTCATACACATACAGGCAGGGACCGCCAGTATTCAGTTTTAGTGTCATTTGCACAGTGTGCACCTAAAGCTTACCTGAATACAATTGCTGGTGTTCTCATACAAATACAGGCAGGGACCTCCAGTATTCAGTTTTTGTGTCCTTTGCACAGTGTGCACCTAAAGCTTACTTGAATACAATTGCTGGTGTTCTCATACAAATACAGGCAGGGACCTCCAGTATTCAGTTTTTGTGTCCTTTGCACAGTGTGCACCTACAACTTACCTGAATACAATTGCTGGTGTTCTCATACAAATACAGGCAGGGACCTCCAGTATTTTGTTTTAGTGTCCTTTGCACAGTGTGAGCCTACAGCTTACCTGAATACAATTGCTGATGTTCTCATACACATACAGGCAGGGACCGCCAGTATTCAGTTTTAGTGTCATTTGCACAGTGTGCACCTAAAGCTTACCTGAATACAATTGCTGGTGTTCTCATACAAATACAGGCAGGGACCTCCAGTATTCAGTTTTTGTGTCCTTTGCACAGTGTGCACCTAAAGCTTACTTGAATACAATTGCTGGTGTTCTCATACAAATACAGGCAGGGACCTTCAGTATTCAGTTTTTGTGTCCTTTGCACAGTGTGAGCCTACAGCTTACCTGAATACAATTGCTGATGTTCTCATACACATACAGGCAGGGACCGCCAGTATTCAGTTTTAGTGTCATTTGCACAGTGTGCACCTAAAGCTTACCTGAATACAATTGCTGGTGTTCTCATACAAATACAGGCAGGGACCTCCAGTATTCAGTTTTTGTGTCCTTTGCACAGTGTGCACCTAAAGCTTACTTGAATACAATTGCTGGTGTTCTCATACAAATACAGGCAGGGACCTCCAGTATTCAGTTTTTGTGTCCTTTGCACAGTGTGCACCTACAACTTACCTGAATACAATTGCTGGTGTTCTCATACAAATACAGGCAGGGACCTCCAGTATTTTGTTTTAGTGTCCTTTGCACAGTGTGAGCCTACAGCTTACCTGAATACAATTGCTGATGTTCTCATACACATACAGGCAGGGACCTCCAGTATTCAGTTTTTGTGTCCTTTGCACAGTGTGCACCTAAAGCTTACTTGAATACAATTGCTGGTGTTCTCATACAAATACAGGCAGGGACCTTCAGTATTCAGTTTTTGTGTCCTTTGCACAGTGTGCACCTACAGCTTACCTGAATACAATTGCTGGTGTTCTCATACAAATACAGGCAGGGACCTCCAGTATTTTGTTTTAGTGTCCTTTGCACAGTGTGAGCCTACAGCTTACCTGAATACAATTGCTGATGTTCTCATACACATACAGGCAGGGACCTCCAGTATTTTGTTGTAGTGTCTTTTGCACAGTGTGCACCTAAAGCTTACCTGAATACAATTGCTGGTGTTCTCATACTAATACCACAGGCAGGGATCTGCAAGTATTGTCAGTTAGTGTACTGTGTCCTTTGCAAACATGTACCAGTTCAAAATTACAAACAGATTCTACTTAACAACAAACCTACAGTCCCTGTCTTGTTTGCACCGCCTGTATACTGCTGTTCAGAGTATATAGGGCCAGGGGGCCCACGCATTTTCTTTTTTTTAATTTGGGTTGCGGGGTTCCCCTTAATATCCATACAAGACCCAAAGGGGCTGGTAATGGCCTGGGGGGGAACCTATGCCATTTTTCTCAATGATTTTTATCCATATTGCCGGGCCCGCAAGCAGTTTTAAATAACTTTTTTCCTATAGAAATGTCATTTTGTGCAGGGACAGTTCTAAACACGGGAAACACGTGCCACTTCACAGGCATACTAAAGACACCCAGCAGGTACAATATTTAAAGGAATATTTCATTTTTTTTTTCACTTTAAGCATCATTAAAATCACTGCTCCTGAAAAAACTGCAGTTTTTAAAACTTTTTTTTGCATACATGTTCCCTGGGGAAGGACCCAGGTCCCCAAACCCTTTTTAGGACAATAACTTGCATATTAGCCTTTAAAATTAGCCCTTTCGATTTCGAACGCTCGAGTCTCATAGACTTTAGTGGGGTTCTAAAGTTCGCACAAACGTTCGGTCTGTTCGAAGGTTCTGATGCAAACCGAACCAGGGGGTGTTCGGGTTATCCCTACTCACCAATGGACACCAGTGGTTAAGGGTATACTCACCAATAAACAACAATATCTAAGGGGATACTCACCACTGAACAGCAATGATCAACTAAAACTTACCAATTATTGACAATAATTAAGGGGATTGTCACAAATTAATACCAATGATTGAGGGAATATTCACCAATAAACACCAATGATTAAGAGGATACTCACCAATGAACATCAAGGATTAAGGGGATCCTCATCAATGAGACTAATAATATAGGGGATACTTACCATTGAACGGCAATGCTTATAGGGATACTCACCCATGGATGCTAATCCATCTATGGCCATCTATGGCCAGGCTTTTAGAAACTGATATGGAATAATTATGCAAATCAGCAATGTCACACTTTATGATCAACATTTTGCTTCCAGGCCAGTTTAAGTATTAGTACCATTGATCCAGCACCAGAGCCAGGCATTTAGCATTTTCAGAATGACAGATCAGCAAGGGCATCTCTCTACCTGCATAGAATAAGTTTCCTTTAATTAAAGCGAAATTCCGCCCTGTCCCTTTAAAATAAAATGTCAGCAGCTACTGACTTTTAACATTACCTGTCCTGGAGTCCAGTGATGTCGTCATCGCAGCCGATGTTTACATTGGCTGGTCGGGTGTTGCCACTGCTGCCACCGCTGTTGCGGGATAGGGAACCCGGCAGTAGCTTTTGATAAATATATCAAGTATATCAAAGCAAATTTTCCCATAAGAAATAATGGAAACTCAAATGATTCGTTCCACAACCATTTATTCATAAGTCCTTCAGTTTATAGTCCATATAAAAAGGTTAAATGGACCAGGTTGTGTAACCATAAAATGTCCATCCACAAATGGCAGCCTCCACAAGGGGATGCGAAGCAAAATCCAGCAGGAGCTACAGAGAATAAAAGAGAAGAGAGGTGCCTCTGAGGCCTTGTACACACGGTCGGACCAAACCGATGTGACTGGTCCGTCGGACCGTTTTCATCGGTTCACCTCTGAAGTGGCCGTACGGCCTGATATATGTACACACCGTCAGTCCAAAATCCGATCGGGTCAGAACGCGGTGACGTCAAACACATGACGTGCTGAATAAAACGAAGTTCAATGCTTCCAAGCATGCGTCGACTTGATTCTGAGCATGCGCGGGTTTTGAACCGATGCTTTTCTGTACTAACCATTGGTTTGGTCCGATCGGGCAGCGGTCCATCGGTTCGGTTTTGAAGCATGTTTTAACATTTTGGACCGAGGGAAAACAGATGATGGCCTATACACACGGTCGGTTTGGTCCGATGAAACTGAACTTCGGTTCATTCTCATCGGTTTGGTCCGACCGTGTGTACAAGGCCTAAGTGTAACAATATGGTTACATTTAACCACTTTCCCACCGCGCTATAGCGAAAATACTGCTACAGCGCGGTGGAGTTATTCTGGGAGGACGTCCCTGGGACGTCCTCCCAGAATCCTTCACTCGCGCGCCCCCTGGGGCGCGCTCCCGGCATCATCCGTGAGCGCCGGGTCTAGAAGACCCGGCGCATCACGGATCGTGGTAAATTGCCGCTAATAGCGGCCGTTTACCACGTGATCGCTCCGTCAAATGACGGAGCGATCACTTGTAAACAAACCGGCGTCATGTAATCACGCCGGTTCCTCCCTCTCCTCTCTGTACCGATCGGTACAGTGCGAGAGGAGAGGAGGGGGGAGCGGGTGGCAGCAGCAGCACTGTGGGCTGGATCTGTGACAATTGCAGTCACAGATCCAGCCATCCCTCCCTGCGCAATACTCTGCAATACCCCCCATACTGTCTGCAATACCCCCCATACTGTCTGCAATACCCCCCATACTCTGCAATACCCCCCATACTCTGCAATACCCCCCATACTCTACAATACCCTCAATACTCCACAATACCCTCAATACTTCACAATATCCCAATACTCCAATACTCCAATACCTTGCAATACGTCGCCTATGGGGATTTTTAAGTAGCAAAGTTTGGCGCAATTCCACGAGCGTGTGCAATTTTGAAGGGTGACATGTTAGGTGTATATTTACTCGGCGTATCTTCATCTTTCATCGTATACAAAAACATTGGGCTAACTTTACTGTTTTTTTTTTTTTAAGCACAAAACATTTTTTTTTTTTAAAACACGCGTTCAAAAAATTGCTGCGAAAATACCGTGCAAGATAAAAAGTTGCAACAACCGCCATTGTATTCTCTAGGGTCTTTGAAAAAAAAAAAGCATATATAATGTTTTGGGTTTCTATGTAATTTTTTAGCAAATAAATTATGATTTTTACATGTAGGAGCGAAATGTCAGAATTGGTCTGGGTGCTCCAGAACGCCTGATGGTGCTCCCTGCATGTTGGGCCTCTGTATGTGGCAATTTTGTTTGGGAGCCACGTCGCACGACCGCGCAATTGTCAGTTAAAGTGATGCAGGGCCGAATCGCAAAAACTGGCCGGGTCCTTTAGCTGCCTAAAGGTCCGGGTCTTAAGTGGTTAAATGGCACCTGGAATTCTTCTTTGACTAACCATATTGATTTTTTTACTAAAATCAGCTTGTTCCTGTATTACTTCCAAGTTCAAGAACTTTACAAATGAACAGGCCCATGTGCAAACCTGTCAAAAAGAAATGTGTGGCTAATATCCCACAGGCCACATTTAAAATAAAATACACAAACTAGCAATAGTCCATATTTATTATTGAATGTCATCCTTGTCACAAGCTCAGCGACTGATAACAAACAAGGAAGCCATGAAAACTGCCATCCCAGCGCAGTCCCCTTGTATTTAGTCGTCAAGCTAATTCTGGTTCATTATAAATGACACTCCGTGTCACCAGCTGGTGAATTTGAAAAGTCCGGAGGACAAATAGTTGTACACATAATTGGGTTCTATTTACAACTCCCACAAGGCAATTTTAAATAGCTAATTATGCAACGGGTCAGACATGTATTTTATACATAGTAAAATGTAATCTTCATCGGCTTCCCCCCAACTTCCTTGTCAGTTGAGCTTACAGTCTAAACTGAATAATATAAAAGGATGGGATAAGGAATTTTTGCCTAGTGAGGTTGTCGTGACTTAATGCAGATTAACACTAATAGCATCATTAATGGGCTGTGTTTGGGCACTGGGTGACAGGTGTCATAATAAAGCGGTTGAATGAAGTCTAAAGTGATGAGGAAGCGATGGAATTAGTTGCCCAAGGAAGCCAATGTTTATTTGAAAGTGATTCCACACAATTTGCAGAGCTATGAACAGTCATTATGAGACAGCAAGAAGCGAGTTGGGAGTATGATGTGAATATGGGCAAAGTAATTAGCTACATCTGATGTTGTCAGCAGACATAGACAGGAGTATTGGTAATATCTTGCTAACCTAAGTCACAAGATTCAGAAAAGTTAGGCTTAGGAGGAGCAAGGCTCAACGAGTAGTTAATACTGTAAATACCAAATTAACATAGAAATAAGCCAAGTCTGAGCTGTGCTGATCAATATTTGTTAGGCAGAAAATTCAAATAAACAGTGAAGCAGCTGGGTCTCCTACATGGTGTCACCCTTGGTCAATGGCCGTTGTACATGTTGTTCCTTGATAGACTCATCTACTAATCAATGATGCCTACATAGTTCCACCCAGGGCTCAAGTCCTGCGGGAAAGCGTGGGAACGGAGTTCCTGCACTTTTTTCACAGCAGGAACTCAGTTCCCTTTGCAGGACTAGAGCAGCCGAGAGCAGCCAAGCTGCCAGGAGCCAATCCTTCACTAAGCGGCGATGCCCAGCTCGAGTCACTGTCAGGGGCAGGCGAACCTTAGTAATCCTTTATGTTACTGGCCGCTTCCTGTATATGGATTCATCAGGTAGTGTGCAGGTTTTCCTTCACTTCCTCGATGCTGCAATGTCTCCTGGGAGCTTTTATCATTGTTCCCAGGAGACATTGCGGAGGTCTGCCACGAGTTATCGCAGGATTTCTTTCTAAAAAAACATGTGGTTTAGTAAATATGCATATGAGCGTATCATTTTTTTTTTTTTTTTTTGGTGGGGGAGTGGATCTTGGGTGGGAGTTTCCACACTTTTTTCCCCAGGACTTGACCCCTGGTTCCACCGCTGACATCACTTGCCAGAGTCAATGGCATGGGACACGTAGCATCTCTTTCCCCTGATAACAATGCTGTGGCATTCTTCTTCCAATAAAAACAATGCAGGGGCATTCTTTCGTCTTCTCTCCAGTTATTTAAGGGGGCATCTTCCACCTAATGACCACCGATGCTGGAACAGTGGGACAGTCTTCCTCCCACTGATCACTAATCTTGGTGTTAGTTTTGTTTCCTACTATGGACCTCCAATGTAAGGGGCAGTATTTTTTTATACACTCTGTGAACTGTGCTGTATGCAGGGCTCAAAATTTCAAATCCTGAGCTACTAGCCAGACCTCAAAGGTTACTCGCCACCAGTTGCCGCGCCCAACCCCTACCATGCCCCGCCCCTAAACACACCCTCATAAATGATCTCATGAAATTACACTTAAATGGTATATGCAGAATAAGATATAAAAATAAATATTAATAACAACTTTATCCATGTCCAAAACTGCAGCCTGCCCGTGTCCGCCAGTGCAGCCTGTGTCCCCAATGCAGCCTGTGCCCGTCAAATGCAGCAATGTGTCCCCAAATGCAGCAATGTGTAGCCATGTGTCCCCAAATGTTCTTCACATACTAGGAGTCTGCACATAATGCCAGGAGTCTGCACATACCAGGAGTCTGATCAAAATGCCTGGAGTCTGAACAAAATGCCTGAAATCTGAACAAAATGCCTGAAATCTGAACAAAATGCCTGAAATCTGAACAAAATGCCTGAAATCTGAACAAAATGCCAGGAGTCTGCACATATCGGGAGTCTGCACATACCAGGGAGTCTGCACATGCCAGGGAGTGTGCCCATGCCCGAAGTCTGCTCAGTGGTAAGCTGCAGGGTGTGGAAGCTGTGAGGTATCATACCTTGCAAGAAGTGAGAGGAGAGTCGGGAAACTTGAGCAGGAGAGGGGCGGGGCGCGCACATCATTCCCCAACTCGTGGCCCAGCCGGGAGAAAGAGGGTGGGTCACACACGCGACGGTGTCCCAGCAACCAAGGATGGGGCGCACACGCGGCATCACTGTTCCTGCTAAATATGGCAACACACTGGCGGCCTGACGGTCCGGACAGAAGCATCGCTCGGACCGCGGGCCGCCATTTAATGACGGCTGAACTAGACGGCAGCAGCTCTCCTCTCTCTTCCCCCACGATCGCCCCCCCACGCTCCCAGGCAGCCCACACTCGCCCAGCCCTCAAATCCACTCGCAAAATACGAGCAGGCGAGTGGAATTTTTGAGGGCTGCTGTATGTTACATATTCCTGACCATTACACTATTTATGTTGTACTGTGCTGGGGCATACTTACTTCTACTTACAAGCATTATTAGGGGAATTTATCCACCCAATGACCACCAATGTTGGGACAGTCTTATCCCACTGATGGTATATTGATGTGTTATTAAGCAAAGCGTCAAATATCGCACTCGTTTTTAGTTGTCCTCTTTTACTTAAAAAAATATATATACAAAAAATATTACAAAATACAAAGTTGTATTACTCAGATAGGTATATTATCTATATCGGTGATCAATAACTTTTGGTCTGCCTGACTTTTTTTATTCATGACACCAAATCGAGGTGTGAAACGCGTCCCCCCCCCCTCTGTACTGTACGCACTGACTGTCATGTATTGGATTTTAACATAAATAAAGGTGTTGCATCGGAGTGCGGCCGTCCAGGTTTTTCCATTTGTTCTTTGTTTCTATATTATCTATATCAGTGATCATTAACTTTTGATCTGCCTGACTTTTTTGTTCATAAACAATCCTTATTGTTAGTGTATTTAATATGTGGCCCAAGACAATTCCTCTTCTTCCAATGTGGCTCAGGAAGGTCAAAAGGTTGGACACCCCTGAACTAGAAGAAAAGTAGAGAGGTTGCTGATACATCTTACTTGATGAAGTAGCCAGAGAAGCTATGGAACATGTTGAATGTGTTTTATTGTTTGTTCTGCCCCACTTTCATGTCATGTATTGAACTGCGTGAGGTTATCAGTTTCTGTAGTATATTGACATCTAGTGGAGGTTTGGGCCACTACAACTTATTTACCAATGTGGTTTTAGTTTCTTCCTCTGTCTTCACCCCCTGTTTAGTTCTAGTTGGTTTAGTCTTAGCTAGACCCCATTTCTTCCATGTTCTCTTCAGTGTTATTGTCACGCCAGGGGTCAATCTCGGAGACCAGTAGTTATAGAAGTAAGGAGGCTCCCACTGACCAGTTGGATAAGTTATACCATATCATTAGGAAGAGTATTGAGGTAAAATCTCCCCAATGCTGACAGCAATAATAACCTTTTAGTGAACTGTTGGGACCCAGGTCTGAACCTGCAATCTTGAACTGCTTGCTCCAATGAGGATACAGACAGCAATAAAAACTGGACAGAAGTTCAGACTCTAATTCATTGTACTGAAAAGTAAAACAGTTTGGGGGTGAGCTTTAAGTATTGACATAATCTTTGATGGAAGATTTGATGGGTTTACCCTTCAGATGGGTTCAAAAATCGGATTGGGGGGTTTAGAGTGTATTGAGCAAGTGTGTGCCATCAAACAATTGCTTTGTGATCAAGATAGGTCAAACTCAATCAAAGTGGGCCCAATTCAGTGGAATAAATATTCAAGAGGCCTTTATTAGGTTCACCCAGGGCCCAGTGGTGGCCGGTGGCAAACAGTACCATCCCCCCAGTCAGTCAGGTTGGTCTGGTGCACTTACCCCATCTATGGTGGGCAGCGTTTCCCCCTGAGCTTCACCGGCGGCTTTCCTTGCGAGGTGGCAGCCAATTGGGACTCTTCTCTTTTTGGCCAATCGGAAAAAAGGGTCTCAGACCTGCTTCTGATTGGCCAGATTGAGGATCAATGTTTCAATAGCAAATATTAATTCGCTTTTGTAACACCTGGGTGGGCTCCTGGCGCAAAGCTCTGCACAACGAGCCCACCCTATTTTGAAGCCTATTAGAGCCTCTGGCGCTTCAAAAAACACCCCGTCGCTGTAATTCATGCGCTCTGCATCCTGAAAGTGGCTGTACGCATGAATAGGGGGTATCGGTGTTCCATCAAAATAGTGGCCATGGATAGAGCATTGGAGTGCCGGCCTTAGGTAGAGGGGGCGGCGCACAGGCACCCCTTAAGGAGCAGCCGCCACTGCCAGGGCCACACCTACGTATTTCCATAAAAAAGATTAAAGCACTTTGGTAATTATAATAACAGATCTAATATTTTATCCAAGAGAAAGGATCATAGAAGATTCCTAAAGACTTATGGTGGATACAAACTTCAGTAAGTGGTTGATTTTTTCCCTATTTTTTTCTCTGATAGGAATGGATCTCTAGGTGACTTGCCATAGACTTGCCACACATGGGAAAGTGGATTTTGATTGATAGTTAGGAAACGATTTTAACTTATGACCTTGAAAGTTATCGATTTTATCTCTGTTTCAACAATGTAATCTCATAATCTGATTGAAATACAAGGGTATTCATGATCAATATATTTCCATCCTGGTCAATCTACTTAATTTAAGGGAATCCTAAATCTAAATCTAAATCTAAATAATATTTATATTGATAGGAAAGTTATGGCTATTTAATCATTTGCAGATTCCAGTAAGTCGTTTTGATCAAATCCCAAATTGGTCATATATATGTATGGCCAACATTAGATGCAAAGTTTGTAAGGCAGTGTGGTCTTTATAAACCAGAGAACAGCCTGGGACGTCATTCAATTTAAATTCTTAAAACCATAGGTGTGCGCAAGGGGTGGGCCAGGTGTGCCTGGGCACACCCTAAACCCGGGGTTGGCAACCTGTCAATGGTGAGCAGGTAACAGGTAAACCGCAATCCTTCCATGCTGACCCTCGGAACATGGACAGGAGAGTTGGCGGGGATGGAATTTAGTGGTACCGATCTGTATTTTCCTCTTGCAGCAGCAGAAAGTAGGATTCTCCTCCTCTTCTTTTTGTCAACATTCAGCTGCCACAGGAGGAAAATATAGGGGATCAGTACTATTAGTAATATATGCCACCACTCCATTCCCTGTTCCTCTGTCTTTTGTTGGCCGGGTCCCCCCATGTGCTCCCTTGCTCCCCCTTCCTTCCATTGTTTCAGGATGGAGAGCGGGGAAGAGGCCGGTAAATATGTCAAATGCATGCATGTTAGTGCTTTGGGGTGCACACCCTAATGCAATGGGCTGCGCACACCTATGCTTAAAACTGCATTTCAGGCACACATGTAAAAGACACAAATAAATGCATCTCTGTTTTCATTATTACATCCTCAAATGTGTTTTTTTTTAAATATAAGTAGTGAAAGTAACTGATGCTGACTTGGTATTGGAGTCCTGCAGGAAGCCAACCAGTTCTGTTTTAGGGCCCTTTCACACCAGCGGACGAACGGTCCGCTTTTCATAAGTCCGTTTACGGACTTACAATGGTTCCCTATGGGATCACGGCCGTTAGCGGATGGAGCATCCGCTAACGTCCGTAATCACCCGCCTCCGTCAGGATCCGGTTTTTCAGACGGAAGAAAACCCTATTTTTACGGTCCGTATTCATCCGATTCCCCATAGGGGAGAGCGGAGGAGAGACAGGGCGGTCTCTGCACTGTGTGCGGGGACCGCCCTGTCCGCCGACAGCTCAGCGGGGATTAACAGAGGAATCCCCGCTGAGCCAAATGGGCTAACGGAGCGGATCAATACGGATCCGCTCCGTGTGAAAGAGCCCTTAGTGTAAGAAGCATGCAGATAGAAAGAGAGACCAAACATGAGCTCATCAGTCTGCTGCTTCTGCTTTCACTACCTAGTCAAAGGATAGAAAGGGTCTCTAGTTGTATGCAAAGCCAAAGAAAAATCAGGTCTCATAACCAACCAGACATGGCTGTGCTGTGTGGCACATCAGTGTAAATCCCAGAACTGGATGTACCGAAATACAAATTCTTTGGCAGCTTTAAATAAGTTAGGGGGCAACAAAGAAGGGGGGTTGGAAAACACCCGTTTGACATACTTGGGTTAAATAAAATTGAATTGAGGTTTGTGGCTAGCATTAATTTTCCAAATAAGTGGAAATGTTGGACATTTAAATGGAAATCTCTTTCCCTTACTAAAAAGAAACTGAAGATCCCACTCAATACAACAGTTTCCATTGGACGCACCTTTACGGATTTGAATTTTGTCTGGCCAGTCTTCTGCTCAGTGGGTGTAATTGGAATCTTCTTCTGAACTTCACATCCATCCTGCAGTATCTTCCTGTCTTCTCCAAGCAGCAGAGGGGAAGATTGACAGCTCACTCATGGAGCAAGAATGACTCACAGACAGCCCTGACATATGGCAGTGATTTGGGCTGGGGTGATGGAAAAGTGATGTTTGATTGCTGCTCGTGTTCTGTGATTTCATGGTGTGCGCAGAGGGAATGAAGATGTTAGAGGTCATTGCTACAGCTATCCTTTCAACAGATAAAACAAGACTAATAACAAAGCAATTACAGGCTGTGGGGAAGTACAAGGGCACCCTGATTGCCGCGGTTTTGGGAAGCCAGTGAAGCGTATAAGCAGCAACAGCTTGGACTGTGGATGGGTAATAAGGGATCATTTCCTTTCAATAAGATCATTTGTCTTTTAATCAATGGCAACTATAATGTTACAGTTTTTAATGCAGGTTGTAGCTCCCATATGTGTGACCTTTACTCTTTCCCTTCTCTCCCTATATTTAGATAGATAGATAGATAGATAGATAGATAGATAGATAGATAGATAGATAGATAGATAGATACTAAATTGGACTTTTAGGGCCAGATTCAGGTAGAGAGCGCGTAACTCTATGCGGGCGTAGCCCGCCTAATTCAAATGTGTAAGATGTGGGCGTGTTTTATGTAAAATCATCGTGACCCTACGTAAATGACGCTTTTTACGAACGGCGCATGCGCCGTCCGTGAAAGTATCCCAGTGCGCATGCTCCAAATTCACCCGCAAAAAGCCAATGCTTTCAACGTGAACGTAAATTACGCAACAGCCCTATTTGCGAACGACTTACGCAAACGACGTAATCAACGGAAAATTCGAGGCTAGCCCGACGTCCATACTTAACATTGGCTGCGTCTCATATAGCAGGGGTAACTTTACGCCGGAAAAAGCCTTATGTAAACGGCGTATCTGTACTGCGACGGCCGGGCGTACGTTCGTGAATAGGCGTATCTAGCTGATTTACATATTCTAGGCGTAAATCAGCGTACACTCCCCTAGCGGCCAGCGTAAATATGCAGTTAAGATACGACGGCGTAGGAGACTTACGCCGGTCATATCTTAGCAACATTTAAGCGTATCTCAGTTTAAGCATACGCATAAAGTTGCGACGGCGCGGATTCGGACTTACGACGGCGTATCTACTGATACGCCCGTCGTAAGTCTTTCTGAATCCGGGCCCTAGTCTACAGCAATAAAATAGTACATATGTATGCTGCTAAAATTGTCTTATTTCATTACTATACTTTAAAATCAAGTTAAATAAAAGTATACATGTGAGTACTGATCTTCTATAAGTACCTCCACTCAAACTTATTAAATACATTTTACAATGCCCTAACAAAAATATTTTGTTAAATCAAACAAAGGAGGTCCAGACTATGTTGGGGAGGCCATGAAATCTCAACATGTTTCATGGACCAAAGGTCCACTTCATCAGGAGAACGTTAGAAAGTGGTTTTAATTATATAAGAATATCTCGCACACTGCTTGTAGAGTGTAGTACCAATCCAAATGCTACTGATCCTATTGTCTGGGTTGGAAGGACCTTAGGAGATCATCGAGAAAACCTAATCACCATATATTAGGCCGCGTACACACAGTCCTTTTTAATCAGTTTTGACCGATCGTGTATATGCGGCCATAGATTTGCAGATATTGTAAAATACAATGCATTCATCAGAAGAAATTATAGAGAATTACTGTAAATATCCTATTTCTACATAGTAATATTACTCATCCCAGTAGAAATGCTGTACTATTTAAGTTAGGTATCAAGAAACTGTCATATGGTATACTATCCTGACAAGAATTGGTCCCCCAGGTCGCAAAGGAGCTAATATATACAGTGCAGGAAAAAATTATTTGATTCCCTAAAATAATTCACAAAAATATAGGCAATGGTGACTCATCCAAAGCAGTCAAAGTTAGGTGACAAGAGGCAATCCTGCATTAGTCACACTAACCAGATCATCTTATCCGATTTGATGGTGGTCATAGATATAATATTAAATACTACCATCTGCATTCCTCTGAATTAGTACTGCATATCAAAAATTGGGAGAGAAAAAAAGAATTGGTCAAAAAGGAATACGGATAAATATGACTGCAATGTATTAATTATCCACATAAAAAACACATTAACAACACAAAAAGTGCCAGTATCTCCACAGCACTAGTAAAATTAGACGTTAGTCTAAACAAGGACAAGTGGCCACCACAATCATACACACAGCTTACATACACCTGCAGGAATCAAAGAACTGGGGCATGATAAAGAATATATAAATCACAGGGCTAGATTGAGGATAGTATAGCTGCAAAAAAATCTGTGAAGCTGGATACAGTTCCAATCAATTCTATCACCAGTTCATAGAGGACAAATTCCACATGGAGATGAAGTAGATAGAACTACAATTCAATGGTAGACAGCAGCAAGTAAGTCACTGCTAGTTTGGCAGTGATAGGTGTGATTACCATATAATGGGATCTGTTGGAACCAAGCAAGGATTGCTGTAGAGGCTGCAATCAGCAAGATGTACCATACTTCGGTACAGCTGAAAAACCAGATCACAATATCAAAAACTGCTTATTGCTTAGATCTTACCACCCTTGGAAAGTAGTCAGTATCTGTAGATTTCAGAGATTCCTCTGGTTACAGAGGCCGGCGTTTTTTTGCAGATTCCTTCAGTGGTATGGTGGGAAGTGCGCCCTCAAATCAGGTCCTCTGCATACCAAGGCCAGACCATTCAGTTCCAGGGTGAATAGATGCCTTTGTAATGTCTTTGAATGCCAGTAGATGGCAGTGTAGATAGGCAATAAGAAGTCAGCATGCAGTTTTAAATACTTGCTGTATGTCTCAAAGTGATGTCCGTGCAGTGATGTATGCTGCAGTAAAAATAGATTCTTAAGTTGGGAGAGAAGGCCCCCAGTAAAAATATAATCAGGTGGCTGTAGTGGTGGTCAGTCCTGCTTCATCGCTGATAAGCGTGATGCTTACATGTTTCGATCCTAACAGATCTTCATCGGAGCTTGCCACAACACCACCCACAGGCTCCTAATCTTTCAGCAGTCTTATCAGCATTACTTACTCTGGTTTATTGTTTAAGAAGTATTTAAACCCAAGAATAAAAGCCTACCATTTTCCTGTGGTGACCTTTGAAATCCAAGTGATCAATAATAGCTCCCATATTACAAACCCTACAGTTTCATTGAAAATAAATATGACTTTTATATACTGTATATAAAAAATTATTTAATCCCCTGCAGATTTTGTAAGTTTGTCCATTTACAAAGAAATGAAGGGTTTATAATTGTTATCATAGGTGTATTTTAAGTGATAGAGACAGAATATCAACCAAAAATTCAGAAAAAAACAGTTCAGTAAGTAAAATAAGTATTTGATTTCCTGCCAACCAACAATAATTTTGGATCGCACAGACTGACTACAGTATGTGCTCATGTGGTACACAGATTAGCCCTGTAAATTTAAGAAGGTACTCCTAACGACAACTTATGTTTATAAAAGACACCTGTACACAGATTCTCTTTCTTCCATTCAAACCTCACCATCATGGGCGAGACCAAAGAGCTGTCTGAGGCCCCGTACACATGTCCGAGAAACTCGACGAGCAAAACACATCGTTTTGCTCGTCGAGTTCCTTGTGAAGCCGCCGAGGATCTCGGCGAGCCAAGTTTCCCCATTGACTAACGAGGAAATAGAGAACATGTTCTCTATTTGCCTCGACGAGTTCCTTGTCGGTTTCCTCGGCCAAAAGTGTACACACGACCGGTTTCCTCGGCAGAATATGGCTCCCATCGAGTTTCTGGCTGAATTCTGCCGAGAAACTCGGTCGTGTGTACGGGGCCAAAGGATGTCAGGGACAAGATTGTAGACCTGCACAAGGCTGGAATGTGCTACAAGATTATCAGCAAGAAGTTTGGTGGGAAGGAGACAACTGTTGGAGTGATTTTTTGCAAATGTAATAAATACAAATAACCATCAATCGCCCTCGGTCTGGAGCTCCATGCAAGATTTGACCTCATTGGGTAAGGATGTAAATGAAAAGGTGAGGGATCAGCCCAGAACTACACAGGAGGAGCTTGTGAATTATCTTAAGGCGGTTGAGACCACAGTTACCAAACAAACCATTAGTAACACAATACGCCGCCATGGATTGAAATACTGCAGTGCCCGCAAAGTGCTCATCATCAAGAAGGCACATGTACAGGGACATCTGAAGTTTGCCAATGAACATCTAAATGATTCAGAGATGGATTGGGAGAAAGTGTTGTGGTCAGATAAGATCAAAATTGAGCTCTTTGGCATTAACTCGACTCGCCGTGTTTGTAGGAAGAAAAACGCTGACTATGACCCTAAAAACACCATCCCTATAGTCAAGCATGAAGGTGGAAACATTATGCTTTGGGGCCGTTTCTCTGCTAAAGGTACGGCCGACTTTGCCGCATTGAGGGGCCAATTGGATTGAGAATTTTCTTCCCTCATCCAGAACACTAAAGATGAATCATGGATCATGGATGCGTCTTGACAATGACCCAAAACATATTGCCAAGTCAATAATGGAGTGGCTCAAGAAAAAGCACATTAGGGTCATCGAATGGCACAGCCAGTCTCCAGACCTTAATCCTATAGAAAATTTATGGCGGGAGCTGAAACATCAAGTTGCCAAGAGACAGCCAAGAAACCTTAAGGATTTAGAGAAGATCTGTAAAGAAGAGTGGACCAAAATCCCTCCAGAGATGTGTGCAAACCTGGTTACCAACTACATAAAACATCTTACCTCTGTGCTTGCCAAAAAGGGTTTCTCCACCAAGTACTAAGTCATGTCTTGCTTGGGGATCAAATACTTATTTTACTCACTGAACTGAAACTCAGTTTATAACATTTGTATTATGTTTTTTTTTGGGGGGGATTTTTGGTTAATATTTTGTCTATCATTTAAAATACACCTATGATACAAAATTACAGAGCCTTTATTTGATTGTAAGTGGGAAAACTTATGAAATCTGCAGCGGAGCAAATAATTATTTTCCCCACTGTACAGTGGGGATCGAAAGTTTGGGCACCCCAGGTAAAAAAGTGTATTAATGTGCATAACGAAGCCAAGGAAAGATGAACAAATCTCCAAAAGGCATCAAATTACAGATTAGACATTCTTATAATATATAAAAAAAAAGTTAGATTTTATTTCCATCATTTACACTTTTAAAATTACAGAAAACAAAAAAATGGCATCTGCAAAAGTTTGGGCACCCTGCAGAAGTTATAGTATGCACTGCCCCCTTTGCAAAGCTGAGACCTGCCAGTGTCATGCATTGTTCTCAATCATCGTCTGGGAAGACCAGGTGATGTCAATCTCAAAGGTTTTAAATGCCCAGACTCATCTGACCTTGCCCCAACAACCAGCACCAAGGGTTCTTCTAAGCAGTTGTCTAGAAAACTGAAACTGAAAATAGTTGACGCTCACAAAGCTGGAGAAGGCTATAAGAAGATAGCAAAGCGTTTTCAGATGTCAATATCCTCTGTTCGGAATGTAATTAAGAAATGGCAATCATCAGGAACAGTGGAAGTTAAAACAAGATCTGGAAGACCAAGAAAAATATCAGACAGAACAGCTCGCAGGATTGTGAGAAAAGCAATTCAAAACCCAACCCAGCACGATCCCTCCAGAAAGATCTGGCAGACACTGGAGTTGTGATACAGTATTCTACTATAAAGAGATACTTGTACAAATATGGTCTTCATGGAAGAGAAGAAAACCTCTTCTACGTCCTCACCACAAAAATCAGTGTTTGAACTTTGCAAATGAACATATAGACAAGCCTGATGCATTTTGGAAACAAGTTCTGTGGACCGATGAGGTTAAAATATAACTTTTTGGCCGGAATGAGCAAAGGTACGTTTGGAGAAGAAAGGTCACAGAATGTAATGAAAAGAACCTCTGTCCAACTGTTAAACATGGGGGTGGATCAATCATGCTTTGGGGTTGTATTGCAGCCAGTGGCACAGGGAACATTTCACGAGTAGAAGGAAAAATGGATTCAATAACATTTCAGCAAATTTTGGATGGTAACTTGCTGTCATCTGTGAAAAAACTGAAGTTAAAGAGAGGATGGCTTCTACAAATGGATAATGATCCTAAACACACCTCAAAGTCCACGGGGGATTACGTAAACTGAAGGTTTTGCCATGGCCTTCACAATCTCCTGACCTCAACATAATTGAAAATCTGTAGATAGACCTTAAAAGAGCAGTGCGTGACAAACAGAAACTGGAAGACTTTTGTAAGGAAGAATGGGCAAAGATACCTCAAACAAGAATTGAAAGACTCTTGGCTGGGTACAAAAAGCGTTTACAATGACAAAAAAAAAGCGTTTACAAGCTGTGATACTTGCCACAGGGGGCAGTACAAGATATTAACTCTGCAGGGTGCCCAAACTTTTGCAGACATCATTTTTTTGTTTTCTGTAATTTTGAAAGTGCAAATGATGGAAATAAAATCTACCATATTTATCGGCGTATAACACGCACAGGCGTATAACACGCACCCTAGCTTTAAGAGGGAAGTTTCAGGAAAAGAAGGTTCCATAACCCCCTGCGTATAACACGCAGGTACAGTTTACCCTCTATTTTCAGGGTAAAAAAGTGAGTGTTATACGCCAATAAATACAGTAACTTTTTTTGACATATTATAAGAATGTCTAATCTGTCATTTGATGCCTTTTGGAGATGTTTCCATCTTTCCTTGGCTTCGGTATGCACATTAATACAAATTTTTACCTGGGGTGCCCAAACTTTCGATCCCCACTGTAATTAAAAAGAATGGAGAGTCATATAATGCAAATTTTTAGTTATTTGTTTTTCATGAGTATTGTAGTGAGTACTGTAAAATATACTAATAAAAACAGACCATATACTCAGTGGATTTGAGGTGAAGGTTGTGATAGCTTTTTAATAGATTCTAACATGTGTATTCATAAAATTAGACAATTTTAACTACATACATTTGGTATGATGTTATTTTGGTACCATAAAATTCACAGGTATCTTCTCTTCTTCTTCGTCGTTCTATGTACAGTATCAATATATATATATATATATATATATATATATATATATATATATATATATATATATATACACACACAGTGGGGAAATGAATTCTTCGATCTCCTGAAGATATTGTAAGTTTGCTCACTTACAAAGAAATGAAAGAATTTAGGGGTCTATAATTTCTATCGTAGGTATATTTTAAATGATAGAGACAGAATATCAACCAAAAGTCCAGAAAAAACACATGATACAAATGTTACAAATTGAGTTGCAGTTCAGTGAGTAAAAAAATAATTTGATCCCCCAAGGAAAACACGGTTTAGTACTTGGTGGAGAAACCCTTGTTGGCAAGTACAGACTCAGAGGTAAGATGTTTCTTGCAGTTGGTTACCAGGTTTGCACACATCTCAGGAGGGATTTTGGTCTTTGCATTTTGGTCCACTTTTCTTTACAGATCTTCTCTACATCCCTAAGGTTTCTTAGCTGTCGTTTGGCAACTCAAAGTTTCAGCTCTGGAGATTAAGGGATTAGGATCAGGAGACTGGCTAGGCCACTCCATGACCTTAATGTGCTTCTTCTCGAGCCACTTCTTTGTTGCCTTGTAATTGTCATGCTGGAAGACCCATCCATGACCCATCTTCATTGTTCTGGCTGAGGAAAGAAGGTTCTCATCCAAGATTTTACAATACATGGCCCCATCCATTGGACTCTTAATGCGGCAAGTTCGGCCGTACCTTTGGCAGAGAAACAGCCCCAAATCATATTGTTTCCACCTCTGCGCTGGACTGTAGGGATGGTGTTCTTAGCATCATAGGGCCATATTCTGTATCTCAGGATACTCCATCGTATCTCTCTTTTTTGGCCCGTGTATCTATGCGACTGATTCTTAGAATAATTTTCACATAGATACACTTAAGATCCGCCATGTGTAAGTCACTTACACTGTCGGGCCATATTCTCGTACATTTCCCGCGGGCGGCGCGTAAGCCATTTACACTCCGCCGCCCCAACCTACAGGAGCAAGTGATGTATTCCCCAAACACTTGCTCCGTAGTTTGGGGCGGCAGAGTGTAAATGGCCCGGCGTAGCCACGCGTATCTCCAAGGGGGCGGCTTCTATTTAAATTAAGCGCGCCCCCGATTCTAACGAACTGCGCATGCGCCGGGCTTAAAATAGCCCAGTGTGCATGCTCCAGTTCTCGGCGTAAAACGTCAATGACGCCGACGTGTGCGTCATTGACGTAAAGTCGTATTCAAGAACGACTTAGGGAAACGACGTAGCCGACGGAAAAACACAACGTGGACCCGACGCCATACTTAACATGGCCTACGTGGGACTTGCGTAAACTTACCCCTCATATAGCAGGGGTAAGTTTACGCTTACGCAAACGACGTTAGCGATGGTTACGCAACGCAAATTCGTTCTGGAATCGGCGTATCAGGCTCATTTGCATAAACAAATGAGACCTGAACGTAAACGCCATCTAGCGGCGGGCGGAGTAATTACATTTAAGATCCGACAGTGTAAGTGACTTACACATGGCGGATCTTAAGTGTATCTATGCGAAAATGATTCTAAGAATCAGTCGCATAGATACACGGGCCAAAAAAGAGAGATACGATGGAGTATCCTGAGATACTCCATCGTATCCTTACTCAGAATATGGCCCTAGGATCTTAAATGTAATTACTCCGCCCGCCGCTAGATGGCGTTTACGTTCATGGCTCATTTATTTATGCAAATGAGCCTGATACGCCGATTCCAGAACGAATTTGCGCCGCGTAACCATCGCTAACGTCGTTTGCGTAAGCGTAAACTTACCCCTGCTATATGAGGGGTAAGTTTACGCAAGTCCCACGTAGGCCATGTTAAGTATGGCGTCGGGTCCGCGTCGTGTTTTTCCGTCGGCTACGTCGTTTCCCTAAGTCATTCTTGAATACGACTTTACGTCAATGACGCACACGTCGGCGTCATTGACGTTTTACGCCGAGAACTGGAGCATGCCCACTGGGCTATTTTAAGCCCGGCGCATGCGCAGTTCGTTAGAATGGGGGGCGCGCTTAATTTAAATAGAAGCCGCCCCCTTGGAGATACGCGTGGCTACGCCGGGCCATTTACACTCTGCCGCCCCAAACTACGGAGCAAGTGTTTGGGGAATACATCACTTGCTCCTGTAGGTTGGGGCGGCGGAGTGTAAATGGCTTACGCGCCGCCCGCGGGAAATGTACGAGAATATAGCCCATAGTCATTGTTTTTCTTCCTCCAAACACGGCGAGTCGAGTTAATGCCAAAGAGCTCAATTTTGGTCTTATCCGTCTACAGCACTTCCTCCCAATCCTTCTCTGAATCATTTAGATGTTCATTGGCAAACTTAAGACCAGCCTGTACATGTGCCTTCTTGAGGAGGGGGACTTTGCGGGCACTGCAGGATTTCAATCCATGGCAGCATATTGTGTTACCAATGGTTTGTTTGGTGACTGTGGTCCCAACTGCCTTGAGATCATTCACAAGCTGCTTGTCACGTACCTGGTAGGAGTCTGGTATGACGAGGTCAGCCCCTCTTGTATCTCCAGCCCAAACCCCTCTGAGGTTGAGACAGATGGCGGTTAGGGCTAGGAGGAACACGAGTGCCTGTAGTGTTGATAGGCTCATGGCCGGAAGCAGGTGAAGACTTGCAGGTGCTGAAGGCCCAGTAGTAACAGGACACCGGTGAGGTTGAGGGAACCAGTTGGTGTAGAGGAACTCCAACTCTCTCGCAGGAACGGGACAGGAAACTAGCAGGAACTGCTGGGTTGCAGCGGTCGGATGACTAGCCGGGTCAGAGCACACACGGACAGCAGAGTACCGAATCATCAACAGGAGCCGGGTCAGAGGGGAGCCGGGTTCGGTAACAGACAGGCGGCGTGGTGCGCCAACGGTCTTCTCTTACATTGCCCCCCCCCTTAAGGGCAGCCTCCGGATGCCCTTCAGGTCTCTCTTTTCTGGGTGACGTAGAAAAAAGGCTTGCACCAGTCTTGGGGCATGTATATTTGAAGCTGGTTCCCAAGAGTTTTCCTCAGGGCCGTAACCTTTCCACTTGACAAGAAATTGTGTTTGGTTGTTTCTACGTCTACAGTCCAATACAGCCTCCACTTCAAACGCCTCATTCCCCTCGATCAACACAGGAGGAGGAACTTCGGAGACCCGGTTAGGAAAGGGATTCGGTGTGATTGGTTTTAGTACCGAAACGTGGAATACTGGGTGTATCCTCAAGGTCTCGGGTAGCGCCAATTCGAAGGCAACTGCATTGATCTATCGTTTTACAGGAAAAGGCCCCAAAAATTTTGGACCCAGCTTTTTAGAAGGACAACTCAACTTAAGATTAGCTGTGGACAGCAAGACCTTATCCCCCGGTTCCAGGTTCAGGTTGCCCCTTCTCTTCCTGTCAAAGAACTTCTTGTTACTGACCTGGGATTTAGAAATTGCATCTTGAAGTACCTGATTATTGGTGTTAAGGAAGTTAAGCCGGTCTTGTACAGCAGGTACAGAAGATTCTGCAGGAAGTTCAGGTAAAAAAGAGGGATGGTAGCCAAAATTAGCGAAAAATGGAGATTGCTTCGTTGCTGAGTGCATGGTGTTATTGTAAGAGAACTCCGCAAGTGGAAGGAGGGAAAGCCAATTGTCTTGTGCGAAGGAGGAGAAACACCGTAGGTACTGCTCAAGGGTTTGATTCGTCCTCTCGGTCTGGCCGTTGGTTTGAGGGTGGTAAGCAGAGGAGAGACGAAGTTCAATCTTTAGTGCTTCACATAAGGCCCTCCAGAACCTAGAGGTGAATTGCACCCCTCGGTCTGAAACAATACTGTCGGGAATACCGTGAAGTCTGACAATCTCCTTGATAAAGGCTGTGGCAGTTTCAGTAGCAGACGGAGTGCCTTGCAAGGGTACAAAATGAGCCATCTTGGTGAGGCGATCCACCACGACAAAGATGGTATTAAAGTCCTCAGATGGGGGAAGTTCTACAATAAAATCCATGGAGATCATACTCCATGGTTTATTGGGTACAGGGAGAGGCTCCAGAAGACCCCAAGTCTTGGCTCTATCCGTCTTGTTTTGAAGACAAGTGATACAGGAATTTACATACTTCTTGCAGTCCTGTACCAACTCTGGCCACCAGAAAGAGCGGGCAACTAAATCAGCAGTTTTGCGAATTCCAAAGTGTCCAGCTAGAGGGTGATCGTGGCAACGTCCAAAAATGGCAATCCTGAATTGTTCCGGAACAAAGATCTGTTCTCCATGGAGAAAAAGACCATTCTTTAACTGAAGGCCCAAGGCCTGCGGAGGTGGTTGGTTCAGCACACTCGCCTTCATCTGAGAAATTAAGTCTGTTTGCAGAATTAAAAAGCTCTTCGCCGGGAGGATGGTATCAGGTTCTGCAGAACTCACCGGATCGTTAAACATACGGGACAAGGCATCTGGCTTACCGTTCTTAGAGCCCGGGCGGAAGGTGATATGAAACATGAATCGAGAGAAGAACAGTGCCCATCTAGCTTGCCGAGGTCTTAATCGTTTAGCTGTTCTCAAATATTCCAGGTTCTTGTGATCCGTGAAGATGAGGATTGGATGTGAGGCCCCTTCCAGGAGGTAGCGCCATTCTTCGAGCGCCACCTTAATAGCAAGCAGTTCCCGGTCCCCAACATCATAATTCCTTTCAGAAGGATTTAATTTTTTGGAGAAGAAAGCCACAGGGTGCAGCAAGGACTTGGGGCCCTGACGTTGAGACAATATAGCCCCAACTGCATTTTCAGAAGCGTCAACCTCTAATACAAAGGCCAAGGAAGGATCAGGGTGCTTCAGAATGGGAGCTGAAGTAAACAGAGTCTTTAGCTGCTCAAAGGCTTCTTGTGCCTCAGGTGTCCACTGGAAGGGTATGTGCTGTCTAGTTAGTTGTGTGATGGGGGAAATGATACCAGAAAAATTCTTAATAAATTTCCTATAGAAATTGGCAAATTCTACGAACCGCTGAACGGCTTTCCTGTCCGTGGGGGCCGGCCATTCCAGAACAGATGTAACTTTCTGTGGGTCCATTGAAATACCATCGGCAGAGATGACCAGACCGAGGAAGTGTATAGTTTGTCTTTCAAAGTCACATTTTTCAGCCTTTGCATAAAGGCAGTGTTTTCTTAGTCGGTCCAAAACTTTCTTTACATGGGTCTGATGAGATTCAAGGGTTTCAGAGAATATTAGAATGTCATCTAAATAAACTATGACGAATAAGTCCAGATAGTCCCGAAAAACATTGTTCACTAGATGTTGAAAAGTGGCTGGGGCGTTGCAGAGCCCAAATGGCATGACTAAATATTCGAAATGGCCAAATCTCGTGCGAAAAGCCGTCTTCCATTCGTCTCCTTCCCTTATTCTGACCAAGTTATATGCTCCTCTCAAGTCTAATTTGGAGAATACTCGTGCCCCCCGTAGTCTCTGGAACAGTTCAGGAATCAGCGGAAGAGGATATCTGTTTTTTACAGTAATCTTGTTAAGGTCCCGGTAGTCGATGCATGGTCTTAAAGAGTGATCTTTTTTCTCAACAAAGAAAATACCGGCACCGGCTGGTGACGTGGAGGGCCGGATAAACGTTTTTTCTAAACTTTCGTCGATATAGGCACGTAGGGCCTCCAGTTCAGGTTCGGAGAGGGGATAGATACGGCCAAACGGAATCTCGGCCCCGGGCAATAGTTCGATGGGACAATCATATGTCCTGTGGGGCGGAAGAGTGTCAGCACCTCTTTTATTAAACACGTCCAGATATTCATGGTAAACTCGAGGAACCAGATTCATGGTCTCTGGGTCAGGCTGAAGACTCAGAAGAGGAGCGGGGCTAACAGTCCTTTCTGGAAAACAGTGTGCCAGACAATAATTAGAGGAAAAGGTGACAACTCCAGTAAGCCAGTCAATGTGTGGATTATGAGCTCTTAACCATGGAACGCCAAGGATGATGGGAAACAGAGGTGAAGTTATGACATCCAGGCGGAGAAATTCATGGTGACCGGACGGAGTTTGGCAGAAGATAGGTGCAGTCTCTTGTGTGACCGGACCCGATTTAATACTGGAGCCATCAGCCAAGTGAACCTGAAACCCCTGTCTCTTAGCACACACGGGAAGCTGATGCTGGGAAACAAATGAGGAGTCAACAAAACAACTGCAGGCCCCAGAGTCTATAATTGCTGCCACTGTGAGCGTCTTCCCAGCAAACTGAAGGATGACTGGGAGGGAAAGCTGTGACCGGCCCTCTCCAAAAGGGTGTTCCACATGGGGCTGTCGAAGACGAGTTCTGGTGGTCCTCACCGGACAAGTCTGTACAACGTGACCTGCCTCCCCACAATAGAGGCACAGATTGGCACGTTTACGCCTGAGGCTCTCAGCTGAGGAAAGGGGTGCCCTTGGAAAACTTCTGTGAACCCCTTTATGCAGTGTCTCCTGGCTGGAAGGGGTAGGAGACAGATTCAGGCTTGAGGTCACAGAGAGAATTTCTTGGGTTCTCTCCGCCTGCCTTTCACATAGTCGGCGGTCAATCAGAGTGACCAGATTAATTAGTTCTTCCAAAGACGCTGGAATTCCAGTTCTGGCTAGTTCATCTTTTAAGGTATCTGAGAGGCCGAGACGAAACCAGTGGCGAAGGGCAGGATTGTTCCATTGGATATCAGCGCTCAGGATCCGAAAGTCCGTGATATAGTCCTCAACAGGCCTGGTCCCTTGTAGCAATCTACTAAGCCTGGACTCCGCAGACTGCTGACAGAAAGGATCAGCATAGAGCTGAGCCATCGCAGAGAAGAAGGAGTCGATGGTAGTCAGGACTGGGTCACGCTGCTCTCTAAGATGAAGAGCCCAGGAAAGTGGTTCATGGGATAGAAGCGTGATTGCGAATCCCACCTTAATGTCCTCTGAAACAAATGTCCGGGGTAGCAAAGAAAAGTAGAGCTCACAGGAGTTCCGGAAGGTTCTGAATGTCTCTCGTTTTCCGGAGAAGCGTTCGGGAATAGGCACCCTGGGTTCCGGGGGAGGAGCTGGTGGCACACTCCCTTCATAAGGGACTCGCTCATTACTGCGATTAAGGTCCTTCTGCAGGTTCAGCACAGTATGGGTAAGTGCAGAAATTGTTTCATAAATGTCCCTTGGAAGAGGGGCCTCCCTTCCAGACTCCATTCTTGGCTGACTGGTACTGTCACGTACCTGGTAGGAGTCTGGTATGACGAGGTCAGCCCCTCTTGTATCTCCAGCCCAAACCCCTCTGAGGTTGAGACAGATGGCGGTTAGGGCTAGGAGGAACACGAGTGCCTGTAGTGTTGATAGGCTCGTGGCCGGAAGCAGGTGAAGACTTGCAGGTGCTGAAGGCCCAGTAGTAACAGGACACCGGTGAGGTTGAGGGAACCAGTTGGTGTAGAGGAACTCCAACTCTCTCGCAGGAACGGGACAGGAAACTAGCAGGAACTGCTGGGTTGCAGCGGTCGGATGACTAGCCGGGTCAGAGCACACACGGACAGCAGAGTACCGAATCATCAACAGGAGCCGGGTCAGAGGGGAGCCGGGTTCGGTAACAGACGGGCGGTGTGGTAATCAGGGAAACAGCAGAGGCGAAGTCCAATGGGAAGCCGGGATCAGAAACCATACAATCAAGTAAGTATCAGAATCCAAAGGAGAGTCAGGGAAGCCAAGTCAGCAACGAAGATCCAAGGTATTAACAGGTGTCAGGAAACAGGGCACTTGCTGAAGACCAGTCAGCACCGCCAGGCTGTCAGAGCCCCCTTTAAATAGCCAACGGGAGGAGTCAGGAACGCTGTTTGCGCGTGCACGCCGTCCGTTGCGCCCGCGCATGCGTAGAAGCGCGCTGAAGTGGCTGGTGTATCCTTTGCGCGCGCGCATGCGCGCCGGAATTCCGAGACGCTTGTTGCGTTCTGACAGTGCGCGCATGCGCACGTGCGTGCGCCAACGGTCTTCTCTTACACTGCTCCTGTTTAGTTCTGGGCTGATCCCTCACTTTCATCCTTATCCCATGAGGCAAAATCTTGCATGGAGCTCCAGACCAAGAGCGATTGACGGCTATTTTGTATTTATTCCATTTGCAAATAATCATAATCACTCCAACAGTTGTCTCCTTCTCAACAAGTTTTTTGCTGATGATCTTGTAGCCCATTCCAGCTTTGTGCAGGTCTACAATCTTTTCCCTGAAGCCCTTTGGCAACTCTTTGGTCTCGCCCATGATGGTGAGGTTTGAATGGAAGAAAGAGAATCTGTGTACAGGTGTCTTTTATTCACATAACAAGTTGTCATTAGGAGTACCTTCTTAAATTGACAGGACTAATCTGTATACCACATGAGCACATACTGTACCCAGTCTTTGGGAGACAGAATTATTGTTGGTTGGTATGGGGATCGAATACTTATTTTACTTACTGAACTGAAACTCAGTTTATAACATTGTGTGTTTTTTCTGGATTTTTGGTTGATATTCTGTCTCTATCATTTAAAATACACATACAATAAAATTATAGACCCTTCATTTCTTTATATGTGGGCAAACTTACAAAACTTACAAAATCTGCAGGGCATCAAATAATTATTAATTATTGATAAATAATCCCTGTGGTGTAATTATAGCAGTAGCAGCCCATGTGCCTACTTTAGGACTGGGGGGTAGGAGGGGGGCCCAACTAGGGAGATTAAGGAAGCAACTTAACCATGGAAAATCATTGTATTTGTAAAGATAATATAGATCAGGTACTGTATCTATAACCCTGATCTTGAGCTGTTATTAGTCACAGATCTCTTGCTTTCTCCCATTAATAACTAAATGGGAACTGCTGGTTGAAATGGATATCACTCCTGCATGCCTTAGACCCCTTTCACACAATAAGCTCGCTCAGATCCGCCTTTTCAGGCCACCCATTGACTCCTATGTGCAAGCGGGTGTCAGCGGAGATGTGTCCGCTGACACCTACCTGCCACCTGATCCGCTCAAGACTGACGTATGGCGATACATTCAGCCATCCGTCTGGCAGATTGGATCAGATGAGACCTGATGAAAATGGACATGCTGTCCCTTTTTGTCCGATCTCCTCATAGAAATCAGCAGGGCTCTGACAGGTCCCTCCCTGCACAGTGAGCAGAGACTGACCTGTCATCCGCAGGCTCAGCGGAGATCAACGGAGCGATCTCTCGCTGAGCTGGCGGATTCTGCTGAGCCGATCCACCCGGGAGAAAGGGGCCTTACACAGTTTTTCCATGGCTAAAATATTAGTATATCTTTAACTAAAAATAATAAGATATTTGAGGTTTGTAACTCATCAAAAAAAAAGATGAAGTTTAAAGACATTGGCCCAGGATTCACATACATTGGCGCATATTTATGTCGGCGTAGCGTATCTTTTTTAGGCTACGCCGGCGTAGCACAGAGCGCCAAGCACAGTATTCACAAAGCACTCCCTGTCAAATATACGCTGGGTTTCCTCGGCGTAAGCCAGCGTAGGTGGAAGTGGGCGTGAGTCATGCTAATGAGGCGTGACCCCATGCTAATGATGGGCCGAGTGACAGACAAGTACTTAAAATGAACGGCGCATGCTCCGTCCTGTGGACGCAACCCAGTGCGCATGCTCAGAATCACATCGAAACTATTCCCTATGATACGTCAAATCACTGCCTACGACGTGAACGTAACCTACACCCAGCCCTATTCACGTACTACTACGTAAACAACGTAAAATACGACGGCTGTTCCCTGGTCCATACCTTTGCTTGAGTTGCCCCTCATAGATGGGGAAAAACTATACGCTGGATGTAAGCCTTACGCAAACCGCGTATATTATGCGCCGTGCGAAACTACGTTTGTGAATCGACGTATCTCCCTTATTTACATATTTGCAATGAGGCGGCCAGCGTAAATATGCGCCCACGATACGCCGGCGTAGGAAAGTTACGTTGGTCGGATGAAGCCTATTTTCAGGCGTATATAGTTCTGTGGGCACGGCGCACAGATATGACAGCGCATAGTTACACTTACGCGGCGTATATCGAGATATGTCGACGTAAGTGCTTTGTGAATCTGGGCCATTTTATTAAGCTTGGTAGATTCATTTTGCACAGGAGCAATAACAATTATTTAGTAATATAAAATTGTAATAATATTTATGTATTAGTGGCTACTAAACCACAATGTTTAGCCTCTGCAGACATAGAAGATGATTTATTTTTGTGGCCTTGGTATTTTTCTCTGTTCTCCCCCTGCTTGGTGCTAATTGGTTAGGTCTTTAACCACTTCCATACAGGGCACTTATACACCTTCCTGCCCAGACCAATTTTCAGCGATGTTGCACTTTGAATGACAATTGCGCGGTCATGCTACACTGTACCCAAACTAAATTTTTATCATTTTGCTTCCACAAATAGTTTTCTTTTGGTGGTATTTGATCACCTCTGGGATTTTTATTTTCTGCTAAAAAAAAATAAAAAAACGAAAATTGTGAAAAACAAATGCTTTTTTTTTTGCTTCCGTTACAAAACTTTGTAAATAAGTGTTTTCTCCTTCACTGATGGGCACTGATGGGGCTGCACTGACGGGCCCCAAAGAGGTGGCACAGATGAGGTGGAATTGATGGGTACTGATGATGGGCACTAATATGCAGCACTGATGGGGCACTGATAGGTGGCACTGATGGGCACTGATATGCAGCACGGATGGGCACTGATAGGTGGCACGGATGGGCACTGATATGCGGCATGGATGGGCCCAGATAGGCGGCATGGATGGGCACTGATAGGCGGCACAGATGGGCACTGATAGGTGGTACAGATGGGCATGGATAGGCACTGATAGGTGGCATGGCTGTACTGTAATATATTATACTGGTGGATGCCAATCAGTGCCAAACAATAATGCCTGCCAATCAGTGATGCCCATTGTGGGCACTGATTGGCATCCATTGTGGGCACTGATTGGCATCCATTGTGGGCACTGATTGGCATCCCTGGTGGTCTAGGGTCGCATACCTGGTGGTGGGCATCCCTGGTGGTCTAGGGTGGCATACCTGGTGGTGGGCATCCCTGGTGGTCTGGTGGCATCCCTAGTGGTCTAGTGTGGGCATCCTCGGGGGGCTGCGCTGATAATCGATCAGCACAAACCCCCCTGTCAAAGGAGCAGCCGATCACCGGCTCTTCTTGTTTACATTGTGATCAGCCGTGATTGGACACGACTGATCACATGGTAAAGAGTCTCCGTCAGAGACTCTTTACCTAGATCGGTATTGCAGGGTGTCAGACTGACACCCCGCAACAACGATCGCCGCGATGCGCGCCCCCCAGGGGCGCGCAGCAAGTCAATATCCTGAAGACGTCATATGACGTCGGGTCAGGATATTGAAACCACTTTGCCACCGTCATTTTCTTATATGGCGGGCGACAAATGGTTAATAAACTCTCACTGCCTAACTTGCAGCCTTACCACTGCAGAGACAGGGCTTAGGAAAGCCATTGTCTTCTTTCACTTCAAAGGATTGTAAAAAAAACTTTTTATTGTACTTATCTGGAGTAAAAATGCATTGGATTCTTCTGTGTCTTCTGTGTCTAACTGAAGAGTTAAACCGCCTGTGGGTTTTGCTAGGTTGGCAGGTGGACATATTGTCAGCACAGACTAGTAGGTAGATTCAGAAAGAGTTAGGCCGGCTTATCAGTAGATAAGCCGACCTAACTCAGAATCTCTGCCGACTTATGTTTAAGCGTATGCTCAAACAGAGATACGCTTAAACATATCTAAGATACGACGGCTTGCGCCGTCCTATCTTAGATTGCAATATTTTGGATGGCCGCTAGGTGGCGCTTCCATTGCGGTCGGCGTAGAATATGTAAATGAGGAGATACGCCGTTTCACGAACGTACGCCCGGCCGACGCAGTACTTTTACGCCGTTTACGTAAGAGATAGGCCGCGTAAAGTTCATTCTAGGCCCTAGTTGGAATTGTAATGTCAAGTATGGCCGCCGTTCCCACATCGAAATTCAAATTTTTTACGTTGTTTGCGTAAGTCGTCCGTGAATCGGGATTTACGTTGTTTACGTCCACGTCGAAATCAATAGGCCCGTACGGCGTACTTAGCCGCAATACACTCTGGGAAATGTAGGCGCCCGGCGCATGCACAGTTAAAAAAACACGTAAAAAACGTGAGGTCAAGCGCCATTAACATAAAACACGCCCCCCTCAAACACATTTGAATTAGGCACCCTTACGCCCGCCAATTCAGGCTACGCCGACGTAACTTAGCAGGCAAGTACATTGTGAATCATGTACTTGCCTCGCTAACTTACGGCGGCGTAGCTTAAATTCCTTAAGCTACGCCGCCGCAAAGTTACGCGAACGTACCTGAATCTACATATAGGTCTCTAGCAGGGATGTGCAGTCAGGGGAGGCAGGTGAGGCAGAGCCTCACCTGTTATGAACATACAAAAAAAAAAACATTGAGCTTTTAAGGACGTTGCTCGGTGACCTGGACTCACAGAGACTGAAGTCCTACCCCACCACTGGTCAAAATGTGGTGCTCCTATGACCTTTGGCCCTGGAGATACGGAGCTCCATATGCAGCCTGTCAGAAGCTACATACAGAGCGGCCAGGTCAAATACAAGCTGGCACACTCTGTTTGCAGCAGACTGAGAGGATCAGCTGACAGTGCCTCTCAGTTGTTATCAGAGGCACTGAGCTCAATGGACAACTTGTAGTCTTGGACCAATGGTAAAGTACACATTGGCCCAAGCTGTCCAATAAAAATGCTGCAGTGATGGCATGGCTCTCACTGCAGTGTCATAGAAGGGGGCATGTGTCTTAAAGACACATGCTCCCTTCCAGTCTAGCCCTCATCTAGAAGGAAAAAAATTCTAGATGTACCCACAATCCCATGTCTTTCTCACACAGTTAAGAGGGAGAATGAGAATCTGCTGCTGTTGAAAAGGTACTGTTTTAATCAAGCTAAATCATATATTATTATGCTTTATGTTATAAGATAATCATTTATTTTCTATATATTTACTGTAAAGTTACTGGTTGGAAGTTGTAAATCAGTAATTTGTCTGTTAATCCACCTGCTTGAGTACAGTTTTTTAAAATATAGTTAATTACCTTAACCACTTTAATACCAGGCAATTTGAATGACAATTGTGCGGTCATGCTACACTGTACCCAAACAAATTTTTTATCATTTTGTTCCCACAAATAGAGCTTTCTTTTGGTGGTATTTAATCACCTCTGTGTTTTTTTATTTTTTTGCGCAACAAATAAAAAAGTAATAAAAAAAACTTGATTTCTCTTAATTTTTTTTGTAAATAAGTATGTTTTCTTCTTCAATGACGGGCACTGATATGGCTGCACTGATGGGCACTGATAAGGTGGCACCAATGAGGTGGCACTGATGGGCACTGATAGGCGGCACTGATGGGCACTGCTAGGAGGCACTTATGGGCACTGAAAGGTAGCACTGGTATGCAGCACTGATGGGCACTCATAGGCGGCACTGATGGGCACTCATAGGCGGCACTGATGGGTACTTACGGGTGGCACTGATGGGTACTTATGGGTGGCACTGATAGGTGACACGGATGGGCACTGATAGTTGGGCACTGATGGGCATGGATGGGCACTGATAGGTGGCATTGAGGGACACTGATAAGTGACACTGATTACACTGGTGTGTAGCATTGTTGGGCATCACTGATTTTATTAGTTCTATAATGGTGTCAGTCAGTTCCCATTTGTGGCACTGATTGGCATATGTTGGCACATGTGGATGGGCATGGGGATGTACCTGGCCATCCACATGTTAGGGGCTTCCCTGGTGGTCCTGGCGGCTTCCCTGGTGGTCCAGTGTGGGCATCCGATGGGGGGCTGCACTGATACACAATCAGTGCAAACCCTCCTGTCAGGAGAGCCGCCTATCGGCTCTACTTTACTCGCGCCTGTCAGACGCGAGTGAGGAAACTCTGATCAACGGCTCTTCCTGTTTACATCGTGATCAGCCGTGATTGGACACGGCTGATCATGTGATAAAGAGCCTTCGTTGGACCACCAATCGCTGCGATGCGCACGCCCCCACGGATGTTATTCTGCTGAATGTCAGGATAACTGACCCCCAACTGCAAGGAAATAAAAGCACAGAAAATATAAAGACTTTGGAAATATTCTCTCTAGAAAGACAGGTGTTACACCCATTACCAGAGACAGTAAAAAAAAGATCAATTAATGCAAAAAAAAAATGTGAGGGAGCTGTTGAATAAATTTTGAATAAATTCCCTGTACTGCTGCTCTCCTCTGGCAACTTCTTTCCACAGTACTGATTAATAGTAATGCACTGACTATGCTGGCAGTTCTGCTACCTGTTCTTAATTTACGTATACTTTATGTGAAATCGATTAAACTATTGTCTCAGTTGACACTGTCAGGTGTCACAAGAAAAAGTCACTGGGGGGTCCTTTCAAAAATGTTCTGCTGGGCTCTATGAATTCTAGTTACATCTTGACCTGTGAAGGTAGAACACAGTGGGGTAGTATAAGGAAAGAATTACGACGGCGTATCCATAGATACGCCGCGTAATTCCAAAGCTGTGCCGGCGTATCTACTTTCTGTATTCAGAAAGCTAGATACGCCGACATTAGCCTAAGATACGACTGGCATAAGTCTCTTACACCGTCGTATCTTAGGGTGCATCCCCGCTAGGGGCGCTTCCGTTGTTGTCGGCGTAGATTATGCAAATTAACTAGATACGCCGATTCACAAACGTACGTACGCCCGGCGCAATTTATTTACGTAGTTTACGTTAGGCTTTTTCGGCGTAAGGTTGTTCCTGCTATTAGGAGGCGCATGCAATGTTAAGTATGGACGTCGTTCCCGCATCGAAATTTGAATTTTTTACGTTGTTTGCGTAAGTCGTTCGTGAATAGGGCTGGACGTAATTTACGTTCACGTCGAAACCAATACGTTGTTGCGCCGTACTGGGAAGCAATGCACACTGGGATATGTACACGGAGGGCGCATGCACCGTCCGTACAAAACGTCAATCACGTCGGGTCATCCATTATTTACATAAAACACACCCCCCCTTCCACATCTGAATTACGCGGGCTTACTTTGGTCTTTGGATAAATAAAAGTGGGCAAAAAGCCCTACAAGCCCAGACTGAATGCTTCCGAGATTTTCCATTCGAAGCTAAATCTCACTGTGTGTATGTATATATAAATATATATATATATATATATATATATATATATATATATATATATATATATACACATATATCGTATGTGTCAAACAACTTTCTGACTTCTCCTTGACCTATGTCAAATGGGTTTGAAGGCTGGGAACACGGGCACTTTTTAGAAACTCTGTTTGTGCAGTCATTCCTCACACAAAACAGTCACTCACGTTCTCATTATATACAAATACTTGTATGTTGACTAATTTGTTTTTCTTTTAGATTTCTAGCAGGTTAGTGCTGCTTATTGCCATTACTCTGAATTCTCAGCTTTAGTCGTAAGAGCTTCGTGTTCTGTACCCTGGATTATTTTTCCATCCCCAGAAGCCCTGGCAGCTCAGGTGCTTTATATTTTAAAAGATTCTGAAAGGTCAACCGCTATAGCCAGGCCCCTGCAGCGGGCTTTCAAAGCTGCTTTTAAAGAATGACTCTGATCTGATGGAAAATTAAAATGTTTTAAAAGGGGGAGCTGTTGAAAAGACTACATAGAACCAAATAACGTGTTTAGGTTTAGTTTTAGGAAAATTCGAATTATTTTTTATATATATATAATATATATATATATATATATATATATATATATATATATATATATATATATATATATATATATATATATATATATATATATATATATATATAGCATACATAGAGTTTATATTGTTTTTATATATATATATTATATATATATATATATATATATATATATATATATATATATATATATATATATATATATATATATATATGTCTGTAATATCAGTATCAATAGGGAGGCACAGATTTGGGAGTTTGAGGGAGCATGCTTAAAGTAGAAGTTCATTCAAATGCTATCTAAGCCTAAAGGTGTTGTAAAGGTAACTAATGTTTTCCCTAAATAGCTTCCTTTATCTTAGTGCAGTCCTCCTTCACTTACCTCATCCTTCGATTTTGCTTTTAAATGTTATTATTTCGTCTGAGAAATCCTCACTTCCTGTTCTTCTGTCTGTAACTACACACCGTAATGCAAGGCTTTCTCCCTGGTGTGGAGAAAGCCTCTTTAGGGGGGAGGGGGCGAGCAGGCAAGTCAGGACACTCTCTACTTTGCAGATAGAGAAAGGAGCGGTGTGTTAGTGGGCGTCCTGACACTCCTGCTCATCCCCCTCCCCCTCAAGAGGCTTTCTCCACACCAGGGAGAAAGCCTTGCATTACTGTGTAGTTACAGACAGAAGAACAGGAAGTGAGAATTTCTCAGAAGAAATAAGGACATTTAAAAGCAAAATGGAAGGATGAGGTAAGTGAATGAGGACTGCACTAAGGTAAAGGAAGCTATATAGGGATTTTTTTTTTATCTTTACAACCCCTTTAAACCTGCTCCCACCCCCATTTTAAACCCTATACTAACTACCCTGTAAGGGGAAGATGTCTATATTTACCTATTCTGAGGGTGCTCCGTCCGGTCAAATGATTGACTCCCAGCATTTGCTTCAATGTAGAGGAGGGACAGCCAACAACGAATGCCCCATAGTAAACCTATGGGTAATGTCACCACCCAGGAATTGCAGCCATTGTAGGTGATCATTCCTCTTCACTGAAGCCAGCCACTGGGTAAAAAACGTGAATGGCCTTCAGAATAGGTAAGTGTAGACATCTTTCCTTTACAGGGAAGTTAGTATATGCCATAGAACAGGCATGGGAACAGGTTTAAGCTTAGATAGTATTTCACTGGACTTCTACTTTAAAGAGCACCTCCACTTTTGTTGAGAAAAAAACAATCCCCCTGGATGATCAGCTTCTTTTCAAGGATTAACAAACATTGTTCAAGATTCCTACTTGTTTCTGCTCTGGAGAAAAAGTTGTATGTTTCACTGTGTGTTTTGCATACTGTTTCTGAATGGGAGATACTAATTCATTTTAATCAGCTGGTGCACTTTCTGTGTTCTGATGAGAAAAGCTGCAGTATCTGCATCCCTTTATAATTGAGTAACCCTTAAGCCCTGTACACACGATCGGTTTGTCCAATGAAAACAGACCGATGGACTGTTTTCATCGGTCAAACTGATTGTGTGTGGGCTCCATGGTTTGTTTTCCCCATCTGTGAAAAAAATAGAACCCGTTTTAAAATTTTCTGATGGTTAAACAACCGATAGAAAAAAAACAAACGTCTGTGGGACAATCCATCGGTCAAAAATCCACGCATGCTCAGAATCAAGTCGACGCATGCTCGGAAGCATTGAACTTCATTTTTCTCAGCACGTCGTAGTGTTTTATGTCACCGCGTTTGGACACAGTCAGATTTTTGACCGATGGTGTGTAGGCAAGACTAATGAAAGTCAGCTTCATCGGATATCCGATGAAAAAATCCATCGGATTAGATTCCATCAGATATCTGATCATGTGTACAGGGCATAAGGTAATAACTCACCAAAAATGTTTTTTTTTTTTTTTTGCAGAAGAGGATTAAAACCTGACTTGTACCTCAGTGCTAAAGGTCAGCGCCCAAGCAGGAAATAACATTTTGCATTGAATTTTACATAAAATGACAGTGCTGTAGCTTAAAAATAATCTTTTTTTATAACATTAAATTACAGCATGGCTTGTGTAGCGATTGTAATCGCGGTAAAATAGCGGTGTTTTACCGCGATTTTAACGCTCCGCTATAAGCGGATCCAGTGTGAAAGGGGTCTAAAGAAGAAAGATCAGTGGCTGTCCTAGCTTCATTCAGCAAGAGCCCACAGCGTAGCACTCGCCGCATGTCACTCGAGAGCACATTGAACACATTTTTTAAGTGGTCAGAAACTTGTAAATAACTCATGAAAGAATACAGTTATGTTAAAACCAAGCACACCATTGTTTTTCTTGTGAAATTCCCAATAAGTTTGATGTGTCACATGACCCTCTTCCTATTGAAAAAACAAAAGTTGGATTCAAAATGGCCAACTTCAAAATGGCCGCCATGGTCACCACCTATCTTGAAAAGTTTCCCCCCTCACATATACTAATGTGCCACAAACAGGAAGTCAATATCACCAACCATTCCCATATTATTAAGGTGTATCCATATAAATGGCCCACCCTGTACAGGTGTTACCATGCATTGCAATTTTGATTGGGTTAGCAATAGTATGAGATGATCAATCAGACCGGAACCTTCCTTACAATGCAGTGCACCACAGTGCACAAACAAAGTGCCATGCGTTGTTGCTATGTACCCTCAAGCTGTAGAGTCTGATATTATCACCAGAGTACCCTCATATATCCCCACATAAGGCTCCATGTAAAAAAAAAATTATGAAATTTCCTCCTGTGTCTTGTACATGCCATATAATCCCCTTTGTGGTTCCTGCTCTCTACTTTGAATAAAATATGACATGTCCATCGTCTTCATTCACATCTAACTTTACAAAGAAGCCCCAATATCGGCATTTGACAGAAACAAGTGATAATAACTGTTATAAAGCATTCAGCCAATAACGAAGGCTGGCGCTTTTTGTCTTTTCCTTATTTTGAATGTCAAGTGGTGTACTCTTATGTCCTGTACACAAGATCGGAAAAAAATAAAACATGTTCTATTTCTAAACTCCATTGGAAAAAAGTCAGATGGGGCCCACACACGGTCGGAATATCCGATGAAAGAATTCCATCTGACTTTTTTCATCGGAAATTCCGATCGTGTGTGCAAGGCATTAGGCATTTGCAGCGTACAAATTCTGGAGTTTTCCGGTACTATTCATTTCATAGTGTCACATACAGCCGCCCATACAAGTGAATGACTGTACATGGCCATACTCTTGAGGGCGGGCACCAATGGCTTTTGTGTTAGCGTTTACCCACATATGAACATACAGAGCATTTCCTGGACGTGCCATGTTTGCGATTGGGGAAATGCACCTTACGGACATGAGCAGGTAAAAGGTGATGCAGAAGCCATCAGCATTTACACGTGTATGGCCGCAATTAAGCTACAAAAGTCAAGAGTATGCAAATGTGTGTGTGCATGAGGCCTTAAATGGGCCCTTTTCTTTCAAAATTCCCTATGCTTTAGGATGGATTCTTTGAGGTGTCAAGCCCAAAATTTGCCCAAATTACCATAAACCTACATTTTTGGAGTTATACATTTAGAGGCAGATCCACATACTGTACATCTGGGTGGGCTCAGCGTATGTGAGATACGCTACGCCGCTGTAACTTACTTTGCTATTCTTTGAATCCTGAAAGAATTTGCGCCGTAAGTTACAGCAGCGTAGGGTAGCTCTCGCGGCATAAGGGCGCGGAATTCAAATGCGGCGAGTAGGGGGGCGTGTGTCATTTAAATGAAGCGCGTCCCCACGCCGAACGAACTGCGCGTGCCCCGTCCGTCAAAACTCCCAGGGTGCATTGCTCCAAATGACGTTGCAAGGACGTCATTGTTTGACGTGAACGTAAATGGCGTCCAAGCCCCATTCACGGACAACTTACGCAAACGACGTAAAATTTTTAAAATTATATGCGGGAACGACGGCCATACTTAACATTGAGGACGCCACCAGATAGCAACTTTAACTATACGCCGGAAAAAGCCGAACAGAAACGACGTAAAAGAATGCAACGGCCGCTCGTATGTTCGTGGATCGTCGGAAATAGCTAATTTGCATACTCAACGCGGATTACGACGGGAACGCCACCTAGCGGACGTTGAAAAATTGCATCTAAGATCCGAAGGCGTACGAAGACGTACGCCTGTCGGATCTAACCCAGATGCTGTCGTATCTTGTTTTGAGGATTCAAAACAAAGATACGACACGGGAATTTTGAAATTACGCCGGCGTATCAATAGATACGCCGGCGTACTATCTTTGTGGATCTACCTCTTACTCTACACCACTGTTCAATGGGGTTCTTCTCCTTCTGCACTGGTTTTCCTTTCAAAACATACTAACCTGCAGTGCATATACACTATATTGTCAAAAGTGTTGGGACTCCTGCCTTTACATGCACATGAACTTTAATGGCATCCCAGTCTTAGTCAGTAGGGTTCAGAATTTGAGTTGACCCACACTTTGCAGCTATACCAGCTTCAACTCTTCTGGGAAGGCTGTCCACAAGGTTTAGGAGTGTGAGGTCAAGCACTGATGTTAGACGAGAAAGCCTGACTTTCATTCTCCACTCTAATTCATCCCAAAGGTGTTCTATCGGGTTGAGGTCAGGACTCTGTGCAGGCCAGTCAAGCCCCCCCGTCCCCCCAAACTCCATGTCTTTATGAACCTTGCTTTATGGTGCAGACTAAGACTGGGATGCCATTAAAGTTCATGTGCGTTTAAAGGCAGGTATCCCAATATTTTTGACAATGTATTGTATGTGAACTTGTTGCAGGAAAGAAAGGAATTCCTACTTAAAATGCGTTTTCGTGCGTTCAAATTTATGTATGCAAGAAAATGGACTAGGGTGAATAGGTACTTGTAGGCATTTGTTTTTTTAATTTTAGAAAGCTGCAAAATAATGGTTCTAAAAGCTGGTAGCATTACCCTTATGAAACAGATGGCTTGCCAGAAAATTAATATAGAGACTCTCTGTAGAGTTCTCTCCTGCTCTCTACTTGTACGCTTAACATTAAAAGTGAAGTGTCAGTCTTTGAGTAAAACCACACTACCAGCAGCCATGTACAGGAGCCGGAATATCAACCCATAAATGTCCAATTGTTCTTCCTGTATGTGATGTGAACACAACCATATGTGATATCCAATGTGCACCATTTTACACATACTGAAACTTAAACTTATAGATGTGTTTATATGTTCTCACCCGTCCTTTTACCTACAACAGGAACTTTAGTAAATGCACAATATATAGCCTATAAAGGGAGAAAACTATAATTGCATCACAAATCATGAAAGAGCCACAAGGGACAAGAAATGGAATCATATGTACTATATGCCAGAACAGGAAGACGAGCTTCACAAAAGTAAATGATTCAATAATACGTCATGTGTAATGGGTCTAGTTTTAAACTGTATAGGTAAAAAAAACGTTCTACTCTTCTATAGAGCCTGGATTGTAATCTTCTAGATAAAGTATGATACAAATGGTCTCTTGGCATTTTTTTTTATAGAAATCACAGGACCCTTAGTCCACCGCAGTCCCCTCTGTCCACAGCAAGTCTTATACTAACCTGTCCCCAATCCAGCAAAATAACACTGACTAGAAAGTGTTGGCTTTAGATATACTTTAAATTAGAGTTTCCCTGATACCGATACTAGTATTGGTATCGGTACCGATACCGAGCATTTGCCCGAGTACTTGTACTCGGGCAAATGCTCCGATGCTTCACCTGATACCTGGGCAGTCAGGGTGATCAGTGCGTGGGGGAGTTACAAGCACTCTCCCACCGCAAGTGAAATCAGCGGTGATCGGTGCTTGTAACTCTCCCACACTCGATCACCACTGACTGTCCCCACATCTTCCTCCAGTCCTCCTGCATTCTGCTGCTCTGCTGCTGGCCCCCTCTGATGTCCCCCTCCATGATGCTTCATGACCCCCTCCATCTGATCTGTGTCCCCCTCCGTGCTGCTCCGTGTCCCCCTCTCTTCTGCTCCGTTTCACCCTTTGTGCTGCTGTCCCCCTCTCTTCTCCTCCGTGTCCCCCTCTGTTCTCCTCCGTACTGCTGTCCCCCTCTCTTCTTCTCCGTGCTGCTGTCCCCCTCTCTTCTCCCCCTCCATGCTGCTGTCCCCCTTTCTTCTCCCCCTCCATGCTGCTGATCCCCTTTCTTCTCCCCCTCCGTGCTGCTGTCCCCTTCTCTTCTCCTCCATGTCCCCTCTCTTTTTTCCTCCGTACTGCTGTCCCCCTTTCTTCTCCCCCTCCATGCTGCTGATCCCCTTTCTTCTCCCCCTCCGTGCTGCTGTCCCCTTCTCTTCTCCTCCATGTCCCCCTCTCTTTTTTCCTCCGTGCTGCTGTCTCCCTCTCTTCTCCCCCCTCCATGCTGATGTCCCCCTTTCTTCTCCCCCTCCGTGCTACTGTCCCCCTCTCTTCTCCTCCATGTCCCCCTCTCTTCCCCTCCGTGCTGCTGTCCCCCTCTCTTTTCCCCCTCTATGCTGCTGTCCCCCTTTCTTCTCCCCCTCTGTGCTGCTGTCCCCCTCTCTTCTCCTCCATGTCCCCCTCTCTTCTCCTCCGTGCTGATGTCCCCCTCTCTTCCCCCCCCTCTATGCTGCTGTCCCCCTTTCTTCTCCCCCTCCGTGCTGCTGTCCCCCTATCTTCTCCTCTATGTCCCCGTAAAGCTGTGATGGCAGGTCGGCAAGTGGTTAAAAAAAAACTAAGACCTTCTTATTTACCATAGTCTTCTGTTACAGGATCATCCACAATCAAAGTTTCTGCTAGTGAAGACCCGTGATCAACTGTTGCAGTCCCACTCATGACCATTTTTTTGCCTCTGCTCATTGTGATGGCACCTTGCCACTGCAGTCTTATGAGTCCTGTAAGAACATCACAGATGGACAGCCAATGACATTGTCCACGTTAACTTAACATGAAGCGACATCCCCATCCCCACTTTGCTTTCCAGAAGAAAGAAAATTTAGCATGCCATGTGAAGTAAATGTTACAATAAATCAAACTAATATTCCAAAAGGTGGTTACAGATTTCCTCTATCTATTGCATATATGTATTAACTTGTCTATACCTATAATTAGCTAGTCTATTAAGACTGATTAGCACAATGATATAAGGTTATCTATCACTGTAAACACAGCTTAGTAAAACAATATCTTTCATTTATTTCCCACAAAAATAGGAATATGCTCATATAAATATAAATATATAAATATAACAGAAGAACATCAAAAATACTTATCACAATCCTCTAGACATAGTCTCATTGGCTCGGCTCAGGGTGGCAAAAGAGAAAGAGCCAGAGCCATGAGGCTCTCACAAGCAGGCCAGGAGTCAGAAAAGTGTGCCCTTTTTACACATATATTCACACCCACTCGTAACCACCCCCACTTGCCTCCTGTCCACTAAGATATTGCCAAGAGGTAGTCCTTTTTAATATATATATTGGCCTCTAGGGGCAGCATTGTCCATGTATCATGTCTATGAGCCCTGAATCGTCTTCAGTGTTAGCTAGCCCTTGTTCCCTTTGAAGCCTGTAATCACACATATCTGTAACGGAACTGATGAACAGAGTGAACCACAACTGCGGTTAGGAAGGGAATCAATGCGATTCTCTATGCGACAACTCAGTATTGGGCCCCAGGCGTCACTCCTCGCAACAGGAGTTAGGGGGATCTATACATCATCTCTGTGTCACATAAAGAAAGGTGTTGAGCTACTAAGCATGGACGCATTACAACATGCGACCAAGGCTTAGCGTTTAAAATTATATTATGTTCCAAGAGGTTGCAATGCAAAATTGTACTCTAGTGATTATGAGTAATACATAGTGTCGTGCATTAGGCGATTTAAGGGAGAAGGTATACAATACGTCATCCCTTAGCATAGGAAGTTTAGGCGAACATGTTCCCCAACTTTAGGGCATGGGCCCATATACAAGTAGCACTTTATGTCAGCATGTAGTAAATTGTTAGTTGTAGTAACAAGTATTAGTTGCATATGAGAGGTAATATAGCTCAGGTACTGAGAGTACATATAGTAATGCACGAGTTGTACTGGCAACTAATAACGTATGAGAAGCAATATAGCTCAGGTACTTTGAGAGTACATGTAGTAACTAAGAGCTGTAATTATAAGTAGTAGTTATATATAAGAGATGAATGTAGCTCAGGTGCTTTGAGAGTACATATAGTAACTGAGAGCTGTAGTAATAACTATTAGTTATATTTGAGAAGTGAATATAGCTCAGGTAGCTTGAGAGAACATATAGCAACTGAGAGCTGTAGTAAATAGCTCAGGGTAATTGGGTAATTGCATGTAGATGTGCCGTTAACATATTTCTTAGCAGATAGTCCTATAAAACATCAGTACATCCTAGAGGTTTAGCAGCTGAAGACTTGATAAGCAATAGCAATAATATAGCTGGTATAAAGGTAGCAGGTCTTGCTATAGTTCTATAAGTCATTGCCCACACATGATCGTTAAAAAAAAAATGCTCTAGCAAAGCGCGTGATGTACAACACGTACGACGGCACTATAAAGGGGAAGTTCCATTCGGATGGCGCCACCCTTTGGGCTGCTTTAGCTGATTTTGTGTTAGTAAAAGACGATTCGCGCTTTTCTGTCTGTTACAACGTGATGAATGTGATTACTCCATTACGAACGGTAGTTTTACCAGAACGAGCGCTCCCGTCTCATAACTTGCTTCTGAGCATGCGCGGGTTTTTAAGCCCACACACGATAATTTTTTACAACCCAAAAAACGACATTGTTTAAAACGTCATTAAAAAATGCAGCATGTTTGAATTTTTTTTTGTCGTTTTTCAGAACCCGAAAAATTATGTGAAGCCCACACACGATCGTTTTAAATTACATTTTTTAAAAACGTTGTTTGTTACAACCCGAAAAATTATCGTGTGTACACGGCATCAGAGAATGGCAACTTATCAGTTTTGCAGTCTTCAGTTTAGATACTAGGAATGCTGTGGTTGAAGATGTTCAGTAGGAAGGTCTGGAAGGTTGTCCCCAGTAATGTCTCCAAGTAGCAAGTGCAACAGCACTAAAGGAGTTGATACCAGGAGCGGTGTTGGAGCATGGGGAGCAATGCGGCCCAGGGATTGCTGGGAGCTGTAGTACCTCTGTAGTGTTAGTAGTGGATGCCTCCGAAGCCTAGAAGGGCTGGTAGCCTAGCCGGCTATGGCCGACAATAATAGAACAATGTCTGTAGGGTAAAGGAATGCCTTTATAGGCTGTGAACAGTCACATGCAGGTGCATCGCACTGATTCAAGTAACCGCCGTGGATAGTGGCGCACTTCCGCGTTCCAGGCTGGAACGCATCACGGCGCCGGGCGATGCCGTCATCGCACAAGCGCTGTATGCCTTCCAGCATGGAACGCATTACGGGGCTGAAAACGCCTGTTAATAGTAGAGAGAAGGCACACAGGGTGCTTATTATAGAGGTTGTTGGTGCCAGAAACTCCTGATATACTGGAAAGCCTGAAAAAGAGAAAATATCCAGTGAGTGGCAGTTGTATGGATGAAAATGCCTTGTTGATGCCAGAGGTCAGAGGAGAATGGGCAAACTGGTTTGAGATGATAAAAAGGCAACAGTAACTCAAATAACCACTCATTACTACCAAGATGCAGAATATCATCTCTGAACTACACATCTAAACTTGAAGCAGATTGGCTACAGCAGGATGGCACACCGGGTACCACTTCTGTCAGCTAAGAACAGGAAACTGAGGCTACAATTTGCACAGGCTCACCAAAATTGGACAGCAGAAGATTGGAAAAGTGTTGCCTGGTCTGATGAGTCTCGATTTAAGCTGCAACATTCAAATGGTAGGGTCAGAATTTGGTGTAAACATGAAAGCATGGATCCATCCTGCCTTGTATCGATAGTTCAGGCAAGTGGTGGTGTAATGGTGTGGGGGATATTTTCTTGGCACACTTTGGGTCCCAATTGTTTAAATGCCACGACCTACCTGAATATTGTTGCTGACCATGTCCATCCCTTTATGACTACAATATATCCATCTTCTGATGGCTACTTCCAGCAAGATAATGCACCATGTCACAAAGCTCAAATCATCTCACCTCTGGTTTCTCGAACATGACAATGAGTTAATTCTACTCCAATGGCCTCTACATTCGCCAGATCTCAATCCAGTAGAGCACCTTTGGGATGTGGTGGAACTGGAGATACGCATCATGGATGTGCAGCCAATACATCTGCAGCAACTGCGTGATACTATCATGTCAATATGGACCAAAATCTCTGAGGAATGTTTCCAACACCTTGTTGAATTTATACCATGAAGAAAAAAGGCAGTTCTTAAGGGAAAAGTGGGTCCTAACCCTGTTCTAGAAAAGTGTACTATAAAGTGTCCGGTGAGTGTACAGTACATGCATTAATTGCATTACACAGGATATCAAACCCCAACAGTTCCTCTCAGATTGTCTGGTAAAAATTCCAGTAGAATTGAAAAGCAAAGTTATCACCATTATTCACATGTTTGTATGGTGAAGTTTTATTTTATCCTTACATATTATTTTTATTATCAAAAAACAACAAAGCTGGCCTCCATTGATGCATTATCTGGCAGCAGGAAGCAGTAATACAAAATAAGCATAACTTGTACAGTATATAGTGCTTCAGGTAAGGAACATAAGGGATTTACAAAAAGATTTATGAAGAACCTTCATCCCCGGTAGTCAAGTGAGGAATTGTATGGGTTGAGTGAAGCCAGGGTCCCATTTTTTTTTAAAAGACAGAGGTTTATTTATGAATTCATAAGTCAGTTTTTATAATATATAAGGGCAGTGTTTCCATTCTGATAGGAATGGAGAGGATTTTCTGTTCCAGGTGAGGAATATCATCTTTCCAGAATAAACATATAGGGGCAGATCCACAAAGAAATTACGCCGGCGTATCTTTTGATACGCTGGCTGCTTAATTTCAAATTTTGCGCGTCATATCTTTGTTTTGTATCCTCAAAACAAGATACGACTGCATCTCGGCTAGATCCGACAGGCGTACGTCTTAGTACGCCGTCGGATCTAAGCTGCAATTTTTCGGCGGCCGATAGGTGGCGTTTCCGTCGAATTCCGCGTCAAGTATGCAATTTAGCTATTTACGGCGATCCACGAACATACGACCGGCCGGCGCATTTTGTTTATGTCATTTGCGTTCGGCTTTTTCTGGCGTATAGTTAAAGCTGCTGTTATGAGGCGTACTCAATGTTAAGTATGGCCGCACCTCCCGCGTACAATTTTGAAATTTTTACGTTGTTTGCGTAAGTCGTTCGCGAATAGGGATTTCCGTAGAATGATGTCACCATCGTGAGCATTGGCTTGTTCCGGGTTAATTTCGAGCATGCGCACTGGGATACCCCCACAGACGGCGCATGCGCAGTTAAAAAAAAACGTTGTTTACGTCGGGTCACAACGTATTAACATAAAACACACCCCCATCACAGAGATTAGAATGGCGCGCCATTACGCCGCCAAAGATACACTACGCCGCCGTAACTTACGGCACAAATTCTTTCAGGATTCGATAAAAAAGCACAAAGTTACGGCGGCGTAGTGTATCTTAGATACGCTGCGCCCGGCGCAAAGGTACGTGGATCTGCCCCATAGTGTATGTAGGAGGGATTAATGTGAACTGGAGATTGTAGGCCCCCCCCCCCCCAGGACATCAAGAAGGCAATTTTTCAATTTAGGAATGTCAAGGGGGGGGAAGGGGTTAGAACCCAGTAAGATTTTTTTTTATTATTGTCGGTTTTCATCTGAGGAGATTAGCCCTCTCTATTTGTCCTGATGACCAATTTCAGTAGGACACAAAGTGACGGGGAAATCCAAAAAGTTACAGTTGTTACCAAAACAGGAGGTGAGGGAAAATCTTCCAACACTCAAGCCTCGTACACACGAACGGTTTTCCCGGCAGGAAAATTGCCAGGAGAGCATTTGGTCGGGAATCCCAGCCGCGTGTATGCTCCCTAGCAGTTTTCCCGACAGGAAAACTGCCCGGGAAAAATAGAGAACCTGCTCTCTATTTCCCCGTCGGGATTCCCGGCAGAGTGTTTCCTGACGAGAAAACCGGTCGTCTGTATGTTTACCTGTCCGAGGTAAACCCATACATGCTAGATAAGACTTTGACGCATGCGTGGTAGCATACAAGGTTAGTGTGGGGTGTAGCAAGATGGCGGCGACGGCATAGAATGTGATGAGCGCTGGCTCGTCATAGTCGATGACGTCACCGCGTTCTTGCCATTCAAAAGAACGGCGGTTATTTTAAGTGGCCAACTGTATACACAGCTTTGCAAGGCAAGCTTGCCAGGAATCTCATCAGGAAATCCAAAATGTTTTCCTGATGGGATTCCCGGCCGTGTGTACAGGGCTTTACTCTAACAACTGAAGCCTCGTACACACGACCGAGGAACTCGACGGGTGAAACACATCGTTTTCCTCGTCGAGTTCCTTGTTAGGCTGTCAAGGAACTCGACAAGGCAAGTTTCTCCATTCCCGTCGAGGAAATAGAGAACTTGTTCTCTTTTTGGCTCGTCGAGTTTCTCGACAGTTTCCTTGACGAAAATGTACACACGACCGGTTTCCTCGGCAAAAAAATATCTCCCAGCAAGTTTCTTGCTGGTTTCCGAGAAACTTGGTCGTGTGTACGAGGCCTAAGAGAGGATTTCCCACACTTGGAATTTCCATTCACTTCTGTTGCATCTGCTGGACAAGAAATTAAGGGAAATCTCCACAATGGTACACAGAAGGATTCATTTACTAAAACTGGAGAATGTAAAATCTGGTGCAGCTGTGTATGGTAGCCAATCAGCTTCAAACTTCAGTTTGACCAAAAGTTTGCATACAGTAGTATGGTTTAAAGGTGACATGTGACATCTTTTGCACCAGTAGCAGCATAGAAGGTTGCCATATTGCTGTTGCTTAACCAGTTGAAACAACCAACGGGCATATATGAAGTTAATTTGGCTCAGACGATGGGACATCATGGAGCCAATGGTTAGTCATTGAGCAACCTGATGTTCATAAGAATAATCATAGTCGCTCCCCTTAACAAGGTAAGGGGTTCTGATATTTGAAGGGGGCTGTAATCTATATCTAGGCACACACTGACTCTTTACAATGCTCAAAAAATAAATAATGAGTCAAAACCTTTAAATAGAACAATTATTCATTTGGTAAAGCAGAAAAGTAGAAAAACAATCTTAGTTTTCTCTATAGCAAAGGCACCTGATCTCACAGCTCCAGTTCCCCCTGTCCCGTATAGGAGACCCCAGGCGGAATGTGAAGTGTGCCACTCTTTCTGAATAATCTTTCTTTTACCCTCCTGCCACTGTAATTTGAACCACTGCCAAAAATGCTAATAGGTTTCCTGCACATAGCTGTTTAATGGGCAGGCGATTTTTCAGCCATTCTTTCATGTCTGGGTCCTGGTGAGTAGAACATATCACACACTTTCTTTTCCAAAGTTTGGGTATCGTTTGTCAGGAGCTGCAAGAGGTTAGCAGCCATGGAAAGCCATGTGTGAGACTAATATGTAAGTCAAATATATCAGTTCTTTGTCACTTAACTGTTTTGCTCAGCTTTTTCTTGGGGACAGTAGCTTTTAATACAATATTTCATACAACTGATTTTCAAAATTATGATAGTCTTGTGCACAATACAGCAAATGAAGTTAACATAACAAAAAAAAAACAATAAATATATGTAATTTACAGTCCAAATTTGAAAAAAAAAAATGTAAACAAGCGATACCTATTGTATGTTGGTATTGTCTTCTCTTGCCAATCTTCTCTGGGCCACATCTTTCTGAGACGGAAACTAGGGACACTTTTTTATGTAATCATAGACACAGAAGGCCCACCGTTACCACATTCCCAGTCATTCAGATGTTGTGCGAAGAATTCAGGAGGAAAATACTCTAGCATTTACACATGTCTACAAGTGTGAATATCGTTAACTCTGGCAAGTTCCTATTGCTGACACAGACTGAAAGTTAGCAAAAATCCAAAATTTTACAGTTGTCATGAGGGCAAAACATGAGGCTAAATCTTCTAATAGTGACAAAGGTTATGGAGATTACAGTCTGAAGCCCTGTACAGACAGCCGGTTTTGCTGACAAGATTCCTTGCAAGCTGTCAGGAACGTTACTTACCGAGGCCGAGATGCCAAGGGCAGCTCACCTTTGCAACTCGATGCGATCCACCCACTGGAGTTTGAGACAGAGGGAAGGACGCACCAAGAGGCACCGGGTCCAGTGGCAGGAGGGAATCCAAGGTGGACCGGGAACTGGATAGCCGAAGCTCACTGGAGGCTGTTCAGAAGCACACAGGAAATAGTCCAAACAGAAGGTGCTCAAACAGGGACAAGGCTGAAGAATAATCCAGAGAACAAGCCGAGGTCAAGGGGTTGAGAAGTCAGATAGTCCAAAGTTCAAGCCGGGGTCACAGGGTTGAGGAGAGCAGCAATCCACAGAGCAAGCCAAAGGTCAGGTAAAACAGGATATCCACAGATAAGGTTTCCAGTAGCAAATACTCCAAACACTGACAACGAACCAGCAATTTGCAAGGAGGAAGGGGCTGGCTTAAATAGGCCGCTCAGGCCACTGATTGGTCCAAAGTAGCACGAGTTCAGAACCAGGCTCCGACGAACAGCAAGAAGAATATCACTGAGCAGTGGCTCAGAGGCAAAGACCTGGACCAGCAACGGAGAGGCCCTGGGTTCAATTCCACCCAGAGCCAACTGGGGTGCGACCACGCCTCGCTGTCTGTTTGGCACAGTAGCGATCATGACACAAGCTTTCCTTGCTCGCCGAGTGTACACACGGGCCATTCAAAAGAACCGCTGTTCTTTTGAATGGCAAGAACCCGGTGACGTCATCCACTACGACGAGCATGCGCTCATCACATTCGATGCCGTCGCCGCCATCTTGCTACACCCTACACTGCCCTTGTAAGCTACCGCGCATGCGTCAAAGTCTCAATGAGCATTCGTGAGCTTACCGGGGACAGGTAAGCATATACACACGCTCGGTTCTCTCAGGAGGAAAACACTGCCGAGAATCCCGACGAGAAAACAGAGAGCAGGTTCTCTATTTTTCTCGTTGAGATTCCCGGCAGTTTTCCCGTCGAGAAACCATACATACGCACGGTTTTCTCTGCAAAAAGCTCTCCCAGCAGCTTTCTTGCCGAGAAAACCGTGCGTGTGTACGAGGCCTAACATGGAAAGTCCTCCCACTTTGGGGATATTTCCTCTCACTTCCTGTTGGATCTCCAAGAAGGAAGTGAAGAAAAGTCTCAGCAGGGCACAGAGTGCAAAAAAAAAAACGTTAGCAGGGTTTAACAGTTTCCAACTATATCCAACACTAACAAAAAAAGTTTTACCTCTACGTGCTCTTTAACAAATGGCTGCTACAATAAAAGAAAATAGATGACTTAAAGTGGTTGTAAAGCGTTGTGTTTTACTTACCTGAAACCTTAACTTCCGTGGGCTCGTTCCCACGTCGTTTTCCAAAGGCTTAAAGGATCTTCATTGGTTAGATTGATAGCAGCGCAGCCATTGGCTCCCGATGTTGTCAATAAAATCAATGATGCGGTGCGCCGTAGGCGGGGCCGAGTCATACACTTGGCGGCTATGGCATATCACATGGGAGCGCGTCCGCAAGGTTACCCCCTTGGGAGAGCACTTCCCAGAGGGGGGTTAGCTCTTGCGGGGAGGAGCAGCAAGAGCCGCCGTGGGACCCCAGAAGACGAGGATCGGGCCACTCTGTGCAAAACAAACTGCACAGTGAAGGTAAGTATGACATGTTTGTTTTTAAATAATCTGCAAACCATTAGTACCCCTTTTAAAGCGTAATTGTAGATTGGTTTTACATTCTCATACCCATGCTATCTTTATTTTGTGAGTTCTCTTGTTAATAGTCTTATGCCGCGTACACACGACCGTTTTTCGGATTCTAAAAAATTACGTTTTTTTTTTAATGTCATTAAAAACGATCGTGTATGGGTCCAGAGCATTTTTCACAATGTAAAAAATGGGCATTAAAAATTTCAAACATGCTCTAATTTTTCACGTCGTTTTTAACGTTGTCGTTTTTTACGTCATAAAAAATGATCGTGTGTGGGCTTTAACGACGTGAAAAAAACGTGCATGCTCAGAAGCAAGTTATGAGATGGGAGCGCTTGTTCTGGTAAAACTAGCGTTTGTAATGGAGATAGCACATTCATCATGCTGTAACAGACTGAAAAGCGCAAATTGTCTTTTACTAACATGAAATCAGCAAAAGCAGCCCAAAGGGTAGCGCCATCCGCATGGAACTTCCCCTTTATAGTGCCATCGTACGTGTTGTACATCACCGCACTTTGCTAGAGCATTTTTTTTCACGATCGTGTGTAGGCAAGGCCGTTTTAATGATCGGGTTGAAAAAAAATCGTTTTTTTCTAGACCCTTAAAAACTTCATTTTTTAGAACCCGAAAAGCGGTCATGTGTACGCGGCATAATACAGCCTTTCTTGACCAGGGTGCCATGGAACCCTATGGTTCCTCCTAAGTTTGCTAAGGTATCCTCCTTGAGCAGTTTGCAAAGGCAAAAAAAAATCTGGGCTGACCTACAGTATTTGAGGGAGCCTGCCCTCTGCCAACCCAAATTGGGGATTGGTCAAGGCTCTCAGAATACTCCAGGCAGCTTCACCTTACTTCCCCTCTCATCTTTCTAGCAGGTTCCAGTACATTCTAGAAATAGGGGGAGGTCTCAGTGATGCTGCCTGTGAGTCATCCAGCTCTTAATGGATGTCTGCCCAACTAAGGAAAAACACAGACATGCCCCAAGGGCTAGATAAAAGCAAACGAAAGGGCCACATCTGGCCCTTGGGCCAAAGTTTGGAGACCACTGTTCTAGGGTAAAAATTTTGAGAAAGGCTGCTCTAATACATACCTACATACAAGAGGTTGGAAGTCTAGAGCAGGGATCCCCAAACTACGGCCAGCTGCAAGATTTTATCCAGTAAATAGGGTACTGTTCTATCTGCCTTCTAGTATGGGTCTTTTTGTTACTGTACCTGTGTTCACCCGCTCTGGATCAATACACTCACAACTGAACCATCTTCAAACTTGGTGTAACTTTTGTGGCTATGATTTCTGATTGTTATTATGATAATAAGCCTAGACAATCATTCAGGTTAGTAGGAAAGCAGCACAAGTGAACTAGCCTTGGGGAAAAGTGGGGCAGTAAATATAAATCTATCCCAATTATTATTTAGGTAGTACATTTATTTATACAAATTTCAACATCAGACATAAAAGAGAGAACATTGCGGAAGAAAGAGACACAGGGGAATTTGTTTGAAAAATCAGCCAGTTGGTAGCTATGATCCAAAAGTATTTAAAAAGAGGGAGGAAGAGGGAAGGTGGGACTTTATATGAAGCACACGGAAGTGAATATTTGAGTAGAAAAAAGACAGCCTTTAATTGGTTTAAATAGTCATGTAAATTTCATTTTTCATTTATATGCATTCTGCTATATAATGACATGTTTTGACTTTTCATTAAAACCAAATGTAGCACTACCCCTGAAGGAGCTGCTGGTTTGATTTGGGTCGCACCTCTAATTATCCGTCGTCTAGGGTACTGGATGAGAGCTGTAAGAAAGTCATTGTCCACACTGTGGGTATTTTTTTTCTGTGCTTTATTACCCAATGGGGTAAAAATGGTAAAAGTAGTATTAGGTGAGAAGATAGAAGAAGTGGTAAGTAATGGATTCAGGCGTATAACTGGGTTTTGGAAACAGTCCTGCTTCCAACGACAACTTTCATCGCCACTCTAGCCAGAGTGGGTATAGTGCATCTGGATAGGCTGCTCTCACCAGCCTAGCAGCCAGAGTGTCACTCAGAACTTTAGCAAAGCCTCTGCCACAGACCTTCCCAAAGGTGGAGATATTCTTGGTCCAAAATCCTTCTCAACACTGGATTAAGCACCCGGATCTCCCTTGAACAGCTTGTTTTATTTCAGGACTGATAGGTGACCATCATTCAGCCTCTCAGAATTCAATGAAGCAGTAGGTCTCTCCTGAGATACCAGCCTCGTGTTCGGTATTCCCCCAGACAGGTTCTTCATCAGTCGGCTTCCTCCCTCGGGACGGACAGCACGGGACAACTCTGCAACTGCGTACTTAGTCCACCTACTGAGCTCACAAAGCAGATTATTTGCTCCGGACCAACGTGGTCCCAGAGCCAGGAACACTGAAACACACACCCCAGCCAGGAGGGCCACACATGGGGCTGGTGGGACGACTGCCCAGGCGGATGGCGGTGACGACCCTGAACCAATGGGGTCTCCAGCATGCACAGCGAGGCGATCAACCCCCACTGATTGGCTGACAGTGGACACATACAGTACAGCCAAAGCTGGAACAGAGGCCCTGAATTTAGCCAAATAAACACGGTCAGAGGCAACTAACTCTCTGACCACCCTCTAAATTTACAGCAACACCAGCTATGAACCGTAGCAGGGCTCTACACAAATGTTACACAATAAATTGTTAATTCAATAGAAAAATGTCATGTATTTACATATATATAGGAAATAATGGACACAGTTAATACATGTACAGATAATTGACCCATTGATAATATATTGGTAGAAATTGGAGGAGATGAAATTTGTTAAAAGATCATCCATGGTAAATTGGGTAAAGCGTATGCAAGTAGGTGACAGAAAATACAGTCCCTGTTTTTTGGATTTATGACAGATTCCAAATCTGCTAGCATGTAAAACGTAATTGGTGAAGGTAATCATTTCTTTTTATGAGGCAATTCTGAGGGGTCTGAGACTTATGGTGGCCAGACATGCTTTGATTTTTTTTTATCCAGTCGATGTGCAATTCGATCAAAATGATCTCAAACAATTGAATAGCCATAATGTTCCTTTCCGATTGATTTACAGTAGATTAAGTTTCAATTGGATTCTATCAAATAGGCCAGGGTAGAATATTATTGATTATTTTGATCAATCACCAGCACAAACATTAATATGTTCGTATTTCGATCAGATTACGAGTTTACTTGGTGTAAACTATTGTAAGTTACGATCATATCTTATTTATCGATTAAAAAACACTTTTCCATGTGTGGCATATTGATTGAATGATTGTTTGGCAACAGATCAATTACTCCTATCAGAAGAGAGTGATTTGAAAAGAAAACAATCACTTTATGGCCATCGTTACTCTTAAAACCCATGACTAAGGCCCCATACACACGATAGAATTTATCCGCAGATACGGTTCAGCGGACCGTATCCGCGGATAAATCCTCTCTAAGATTTCAGAGGATTTCAATGCGATGGCGTGTACACACCATCGCATTGAAATCCGCGCTGAAATCCTCTGCCGATGACGTGTCGCGCCGTCGCCGCTATTATGACGCGGCGACGGGCGCGACGCTGTCATATAAGGAATTCCACGCATGCGTCTATTCATTACGGCGCGTGCGGGGAATCCCTTTGGACGGATGGATCCGGTAAGTCTGTACAGACGAGCGGATCCATCCGTTGGAATGGATTCCAGCAGATAGATATTCTGTGCATGTCGACAAATATTTATCTGCTGGAAATCCATTCCAGGGGAGATTTATCTGCGGATAGATATCCGACGGAGTGTACACACCATAGGATCTATCCGCAGAAACCCATTTGATGGGATTTATCTGCGGATAGATTCTATGGTGTGTATGGGGCCTCACACACTATCAAGCAAAAGCACAAGCAAAGGGAATCCCAACCCCAAGACAAGCCACAGTAGTACAGAGATTGGCCTCTTCCAGTACCCCCAAGTCAGAACCCTTAGTTCTAATTCGCCAAAGTGGTACTATAGGATATGTGAACCATCACACACAATATCACCTCCACAAACACAGTGTGGAATCTAGACAAGCCAACTCAAGCCACATATAGGGCTAGATTCACAGAGAGATACAACGGTGTATCTCCTGATACGCCGTCGTATCTCTGACTTAGGCCGGTCGTATCTATGCGCCTGATTCATAGAATCAGTTACGCATAGATATGCCTAAGATCCAACAGGTGTAACTGTGTTACACCGTCGGATCTTAATTGCAATTTAAAAATGGCCGCGGGGGGCGTTCTCGCTGATTAATATGTAAACAAGCCAACTCAAGCCACATATAGGGCTAGATTCACAGAGAGATACGACGGTGTATCTCCTGATACGCCGTTGTATCTCTGACTTAGGCCGGTTGTATCTGTGCACCTGATTCATAGAATCAGTTACGCATAGATATGCCTAAGATCCGACAGGTGTAACTGTGTTACACCGTCGGATCTTAACTGCAATTTAAAAATGGCCACGGGGGGCGTTCTCGCTGATTAATATGTAAATAGGATCTATGTGAATTGGCGAGATACGCCAATTCACGAACGTACGCGGGCCCGACGCAGTTTGTTACAACGTTTACGTAGCGTTTTTCCCGGTGTATACTTACCCCTGCTTCTATGAGGCGCAGCCAATGTTAAGTATAGACGTCATTCCCGCGTCGATTTTTTTTTTTTTACGTAGTTTGCGTACGCCGATTCTCAAACCCGATCGTCGCAAGTTACGCTCACGCCGAAACCACTGACGTCCTAGCGACGTCAGTGGAAGCAATGCATGCCGGGAAATTTCGCGGACGGCACATGCGCATTTAAATCGGCGCGAGGACACGCCTGATTTAAATAGTACACTCCCCCTAGCCGCGGAATTTGAATTCCGCCGGGGGATCTACGATCCGCCGCAGCAAGTTTGGAGGTAAGTGTTTTGTGAATTACCCACTTGCCTCTCAAACTTGCGGCAGCGGATCTTAAATCACATAGATCACGCGGATTTAAAGATCCGCTGATCTATGTGAATCTAGCCCAGAGAGTCCTTTATTCTTCACTTCAATGCTCCAGTACACAGGGTAATAAATATAAGCCAATTCATTTCAGTCCAGCTGGAGTTGCTGTCATTCTATTACTGTGCCCAGAACTTCACAGCCTTAGAGGAGGAAGGTGACTACAGGTGATACAGGCATGCCATGCATTGGCACAGAGTCCCGTATCTCCATGCAGCAAACTTACAGAAGCAAACTGACCACACCAGCATGGATCTGTGTGTGTGTGATTCTAGACAGGTACATGAATTTGTGCATTCTTCACCACCTCTAGAATTACATTTTCCCAAAAATGAATTCAATCAGAACTATACGCACTTCTACCTCAGCGACCGTTGAGACATGTGCGGTTCGTTTAGTTCCAAATGAATATTCGGACACATTTTTTGTTGTTCGGAGATTCGGATATATCCGAATACCCAAATTACAGTATAAACTAAGTTTACCAAAAGTTTATTTGTTTGAATTTGCTAAATTCTAATTGAAATTTGAAATCAAATATTTTCATTGAATTACATTGGAATTTGAAATGTAAACGTATTTCTGAAATCAAAGACTGTGGGCCAGATTCACATAGAGATACACCGTCGTATCTCTGAGTTGTGCCGGTCGTACCTATGCGACTGATTCATAGAATCAGTTACGCATAGATATGCCTAAGATCCGACAGGTGTAACTGTGTTACACCGTCGGATCTTAGGCTGCAATTCCAGGCCGGCCGCTAGGTGGCATTTCGGTTTATTTACGCGACGATTATGCAAATGAGGAGATACGCTGATTCCGAAACAAATGACCGCCCAGCGGTTTTTTTACGTCGTTTGCATTCGGCTTTTTCCGGCGTATAGTTACCCCTGCTTCTATGAGGCGCAGCCAATGTTAAGTATGGCCGTCGTTCCCGCGTCGAATTTTGAAGTTTTACGTCGTTTGCGTACGTTGATTCACTAAAGCGATGGACGCAAGTTACGCTCACGCCGAAACCAATGACGTCCTAGCGACGTCATTGGGAGCAATGCACGCCGGGAAAATTCACGGACGGCGCATGCGCAGTTAAATCGGCGCGGGGACGCGCCTGATTTAAATACTACACTCCCCCTAGCCGCGGAATTTGCGGAATTTGAATTCCGCCGGGGGATTTAAGATACGCCGCCGCAAGTTTTGAGGTAAGTGCTTTGTGAATTTAAAAAATTACGGTGGCGGATCTTAAATCACATAGGTTACGCGGCTCTAAAGATTCGCTAACCTATGTGAATCTGGCCCTGTATGTGTTATTAGAATACCATTTCGAAATAATGCTGTTTTTGTTAAGCCAAAGGTGAGTTAAAGAGTCTTTGTAATGATTTAATGAAGATCTTTCTTTTGTTTGTTCACTTTGCCGCATTCAAATATAAAAAATATGTAATAAATTCTATTCAACTTTTTCGAAATGTATTGATTCGGAAAATGCAAAGAAAAAAAAAATAGAAAAAAGACAAAACTAATACCGAATACGAATTTTGAATCTTGTGAGTAGCCTGAGAATGGGCAATGCTCACACCTCATTACATGGGCGCAACACTTGATCCAGGAGGAAAAAGTGTCCACCACCAATTGTTAACAAGGAAGCTTTTTAATACAGAATTAACTTGCAATGTCTCTTCTGTATTATAGTATTCTTACTATTCTTACCCCACAACAAAAACTACTTCATCTAGTATTTTGTATGACCACCATGATTTGTAAGGACAGTATCAAGTCTTCTAGGCATAGAATGAACAAGTTGCCAACATCTTGCAACATCTCTCTTTTTCCATTCTTCAAGAACGACCTCTTTTAGAGCCTGGATGATGGATAGAGAGTAATGCTCAACTTGTCCCTTCAGAATTCCCCATAGGTGATCGATTGGGTTCAGATCAGGACAGGAGACATATCTTGGCCACTGAACTACGTTCACATTGATCTTCTTCAGAAATGCAACAGTGGCCTTAAATGTGTGTTTTGGATCATTGTCATGTTGGAAAAGTGCACAACGTCCAAGGGCATGGAGTGATAGTACCATCTTCTCTTCTAATATAGAGCAGTACATCTATGAATTCATGATACCATCAATGAAATGCAGCTCCCCGACACCAGAAGCACTCATACACCCCCACAGAAGGGCACTGCCACCACCATGTTTCACTGTAGGCACCATGCATTTTCTTTTCTACCCCTCACCTTTGCGACACCATATAATTTTGAAGCCATCAGTTCCAAAATCATTTATGTTGGTCTTATCACAGAGTACAGAGTCTCAGTAGTCGTATTCTTTTTCAGCATGGGCCCTAGCAAATTATAGGGGGGATTTATGTGCATGGGCTTTAGGAGAGGCTTCCTTCAAGGATGACACCCATGCATACCATTCCTGTTGGTATTCATGGTTCCCTCAATGATCTGTAGTTCCCCAGTGCCAGCATTACTCATGCAGCCCCAGACCATGACACTCCCACCACCATGCTTGACTGTAGGCAAGACACACTTGTCTTTGTACTCCTCACCTGGTTGCCGCCACACACGCTTGACACCATCTGAACCAAATATGTTTATCTTGGTCTCATCAGACCACAGGACATGGTTCCAGTAATCCAAGTCTTTAGTCTGCTTGTCTTCAGAAAACTGTTTGCGGGCTTTCTTGTGTATCATCTTTAGAAGAGGCTTCCTTCTGGGACGGCAGCCATGCAGACCAATTTGATGCAATGTGCGGCGTATGGTCTGAGCACTGACAGGCTAACCTGTTCAACCTCTGCAGCAATACTGGTAGCACTCATACGTCTATTTATGAAAGACAACCTCTGGATATGACGCTGAGCACATGCACTCAACTTCTTAGGTTGACCATGGCGAGGCCTGTTCTGAGTGGAACCTGTCCTGTTAAACCGCTGTATGGTCCTGGCCACCATGCTGCAGCTCAGTTTCAGGGTCTTGGCAATCTTCTTATAGCCTAGATCTTCTTTATGTAGAGCAACAATTCTTTTTTTCAGATCCTCAGAGAGTTCTTTGCCATGAGGTGCCATGTTGAACTTCCAGTGACCAGTATGAGAGAGTGAGAGCGATAACACCATATTTAATACACCTGGTCCCCATTCACACCTGAGACCTTGTAACTCTAATGAGGCACATGACACCGGAGAGGGAAAATGGCTAATTGGGCCCAATTTGAACCTTTTCACTTAGGGGTGTACTCACTTTTGTTACCAGTGGTTTAGACATTAATGGCTGTGTGTTGCGTTATCTTGAGGGGACAGCAAATGTACACTGTTATACAAGCTGTACACTCACTAATTTACGTTGTAGCAAAGTGTAATTTCTTCAGTGTTGTCACATGAAAAGATAGAATAAAATATTTACAAAAATGTGAAGGGTATACTCACTTTTGTGAGATACTGTGTGTATATATAAATATATATATATATATATATATATATATATATATATATATATATAGGGGACTACTGTATAGCTTTCAATGCTGCAGTATGTAATGAATAATGAATGAATGATATCAATACCACTGTGATTTAAATTTGACGACTAGGTCTCAAGACGTGCATTACCCTTATGCCGGATTTATTAAACAAATGGTTATTTATTACTGCAAGGTGAAAATGTTTCTTGAACGCCTGAGTTCAGCTCTAACTGATTCATGCACTTTCCTTGGACGCTCACTCCTAAAACAACGTCTCGTGGTCTTAGCTTCCATTACGCCTACTCCAGCTTGTATCAAAGAGCCAATGGATAAAGCCATATTATTTTCCAGGACCACTGGGACACTTCCTGTCAATTCACATAATTGAGTATTACAGTATTTAAATTACAAATTGAAGATTATTTTTACAGGTGTCATTTTAAATATAACATGAAATTCCTTGACATTACATCAGCTACGCTGCACAAACAGCTGCACTTCAACTTTCATATGTGATGCATATGGCTAGCATATTACATCATATACTACACAAACATATAAATAGGCCATTGTGGGTAAAGTCGGAGAGGGCAAATACTGTTTTTCCTATGGAGCATTTTGGCTTTTTTTTTTTTTTTCTTTTGCAAGTTCTTACAGGTTGAGAAACGAGGACTCAAATGGTGCTACAATGCCCTCTAGTGGCAACGCGGAACGCTTCTCCTGTTCGGTTATCCGGCTTCATTGTCTTTTCAATCACAGTTGTGTCTTCGTTCCTTTGTGATATTGTCATGTGTGAGGGTTTTTCATTTGTTTTGTTTTTTTTATTTCATTTTTTTTTTTTGAAGAATTGCATTTTAAATTGAAAGTATATATCTAGGCAAAAAAAAAAAAAGATAAAGAAAAATTAGTACATCTCTGCAATGCATCCACATATACCTTATGTTTTATCCCTTTAAAAATACCTGTGGATCTGCCAAAAAGTCAGCGAGCTGTTAATTCCTTGTAGTCAGTTGTAGAGTCTCTTCTGCACTGAAATCCCAAGCAGCGTTGTCAGCCCTGCCTAGTGGACTACAGAGCTCCACCTCTTCTCCATAATATAAAAGGAGGTGCACTGTAGACCTTATGCCGCGTACATACGACCGTTATTCATGTCATGGAAAAAAAAACAACGTGATTTGTCGGGATTCCTCTCAAGCCTGCCTTGCATACACAGGATCATGAAGAAAAAGCTCGAGCAAAGTGCGGTGACGTGCAACACGTACGACAGCACTATAAAGGGGAAGTTCCATTCGAATGGTGCCACCCTTTGGCCTGCTCTTGCTAATTTCCCCGTCTCATAACTTGCTTCTGAGCATGCGCGTTTTTTCTCCCCTCGTTAAAGCGTACACACGACCGTTTTTCACGACGTGAAAAACGACGAGAAAAAATAGAGCAGGTTCTAAATTTTTAACGGACATTTTTCTCGTAGAGAAAAATGCTCTGGAGCATACACACTGCCGTTTTTCACGACCAACTTAAAAAATTGCATTTTTCTCGTCATGAAAAATGGTCGTGTGTACGCGGCAATAGTCAAAGCTGCCAACATTTCCTGGGATTTTACTGCAACAAAGGTAACTCAAATAGACAGTTAGGAGCTCACTGGATTCCAGGCAGGATCAGCAGGTCTTTTTTCCAGCATTTGCAGCATTTTTAAAGGCATACAACATAGAGGGAAGTTAGCATGCACTGCAGAGTTGCACTGTATGGGGCAGATCCACAGAGCGAGTACGCCGGCGTATCTACTGATACGCCGGCGTACTTTCAAATTAACCGCGTCGTATCTCTGTTTTAAATCCTCAAACCAAGATACGACGGCATCTGGGTTAGATCCGACAGGAGTACGTCTTCATACGCTTTTGGATTTAAGATGCATTTCTTCGGCGTCCGCTGGGTGGCGTTCACGTCGTTTTCCGCGTCGAGTATGCAAATTAGCTATTTCCGACGATCCACGAACGTATGAGCGCCCGTCGCATTCTTTTACGTCGTTTCCGTTTGGCTTTTTTCGGCGTATATTTAAAGCTGCTATTTCGTGGCCTATAGTTACACCTACGCGAACCAACACAGTGGTAAAAAAGTAGATACTTTAAATATAAATATATAAATATGGTGAATGTGAATAAAAAATACAAATAAAAAGTAAAAGGTGGAATAGTGAGTAATCACACTATGCAAAAAGAGATATGTGTAAGTGTAACCGCAAAAAAATAATAATAAAATATATTAATTAAGTGGTAAAGTGGTTGAGCAAAAAGTCCAAAAAATTGAGGTGATAAAAAATATATAAATACAATAAAATATGGAAAATGGGGTGAAAAGTGAGTAAAAAGTGTCCCAATGATGGTGTGCCAAGCTGTCAAATGGTGGTCGCAGTGTAGCTGAGTATCCACTAGGCAGGTTGTTGACAGATGTATAGTTCACTCCCTTACTAGGCTCCCAGAACTCTTACCTCAAACCATAAATAAATATGCATCCAATAGATACTGAATCACCATAAAGATCTTCTCTCCTGTTAATATCAGCTGGGACGTCTCCAGATGAAGACACGTGATCAAGTGTCGTAACGCGTAGGGATTGGTCAGAGCGTACACCTGGAGTGACGTAAGCCGGCGCTGAAGACGCCGCTCGTATGTTTATTCACTGCACTTGTTTTTAAATTTTGATGTAAGCACAGGTTATTTCTCTATTAAATTTCCCCTGAGTCTTACAATATTACACTATTGGAGCCCTTGTGTTCCTTTCTTCTCCCTCCCTCTATTGGAGCTGTATTAGGAAGTGGCCGAGGAGACGTCCCAGCTGATATTAACAGGAGAGAAGATCTTTATGGTGATTCAGTATCTATTGGATGCATATTTATTTATGGTTTGAGGTAAGAGTTCTGGGAGCCTAGTGAGGGAGTGAACTATACATCTGTCAACAACCTGCCTAGTGGATACTCAGCTACACTGCGACCACCATTTGACAGCTTGGCACACCATCATTGGGACACTTTTTACTCACTTTTCACCCCATTTTCCATATTTTATTGTATTTATATATTTTTTATCACCTCAATTTTTTGGACTTTTTGCTCAACCACTTTACCACTTAATTAATATATTTTATTATTATTTTTTTGCGGTTACACTTACACATATCTCTTTTTGCATAGTGTGATTACTCACTATTCCACCTTTTACTTTTTATTTGTATTTTTTATTCACATTCACCATATTTATATACTTATATTTAAAGTATCTACTTTTTTACCACTGTGTTGGTTCGCGCAGAACCCTCTTTTATGTATGATTTCTGATTTGTGTATTGTAAACACTATTAGGTTTTGCAGCACCGTATCTGTTTTGGGTTATTACCGTTTAGGAGTCTATAGTAGCGCGGAGGCTCTTTCTTGATTATAGTTACACCTGCTATGTTAAGTATGGCCGTCGTTCCCGCGTTTAATTTGAAAAAAAATGTTTTCGTTTGCGTAAGTCGTCCGTGAATCGGGATGGACGTAATTTACATCCACGTCAAAACAATGACATCCTTGCAACGTAATTTAGCGCAATGCACGGCGGGAGATTTAGAAACGGAGCATGCGCAGTTCGTTCGGCGCGGGGACGCGCTTCATTTAAATGCAACACTCCCCCTACTCGACCGCATTTGAATGCTGTGCTGCTTGAGATACACTACGCTGCCGTAACTTACGGCGCAAAATCTTTCTGGATTCGAAATAAGGCCAGGTAAGGTACGGCGGCGTAGCGTATCTCATATACGATGCGCCGGGGCAGATCTTTGTGGATCTGTCCCTATATGTTTTTTGTCCAGACATACACTTCAAAGTTGAACTCCATGCAGATATCAAATGCACAAATTAATCCAGCTCTGTATTCATTAATAAATACTAATATGTATTTTTTTATATGTAAGGAGTGTGAGTACCTGAATTTGACCTGGTATCACTCTGTATTCAGTATAAATCCTTATACGTATTTTTTTTAAAAAAATATCTAAATTTAACCTAGAATTAGCCTCTTTAAGTACAGCAGAGAGTTGGGAGAAGCAGCACAATGAGCCTATCAGGTGTGCTGCAGCACAAGGAACATGTTCATAGGGGAAGAGAGCAGAGTGACAGTGTGTGCGGTATACCAAGTCCATAGGCAGGTAAACACAGCTCCTATATACTGTATGCGATTCATCTGTTTCTTTGGTGGTTTGCCTTGAATTCTTGAATTGCACCTTGAAATGCCAGGAAGTCAGCAAAGCCAAGCCTCAGTATAAAAAATAAAAACCATATCAGAGACGGGCTCTAAAGACGCTGGCTAATAAATAGAAGCAAGAACCGTGTGTTTTGTTTGTTTTTTGTTTGTTTTTTACTTAGATACTAAGGGGTGTAATTATAAAAAAAATGCATAGCTTTCAAGAATTGAAACTGCATGTAATTTGGTTCTGTGCAAAAGGGGCAAAAACAAATGTTCTCAGGCTATATTCTCTGCAGATCAAGAATGTGCAAATTGAGAAAATACTGCATTATGCCACTAGATGGAGATGAGAAGCATAGTCAGGGCCATCTAGTGGCCATAATGTGGTATTTTCCCCATTCGCATATTCAAACTGCTGAGAATACACTATATTACCAAAAGTATTGGGACACCTGCCTTTACACGCACATGAACTTTAATGGCATCCCAGTCTTAGTCCGTAGGGTTTAATATTGAGTTGGCCCACCCTTTTCAGCTGTAACAGCTTCAACTCTTCTCGTAAGGCTGTCCACAAAGTTTAGGAGTGTGTCTATGGGAATGTTTGACCATTCTTCCAGAATGGCATTAGTGAGGTCAGGGACTGATGTGGACGAGAAGGCTCATAGTCTCTGCTCTAATTCATCCCAAAGGTGTTCTACCAAGTTGAGGTCAGGTGTTCTACCGGTGTGCAGGCCAATCAAGTTCCTCCACCCCAATCTCGTTCATCCATGTCTCCCCTATTTTCAGCATGCACGCCGAACATGTGCATTTCCCAGTTAGTGTTTCTGTGTAGGAAATGTGTAAGCCAATATAAAGACATATTTGGGTATTTACTTTAGTGTTGTTTGAAAATATTTTTTTATTAAGTACAAAACTGCATACACTGATTTCTCCTTTTATCTATCTGCCAGCTTTTATACAATATTACCACGTCTTTGTTTTGTTTTTTTATGAATTTCCTTTTACCAGCTAAGTCTGCAGTGCCCCCCCCCCCCCCCAGTTCATAGAGTAAGCTGCACCGTGTTCACAGTCAGTTCCATTTCTCACAGCTGCTATAAGACCTGTCAGAGGGTGACACGCTTGAAGGAAAATCATATACATTTGTATTCCCATCTCAGGGCTCGTTATATGCCGTATAGAAAGCTTTTCATCTCCGGCTGTCAGTCAATTCCACACCGCTATGCCGGTTCTTAGCGTTCTGCACCGTCCACTGAGGACAAAGCTCGCCAACACCCATCTATGACAGCAGCAATGACCCCAATGTCCGGTACACAGCATACAGAGAGCTAAAGCTTATTCACTAAACAGTGCATAGAGCAGAACGACAAGCGCAAAGTGCAGCTAACCATAGTGGCCAATCAAAATTCATGTTGTCAGCTCAGTATAAGATGCAATATGATGTGTTGCTATGTTTACTGCACTTTTAAAATGAAAACCACAAAACGGATCTGCTTTTCGCGGTCCCACATGATTAAAGTGGGAGGTTCACCCGAAAAAAGTGTTTTAACATTAGATTGAGGCTAATTACGGGAAGCAGAATCGGGTGTTTTATTTAAAATCAATGCAGTACTTACCATTTTAGAGATAGATGTTCTCTGCCGCTTCCGGGTATGGTCTTCGGGACTGGGCGTTCCTATTTGATTGACAGCCTTCCGACGGTGGGATACAGCGCGTCACAAGTTGCCGAACGTCGGTGCGGCTCTATACGGCGCCTGCGCACCGACGTTCGGCTACTTTCGGAAACTCGTGACGCGCTGTATGCGACGGTCGGAAGGCTGTCAATCAAATAGGAACGCCCAGTCCCGCAGCCCATACCCGGAAGCCACGGAGAACATCTATCTCTAAAACGGTAAGTACTGCATTGATTTTAAAAAAAACACCCAATTCTGCTTCCCCTAATTAGCCTCAATCTAATGTTAAAAATTGATTTTTTGGGGTGAACCTCCACTTTAACTCCACATGGCGCCTACATTTTCCAAGTTTATCATGTAGCAGTATAGCCTTGTAATGTGTAAGCCATCAATTAATGCAAAAAAAAAGTCAAAAGGTTTTGGTAAAATGATTATGCTATTTCCTCTCCAGGTTGAATGTTCTTCATAGAGAGGATCATAAAAATACCACTTCATAGCCACTAGATGGAGCTGAACGGCATAGTAAAGAGTATTTTTTTCCTGATGTAGCCAGGCTTGAGCTAGTCTGCCTGTGTCAATATGGGACCTACTTTAACAAGGGCGGCCTTGACTTTGTTTCCCTCTAATGTTCAGCCTGGACGTTGTGTCATCATTTCCAGAAGGCAGAGAGAGACCACTACTGAAAGCAGGGGATTGGGGGACATGTGGTCCAGAGAGCCGGAATTTCCATTGAGTCTGTGCTGCTGTAGACTACAAGTTTCAGCCGGCTGGAGGGAGAGGAATGCTGGATGATGACATAAATAGGATGGTCCAGGGAAGATCTCTTCCTCCTGGGACCACCGCCTTCAGCTGAGAGCAGGAACCTGGCTCATCTGGTAAATGTGAGCAGGCGCTGCAGCCTGGACAGCGTGGAGAGTCTTCGGCGATTGAGCCATACACCTGCAGGCAGGTCCACCATTGCCAGCTCCCTATCGACCAAGTGACTTTTGGGGGTCACTCTCATTGTCACCATTACAAACCAGCAGAATCCCAGGGTCGCCAGGTGTACGGCCAGGCACCCTTTACTGGTTAAGTGAAAAAAGAGGAAAAAGGTGCGTGATCTAACGCATGGATCAAATGGATAAAGGTTATTAAAACCAAGTAGATAAATTAATAAATAAAAATAAATTACTATGTATTCATAGAGACTAGGTTACAAAATGTTCATTTAAAATGAGTAGTGCCCATGCACACTTGTTCTAGGACATCCTATTCCCTTGAGCCTTAGTATCATCAGGATTGGTAAGTGGGCATAAGCCCACCCTGAGTAAATCCTTCAAAAGACACTACATACAGTCATCTTTACCCTATCGCTTTACACTAAACCCTCTAACAGGGATCGCTTTGCATATACTATCCACTATTGCTGGTCAACATTGCACAACAATCCCTCTGTGCCCTTGTTGAGCTAACTGACGACTCTGAACACCTACACTACAAGGACGGATCTACTCTTCTCCCCCCCCCCCCGAACCCCCTTCCATATGTATGAAGGACTTAATTTATAACATCTGTGCTCATTAAGGGGAACTCTTACTCAGAATTTGCTTATTGCATTGTTCATATATTGTGTTGTTATAAATTGAGCTGTTTGCTTTCTCGGCCCGTGGCATCAGGATTTTAAGGGACCAGTTTGACACAGAAAGGTCATTCTCTTCCCTTTTGGGCATGGGGTCATAGGTTCTTCCAGGGTCTATTGGTTATTACCATTTGATTTAGTATGATCTTTCTTTGCATTGCATATTCTTTGTATACTTGCTAAGACTAAAGTTTGAGATTGAAAGATATCTGCATTAACATTCTTTACTCTTTGCTGACTTAAGAATCCTTAGTAAAATACTCATTTACTTTGCTACAGTCTGGTGTCTGTGCAATTGCATTCTTTCTTTCAATTATGTCCGAACCCAGAGTGTCAGATGTGTCGGGAGGCTTGCAAGGTCAGGGCAACCTTTGGGGACAGTCATCTTCCAGCGGCCCTTATGGGGGTGGCGCTACTTACGATCATCAGCTCCATCTAGTGTCCATGATGCAAATTTTTTTGATTTGTTCTATTAATAAAAAACATTTGACTAGGAGAGAAAACAGCCTAGATACATTCAAATTTTCTGTTTTTTGCAAAGAACAAATGTACATGCAGTTTCACAAGAAGAATCGCTCTGCAAATCTTTTCTAAATATACCCCTAAGTGACACCCTTTATTTGCAAAATGATGTTACTGAAGATGCTAGCTTTGGAGACCTATTATGTGCTTTTGCCAGGTCCCAAGGAAATAATCTGGGATCCTGCCGTTTTATAAACTTAAGTTATCTAATAAATGGTATCACTTGGGACTCGGTATCACCAGCCCAAACATTAACCACTTCCCTACCGGCCCATAGTAAAATGACGTCCACAAAGAACTTCTGCCGTTCAGAGTGGACGTCATGTGACGTCCTGGGCTTTCCGGGTGGTTATCTGAATGATGCCTGCAGCTAGAGGCATCATTCAGATATCCTTCTAAACTGCCGGCGATTCTGCACAACGTAAGAACGATCATAGCGGCGGTTCCGCCGCTAGATCGTTCTTACAGGCGGCGGGAGGGGACATCCCCCCCCTCCCGCCGCCATCCGGTGCTTCTCCGGGCTCTCCCGTGCCATCGGGGGCCCGGAGAACGAATCGTCCGGCGCTCGCAGGAAGCATAGAGATGACTGGTGACCAGATGGTCACCAGTCATCTCTATGACCGTCGGAGGACCCGGGCGCGATGTGATGACGTCACGCCCGGGTCCCCGTAAGTAAACAAAGCCGCGATTGCAGCTGCTAAGCAACCACAAGCATGAGATCGGTGAATTTTTTTTCACCGATCTCATGGTTTCCAGCCTGGGGGAGAGATGCAGGGTCTTATTGACCCCGCATCTCTCCATAAAGAGTACCTGTCACACACATTCCTATTACAAGGGATGTTTACATTCCTTGTAATAGGAATAAAAGTGATAAAAAAAAAAAAAAAATTAAAAAAAAAGTGTAAAAAAAGAAATAAATATATATAAAAAAAAAAGAAATAAAAATTAATTTTTTTAACGCCCCTGTCCCCGGTAGCTTGCGCGCAGAAGCGAACGCACACGCAAGTCCCGCCGACATATGTAAACGCCGTTTAAACCACATATGTGAGGTATCGCCGCGTGCGTTAGAGTGCCAGCAACAATTCTAGCACTAGATCTCCTCTGTAAATCTAAACTGGTAACCTGTAAAAAATTTCAAATCGTTGCCTATGGAGATTTTTAAGTACCGAAGTTTGGCGCCATTCCATGAGTGTGCGCAATTTTAAAGCGTGACATGTTAGGTATCTATTTACTCGGTGTAACATCATATTTCATATTTTACAAAAAAATTGGGCTAACTTTACTGTTTTTAAAAAATTTTAATTCATGAAACAATTTTTTTCCCAAAAAAAGGCGTTTGAAAAATTATTGCGCAAATACCGTGCAAGATAAAAGGTTTCAATGAACGTCGTTTTATTCCCTAGGGTGTCTGCTAAAAAAACATATATAATGTTTGGGGGTTCTGCGTAATTTTCTAGCAAAAAAATTATGATTTGTACATGTAGGAGAGAAGTGCCAGAATAGGCCTGGTATGGAAGTGTGTATAACTGCCCGGTATGGAAGAGGTTAAAAAAGCCCTTAAAAGTGGTTCCAAAGGCTACTTTTTATTTTTTATTAAAATAATAAACATGTTATAATGGTATCACACAGAGCGGCCCCTTACCTTCTCTTGTGTGGTCCCCCTCTATTTGCTGCTCCTCTTCTATGTGTGCCCCCATAGAAAATTGTGTGCTATGAGGGCCCCGGTGTCAGTATCGGCTGGTGCAGGTAACTACTTTGCCACTAGGTGGCTCTGTACCTGAATAGTGTCTGGTTATAGCAGACAATGAAATCAAGTGCTAGGCCCCTTTTAGTTGAATCCCTCCTGCACTGATGTCATGGATGAATCAGAGCCCAGTTACAGTATAAGCTAGGATGGGAGGAGCTACAGTGCACTTAGGCATTGAATCCAAGCACCCCACACCAGCATAGATGTAACCAGCATGTGGAAGCCCTATACAGGGCAGGGGGAGTAGACCTACACCCAGGTAGGAGTAGACATGCACCCAGGAAAAGCTGACCATAGACTTTCTGACCCTTATGGTAGTGGGGGCTAGGGCAGATTGCAAAAGACCTTTTTGGCCAGGCCAAGAGTTCCCTGAGTGGGGTTGATTCCCTGGAGGGCCATAGGAAACGTGTACCTATGGAGGAGATGTCCACAGCACTATATTTCCATCTTCCACCCAACTGCCCTGCTGACATGGCTCATGCCTATTTATGAGGTAAGCCTTGCCCCCTGCCAGGCCAGCCCTCATAAATATTCCAAACAGCTCATTCTAGCCTCCAACCACTAGCTCTAGAAGTTTCTACAACCTTCTAGACCAGGGGGAGGCATCAGGGGAGCTGTCAGAATGAGTCCCCCAGCCCTGACTCACTGAACCCTGACCCACATCCACAGCTAAATATTCCTACACTAACAAACCTACACTAACCTAGCACACACTAGAGGCTGCTACAATGATAGCAGTAACCAGGACAAATATAGAAGGTTGAATCTCTCTAGTTTTGCTTTTACTTATACTTAAACCAATACTTGGTGATTCTTCCATTAATGTTCTTGTTCAGGCATATCCTTTTATAGTAAGACAACACACCTTACCTGTTTCTCAACTAAGACAACACACCTTACCAGTTTCACTCCTGTGTTGTCACCCTTGTCACAAGAGTTCCCGATGGAGACGACAAGTCGTTTTAACACACATCCCTGCACTGTTGTCACCATCCTAAAATTATTTCTTAAAAATGCCATGCCATCACTGGAATGCATGTAGACAGTGGGCAGCTACAAAGAGGCTGCAGGAGATCAGTAACACTGCTGGAAAAATGGTGAAAACAAGTGTTATGAATTGCCTGTTGTTTCTGATACACTGCGCTTTAGTGAACTAAATGTCACTCGGTCAGGGATTTATGAATATTTCAAGAATGCCTTCTCTAACTCCTTTAGGTAAACCTTACCAACTCCCAGTAATATAGAAACTTTAAATCTCATTAGAAATAGAAAATTAAGAAAAATAGTCTCTTCTTCATACCTACCCTTCCAGTAATGTACCCATCCAACAATGGGAAGTTCCTCCTCTGAGCACCTCCTCTCACTACTCCATAGGGTGACAAGTCATCTTTTAATTACAGACAGATGCAAACAAAATAGGTTTTGTGGTCAGCTGGATTAAGTCAGTTCCACGTCTGGATTTAATCAGCTGCAGAACTCATATATTTATATGTGTAATAACAGACAAGTTATGATGAGGAAGAACTAAAAGAACTAAAAACGCTCTTTACTAAACGAATGCAAAGCCTAATAGAACAGAGCAGAAGGTGTGTTGCATTCCTTACATCTAACACAGATCTAAAAAATATGTAGTCCTCATTTTTGGACAAAGGCTGGAGCCATGCTAATTGTTACTTTATGCCTCTGTGCCAAGTTCCAACTGTGCATTCGGAGCCACTGCTGTGTATGGTACAGATACAGCCATTTATTACAGACTGCATACAGGGGTTGATTTGCAGTATACGGACACCATAACATCTAAGGAGAAGATGCGAACTTTCGGTTCAACTCTAATTTTCCAGTATTACATTCGCAGACCAGCAAAACTTTGCTAAAGTCATTCATTTATTGGTGGTATTGTTGGCACTAATATTTAAACACTTTCGCTGTGCATGCTCCACAATATTATTGGTTAAGTTGCCGGCAGACAATAATGACGCAATAAATGTCATTGACCAAATATAGTCATAACCACAAATGCAAAACGATATCATCGTGCAACAAAGCTTTTGTGCGTGAATCCCCAACACATTCTCATAATCTCCTCAAAAAAAATAAATTAATGAAAATAAATTCTAAAAAACATTTCTTTTTGGATGCAAAACCTAAAAGGAACCACCGCTGCTACCTTAAAAAGTGCAATTCACCTTCACACATCTAAATTGGCAAAGCCACTTAGATCTGAGGTATCACTGTGAACATGCTATAAGTGCTAAACCGTATAAAGTGTTAATATGAGACCTACAGTATATGAACTGCCGTATGGCAGCACCTCTTTCACACACCGTGGGCTAGATTCAGATAGGTTAGCGGATCTTTAGATCCGCGTAACCTATCTGATTTACGATCCGCCGGCGCAAGTTTTTGAGGCAAGTGCTGTATTCAGAAAGCACTTGCCTCTAAAGTTGCGGCGGCGTATCGTAAATCCCCCGGCGGAATTCAAATTCCGCGGCTAGGGGGCGTGTAGAATTTAAATCAGGCGCGTCCCTGCGCCGAACGAACTGCGCATGCGCCGTCCGCTAAATTTCCTAGCGTGCATTGCTCCAAATGACGTCGCTAGGACGTCATTGGTTTCGATGTGAACGTAAATTACGTCCATCCGTATTCGCGACCGACTTACGCAAACAACGTAAAAAATTCAAAATTCGACCCGGGAACGACGGCCATACTTAACATAGGATACGCCGCATATAGCAGGGGTAACTATACGCCGGAAAAAGCCAAACGCAATATTCGTCGCGTATACAAACGGAAGCGCCACCTGTCGGCCAGCGTGAGATTGCAGCCTGACGGTGTAAGTCACTTACACCTGGCGGATCTTAGGGAGATCTATGCGTAACTGATTCTATGAATCAGTCGCATTGATACGACGGACGGAACTCAGAGATACGACAGCGTATCAGGAGATACGCCATCGTATCTCTATCTGAATCTGGCCCCTTGTATCTGCTATTAGATTTCAGTCTTCCCTGTGGTGGCAATAGAAATGGAGCCCAAACAATTTTCCAATACCTCACCCCCCCCCCCCCTTGCCTATCTAACAGTGTGGGACCATGTGTGTGTGCTTGACTGCCTGGTGGGTCCAACCTACCACAATTCCCAGTATGGACAAGTTTGGATCTCACAGGTTCCAGGCTTCGTTCGTATATGTATCCGCCCCTGAGGAAGTGTTTTTTAGCCACGAAACATGTCGGCATATCTGGATGCATCTTATGTTTTATATAGATGGTCAATTTAATTTTAGCGCAGTTTGATTTATTATTATTATTATACCACTCTGTTCGAAAGTCACTTAGACATGCAGGACACCGATTTCGCACGTTGTGGGTGTTAATAAAGATTATATTTGAAAAAACATGGAGGAAAATAATTTTCATGCCACATTGTGTAGTGTGTTTTTATGCTATAATCTATTTCTAGGACAATGGTCTTTAATGTTTATATTTTTTGTATGTTTATCAATTGCTGTATTCAATATGAGACAGTTTTTCACTGTCCAGATAATAAATATATATTTTTATTTTTAAAAAATGCTTTGGCCACATAGAACATGCGTCATTTAAAGTCCCAATTTGCTGCTTATTTATATATATGAACATGACCTTGACCGATATCTAATATTAATCAATATATATTCAAATACCATTTAAATCTATTTAAATAATATAAACATGCAAGAAACATTTTAAAGATGCTCTTGTGCCTCAATCGTCCATTCCACCAGTGTTAAACACATTAAACAGTCCAATCCTGTGAAAAAGTTTGTGCGATCCTCTCTAAATCACCCTCTGTTAAATGCACCTCTTCCCATCACTCACTGGCACTCAACAACTCATGTTGATTATCTATAGTATTGATAAGTAATAGCACTTGTTAAAAGAGCCAAGCTCTATACTGTGTCTCCACTCCTCGCATTGACTCTCCTCAATAGACTAGACAAGTAACTCGCAGCAAAAAAAAGTAAACACTTACAGTATAGTGTTACTCCATTTACACGCAGGTTTATTTCAATCACAAGCATAAATAGAAAAACAGCCCATCAAATTTCACACAGAAGTTTCCGTGCCTCTTATATGGTGCCTCACCAGGTCCCCCCGAACGCTACCAGTGATACATCATTTTTGGTGGGAATCTGTTGTAACTTCCAGTTGCTGTGCGGTCCGACCCAAATGCGTTTTGTCTGCACACGTTTTTGAAGGGTTAGGGCTTCTTTAAAGTGGAAGTAAACCCATCGACTTAACAGTTTCAAAAAACATATACATTCCTGGCATGCCACATTGGTTGTGCTCTCAACCAACCTGTAAAACCATCCAATGGCTGGTGTCATAACTGATCACATGTGAAGCATCATGGCAGTTGAAGATTAAACAGAGGCCAAGATGAACAGCGATTTGTCATTTCCCTCAGTCAGTCCACCCCCCTTCAGTTAGAACACACCCAGGGAACATACCTAACCCCTTCCTCGCCCCCTAGTGTTAACCCCTTCCCTGCCAGTGGCATTTTTATAGTAATCAATGCATTTTTATAGCACTGATCGCTATAAAAATGCCAATGGTCCCAAAAATGTGTCAAAAGTGTCCGATGTGACTGCCATAATGTCGCAGTACCGATAAAAATCTCTGATTACTAGTAAAAAAATGCCATAAAACTATGCTCTATTTTGTAGACGCTATAAATTTTGCGCAAACCAATCAATAAATGCTTATTGCGATTTTTTTTACAAAAAATATGTCGAAGAATACGTATCAGCCTAAACTGAGGAAAAAAATAGTTTTTTTATATATTTTTGGGGATATTTATTACAGCAAAAAGTAAAAAATATTCATTTTTTTTCAAAATTGACCTCTATTTTTGTTTAATAGCACAAAAAATAAAAAGTGCAGAGGTGATCAAATACCACCAAAAGAAAGCTCTATTTATGGGGAAAAAAAGGATACCAATTTTGTTTGGGAGCCATGTTGCACGATCGCGCAATTGTCAGTTAAAGCGACGCAGTGCCCAATCGCAAAAAGGGGCCCGGTCATTGAGCAGCAAATGGTCCGGGCTGAAGTGGTTAATATTAGGTATTGGTGAAGGCCATGTTTATATAGGGCTCATATTAACACTTTATATGATTTAGCACTGATAACTTATCCACATATGGCCAATGATTGCAGATAGCTACCGTCCCCTTTGTTTACATTCAACTGGGGGCTGGCAGTTGCAACATTGAGTCCATCAGCATTGGACCATCATGAGCGATTGCAGTTTTTTCTTTCATTGGGCCTAAAGATCAATGTTTATCACGATTAACTGGACGATGTGATTGACGATGTATTTACATAATGGAAAATATTTGAGGGGTTTTATTTATCATTTAAAAAATATTTTAAGGACAGATGGCTGTTCACTTTTTTTTACTATATACCCCTAATGTCTATGAGGGGGGGGGGGGTGGGGAGCATCTGGGGGAATCCTCATTTTAAAAAGGGCCTTCAGATTCTGATAGGCCCACCTCCCGCAGGACTTTATAGCAAGTTACCCTCCCCATGTTTGAAAGCATGTGCCCTGGTATGGTTTGTGGAGAAGGGGCATTGTAGTGTATATACAGTGGGTGACTGCGTTGTGTTTTTAGCACGACAGCATCGCTCTGATTCTCGGCGACATGGTGCCGACATCTCGCACTCGCTGGAATAGACAAAGCACATTCCAGCAAGCGTGTCATAGAAGCGACGGGAGATCCGACTTGGATTCCCGTCAATTCTAGCGTCGGCATCTGGTATGCATTCCCGAGAGGAAGAACTCCACGCCAATTTTAAAATAAAAAAATGGCATGGGTTCCCCCCCCAGGAGCATACCAGGCCCTTAGGTCTGGTATGGGTTGTAAGGAGACCCCCCTACGCCAAAAAACCGACGTAGGGGGGTCCCCCTACAATCCATACCAGACCCGTATCCAAAGCACGCTACCCGGCCGGCCAGGAAGGGAGTGGGGACGAGCGAGCGCCCCCCCCCCCCCCCCTGAGCCGTACCAGGCTGCATGCCCTCAACAGGTCGGGTGCTCTGGGGCAGGGGGCGCACTTCGGGGGCCCCCTACCCCAGAGCACTCTGTCCCCATGTTGATAAGGACAGGGCCTCTTCCCGACAACCCTGGCCGTTGGTTGTCGGGGTCTGCGGGTGGGGGGCTTATCGGAATCTGGGAGCCCCCTCAAATAAGGCCGGCCCCCCACCCTAAGAGAAATGGAAATGGGGGCTTCTTCTTCACCGCCGTCTGGTTCTCTTCCGCTCTCCGGGGGGCTTCTTCTTCCGCTGTCCGGGGGGTCTCCTCCGCTCTCCTTCTGCTTTCCAGGGGTCTTCTCCGCTCTCCAGGAGTCTTCTTCTATTTTCGCCGCTCTCCGCTGTTGACTCGGCGCACCCCGGTTCTTCCTCCCGCTGTCCAGTGCCTTCTCCTTCAGGGCTATACTAGCGGCTGCCAGTCCGCTCTTCTGTGACGTCATCTTCTTCACTTCTCTTCTTCTGCCTTCTCCCAATGTTGACCCGACGCCTCTTCTCGCTGCAATGACGGGTGCGCGGCTTGCATCTGACTTATATAGGCCTCACAGTCCCATCATGATCCGGTACCTACCCACGTGGGTAGGTATCACGTGGGTAGGTACCGGAGCATGATGGGACTGTGAGGCCTATATCAGTCAGATGCAAGCCGCGCACCCGTCATTGCAGCGAGAAGAGGCGTCGGGTCAACATCGGGAGAAGGCAGAAGAAGAGAAGTGAAGAAGATGACGTCACAGAGTAGCGGACTGGCCGCCGCTAGTATAGCGGTGGCCAGCCCTGAAGGAGAAGGCACCGGACAGCGGGAGGAAGAACCGGGGTGCGCCGAGTCAACAGCGGAGAGCGGCGAAAATAGAAGAAGATTCCTGGAGAGCGGAGAAGACCCCCGGAGAGCAGAAGGAGAGCGGAGGAGACCCCCCGGACAGCGGAAAAAGAAGCCCCCCCTGAGAGCGGAAGAGAACCAAACGGCGGTGAAGAAGAAGCCCCCCGTGCTATAAGAGCTAAAGAAGACAGGGGGGGCCTCCGGAGCAGACTAATAAATTATTTTAAAAGCCCTGTGTTGTGTGTTTATTTACTTTAACACTTTGCCTCCAGGTGAATAGGTAGGGATACAATGTACCCCATATCCATTCACTTAGGGTGGGGGGCCGGTATCTGGGGGCCCCCTTATTTGAGGGGGCTCCCAGATTCCGATAAGCCCCCCACCCGCAGACCCCGACAACCAACGGCCAGGGTTGTCGGGAAGAGGCCCTGTCCTTATCAACATGGGGACAGGGTGCTCTGGGGTGCGCCCCCCTGCCCCAGAGCACTTGACCCCCCCATGTTGAGGGCATGCAGCCTGGTACGGCTCAGGAGGGGGGGCGCTCGCTCGTCCCCACTCCCTTCCTGGCCGGCCGGGTAGCGTGCTTTGGATACGGGTCTGGTATGGATTGTAGGGGGACCCCCCTATGTCGGTTTTTCGGGGGTAGGGGGGTCTTCCTACAACCCATACCAGACCTAAGGGCCTGGTATGCTCCTGGGGAGGAACCCATGCCGTTTTTTTATTTAAAAATTGGCGTGGAGTTCTCCCTCTCAGGAATGCGTACCAAATGCCAACGCTAGAATTGGCGGGAATCCATGTCGGATCTCCCGTCGCTTCTATGACGGCTTTGTCTCCATCGTGGCTGGCCAGCTCGGCGCTGGCTCCCGCGATGGGGCTCGTAGGTGGTCAATCTCGCCGAGAAAAGGGAGCGAGATTGACACAATATCGCGGACACCCACTGTAAACCTACAGATGTGCCACTTCACAGACAGGTTTAAGGCATCTGCCAGGCATGTTATTTAACCACTTCAATACCAAACACGTTCACCCCCTTCCTGCTCAGGACAATTTTTAGATTTTAGCGCTATCACACTTTTTGCCAAATAACTGAAAAAAGACCAAAAAAAAAAAAGTGATGTGCACTGATGAGACTGAACTGATGAGGACGGATGAGGCTGCACTGATGGCCACTGATGAGGCTGCACTGATGGCCACTAATGAGGCTGCACTGATGGGCACTGATGGGGCTGCACTGATAGACAGGGCACTTTGTATCAGTGTTAATACTGTACTCACTATGCCCCTCACAGAACAACTCTCCTTTCCTCGCACACTGTTTCTGTGTGAGGAAAGGAGAGACGATAACTGGTATAGGAATTCAGTCTGTTTACAGGGGGTGCATGGGAAGCGCTAATGTGGGAAGAGGTCCAGGGACGTCCTTACAGAACGCTGTAGACTTTTATAGCTCAAGATGAACCCATCTATGTTCTATCTATGTTCAGCTCAGTGATGATAAGGAGTAGGGCTGGGGGACGATCAAGGAAATATAACTCTACAGGATATGATAAGATGGGTTTAAAGAAAACAAAAATACCTCCACTGAACCATTAGAACCCTCTCATTGCAGAAATACATATGCCTTCTGCTTTAAGAAGGATGTAATATATGTAGCAATTGAGGACATCCTAGATCTTTTGGCTCCTGTTCCCCGTCAGAATCACATGTTTTTCAATCTGACTTCAATAGGCAAGTGTCCAAGTGTTGATTCAGTAAGCAGCATGAGCTGTTTTATCTTTTACTGTTATTTTAGAGCTATATATATATATATATATATATATATATATATATATATATATATATATATATATATATATATGTAACACCTGCTACCTTATAGGTAAACACTAAAAGTATTAACTGTGCCTAAGCAGTACCCTGAAAATTCTGAATTTTGTCTTAAATTCTTCACAAAATATAGTACACTTTCTGTGCCTAGGAACTCCTGTGACTCATACGTTGATGGTAGATCTGCAGATCTATGGTATTGTTGACTCTGACTGCTGGTATCACAACATCTGGAGTGAGATTTGGTGATGTCATTCCTTTGCTGCTCGCTATTCTCCTAGCTGGAGAGAAAGTTGTACCTAAGGACCTGCAATACCAGGATTTCCCTGTGTCTGCTTTGGTTATTCTGTATTATATAGATCTATAATCCTCCACCTTTCCTGTTGCTATTTGAATATTCTCCCACCAGTCATCAGGAAGGGAAAGTGGGGCGCTCTGCCATGAGGATGCAAATCTCTGCTCTTCTACCAAGATGGCAACTCCAAAACAGTGCAGAATAAGTCACTATGGCCTCGTACAGACGACCGGATCTATCCGCTGGGATTGATCCGCGGATCAGTTCCAGCAGACAAATCCGGTCGTCTGTACGGCCTAGCGGATATTTATCCGCGGAGATTCGTCCAGCCGATCGATTTCAAGCAGATAGAAATTTCTTAGCATACTAAGAAATCTATCCACTTGAATCGTGTCCAGCGGATTGATCCGGTCGTCTGTACAGACTCACCGGATCAATCCGTCCACTCCCATCCCTCGCATGCGTCGTAATGATTCGACGCATGCGTGGAAGTAGTTACCTTCCAGCGTCGCGCACGTCGCCGCGTCATCGTCGCGGCGACGGCGCGACACGTCACAGCGGATGTATTCCGCGCGGATTTCGATCTGATGGTGTGTACAGCCATCAGATCTGTAACGGACCTATGAACTATTCTGAGCTCAAAAGGTTAATTGAATTCTATTGAGAAAGGAATGTGCCCGGCCAGGTCATGTTAAGTAGATCTCGGTGTCGGAACGTCTAGAGACTGATTGATTCAAGGAGATCATTGTGTTTGAGTTCTGGTAATGAAGAAATGTTTATAATTAGCTCAAATAAGGTGATTGAAGCTTCCCCATAGTGTGATGTGTGGGTGGGGACAGTTTGATTGTTCATGTGCCTTGAATACTGTATAAAATCTCAGAGTGAACCATTAAAAATCAGTCCTGCTTGACTCTGCAAACATAGCCCGTCTCGTTTCTTAAAAGGGCGTTCGATGGGATATACCGGCTGTACCTGCATATCGCAGCTTGCCAGGGAAAAGGACTTCTCCAACGGCTGATACCCTCTCACTAGCCCGGGTAGCCGTTACAAGATCCAAATCCGCCAGAGGATTTATCCGCTGGAAACGGTCCGGCGGACCGTTTCCAGCGGATATCCTCTCATGTGTACGGGGCCTAATAAGGAAGAGATCAACTGCTTGGTCCTGTTGTGGGCTGACAACACATATAATTTTTGCAAACTGAGTGTGGTCACCCTTGCCCAATGTCTTTCGCTAAACTACTCAATCTCTCCCACTCTCAGATTTATAAAACATAAATGTTAATCTGTCAAAGATAAGAACTAGGAGGGCTCTTGAGATAATACAGGACACGTTGAGAGTACACAGGACAGCTCTGAAGTTTTTTTTTTTTTGCACTTTGCAAAAAAATATAATAAAATGCTTCCAATGGCATATTTAAAGAAGATCTATCATCATTTTTATTTTACACTTATGTCATATATGGGGCAAGGTATATGTAGAACACTGTCCCATGTTTCTAAGTGCTTTCTAACCCTAGTTATGGGGACCGGCCTGCCCCATCTCCTCCTGCCATGGACAATTTAACAGGAAGCTTCCACAAAAGGTATGAGATGACTTATTCATATTCGCAGCTTGTCTAGGCTGTGACCACTTTCCTAACACAAACAACTGCAAGCGAGATCCGGGGGTTTGGCCACATGGGGAGGGGGGGGGGGTTAGGTGCTGACATGTCAGCCTCTGCATTTCTCTTGCCACTGCGTGTCTCCTGGAAAGTGTTTGGCAATGGCAAGAGGGGAGGGAGAAAGGTTGAGCCTCATAACTAGTTAATAATTCATAATTAAAAAAGCACTTAGAACCATGGAATAAAGTAGTACATGTACTTTGTCCCATAGGGGACAGAATTGTACAATATAAATTGTAATGGATTAAGAAAAGTTATTTGTTTGGGTTTTCTTACACTTCAATCATTTTTTCCATAATGTTTATTTTTTTTTCTTCTTAGGGTCGTTTTTTTTTTACATAAGAATCCCCTCTCTTCCAACGCAAGTTAGTAGGAACACAAAAGCAGTTTGAAGCAGGTTAGTAAACTTTGAAAGAGGTTAACTACAGGTCAAATTCAATTTTCAATAAACTGTAAATGATCCCAGAAGTATCTCAAACTGATGTCAAATGCAAGCTGAATGCACCTAAATGTATGATGTATTTGCCTAAAAGTCCAAATCCAATTGGCACAGGCTTCATACTGCCCCTACAAAAATGTTTTAGTATTCTCCAAAGCCATCTGTTCCAAAAAGCACTCTTTCTGCTTCCGTTGCCCCAGTGACGACATCCCATAGGACAAAACGTGTCGGGCGGAGCTACATGATGTCATCACGCCTGCCAAGGCATTGATCGGGATATACTGTTGGTTGATATGCCATTTATCTTTAGCCAGTTAATAATACTACACCATGAGAGATCTTCTTCTTGCTGGTCATTGATATAAATCTGAGTCGGTTCACTATATGGTGGATTGCAGCAGTTGGCGAGATAAGCTCTATTTTATATACTTGGAAGTGATCATCCATCCATTTGGGTTTTCTCCCTAAAGGGTAGCCAGACCCCCTTCTCCTTGAGGTCCGAGGATCTGGTAAGCAGCTTGTGAAAGGTAGTGTCACTTGTTTACTTGTCTATGGGACTATTTGGGCTACTGTATTTGCACATGATTCTTTTTGTTAATGGACTTTGCACACAGCAGTTTATGATCATGTTGAACTTAATTCGGCTGATTTTTATAAGCACCTGTGATTTTTTTATGTTTTTTCACTTTATGAATTGTTTCGTGTGTTGGATTATTATTATTATTATACAGGATTTATATAGCACTAACAGTTTGCGCAGTGCTTTACAACATCAGGGTAGACAGTACACTTACAATACAATTCAATTCAGGAGGCATTAGAGGGCCCTGCTCATTAGTGTTTACAATTTGGGGGGAAGTGTATTACTGTTTCTTATTTATATTGCACTTTGCATTTTTGGGCAGCGCAAGAAAATTAGGATAATAGTTATGTATATTTTTATGTGGGTATACAGTGAGTGCAGCTGTCACTGAAGTATTTATATTTTATTGATAATGTTTTCACTAGTGACAAAATTACTGTTTGATTTTTATATTCCTTATTTGTGCCTGCTGTACTTGTATGAGAAAGTATCCTGTTCTCTTTGTATTGCTTCCTTTATGTGAAATCCCTGGTGTTTTTGCCAGTCCCTCTGTTTTCCTAAAAAAAACTAACCACACTAAGCAGGAGAACACAACGTGGTCAGTTCTATAGCTGTGCTGGGAACTCAGCCTGCTCTCCTACAATAATCATACGTGTCCTGACATTCCCACCCGCACATCCATTCACAGGGAAGTTCAGTGACTCGCTGTTTCTCCTCCCCAGTTCTTATGCAGCTGAGAGTATATGTGATCACTTATAAAAAAGGGGAAAAAAGGAATGCATAATATTTTTTTATATATACACAAATGTTTTGCCTTTCATTTCTATTTTAAACTGAATGGATTGTTTTACAAAGGCTTTACAATCACTTTAAAGAGCACATCTTAAATAAATGGAATACCATTGCTATTTGCTTGGCTGTACTGTTGATCTTGAAATCTGAGCACTGTCCCAGTCACTGACCCACTGACCATTTAGGCAACAAACTTCTGTGTGTAACTTCCATGTAATTAATCTTCTGAACAACATTTTGTTAACACTTATACATTTTTAGACTGCAATAAAAAATATAATGATCAGAGACTTTAAAGCAGGGGTGGCCAACCAGTGGCCCGGGGGCCACATGTGGCCCGCGGAGCCCTCTGATGTGGCCCGCAACCTCCTGCTCTGGTCTGGTGGGTTGGAAAGCCCAGATCGCAGGTTGCCGACCCACCATACCGCAGCATCAGTGTTGTGAATGAAGCTGGTGATAGAGGAAGAACGCAGCTTCGGAGCAGAGTCCCATAAGCTGATGTGTCCTCTACAGCGCCGACTTTTGCCACAAGCGAAGTCTATGGCAAAGTTCAGCTGACCCGTAGGATAGACACAGGTGCACTACGCTTCACCCGTAGTGTGGGTAAACCGCAGCACATCAGTGTGAAAGCAGTCTTACGCCTTTTTCACACGATCAGCCCGACCAAATGGGACCCTCAATTCACCTCTATAGAGCGACAGATGTCCGTTTACGCCGCCTACCTCCATGCCAAACAGAAGGGAATTCGTCCCCTTCCATCTGGGTGGACCAGAGTAGCCGTGACCTGTCATCCGCCCGCTCCGCTAATTGTGGCCCGCGACTGGTTACCAAGTTGCTTAAGTGGCCCTCGCTCTTCAAAAGGTTGGGCACCCCTGCTTTAAAGTATACTTGTAATGAGAATATGGGGTCTGTCATAGCTTGCCTCCATCTAAAAATTCTTGCTGCCTTACATTGTGTAAGTTCAACACTTTTGAGTTAGACTCCACTTGCACACTGTGATTAAATTCTAAAGAAAAGTCAGACTTTCTTATCTTAAAGTGGTATTAAACCAGTGGCACCGCCCCCCCTATCCATGTGTCCGGCCCCCTGATCTACATACAGCGCACTGGACTATGGATTCAAATGGGGGGGGGGGGGGTGTTTTTTGAAGCACAAGATTACAGCCAGAGGCTCTAATAGGCTTTAAAAAAGGGTGGGCTCGGGGGGCACAGAGCACTGCAACCCGATCCCACCCAGTGGTGTGACAATAGCCCCCCCAGCTAAAAACCCACCGGCTGCCACTGTATTAAAGTCAAAAACAAAAGTTGACTACATTGCAGCTTACCCAACCCTACATGTGGTTGGTACCTTGGTTTTCATTTTTACACACTTCTCCTTTATTTTCACCTACTTATCCTGCCAGTAAGTCTGTTATTGTTTTGCTTCTTTTAAAAAACCAAGCTGTCCAGAAAAAGTAGCAGTGAGAGGGCTGAGACAAACCTTTTAAAACTGATAGGGGTGCTTACAAAGGTCAGCTTTTATTTATTTCTGAAACAACCTTTATCTCAAAAGGAAAAAAAACATTACAGTTACTGCTTATAAACTGTTATTTGGAGCTCCGCTTTAATTTGTTGATCAATTTCATCTAAATCTTCTAGTGCACTCAACATTATCCTCTCCCCAGATTGACAATACTTCCATCCAAAGGTGACTCCTTTGCTCTTTCAACCAGAGTAGAGACATCCTAAGACAGGATGTGTGTTGCTGGCTGAATCAGCAAATAGAAATAAACAAGAAAAGCCCAAAAAATGAAAAAATAATGCAGTCACCAAATTTAATGATTGGTAAGCTGCTAACAATTATATTTTTGTGTTTGAGGTTTATTACCCCTTTAATGCTTTTTCTCTTGGTCAGTGACTTGCAAAGGATTGAAGGCAGAGCACCAATATAACAAATAGGCAGGAAGAATTTTCAGCTGAACTTATACAGGGGCAAGAAAAACTATGTGAACCTCTTGGAAATAACTGGTTTTCTGCAATAATTTGCCATAAAATGTCTAAGGCCCCATACACACGATAGAATCTATCTGCAGATAAATCCCATCGAATGGGTTTCAGCGGATAGATTCTATGGTGTGTACACTCCGGCGGATCTTTTTCCGCGGATAAATCTCCCCTGGGATGGATTCCAGCAGATCGAATATTTGCTGACATGCAGAACATATCCATCTGCTGAAGTCCATCCCAACGGATGGATCCGCTCGTCTGTACAGACTCACCGGATCCATCCGTCCAAAGGGATTCCCCGCACGCGTCGTAATGATTTGACGCATGCATGGAATTCCTTATATGACAGCGTCGCGCCTGTCGCCGCGTCATAATCGCGGCGACGGCGCGACACGTCATCGCCAGAGGATTTCCGCGCGGATTTCAATGCGATGGTGTGTAGAAATCTGCGGAAATCTTTGAGAGGATTTATCCGTGGAAACGGTCCGCTGGACCGTATCCGCGGATAAATTCTCTCGTGTGTATGGGGCCTTATCCTCAACAATAGACAAACACAATGGGCCAGATTCTCGTACAATTGCGGCGGCGCAACGTAACCCGTTTACGTTACACCGCCGCAAGTTTTCAGTGTAAGTGCCTTATCCACAAAGCACTTACCTGTAAACTTGCGGCGGTGTATCGTAAACAGGTCCGGCGCAAGCCCGCCCAATTCAAATGGGGCGTGTACCATTTAAATTAGGCGCGCTCCCGCGCCGGACGTACTGCGCATGCTCAGTTAAGAAATTCCCGCCGTGCTTTGCACGATGTGACGTCATTTTTTAGAACGGCGACGTGCATAGCGTCCATTCGTATTCCCGGACGTCTTACGCCAAAACAAAAAAAAATTGAAATTCGACCCGGGAACGACGGCCATACTTTAACATGGCTCGACTAAAGTTAATTGTTAAAGCAGGTGTAACTTTGCGACGGAAAAAATTACTAGCGACGACGTAACGAACGCGAAAACCTTGGTGGATCGCGGTAAATCCTCATTTGCATACCCGACGCTTGAATACGACGCAAAATCCCCCCAGCGAAATCCCCCAGCGGCGGCCGAAGTATTGCATCCTAAGATCCGACGGTGTAAGTCAATTACACCTGTCGGATCTTAGGGCTATCTATGCGTAACTGATTCTATGAATCAGCCGCATAGATAGGACAAGAGATACGACGGTGTATCAGGAGATACCCCGTCGTATCTATTCTGTGAATCTGGCCCAATGTGCTTAAAGTGGTTCTAAAGGCTCCATGTTTTTTACCTTCATGCATCTTCCTCCAACACTGTGCATGAGAGCCTCGGCTCTCTGGGAACTCCTTCTCCTCACTGGCTGAGCCAATGGCTCCCACTTCTGTCAATCAAAGTCAGTGAGCCAATGAGGAGAGAGGGGCAGGGCCGAGCCATGGCTCTGTATGTGAATGGACACACAGAGCAGCAGCTCAGGAGCAAGCCTGCTTGGGTGTCCCCAAAGCAAGCAGTTTGTTTTGGGGGAACTTGGCAGATGAGAGGAGCCAGGAGTGCCAGAGAGGGACCCAAGAAGAGAAGGATCCGGGCTGCCCTGTGCAAAACCACTGCACAGAGCAGGTTAGTATGACATATTTGTTATTTTAATGTAAAAAATTCAAAGCTTTAATATTTTTAAAGCTGATAACACACAAACATTTCAAATTTCTCATGTTGTTATTGAACACACTCATTAAATATTCACAGTGATGGAGGAAAACATAAGTAAATCTTTAATAGCTGGTCAAAGCTCCTTTGGTAGAAATGACTTCAAGCAAGCTCTTTCAGTAGCTCTGGATCAGATCTACACAACATTCAGGAGGAGTTTTTGACCATTCCTCTTTACAAAACGGCTTTAGCTTAGACACATTAGCAGGATATCTGGTGTGAATGACTCCCTTGAGGTCATTCCACTGCATCTCTATGGGGTTAAAGTGGTTGTAAAGGAAGACGTTTTTCTTTTTATCTTAATGCATTCTATGCATTAAGATAAAAAGCCTTCTGTGTGCAGCAGCCCCCCTCAGCCCCCCTAATAATTACCTGAGCCCCCTCTCGATCAAGCGATGTCCACGAGTGCCTCAGCAGTCCTCTCCCTTCAGATTATCTGAGACACAGTAGTGGCGTCATTGGCTTCCGCTGCTGTCAATCAAAGCCAGATAGCCAATTAGGAGAGAGAGGGGTGGGGCCGAACTGCGGCTCTGTGTCTGAATGGATACTTGGCTCGGGTGCCCCCATAGCAAGCTGCTTGTTGTGGGGCACTCAACAGGAGAGAGGGGCCAGAAGTACCAAAGAGGGACCCGACAAGAGGAGGAACTAGGCTACCCTGTGCAAAACCATTACACATAGCACGCAAGTATAACATGTTTGTATAGTGCAGCCATACCAGGGTCTTTGTCCCTACATCTTGACCTACAGGCGACTTCTTTGGCTTGACCTCACTCTGAGGGTATGTGGGTGGTTGTATTCATGTCTGGGGTCTTCATTCTATGGACCCTCTCTTAATTTGGCCTAGTTTTGATTTCAACATACAATATTGTATGTTCATTATATTTTCTGTTTTTTGTAGACTGTACCAAATACATTATAATGAATCATACTCCCCTGAAGAAGCCAAAGAGTTGGCGAAACATGTCGGGAAATTGTGTTATATTCATTTCTTAATGTATAATTCCTATTATGCCATGTTGTTTACTATTATTGATTGCAATTAATAAACTATTGTCTTATTTTATACTGTTTGGTACATTGCTTGGCACCGCTGTAATCCCCTCTAAACTTTCCCTACTCTAGTAACCACTGTTTGGGATGAGGTGCCATATCCAACAGAGGACACACTAACACACCTTCACTTTATGTTTGTATAGTATTCTATAGAAACAAAACAAAACAAGACTTTACAATCACTTTAAGGTCTGGACTTTGACTAGACTACTTAAAAATGACTGCAGAAAGGGGTTCATATACTTTTTCTTGCCACTGTAAATTTCAATCCACATATAACTCTCATGAGATATTTTCTTTAACCTCTTCCTGACCACGGTATAGCTGAATGACAGCTACATCGCAGTCGCACGTTTCCAGGAGGGCTCTCGGTGATCGCTGTGTCCCTCAAAGCCCATCAATGCTGCATATCAGTGCAGCCTCATCATTGCTCCCTCAACAGTGCCCATCAGTACCTCCTATGAGTGCTCATCAGTGCTGCATATCAGTGCAGCCTCATCGGTGCCACCTCATCAGTGCAGTGCAGTCTATCAGTGCAGCCTATCAGTGCCCATCTGTGTATATCAGTGCAGCCTCATCAGTGCACATGAAGGAGAAGAATTATTTATTTACAACATTTTAGAAGAAACACTCTTTTTTTCTCTCAAAATGTTCAGTCTTTTTTTTTGTTTGTTTAGTTTGGTCATTAAATGCCACCAAAAGAAATGATAAACATTTAGTATGAGTACAGTGTAGCATGACCGCGCATTTGTCATTTAAAGACCGCACATTTGCCTTTTAAAGACAGCACTGAAAGCTAAAAATTGGAAAGGGCAAGAAGGGGGTGAAAGTGCCCAGTAGGCAAGCAGTTAAAGTGACCATGCAGAATAAAAAACAAACCTGCCTCCCACTCCCACTTGCGCACCCAATCGTTAGAGATGGAATGTGGATGGGTGCTTCTAGAATCTTGACAATATGGATGCTGGTCATACACTGATTAGTGTACCAGTATTATGAAGTTGATGAAGGGGCAGAGACTAACCAGAGAGCGGACTCCATGGGCATCACAACTTGACCTGGAAGCATCACAGGAAGTTATTACTGGATGTTAGAACCTTTTTTTATATTTTTCTAAATGAGCTCGATATGTGGGGAATGGTATTTATTTATGTAGCTAGAATTCCATTTTAAAACTTTATAGAATCAGAAAAGTTCATTGCAATTTTTCTAAATAATACAATAAATAAAATACCATATATACTTGAGTATAAGCCGACCCGAATGTAAGCCGAGGCACCTAATTTTACCACAAAAAAATTGGAAAACTTATTGACTCGAGTATAAGCCTAGGATGTCCATCTGCATGCCTCACTGTGCCTCATTTTGCCTCACTGTGTCCATATGCATGCCTCATTGTGTCCATGCCTCACTGTGCCCGTGCCTCACTGTGCCCATGTCTGACTGTGTCCATGACTAGACTGATGTTTAACATGGGAGTCTATGGAAGAGGTGCCCGGGTTTGAAAAATCGGTGCTCCTCAGCCTTAGGTCCCCCAGACAACAAACTTTGCACACTTGTAGAGGAGAAATGGGGCTACATGTGTGCCTAGGGTGACCACATGTCCCGGATTGCCCGGGACAGTCCCGCATGTTGCAGGTCTGTCCCGGGCACCATCATTCCAGGATAATACAGTGTAACGGATTGAAACTGACCCAACCACCCCCCGGGCCAATCGGATGCCCCCAGAAAAGGCTGCCACATCACCACTTTACTCACTGACAGTACTTGTCCTGGCCCGGGAATGCCTGGAGGAGCACAATCCCTGCCCCCTGTTTGTTATTGGAGAAATCATAAATCCCGCCTCTTGTGTCCAATCACTGTGCTGTGATTCGTTACAGCACAAGCTTATCTTTGGGAAGAGGGGTGTCCCTAAATTGTAGTTTGGAAATGTGGTCACCTTATGTGAGCCAAGTTCCGCATCCAGAGGACCTACAACCGGCTGGTACCAGCTCCCCAAAGTCATTGAAGAAATGACTGTTTAACATGGGAGTCTATGGAAGGGGTGCCCGACTTTGAAAAATCGGTGCTCCCCGGCCGTAGGTCCCCCGGACAACAAACTTTGCACACTTGTAGAGGAAGAGTGGGGCTACATGTGTGGGGGGACCTACGGCCGGCTGGTACCAGGTCCCCAAATTCCGGGAGATCAGGTGCAAAAGGTGACTCGAGTATAAGCCGAGGGGGGCATTTTCAGCACAAAAAAATGTGCTGAAAAACTCAGCTTATACTCGAGTATATACAGTAAATGAAACATGGCTCAGAACAAATTTAAAGGGATGTTTTTACACAGAAATCGGTACACATTGGATAGACAGGAAAAGGTTTTGTTGCTAGATGACGCGGTTCTTTTCCTGCATATCGATTTTCATAAACAAGCTTCAGTGTTCCGTTCAGTTACTTTGTTTTGCAGCTTCTCAAAGACAAATACAGTAAATGCCAATCCTGCTGTGACTTGAATCAGATGTTTGGTATTTCAGACTAGATGAGACAACAAGGGAATCTCCAGAACTTGTCATTAAGATCTCAGGCCACAAGTGTATCATACAAAGGAAGTGTTGAAACGATCCTTATATCCCCCCCAAAAAAAAGATACTTAAAGGGAAAAAATATGAGTAGATAAGAGAAATGAGGAATGAAATCGTATGATTGTTCTGGGAAATGTAGCAAAGAATGTATTAGCTAGTGGTTACATTTTTCTAAGAAATTCGATGATGTCACAAAGGAACCTGATTTTCAATTTATAAGTAACGTAATTTAGATGACATTCCGTTGCTGTAAGAAATGTCAGTGAGGGTGGAGGGTTCCTGATAGTTGACAGAGAGCCAGACAAATTAATGTAAAATCATTATACTGTAGCTCTTCAACTGACATACTGACTGTTTTTTTTCATAGAGCACAATTAAAGGGCAGCAAAACATAAGTTACACCATTTGTGTAAAAGAGCTTAAAAACATAAAGTAGAATAGAAGGCAAGGTTTAACCCATTATTTTAGGGGGAACTAACAAACAAAATAAATTAAAGCGGAACTTCACCCAAAAGAGGAAGTTCTGCTCTGCCCCCCCCCCTCCCATTCCTCATTATATTTGGATTTTTTTTCTGGGACGGGTACCTGATTTTGACAGGTACCTGCTCCCTCATTTCCATCCAGATCACTGCAGTGATCTGAGTGGAAGTCGGCCCTCCTCCTTCCCTCGCACCCTCCTGGGACACATCACAGGTCCTAGAAGACTTTGGTACCATTGAAAGAGCGCAGCATGGCCTACGCATGCACAGTTGGGAGTCATCTGTCGGTTTCCCTTAGTCAAGATGCTGATGCCTGGACCCGAAGACAATTGAAGAATCGGCTCGGGCGAGGACAGTGCTGGATCCAGGAGCAAGTACGTATCCTTATATTAAAAGTCATTTTTTTGGGGGGGGGGGGCTGGATCTCCTGTTTAATTAATACCACCAATTTCTTCACAGCTTTTTCCTGTTTTTATTTTCTACAACACAGTAAGCAGGGCCGGCCCTATGATGGGACCGGGTGGTACCATGGGCACCAGGCAGCACTTTTAGGGGGGCAGCATACTGATGCCCGCCAGCCCATTCCGCCAGCTCCGCTACCCTATAAAATGGATGACCTTTTTTTCCCACAAATAGAGCTTTCTTTTGGTGATATTTGATCACCTCTGCGGTTTTTATTTTTTGTGCTATAAAATATATTTTTCAGTTTAGGCCAATATGTATTCTTCTACATATTTTTGGTACCAAAAAAAAAACACAATTAGCGTACATTGATTAGTTTGCCCAAAAGACATTGTGGCCGCCGGCAATTCACAGGTCCCTTTATACTCCTGGATACATGTATAGAGCCCATGACAGGTCCTTTTATACGCCTATATGCATGTATAGAGCCATGACAGGCCCTCTTTATACATCTATAGAGCCATGACAGGCCCTTGTTATACTCCTTTATACATGTATAGAGCCATGACAGGTCCTCTTTATACTCCTATATACATTTATAGAGCCATGGCAGGTCCTCTTTATATTCCTTTACATGTAAAGAGTCTTGACAGGTCCTCTATATACATGTATAGAGCCATGACAGGTCCTCTTTATACTTCTTTATACATGTATAGAGCCATGACAGGTTCTCTTTATACATCTATAGAGCCATGACAGGCCCTTGTTATACTCCTTTATACATGTATAGAGCCATGTCAAGTACTCTTTATAGTCCTATATACATTTATAGAGCCATGGTCCTCTTGATATTCCTTTACATGTAAAGAGTAATGACAGGTCCTCTATATACATGTATAGAGCCATGACAGGTCCTCTTTATACTCCTATACATGTTTAGAGCAATGACAGGTCCTCTTTATACTCCTTTATACATGTATAGAGCCATGACGGGTCCCCTTTATTTTATCATGATATAAAATAATGAATGAGGGGGCCTTTTGGTTGGCGTGATTTTCTTTCTGGGGGGGGCAGCATTTCATTCTTGGTCCCAGGCAGCACAATGTCTTGGGTCTGCACTGACAGTAAGGCATGATATACACCAAAATGGGGGTTTACCAGGCAAACTTCTGGTTGTCAGGATACACCTTTAAATTTTCAAATGCATTTGCCAGTTTGAGATCCCCAAATCTTCCTTAGCCACAGATATTTCCCTTATTTTCAGCACTGAAAATAAGGGTAGCCTTACAACATAAAATAACAGGTAGACTTTGTACCTTAGCGTTATGTCAGCAGTCAGCATTTTCACCCAGAAGCGGGCTTCAACAACAGAGTGAGAGAGGGAGACCTGAACATCCGCCAGCTCACATTTATAAAGGCCTGTATACAATGGAGACTTATTATAGAAGATGTGGACCTAGGAATGGATGCTTATATCCACCCAAAGCTCTACAAAGGTTCTGAGTTCCAGGGCTAAAGTCAAAACTTATTAAAGCAGAACTTCACTAAATTTGAGGGCCACAAAACAAATATGCTACTTAACGTGGGGTTTCCCTTGCAATTTTTGTTTTTTAAATCAGCAGCTACAAACACTGGGCCAGATTCTCAAAAGAGATACGACGGTGGGTGGCGTTTACGTTGATTTCTCATTTGACTATGCAAATGAGCCTGATACGCCGATTCCCGAACGATTTTGCGCCGCCTCGTCGTCGTTTACGTTGTTTCCGTAAGCGTAAGGTTACCCCTGCTGTACGAGGGGTAACCTTACGTCAGTCCGCCGTATGCCATGTTAAGTATGGCGTCGGGTCAGCGTCGTCTTTTTCCGTTGTTTACGTCGTTTTACTAAGTCGTTCGCGAATAAGACTTTACGTCAATGACGCTCACGTCGGCTTCATTGACGTTTTCCATCGTGAGCTGGAACATGCGCACTGGGCTATTTTTACGGGCGGCGCATGCGCAGTTCGATCGGCGCGGGGGCGCGCTTAATTTAAATACAAGCTGCCCCCTTTGAATTATGCGGCCATACGCCGAGCCATTTACACTACGCCGCCGCAAATTACGGAGCAAGTGCTTGGAGAATACGGCACTTGCTCCAGTAAGTTGTGGCGGCGTAGTGTAAATGGCTTACACTACGCCGCCGTGGATTCTATGTGAATCTGCCCCACTGTATCGATTGACTTTTAATAAGGACACTTACCTGTCCTAGGTGCCCACAATGTCGCCCCCCCCCCCCTGAGGCTGATCCCTCGATCGTGGCAGGTCCCGGCACCGCCATCCTCACTAAGGGAAATAGGCAGTGGAGCCCTGCAGCATCATTGCCTGTTTCCTACTGCGCATGTGCGAGTCTCGCAGCGCTGTATGAATGGTAAGTAATAATTTTTTTTAAAACATTTTGCAACAATTTGGTGTATTTTTTTTTTAGGGTGGACCTCCACTTTAATTTATTTTCAATACCCAAAGCAACCCCCATCCATCCAAGTTTTTGTTTTGTTGAGAAATCACTTTGAACCCGTACACACACACACATAATTTCTGTCTGTGGCCATCTTGAGGAAGGGCAGATAATTTGTGTAACATTTACTTCCTGGAATCCACCTGCACTTAGCTCAGGCATGCAGACAGGAGGGTGTGCTAAGCTGATAAAACCCCTTACCCTCCCAAAGATTGCTGGGATGTATGACATCATTTGCCTAGGCTTGGAAACCAGGAAGCAACCGAAGAAATGTAAAAAAAAGTTTAAAACAAATAAATATATTGTACTTTTCTATCTATTTACTAATGCTAGCAGCATAAGGATTAAAAATAGTCAATGGTGTTTGAGAGAGTGAAGCTCTGCTTTAAGTTTGTATTCTCCATATTAGACACAAACCCTGTGTAAGTGAGAATCCAGGTGACACATAGGCACCGCCCACAATCCTGCCAGACAGATCCTCACACTGTCTGTCTTATTTGTTTGCATGTCTTAATTATCTTCCCACAATTTCCTGAATAACAGTTCAGACTAAGAGATGGAGATTATGCACTGAAAGCCACTTAAAGTGGATGAAAACCTGATTCATGAAATTTGAGCTGGGCACATACTGTATATCTGCAGTGTTTTCTTATCTCTCTTCAAAGCACTAAGTCCTGTAGCTTTTTCTTGCTCTGTTCTTCTGTTATCAGCCTGATAATGTTTGACAAGCTCTCCGAGATGGAAGCCTAAAGTGTGTGTTGGGGGAGGTTGCTATAAATAGATTAGCAGTTAGCTTGCCGTCTCACAGAACAGCTCTGCACATTCCTCTCTTCCTTTGCCAATGTGGAATGGGGGTGTGTGACTTTCCTCCAATCAGCTGTCTTGGCTGTATGCCAATAATCCACTCCCAGTGCTGAACAGGAAGAGAAAATCTGTATCACGAAGATACACGTTTTAAAGGATATATATATACAGATGAAGACAGCAGCTATGTATGTAAAACTTATGTAGGGAGATGTGTTTCATCCCTGTGTATCATCTGAGCAGAGGCGTATCTAGTGAAAATGGCGCCTATGGCAAGCACTGAAACTGCGCCCCTGTCAAAACATTTGAAACCCATCTTTCAGATAACCATAACAAAAAAAATGCAACCATAAATGTGGCATTACCAGCACCCATAAATGCAGTAACATCAGCACCCATAAATGCGGCCTTACTAGCACCCATAAATGCAGTAACATCAGCACCCATAAATGCGGCCTTACCAGCACCCATAAATCTAGCCTTACCAGCACCCATAAATGCAGCCTTACCAGCACCCATAAATGCAGTAACATCCGCACCCATAAATGCAGCCTTACCAGCACCCATAAATGCAGTAACATCAGCACCCATAAATTCGGCCTTACCAGCACCCATAAATGCAGCCTCACCAGCACCCATAAATGCAGTAACATCAGCAGCCATAAATGCGGCCTTACCAGCACCCATAAATGCGGCCTTACCAGCACCCATAAATGCAGCCTTACCAGCACCCATAAATGCAGTAACATCAGCACCCATTAATGCGGCCTTACCGGCACCCATAAATGCAGCCTTACCAGCACCCATAAATGCAGTAACATCAGCACCCATTAATGCGGCCTTACCGGCACCCATAAATGCAGCCTTATCAGCACCCATAAATGCAGTAACATCCGCACCCATAAATGCAGCCTTACCAGCACCCATAAATGCAGTAACATCAGCACCCATAAATGCAGACTTACCAGCACCCATAAATGCAGCCTTACCAGCACCCATAAATGCAGTAACATCAGCACCCATAAATTCGGCCTTACCAGCACCCATAAATGCAGCCTTACCAGCACCCATAAATGCAGTAAAATCAGCACCTATAAATGCGGCCTTACCAGCACCCATAAATGCGGCCTTACCAGTACCCAAAAATGCAGTAACATCAGCACCCATAAATGCGGCCTTACCGGCACCCATAAATGCAGCCTTACCAGCACCCATAAATGCAGTAACATCCGCACCCCTAAATGCAGCCTTACCAGCACCCATAAATGCAGCCTTACCAGCACACATAAATGTGGCCTTACCAGCACCTATAAATGCGGCCTTACCAGCACCCATATATGCGGCCTTACCAGCACCCAGAAATGCGGCCTTACCAGCACCCATAAATGCGGCCTTACCAGCTACGCGAGATGCGCGTAAGTTGTATGTCCGGCGTAAAGTTATGCCCCATAAAGGAGGTGCAACCCGGCAACAGACATGCATAGGTCTGCACCAGGGAACACAAGCCAACGTATTTTGCGTTGGCTTGTGTCTGGCTGGGCGTACGTTATGTTCACGGCGTACGCAGTGATCCGGCGTAGCTTAGGCAGTTGTGCCGGCGTGGTTGTGAGCAGGCGCATGGGGGGGTGCTGTCATCACGGAGCATGCGCAGTTCGTAATACGTACCTGTCTAGCGCTCGGCCCATCATTTGCATGGGGTCACGCCTCATTTGCATGGGTTCATGCCCACTTCCACCTACGCCGATGTACGCCTTCAAAACCCACGCCACGCTGGCGCACCGCTGGGAGCACTGGCTTGCTGAATGCAGTGCTTGCCTCTCTGCTCTGCGTTGGCGTAGCGTATATTGTTTGCCCTATGGCGGCGTAATATGCGCCCTGCTCTCTGTGAGTCTGGGCCTATAACTTTTGCGCAAACCAATCAATATACGCTTATTGCGATTTTTTTTACCAAAAATATGTAGAAGAATACATATTTACCCAAACTGATGAAGATATTCAGTTTTTTTGAATTTTTGTATATTTATTATAGCAAAAAGTACAAAATAATGTTTTTTTTTTTTCAAAATGGTTGGACTTTTTTTTTTATAGCGCAAAAAAATAAAAAATGCAGACAGGGCCGGATTTTCTCTCCCTGCCGCCCCAAGGCCAGGTTCCACAATGCACCCCCTCCCCGCCAACCGAACCCCCCCCCCCCCCCAAATCAACGGAGAATGTGCGGCACAGTTAGATCAAATATGTTTTGTTTGTTTTTTTACTTTTTTATCACTTTTTTTTTTTTTTTTTATTTGTAGCTTGTCGCTTACTTTCTTAAATTTTTGTATAATTTTCTTATTATTATTATTATTCTTGTTATTTTTCTTATTCTTTACTTTTTTATTTTATTAATTTAATTATTATTTCTTAATATTTATTTATTTTTTATCATTTTTTTTTCACTTAACTTTTTTGCTATCGCACTGTGCTAGAACTCCTGTCACAGCTGAGATGGGAAGAGCACAGCTCTCCCCTCTCACTGTGTACATCGGCAGCAGGGACAGGAGACAGACTCGGTGGCCGGGGGGAGGACGGAGTCCCGAAGACAGAGCCAGCAGAGAGAGGTATGTGGGGTGGGGGGGAGAGGGGAGGACGGACGGGAGCACATATTTTACAAGTGATTTCGGCGACATCGCCGCAATCACTTGTTAACGAGCGAGTGGATTCCCCCATAACTTACCGCCCTTAACTGTATCTTCCGGGCGTCGGGGGACTCCATGCCACTGCCGCCCCTTGGAGCCCTGCCGCCCCAAGGCCTGGCCTCAGTGGCCTTGTGGGAAATCCGGGCCTGAATGCAGAGGTGATCAAATACCACCAAAAGAAAGCTTTGTTAGTAGGGAAAAAAAGGCATCAATTTGTTTTGGGTACAACGACGCATGACCGCGCAATTGTCAGTTAAAGCGACGCAGTGCCGTATTGCAAAAAATGGTCTGGACAATAAAGGGGTAAATACTTCCGGGGCTGAAGTGGTTAGGTTCTATCACACTGTACACCATTGTCAATCATGTTTTCAGGTACTGGGAACTGGAGTAGTTTTTTTTTTAGGAAGCTTACAAGATGAGGAGAGCGCAGGGAGGCTGTCAGCAGTGTGGTGATATTTTTTTTGTATCAACCTTTAATGCCGCGTACACACGATCATTTTTCGGCATGAAAACAAACAACGTTTTTCCAACTTCATCATTAAAAACGACGTTGCCCACACACCATCGTTTTAAAAAAATGATGAACAAAGCGCGGTGACGTACAACACGTATGACGGCACTCTAAAGGGGAAGTTCTATTCGCCTTGGGGCTGCTTTTAGCTGATTCCTTGTTAGTAAAAGACGATTCGCGCTTTTCTGTCTGTTACAGCGTGATGAATGTGCTTACTCCATTATGAATGGTAGTTTTACCAGAACGAGCGCTCCCATCTCATCACTTGCTTCTGAGCATGCGCGGGTATATTTTGTCGTTTTAGCCCACACACGATCATTTTTTACAACCCGAAAAAACGAAATTTTTTAAAACGACGTTAAAAAAATGCAGCATGTTCGAATTTTTTTTTTTTTGTCGTTTTTCAGAACCTGAAAAATGATGTGTATCCCACACACGATCATTTTAAATGACGTTTTTCAAAAACAAAGTTTTTTTCATGCCGAAAAATGATCGTGTGTACGCGGCATGACACAGGAACCTGCAAAGCTACAATAAGAAATGGTGTGGTCACCATCCATGCTGTGTGGTTTATCTTCCATCTCTGTATAGATGTATAAATTAGGACGAACTATGTGGCAAGTTACAGTGTATTCATTTTGGTTACTCTGAATTTTTTGAAAGCAGATGAAATTCTTTATTCAAGCCCCTAATAGAAATTCAGTAATAAAATACGAACTGTGAGTATATGTCCTGCATTTCTGCAAACATCTCTGCTTGCCATAAAATAGGAAACCGTAAAACAATTTACCTCTCATGTGTTATTTGTGATAAAATATGGTCCTGGGGAGGCACCAGTTTATTACCTATGGCCAAAATACTAATTTGAATGGATTGTAATAGACTTATAAGAAACATGCCAGTGACACGAACAACTAACCAGTCACAGGTGGACATAAAATGACGTCCCCATATTAATGTTTATCAATTTTACTGAAATGATGTTAGACAATAAGATAGGAAACACATGCTTACCATAGGGCTAGTGCCAATCTATGGAGCGCACCGCTGACATTTTAAAATATAACTTCAGCTCTATTTCTTTATGGAATTTAACGATGAACTCTAGGCAATCCACTAAATACACATATATGAATTGTCTTATGTTCCAAAGGTTTTGTGAATCCATCCTGCTTCTGATGTAAATTACACAGCTAGAAGACTGACATCTCTTTCCCGTTTTTTTTTAGCAGGAACATGAGGGAACGCAGTTCCGGCACCTCCAGCAATTATTGTATGTAAAAGAAAGGAGTGCTGGGGTGTGCTGGAGAGTCTATTGATGCTGGCTGCTGGGGGAATCTATTGTCGCTGGGTAGGTCTATTGTTGCTGATGGAGGGTCTTTTGTTTCTGGGAGGGATCTATTGTTGAGGGAGAAGTCTTTTTTTGCTGGCTGCTGGAGGGTCTATTGATGGCTGCTGGGAGACCTGTTGTTGCTGCTGGGGGTCAATTGTCGCCGGGTGGTATTTTATTGTTAGGGGACATGTTGCTGGGATGGAGTCTTCTGTTGCGTGGGGGGTCTGTTGTTGCAGAGGGAGGTCTACTTTTTCTGGAGGGTCTACTGTTGCTGTAGTGGGGTCTATTGTTGCTCACAGCAGGGGATCTATTATACTGTTTTTCTTGTTATCATTAACAAATTCTGTGCAAATCAATCAGTAGCACAAAATGATACTTGGTTCTGTACCCTCTAATAGGGGCAGTACTGGGAGGTAGGTTGGAGGTGGAACCAAGGGACATTGCTGGCAGGAGGGTAGGGGGCAGAAGCAAAGGCTGATTTAGAAGGTGGAAATTCCTGCACCAATTCTCTGAGAAAAAAAGCCCTGCCTCTTTCTATGTTACAGTTAAGGAATACAGTGGTGTCACCTCCCTGCTTACAGCTTGCTAATTGGACAATCAAGAAGCAACGACATACTGATAAGTCAGTAACTCTGCTCTCTCCATCTCAGCGCATCTCCAGTTACAGACATTCAAGTTTTGGCAGAGAATTCAAATTTGTATATTAACCTGACATGTTTTGCCTAATAGCTTCATCAGGGGATATACAAATCAATCAGGGAATGCGTAAGACTGTGCAAAAATACAAAGGAAAATTATATAAGTAATTAGATATTGAAGAGATTTCATATCACATTATAAGAAAAAATGTACACTTAATTGCCAAACATTGCTGCAATGGGAATAGAGCTGACCAAACAAGGATTCCTGAAAGGCACCTCTGCCAGAGTGGGACCGACCAACCCAAGAACAAAGGGCCAGATCCACAAAGAGCCGCCGTAACTTAAATATTCTGATTTAAGTTACACTGCCGCAAAATTTCTACCTAAGTGCCCGATCCACAAAGCACTTACCTAGAAATTTTCGGCTGTGTAACTTAAATCCGTCTGGCGCAAGGCGTTCCTATTTTCATGGGGCGAGTCCCATTTAAATTAGGCGCGCTCCCACGCCGGACGTACTGCGCATGCTCACGACGTCATTTTCCCGACGGGCATAGCGCGGTTTTACGTTACGCCGAGTTTTGAGAATCGCGCCGGGTAAAAAAAGTTGCGTCGGGAAAAAAAAAAGATACGGCGGAAAAAATAAATAAAAAATAAAATAACAGCGTCGCGGGTAAGAAGGGTCTACTTTTACAAGGTGTAAACAGTTTACACTTTGTAAAAGCAGCCCTAATTTTACGATTGCAACGTAAGTATTTACGGAGATTTCACGAAGCTAAACCACTTTGTGGATCTCCGGAAGTGCTCATTTGCATACGCGAAGCGGCATTTCGACTCGAAATGCCCCCAGCGGCGGATGCGGTACTGCATCCTAAGATCCGGCAGTGTAAGTCCCTTACACATGTCGTATCTTCTGCCTATCTTTTGGAAACTGATTCTGTGGATCAGTTCCAAAGATAGAAACAGGGATACGACGGGGTATCAGTAGATACGCCGGCGTATGCCTTTTTAGGATCTGGCCCCAAGAGCTCTATGTGGTCACAGAGGGCTCACAGTGACCAGGCTAGAAGATGTCTTGACCAACTTCACTATGAATATGTTGAATATCTCTGAACAACCCAGCTCTGTTGTACTTTTTTAACGCTATTCTCATTAAAATCAAAAGAAAATAATAATATTTGGTTTCCATTATTATTTGTAAACACTTCAACAAAACCTTCTCCCTTTCTATTTTACACAATTGACTATCTGGGAATAATGGGGTGTGCTACCATTAGCCGGACATATTTAATACAATTACTACAATAAACTTACTACAATAAAATTTTATAAAATATTACTTTTATGATCTCTAGCTAGAACTAACATTACTCCCCCACCCCATAAATATATCTATATTCTAAAACCCAGCTTTTAAAATGTGGAATATTCTTCTTCTAGTAAAAAAAAATTTTGTTACACAATACAAATTATAAAGTAAGTTCTTCGATAGTAAATGACAATAATGACAATTTAAAAAGGAGATATAATCAAACAAACCTAATTTCACAGGGTACCTGAAACCTTAAGTGGCACCTCCTAGGCTTAGACTTATGGGGGAGCCCTAAATATATACTTATATTGAGCTTCTTTGAAGTTTTTTATCATCTGACTACACTTGCAAGTCTAAAAGTTCCAAGCTCCTCTTTGAGTATGTTGTTATAGAGTAAAAAAATAAAACGTTTTAACAATTCACTAACAAAATAAAATATATTCATACTCTATATACTTCCATGGATAAACCTGCCTTTTTTAATCTCTTTACCCTTGAAATAGCCTTCAGGTCTCAAGGAACCCTGCTAAAAATAATTAAATCTAGGGCTTATGATACATTAGCATGATCGTAAGTTGCAGAAAGATTGAGGTAGGGTTCACACCTAACACCGATGCGGCTCCCAGCAGGGTTCCGGTGCCTTCCAGCTCAGTGTTTGAGGTCCGATTTCAGCCCGAATATTTGGCTGAATTCAGGCCTAAAACGGACCAAAAGACGCACAGGGCTCCTGTACAAATTCCCACTGGAGCCACAGCAGAGATATGTGAACCGGCTCTATAGAGATCTGGTCAAAATCTCCTGCTATTGCGAATTGGATGCAGGAATGTTTTTTCTTTCATATAAGGTTGGGTTCACATCATTGCAAATTGGATTTACCGCATCCAATTCGCAATGGTGTGAACCCAGCCTTATAATGAAAGAAAAAAATTCCTGGCATACCTCCCATATTTGACACCAAGTGCATACCTTCCCCCCCGCTCTGTATAACAAAATGTTCAGCAATAATCAAAAAAGGTGTCCCCTTCCATTGGTGGTTAGTGTAGAAGTAACCCTTAGGCCGCGTACACACGGTCGATCCATCCGATGAGAATGGTCCGACGGACCGTTTTTATCGGTTCACCGCTGAAGTGGCCTGATGTGCGTACACACCATCAGTTCAAAATCCGATCGGGTCAGAACGCGGTGACGTAAAACACACGACGTGCTTAAAATAAACGAAGTTCAATGCTTCCAAGCATGCGTTGACTTGATTCTGAGCATGCGCGGGTTTTGAACCGATGCTTTTGTGTACTAACCATCGGTTTGGACCTATCGGTCAGCGGGCCATCGGTTCGATTTTAAAGCAAGTTCTCTAATTTTTATCCGAAGGACAACAGACCGATGGGCCGTACACACGGTCAGTTTGGACCGATGAAACTGGACTTCAGGCCGTTTTCATCAGTTTGGACCGACCGTGTGTACGCGGCCTTACATTGGCTGGTGGTTTGTAGAAAATGTCCCACTTGCATTGGTGTTCATTGTAAGTGGGGGATTAATTCACATTTGCCATTGCTCAGGGGACGACTATCAACCTCAGGAGGAACTTTGATTGATAATGGCTGGCTTAAACACAGAGGGAAGAGGTCTTAGGCACATTTAACAATTTTACACTCAGCTACCTTTTAATATGGGCTGAGGTATTCATTTAGAAGGAACACATTACCATTCTTTATGGTATTGCATGGCCAAACGGTATCACACTTCAACTCGTATCTTAGTTATTAAAACTGTGGATACCATTATTTGTAAGAAAAGCTTCAAGTTCCTTTTTTAACTTATGTTTTCGATCTTGCAGTTACTAACTCATGCATCGACCATTCCTCAGCTTTGACTATAAAGTACCCTTTTCCATAAGGTTGGCACAGTCATCTTTATTTATATAAAACTGGTGTCCGTCTGTTCTTTTTACTGTTCTAAGGATAAAAACTCCATATCTTTATAATGACTTTGGACATATTTATGATAGCTACTTTTTCTACATCCATGCAAACAACCATGGTTATAAGTTTATGGTGTAGGGAAGTAAAATGGTTCATTTATGTCAATGTAATCGTAGCAAGGTCTTGGACGTCCCCATGTAACCTTTCACTTATCTGGGTGCCTTTCAGTCCAGCACAAGATACCTTTTGCTGTAAGGAGGAAAGGAGAGCTGACCGCGACAATGTTGCGGCTTCCTCAGCTGCCGTGTTTGTGGAATGAAGTTTGCAGTAAGTAATTTAATTTTTTGAAATTATATATTTGATGTAAAAGTTCAGCTTAAGAAAAACAAATCACATGTCATTGTTAATATGGAGCAATGGAATTTCTAAGAAACAGCTGTAGGTTTTTATTTTTTATATATATATTTATAGGAAGGTTTAGTTGTGGCGCATTTCCCACCTTTTCAGAAAAAAATGTTTTAACCACTTGCCGACCGCCGCATGTATATGTAAGTCCACAGAATGGCACGTACAGGCAGATGGGCGTACAGGTACATCCTCGCCTTTCCGCGGGTCGGGGGTCCGATCGGGACCCCCCCGCTACATGCCGCGGTCTGATTCCCGCGGGGAGCGATCCGGGACGACGGCGCGGCTATTCGTTTATAGCCGCTCCGTCGCGATCGCTCCCCGTGCTTCACTGTGGTGGCTGCATCGATCGAGTGATCCCTTTTATAGGGAGACTCGATCGATGACATCAGTCCTACAGCCACACCCCCTTACAGTTGTAAAAACACACTAGGTGAACCCTAACTCCTACAGCGCCCCCTGTGGTTAACTCCCAAACTGCAACTGTCATTTTCACAACAAACAATGCAATTTAAATGCATTTTTTGCTGTGAAAATGACAATGGTCCCAAAAACGTGCCAAATTGTCCGAAGTGTCCGCCATAATGTCGCAGTCACGAAAAAAATCGCTGATCGCCGCCATCAGTAGTAAAAAATAAATAATTAATAAAAATGCAATAAAACTATCCCCTATTTTGTAAACGCTATACATTTTGCGCAAACCAATCGATAACCGCTTATTGCGATTTTTTTTAACAAAAATAGGTAGAAGAATACGTATCGGCCTAAACTGAGGAAAAAAAACAATTTTAGACATGTTTTTGGGGGATATTTATTATAGCAAAAAGTAAAAAATATTGCATTTTTTTCGAAATTGTCGCTCTATTTTTGTTTATAGCGCAAAAAATAAAAACCGCAGAGGTGATCAAATACCACCAAAATAAAGCTCTATTTGTGGGGAAAAAAGGACGCCAATTTTGTTAGGGAGCCACGTCGCACGACCGCGCAATTGTCTGTTAAAGCGACGCAGTGCCGAATCGCAAAACCTGGCCTGGGCATTTAGCAACAAAATGGTCCGGGGCTTAAGTGGTTAAACATCCTTTAAGGGGATCTGTAGATTTTTTTTTTTTTTTATATGTGGATGTGATCAGCTTAAAGTGGACCTGTGCTTTGCCTTAAGAGAAAAACTCAGTGCTTCCTGGTATGGGGAGTATGAAGTATGTGATTAATTTCCCTTTGTCCAATGTGACAGCACTCGTATAATTCTGTAGCCACATTAAAAACCTTTAGGGGTCTATTTATCAAGGTTTTCACCCAAAGTTCATACAGCTTTTACCAAAGATTTACACATTTTTCCAAATGAGTGACTCTTAGGTGATAGGGTGAATCTTGGGTGAAAACATTGATATATAGACTCTTAAAAGATCTCTCTAACCACGATATGCTTATACAATATAATGATTATATATTGGCCTAAATAAGCTTAGCTTAACTCTATTGTTGCTAATTTTAGCTGAAATGCTGTAACTCTATGGTTGCTAATTTTAGCTGAAATGCTGTGTCAATCATCTGTTGTGGTGAGCCCTTGTAGAATGCCAACTCTGGGTTCCCAAGGGCATGGAATCTAAACCCCAGCCTTCTTCTTCCCAGAGTCCCTGATGGTGGGGATGGACTTGCAGCAATCTGGCTGGAACCAGGTCACAGCCCACAGGTAAGCCCAGCTGAGGATGCAGAGACCACTCACGTGTGCAGAGTACAAAAGCAGGAGACAATTGGAAATCCAGGAGACAACCCAAGGTCAGGACGGGCAACAAACAAGCACAGATAGTGAATTAAGCTGGGGTCAGTACACGGGTAGTCAGGAACAGAATACAAAAGTAACAATCTACCAGGAGTTTACAGAACTATGAAGTTGCTTAGCAATGTGGGCTACACTAAGCATGTCTTATATAAGCAAGGAAACTAGGAGGCGGACCAGGAAGTGATGGAAGGTTAAGAGAAAAAGCCCACAGATTAGCAGGCAATGCCCATAGGTGAGCACAACCAAACCACACATGTGAAAGGAATCATGGTAGAAAAAGGACTGCAGCAAAGAGGTAAGCATACACATGTAGCACCTGTGTACTTTCAGTACAGGTGCTATTCTAAATTTAGAAGGGGATGAGAGAGTTAGTTAGCTCTCATCCAAGTGATTTGTGTAAATTGGGCCTCTGTTCTAGCTGGGCTGTACTGTCGGTTCATTCCTGAGGTGCTTTTCCCCCCGGGGGCGGCAGGTGGCGGCAGTGGAGTTCAGGCTGGAGTGCCTCTTGCCAGCAGCCAATCGGGAGGGGTTTTCCCTCGCGGGGCCTGCTGGGGGAGGGTACTTCTTGAGCAGACGCCATTAGGCGAGGTTCTTGTTCCAGGTGTGGCGCCCACCTTCAGGGTGACCACACATCACGGGCCCCGGCGATATGGCCTACCAGGCCGGGGCACACGTGCTACGCGGTGTTCTTGGTTCCGGGACCATGTTGGCTCGGGGCAACTGAAGCTTTGGCAGGGCCCCAGTGATTGACTGGGTCCCCAAGTTCTGAGGAGAGATCCCAAGCGAGATAGCTGTTCGGTGAGGAGTCAGCCTGAGGAGAGCCAAGAGATGGCAGGCAATCCAACAGGGCCTCGACAATTCATCGGGGATCAGGGTGACCGGACACTGAGAGGTTGGATGTCAGCAACCTGTCAGTCGGTGACCCAAAACAGGAAAAACTACCTGAGGGGGATTCAGGCACCAATATTACTAAGCAAGATTTACTTCACTATCTACATTCTAGAGAAGGGCCTGTGGCAGAGGTTCCATTCTAATTTTGGTGTCCGTTTAATAAACTGTGAAGTTTTTTCTCCGTTCAGTTCACAGCAGTTCACGGCAGTTCTCATGAGGAGAATTATCTCCTCTGCAGCCGGTTTAATAAACTGAGAACTTCAGTTCTCAGATGGTGAACAGAGGTGAAGTGTTTTCTCTGAAAACAGCCGAGATCTGTGTAAAAGTGGGTGGACTGCCTGTAATCTCGTAAAATATTGTGAGATTATGGTGCAGCCGAATTCAAACAGTGAAACTAACGTTTAAAAGAACATGTAATTAATGTTTTCAGACATGTGATAACATATATATATATATATATATATATATATATATATATATATATATATATATATATATATATAAAATTACATATATATATATATATATATATAAATACTGTATGTATATGTGTGTGTATATATATATATATATATATGTGTGTATATATACCCATATATATATACCGTATTTATCAGCATATTGTGCGCACCTGCGTATAGCGCGCACCCCTACTCTGGACGTGAAATTCCTGAATTTTATTTATTTTTTATTACTTACAGTTTTGGTGTCTTGCCTGGCGTCCATCGGCGGCCTTGTCCGGTCTGGCGTCCGTCTGCGACCTTCGTGGTGTCCTCCCTGCTGCTCCTGCGCTGTCTCTGAGCCGATCCCTGCTTCCCGCGCTGTGTTTGAGCGCCGCCGACATATACCGAGCGCAGTACACTCGGGCACGCTCGGCTCCTCTCGCATAACCTAGAAGGGAGCGGAGCCTGGCCGACTGTACCCGAGTATACTGCGCTCGGTATATGTCTGCGGCAGCGTTCAAACACAGCGCGGGAAGCAGGGAATCGGCGGCAAAGTTCAAACACAGTGCGGGAAGCAAGTATCGGCGTATATCGCGCACCCACAATTTTGCCCTGATTTTAAGGGAAAAAAGTGCGCGTATACGCCGATAAATACAGTATATATGTGTGTGTGTGTATGTATGTATGTATGTATGTATATATATATATATATATATATATATATATATATATATATATATATATATATATATACACACACACGTGTTATATAGATACTGTATGTGTATATATATATATATATATATATATATATATATATATATATATATATATATATATATATACACACACACGTGTTATATAGATACTGTATGTGTATATATATATATATATATATATATATATATATATATATATATATACACACACACATACACACACACACACATGTATATTGTTGTTAATATTCATTTTTAACCCACTGGTGTTGAAATTAGGAAGAAATAAGCCTTCTTCCTCTTATCACACCAGCTTCTCTCTCAGATTCTCCACCTCTGAGGTGGTGAATCTGGAAGGGAGATATTTCAGTGGAAGAGCTGTGAAATCTTCAGATCACGGTTTATTAAACTGGCCGTTTGTGACAAAACATCCATGTGCTGTGATGTGAAGTGAAGAATGTGTTCTCTGCTCCTTATCACAGTTTATTAAACCGGCAATGCTCTGTGATAAGCAGTGATCAGCCGTGATCATCATGATCTCGGCTTATCACGGTTTATTAAACGTACACCTTTGATTGCTACCAAGTCTGTGGCAGAGACTTGTTTCTTCTCAAGGTTCCGAGTGATACCCTGGCTGCCAGGTCGGTGTGAGAGGCCTGTCCAGGTACACTATACCCACTCCGGCTGGAGTGGCGACGAAAGTAAAGTATTGTTGGAAGCAGGATTGTTTCCGTTGCTGTTAGGCCTGAATCTGCAATTCTCCTCCTCACCCATCTTTTATCTATCTACCTCAAGTTTACTGGTTGCCGTGTTGGGCAACAATAAAAGCACAAGAAAGACACCTGCTGTTTGGACATTCCATCATTGCTGCTCTCATCTATCTACCCCTAGACGCTCATAGAGGTAACACGCCATCCCAATCTATAACCAGCGGCTCCTTCGGGGGTGAGCGCTACACACAAGCAGTAAACTGTAGGCTAACTTGTGAGGCCTCGTACACACGACAGAGTTTCTCGGCAGAATTCACCGAGAAACTCGGTCAAAACCCGGATTCTGCCGAGAAACTCTGTCGTCTGTACAGTTTTGGCTCGATGGAGCCGCCGAGGAACTCGACGAGAAAATAGAGAACATGTTCTCTATTTTCTCGTTGTTCTATGGGAGAAGGCGGCCCGCCGAGCTCCTCGGCGGCTTCATCCCAAAACTCGACGAGGAACTCGACGTGCCAAGCACGTCGAGTTCCTCTGTCGTGTGTACGGGGCCTGACACACTGGGGGTTATTTATGAAAGGCAAATCCACTTTGCACTACAAGTACACTTGGTAGTTCAGTCGCTGTAGATCTAAGGGGGACATGCAAGGAAAATAAAAAACAGCATTATAGCTTGCACATGATTGGATGATAAAATCAGCAGAGCTTCCCCTCATTTCAGATCTTCCCCTCAGATCTAAAGTGACTGCACTTCCAAGTGCACTTTCAGTGCACTTGTAGTGCAAAGTGGATTTGCCTTTCATAAATAACCCCCTATGTGTCTCTTACATCTTAGGGAAACTGCACTAACTTGGCCTACACAGAAAGATTGCTTGATGACATCCTTGTAAGTACTGTACTAGCTATTATTTCGGAAAAACCTTGACACAAAGCCCATTTTCCTATTAGACAGACTTGAACTATGTAGTAAGTGATGTTTCATGTTGGAAAATCAATAAATCTGTTGCGATGAGTCTACAACCTGAACTGCTACTGTATGTCAAGGCTGCCCTATTTGAGGCTGTCCGCCTCCAGAAATACTGGATGAACCCTTTGCAGACTATCCACCTCCAGAGACACAAAAGCAAGGCTGCCATCATTACACCGAAAATCCATAAATTAAGGATTTCTTCTATCTAGCTTTTATCTATGAATTATATGTTCTGGATGTGGTGGCTTTTTTTTTAAGGCTTATTTTTCGGTCTTTTTTTAGTTGTTGCGCAAAAAATAAAAACCACAGAGGTGATCAAATTCCACCAAAAGAAAGCTCTATTTGTGGGAAAAAAATTATAAAAAAATTGTTTGGGTACAGCGTAGCATGACCGTGCAATTGTCATTCAAAATGTGACAGCGCTAAAAGCTGAAAATTGGCTTGGCCAGGAAGGTGCGTAAGTGCCTGGTATGGAAGTGGTTAACTATAAGAAACGTCTTACCTCTGTGCTTGCCAACCAGGGTTTCTCCACCAAGTACTTAGTCATGTTTTGCTTGGGGATCAAATACTTATTTTACTCACTGAACTGCAACTCAGTTTATAAAATTTGTATCATGTGCTTATTCTGTATTTCTGGTTGATATTCTGTCCCTATCATTTAACATACACCTATGATAACAAATTAGAGACTCTTCATTTCTATGTAAGTGGTCATATTACAAAATCTGTAGGGATCAAATATTATTTTCCCCCACTGTAGAACATCTAGGGATATGGACAGTAGATTAGACATAGCAGAGTCACAGGTTTCCTCAAGATGTGGAAACCTTGTAAAAAGATCTGAACAAATTAATAGGGTGGGCAGCTATATGGCAAATGAGGTTTAATGTAGAAACATTTAAAATAATGCATTTGGGTGGCAAAAATATAAATTCAATCTATACACTGGGGGGAGAACCTCTGGGGGAATCTAGGATGGAAAAGGACCTGAGGGTCCTAGTAGATGATAGGCTCAGCAATGGCATGTAATGCCAAGCTGCTGCTAACAAAGTATACAGAATATTGGCATGCATTAAAAAGGGGATTAGCTCCAGAGATAAAACGATAATTCTCCTGCTCTACAAGACTCTGGTCAGGCCGCACCTGGAGTATGCTGTCCAGTTCTGGGTACCGATCCTCAGGAAGCATCTACTGGAAATGGAGCGAGTACAAAGAAGGGCAACAAAGCTAATAAAGGGTCTGGAGAATGTTAGTTATGAGGAAAGGTTGCGAGCACTGAACTTATTCTCTCTGGATAAGAGACACTTGAGAGGGGATATGATTTCAATTAACAAATACCATACTGGTGACCCCACAAAAGGGATAAAACTTTTTTGCGGAAGGGAGTTTAACAAGACACGCGACCATTCACTAAAATTAGAAGAAAAGAGGTTTAATCCCAAACTACGTAGAGGGTTCTCTACTGTAAGAGCAGCAAGGATGTGGAATTCCCTTCCACAGGCGGTGGTCTCAGCGGGGGGCATCGATGGTTTTAAGAAACTATTAGATAAGCTCCTGAACGACCGTAAACATACTGGGATATACAATGTAATCCTGACTTAGGCCTCGTACACACGACCGAGTTTCTCTGCAAAAACCAGCAAGAAACTTGCTGGTTTTTTTTTTTTTTTGCCGAGGAAACCGGTCGTGTGTACATTTTTCGACGAGGAAACTGTCGAGGATCTCGTCGAGCCAAAAAAAGAGCATGTCTTCTTTTTCCTCTACGGGAACGGGGAAATTTGGCTCGCCGAGATTCTCGACAGCCTAACAAGGAACTCGACGAGCAAAACGATGTGTTTCGCCCATCGAGTTTCTCGGTCGTGTGTACGAGGCCTCATAATCGCACACATAGGCTGGACTTGATGGACTTGTGTCTTTTTTAAACCTCACCTACTATGTAACATTAACACATGTCGATAGGTGTAGCTAATGCCCAAACCTTTTCTATAGGTTTGAAAAGAGTGGAAAAGTGTCCCTGTTAAGTTTTAAAGCGGATGTCCGCTGAAAAAAAATATTAAAAGTCAGCAGCTACAAATACTGCAGCTGCTGACTTTTATTATCGGCACACTTACCTGTCCTGGAGTCCAGCGCCGTCCGCAGCAGAGGACGAGCGATCGCTCATCACTCTGCTGCTCCCCGCCATCCTTGGTGAGGGAACCAGGAAGTGAAGCGCGAGTCGCGCTGCGCCTGCTGACTGGCTCCCGCTGTGTTCTGGAAGCCGAGTGTTCCCAGAACACAACAGGGGGGGGACAGGGGACGGAAGGTGACGTCCTGCCCGCAGACTGTGGCCGGAAGTTGGTGCAAATACCTGTCTTTAGACAGGTATCTGCACCCCCCTCCCCCCCCTGAAAGGTGTCAAATGTGACACCGGAGGGGGCAGGGTTCCGATCAGCAGGAGTTCCACTTTTGGGTGAAGCTCCACTTTAATAGCTTTTTCCTTGTCAAAATATCTTTATTAGGCATTAGTAATGACAAATATGCAATCAATTGACAGAATTAGAGAACCATAACAACTTGTGGAAAGGAATTCCATAGCTTGTTGATGTATAAACATATAAATAAACAATTAAATGAATATTTAAGTAGAGGAGGTGATGTAGCTAAGCCTAATGCACCTCATCCAGTGTAAAAAAAAACACTTAGAAATCAGGAGGTGTAGTGTCTAACATGACTACAATTGATTATATTCCAGGCTTCGTGGTCATATAACTTCAGTCCCTAAATCGTAGTAGGGTTGCCTTCTAGGAATTCCTGTTTGGCCCAATACTACAAGTTAAGCAAGCAATGTCATGGTCATCCTTATTCTTCTAATTCCTAGATGTAAAAAGAAGCGTAAGGAAAAAGATCGAACTTGAAGGGTGAGATGATAGTAAAAATAAATAAAATGAAAAGAGAAGGTAGTAAGAAAAATAAATAATAAAAAAAAAGGGGGGGGAGGAGGGAGGGGGGAGGGAGTCTGCCGGATCAGGTCGGGAGTTCACTAGCACTACTCATATCAATGGGTAGGACACCTCCTATGTGGTTGGGCTACCATGGCTTCAGAACTTCACCATTGAATGTGTTGTGCGTGATATAATCTAGCCAGGGCTTCCATATGCTTTCAAACCTGGAGATTGTGTCTGCTTCAATTGCAGACATTTTTGCGAATACCATTGCCGTATTCATTCTGTTAACGGCTTCAGACAAGTTTAAAGTTGGTGATTTCCAGGCTTTCGCAATTGTTTGTTTAGCTGCTGTCAAGAGCTGCTTCGTTAAGCTGAAATGAGTGTGCGGGACATTATGCGGTTTTAGGTTAAGTAGGGCTGTTTTAGGGTCCATGAGGACTTTTTTATTCGTAAGTACTGTAATTATTTTAAATATGTCTGACCAAAATTTCCGCACTATTGGGCACAACCACCAGGTATGAAAGTAAGTCCCTCTTTCTGCACAATTTCTAAAACATAAGTCCGAGTAATTTCTAGAGAATTTGGCCACCCTAGTGGGAACCAAGTACCACCTGGAGAGTACCTTAAAATTTGTTTCTGCCGCTAGGATGTTGACTGACACAGTTTTGGTGTTGTTCCATATTTGACCCCATTCCTCCGAACTCAGCTCTTCTCCCAAATCTTCTTCCCATTTACGAACATAAGATATTTTTTCCGGGCTGGAGTTTGAGAGCATAAGGTGGTACAATGTAGATATCACATTTCTGGCGTGTGGGGCGTTATTGCATATAGTTTCGAAAGCCGATAATCGGCTCTTTGCTATTGCCGAGCTGGCTGAGGGTAGGAAAAAATTCTTTATCTGTAGATACCGAAAGATTTCCTTGGGAGGTATACCATAACGATCGCTTAAGATTGGGAAAGGGATCAACGTTGTCGAGTCAAAGAATTTATGCTTTTGTGTGCAGTCTCGATCCACCCAGTCTTTGAAGGATTTAGGGGAGACCCACGCCGGGTAGAAGGCCGGGTTTTTAATGAAAGACAGCAGGGGGGTTAATGGGGACATCAGAAGATGTTTATTTTTAGTTTTGTCCCATAGGGATAGCGAATGTTTCATGACGGGGTTATTTATATGCTTCCGTTGTTTTGGAGTGACCCATAATAAATTTGAGGTTAAAATAGGATCACATTCTATTGCCTCAATGGACACCCACATCGGTGCTTCTCGTGTAGCGTGGTATTTAGTCAGGATAGCCAATTGCGCTGCCTGATAGTATTTTTCAAAGTTGGGATAACCAAGCCCCCCTGCTGCCTTCGGAAGGTGTAATATTTGTAGTTTAATCCTCGGCCTAGAGGGCCCCCAGACAAAGGAGGAGACTCTTTTTTGAATTACCCGTAGGTAATGCGCAGGGACTGGTATGGGGAGTACTCTAAAAAGGTACAGGAGTTTAGGCAGTAAGGTCATTTTTATAGTAGAGATTCTTCCAAACCAAGAAAGAGGGAGTTGGGTCCAGGATTTTAGTAAATTCGTCAATTGCTTCAGGAGGGTTGGATAGTTACATGCATAAAGATCTGAGTTGCAAGCGGACAATTGTATACCCAGGTATGGGATGCTTTTGGCTGGCCATTCAAACGGGAGGCCCACTTTTGCAGCCGTCAGTTCCGTGCGAGAAAGGGAAACATTGAGTGCCAGGCATTTCTTGGGGTTTATTGCCAAGCCTGAGATTGACGCAAATTGATGTAAAATTGGGAGTAAATTGGGCCCCGACACTTGGGGGGACGAGAGAAACAACAAGATATCATCAGCGTAAAGGCACAATTTATGCTTTACGCCTCCTAACTCAATGCCAAGTACCGTGGGGTCCAGCCTTATCTTTTGTGCCAGTGGCTCTATCAGGAGAGCGAATAGTAATGGGGAAAGTGGGCAACCCTGCCTGGTCCCTCTTTGGATATCAAACATTTCCGACTTATAGCCTGCATATTTCACATACGCTTTTGGGTTTTGGTAAAGTTGCAGGACCCATTTTATAAAGTTAGGGCCGAAGCCCCATTTTAACAGCGCAAATTCCATATATGACCAAGAGACTGAATCAAATGCCTGTTTGATATCCAAAGAAAGGAAACAGGCTGGGATTTTCCTCTTTTTTGCTATGCATGCCAATAGGCTTGCCCTTCTAATGTTATCTCCTGCTTGCCTGTTGGGAATAAAGCCCACCTGGTCCCGATGTATCAAAGTTCCTATTGTATTGTTTAGTCTATTGGCCAATATTTTACCGAGTAGCTTCACGTCCGTGTTTAGCATGGATATCGGGCGATAGTTGTCACATAGGGTTGAGTCAGAATGGGGCTTAGGTATCATGCATATAGTGGCTGTGAGGGATTCTTGCCTAAAGGATTTCTGATTTAATAATTCATTGAAGGCCACCACCATCATGGGGGAGAGTAGTTCACCATACGTTTTGTAGTAACGTGCGGTGAATCCATCAGGTCCTGGCCTTTTATTCAACTTTAGTTCCCTAATGGCGCTCAGGACATCCTCTTGCGTGATTGGTGCTTCCAGCATCATTTTGTGAGAATCATTCATTTGAGGCAGTTGTAAATTGGAAAAGAAAGCATCCGCATCTTGTTCAGTAAAGGTACTCGAGTCATTATATAATTTATTGAGGTGTGCACTAAATTTTTGCACAATTTTGACTGGGTTGCTAGAAATGTTGCCCCTAGTTGTTTTAAGCTGTATCGGTTTATACTTTTTATTGATAGAATTGAGCGATCTCGCAAGAAGAGTACCTGATTTATTGGCCTTGTTGTAGAAAGAATGCCTATTTCTAAGTATCGCCTTATCTGCCGACTCTGTGAGGAATAAGTCTAAATCCGTTCGTGCCTTGTCCAGGCGGGCTTTTGTTGCATGTGTGTGTGCGTGTTGGAAAGCCACAAATGCTGAATCATGTTCTGTCTCTAATTTATTAAATAACTGTTTCCGCTCCCTTTTAAGGATTCCCAATTGTCTCTGTATTTTCCCTCGTAGTACCGGCTTATGCGCCTCCCAGAGCGTGAGCGCAGAGACATCTGGAGTCGTGTTGAGTGTTATATATTCAGCTAAATTCTGTTCTATTACTATTCTATAGGATGGGTGTTTAAGGATAATATCAGGTAAGTACCATGTTGGATCATGTTTTTTGGGAATCATAGAGAATAGGGTGGTAAGAACTGCGTTGTGATCAGACCACGGGATAGGGATGATGTTTGAATCCAGAACTTCTGGTAGCATACCAATCGTTAGGAATATATGGTCAATACGGCTAGACGATTTATGGGGGTTCGAGAAATAGGTATAGCTACGTTTAGTTGGATTTGTTTCCCTCCATGAATCCACTAAGTTGTATTTTGCCAGCAAGTTGGGAAGATTCCATTTGGTCTGATGTGTTTGGGAAAAAGGCGTTTTGTCAAGGAAAGGGAGGAGTACTTGGTTAGAGTCTCCACAAATGAGGAGTGACCCGAATTTATGTGCATTTACAACTTGCAGAAGATGCGACATGAACGGTAGAGGATTTAAATTGGGGGCGTAGTACGATACTACTGTGACTGCATTATCTAGTATATGACCAGTTAAGATGACATATCGGCCTTCTGGATCTATGATTTCTGACCTAATGGTGAATGGTGTAGATCTATGGAAGGCTATTAGCGTACCTCGTTTTTTGGTTTGGGCTGAAGCTGTGTAAACCTGAGGGTAAGAGGTATGGAAGAATTTAGGTGTCGTACTCGGGGTGAAATGCGTCTCCTGTAGACATAGAATGTGTGCTTTCTTGGTTAGGAAGTATCTGAATGCCTTAACTCGTTTCTGCGGTATATTTAAACCCTGTACATTCAGGGTTAGTACGTTTAGGGGAGCCATGGCAGCCAAACCTCAGCGTGTCTCTTACCTTGGAGTCCCAAGCATCGGCATCCCGAACTGAACCGCACAGACTGGGGAGAAGGAGGGGAGGGGGGGTTCCTGAAAACGATAGCCTTCAAGAAAGAAGAATAAAACATTACTGGAAAGCAAACAGATGCACAATATAATATACTACAAGTATTCAAATCTGGTCCGTGTTCGGAGGGGAGACATCCGAACAGGGGAAAGGGGGCCCGCGTCTGATCCTCGCAAACAATTGCGGAGTCCAGAGGGGAGCCCATGGCGGCACATGTGGGTTCCGTGTCCTGGAGACCCGCTACCTAATAAATTTTTGTAAGAATCCCAGGTGGATACTATTGTACAAGCGATTCTAGATATTTACGTGTAGATAGCTGGGTGATATGTTCTTCCTGGGGAAGACGTTCTGCTGTGTATATGGGGGGAGAGCGGAAGCTGTGAAACGCCTCACATCAAGCATTGGGAGTGAGGATTTCCCATTGCTCCACTCAATACTTTAGGGTTGTAATAGGGCAGATCAATCCCTGATGATGCTCAGTAAGGATGACCATGATGACAAAATTCTGGCGGGTGATTTGTGTAAAAGGCACATCAGGGATTTAAAGAAAAAATAAAAAAAAAAGAATTGAGAGAGGGGATAATTAAGGTGGGAAGTATTTGACAACTGTGCCAACTCACTCTCGATAAAGGGGGGGGGGGGCTGTTAAATAGACCCACTGTAAAGGGAATAGGAGCATCTAATAACTTTTGAGAGGGGGTGCATGACCCTATGCCCTAGGGTGAATAGATATACCATACACTGAGTAGCAGAAAAAAGAAAAGGGAACAACAAAAAGGGTGTTCAACAGAAAGAGCTCAGAGCTATTGCTCATGAAGCGCAAAGTTACTGCAAATGGTATACTAGTCAGTGCACCAAAAGGGAAGTAAAATGTTTAAGATTACAGGTATCAATCCATTGTGTCCTCTTGCTCCTGCGAATGCTCCACAAATCTACCACGCTTATGCAATTGTTGGATACCGCTGTCTTGGTTTTGCCGTGGCGAGTCATTGCGAGGGGAGTTTGATGCCGATCTTCTGCGAGCTGCTGTCGACGTTGGTGAGCTTTCTATTATTTTAAAGTCACTCAGCGCTTGGTGAAGCTGTTCTGGGGTTCTACATACAATCTTTGTGCCTTGATAGGTAAAGCGCAGGGAGAAGGGAAAGCCCCACTGATATCTGATGTGGCGCTGTTGCAACTCCTGGAGGAGAGGTCTCATTGCTCTTCTCTTAATGATCGTGAGTTGCGAAATATCTGCGAAGATTTGAAACTCATGCCCCTGAAAGGTAAGCTTATTTTTCTCCCTGGTATTTTGCAGGATAAGCTCTTTTGTTTTATAAAAATGAAACTTTGCTATGATGTCCCTCGGGGGTCCATCAGATTTCCTCGGAGTTAGTGCACGGTGGACTCTATCCATTTCCAGCCTGTCAGCCGGAATGCCAGGCAATATTTCCTGACACAGCGCCAACATTGCGCCGTTCAGATCAATGACCGTTTCTGGTATACCTCTAAACCGTAAATTCGATCTCCTGGCTCGGTTCTCAAATTCCTCAAGTTTGTTCTGTAGTGTCAAATTCTCTTCTTTAAGATTTTCAATTTCAGAGACTCAATCTTGAGTAAAATTCTCTATGTCGTCCACTTTAGACTCGAGCGCATCTGTGCGACATCCTAGCTCTCTGATTTCCTTTGTGAGTTTGGTTGTAATCTGGTCTGAGGTATTTTGCAGTGCCTTGTGGAGCATTTTTTCAAACTGTTTCATGAGGCTGTTAGGAACTACTGTGCCTTGATTAATTAGTGATGTGTCCTTCTCTATTCCCTCCTCATCACTGTCAGAGGCTATGTCCCTTAGTGAAGCCATTCGTTTTGAATCTTTGGCTGATACTGCCTTTTTAATGCTCCCTGAGGCAAGAGCTTCTGAGGTGATTGGCGCCTTTTTCTGTGCTGCGCTCTTAGGATGCTGAGCGCCGCCTTTGTTAAGAGATTTTCCCTTTCCTTTCAGTCCGTTCAGCACCATTGTGGTATCGAAAGATTCCCTCACCCTTCCGACAGCCTTTCCTAAGATTTTCGACGCTGTCACCCGCTCTGTTTTTTCGATATTCACGGGTCTCTTCCGATCACGGAGCGGAGCACTAGCCAGGCATTACCGTCCCGCTAGGCGTCCGCGCATGCGCCTTTAATAGCTTTTTCATTGCTCTCTGTGTGGAGAGTCACCCCATTGATTTGTCCTATCACCAGGACAGAAAATGATGGAAAAAACGAAATGTATGGCTGTCACTGGAACAAAAGGAGAGGACATTTATTGAATCTAGATATACTTTAAGCTGATCTTCTCTACATCTAAAGCATTAAAAAAATGAACGGATATGTTTCCCAAAAGACACTATCTAGTTTCAGCCTTTATTATTTCAGGTGATATTTTCCAGTTCAGATTTGATTGGTGTGTAGAACTTCTGAATATATATTACAAAATTGTAGTTCTGGCCTTTATTCACATTGAATCAATCAGCATGCTGTATGATGGAATACCCCTTTATTGTGCCTGTTCATCCTGTCCATTTTAATTAGTTTCCCCTTTTCTCCTTACAATGTGAAATCAGCATATGGACATTTATATGCGTTGGGAAAATATTGCTGTGTACCCCTATTCTGCACCACACCCTGAGGCAACGTTTCGAGATCTGCAAATGAATACAGCTGTGCTATGCAAAAAGAAAACAACCAGCTATACATCCTTTAAATTTATACGTCTAATTAATGACGTCTCAGGAGATTGCCCTCCTGTGAACCAATGCAGCAAGAATAAATCAGTACAATAACATATGGAAGATCACATGCGTGGGATTCTTCGCCAAGTTGTGATACATTTAGGTGGGTCTCTTCCAGCTTCCAATTTGTATTTCAGAACTGTTCTTCAAAATCTTCTGTCTGATAATAATAGCAGGGGAGGAAATGTGCCAATGTATGTGTGTTTGGATGGGATACAGCTCTGTCGGATAAGATTAAAACATATACTTAACCATACAAAGCATGCTGGCCATGTGACTCAGCGATATACTTCTTTGCATCAGGATCTAATGTATTTCCATCAGTGTAAATCTTTAGGCGTAATCTGGCCTCCTTTATGAAATACTGTCCACATGTGGGTAAAATCAGATTGCTGTGTTTATCTAAAGCATATTAATGCTTTTTTATATATATATATATAGAGGTGTGTTTGAGTGATTTTATAGTAGAATCTTATTGTATCTGTGCAGCTAGAGAACTGATTAGACAATCAACCATAATCCACCATACTCTCAGATCCTCATGGCACTGCTCCTGTCACATCTGCTGATTCAGTATTATACACCCGTTCACTTTCGAGTGGAATTAAAATTAAAGGAAAAAAATTGCTACTGTATTGTCAGCTAGTGGCCTCTTTAAGCCATTCAGCAGAGCACATTCTCACCTATTTTCACCTATTTTGGTGGAGACTGAATGCTGAAGGAGAACACTCATTAGCTGCCGACACTGTGGGGGGGAGCCTGTCCTTACCAACAGGGCAGGAGAATTCTGATTGGCAGCCACTGTGGCCAAGATTGGGCATGACAACTGAGCCCATACAGAGTTCAGATTGCCTGGGGAGAGGGCTGTAAGGTTTAAAGTGGAGGTTCACCCTAAAAACAAATTTTTAACATTAGAGCCAGCATAGTAAGGGCATAAACTTTCGGCAGTTTTTTTTTTTTTTTTCGTACTTACCTTTATATTCTGATTTTGTCCAGGGCTTCTGCGTTCTGTTGACTCCGGGACTGGGCGTTCCTATCCCTGCCTCAGGGTTCCGATGACTGCGGGACTGGGCATTTCTATCCTTCGGTTCGATGATTGACGGCTTGTGAAACAGGTGACCTGTCGCACAATGCACGTCACCAGATTTCCGGAAATAGCCGAGCTGCGAGTCGGCACTATATGGCGCCTGCGCCCGCCGTGTAGAGCTGACTGCGCAGGCGCCGTATAGTGCCGACTCGCAGCTCGGCTATTTCCCGACATCTGGTGATGCGCGTTGTGCGACAGGTCACCTGTTTCACAAGCCTTCAATCATCAAACGGAAGGATAGGAACGCCCAGTCCCGCAGTCATCAGAACCCGGAAGCCCTGGACAAAAACAGAATATAAAGGTATGTACGGAGAAAAAAAAAAACCCGCCGAAAGTAAATGCCCTTACTATGCTGGCTCTTCTAGATGTAATATTATTATTTTTTTGGGGTGAACCCCCGCTTTAAGTAACAGTGCTGTCAGTGCTTAGGGTTGCTGTTGCGGTATGCCCTGGGCTAGACAGAGGGACTGGAGGCCTGCACCAAAATGAGAGAGAGAGCGAACTGCACACACGCTGCTATGTGCTTTGCCCAATCTGGGTGTCCTACAAGCACAGGGCCATGTGCTGAACTGTTGTTGCAAAGAAGATCGGGCTGCAGAGACCACAAGGCTACTGCTGTGCTGTGGAATGTAAGCTGTGCTGTCTAGAGATCTACAGTTGTAGAGCAATATAGTGCAGATTCACAAAAGAAGCATCTCCAAGGAGATGCAGGTTTAAAAGAGAGACCCCAGTTTAGTTTGAATCTATCTGGGAACCCTGGGCCCAACATATGGGCATTGCTCTCACAGACATAACAAATATGCATTTCCATTTCACCTTCACTCCACCTCCTGTTGATTGGCTTATCTTCCTCCTTTTTTCTCTTCCCCTCTCTAATCGGTCCCCCCTTCCCTTCTCCTATACACTACGGCCCTCTACTACAATCAAAATGACCCAGCAGATTAAGTATCTCTAGGTACTTAGGACAAAGAGCCCTCCCCTCATGGGCATAAAGGCTAGGCACCTAAACTATTCTTTCATACGCAAAGCTCAATGCCTATCCATGGCAACGGTCAATCTCCGGTTATCTGGGGGTGGCTTTCCAGGCACAGTATGCTTCCATTCGGGGTGCTGGGAGAGCTTCACCAGGTCCCTGGAAATGGATACCTTACGGCAGGCATGTCCAAAGTCTGACCCGCGGGCCAGTTTTGGATGGCCCACCTGGTGATCTTGACATGTATATCTTTTGTGGCCCCCAACGAATCCCCGAGTGCCGGGGGCTGAGCTGCTCTGTGCTGAATATTTACACCCAGAGCAGCCCCGATCCTCCTCTTCTCGGGTCACTCTACTGTGCTCCTGGCCCCTCCCTCCTGTCGAGTGCCCCCACAGCAAGCAGCTTGCTATGGGAGCACCCGAGCCGAGTGACATTCAGACACAGAACAGCTGCCCGGCCCCTCCCTCTCTCTCTCCTGATTGGCTCACTGGCTTTGATTGACAGCAGCTGGAGCCAATGGTGCCGCTGCTCTGTCTCAGCCAGTCAGAAGGGAGAGTTTCGAATTGCCGAAACACTCGTGTTAGTGTAGCTGAAGGGAACTGCTGCACACAGAAGGCTTTTTATCTTAATGCATAGAATGCATGCTTCTGACTTTACAACCCCTTTAAGGAAGTTAACTGGATAACGGAAGTGTTGACTGGATAACAGAAGTCTTATTTCAACAGAAGTCCAACTTAAAAAAATAAATAGGGGGCATGGCTTGGCTTGGGATGTAGAAGGTCGCACGTCCTGTGAGCTCCGCCGAAAATCCGTCCGATTATCCTCTTAATTAGCCCCCCGTGGCTTACCTTTGATCCCGCAACATACCTCGGCTCCCCCGACTGCCCCGAGCACCCTTGGCGGCTTCAAATCCTGCCCTGGAACGATGTCTCGGCGAAATCCTGCAGGCCGCGCGGCTCCGGACCACGCGAGCCAAGATGGCGGCGCCGCGCAGTCGGCGAAGGAGAAGTACAGGGCTGCTGCCCAGAAACTGTTCTCCCCGATCAGCACTCGTGAACTGCTGGAGGTCCCTGGGGATGGCGAGGACAATCGCAGCGGCTCCCAGGCGGATGCCGACGACACGGTGCCCCTGGAGGATCCGTCCGCTCCTGTGCTGCCATGGAACGCAGTGAGTATCTCACCGGGGTCCCACGTGCAAGGAACTGTGGAGGCCTCAGGCTCGGACGGGCCTGAGCCCACACTTAGAGACATATTTATTGCAATCACAGCTTGTAATTCCTCGGTGACACATATGGCAGCCGAGCTTAAAGGGGTCAAGGCAGAAATGTCATTTATGCGCCAAGACATGCAAAAACTGCGGGACCGCACAACTGATGTGGAGGGCCGTGTGAGTGTCCTAGAGGATGATTTAGCCCCTATGCAGCGAGAGGCCCATGCCCAGCAATTACTGGTCGCCAAACATGCGGCAAAAATTGATGAACTCGAGAATAGGATGCGCCGCAATAATGTTAGAGCTATTGGGATCCCTGAGAGGATGGAAGGGAAAAATCCGGTGGCGTTCATAGAACATTGGCTGTCAGAAAAGTTTGGCAAAGAATCCTTCTCCAATATGTTTGCTGTGGAGCGTGCGCATCGTGTCCCTTTGAGGCCTCTACCCCCTGGAAATCCCCCCAGGGCTTTCCTGTTTAAACTGCTACACTACAGGGACAGGGATGTCATTTTGTCTAAGGCGCGCACTTTGGGAGATGTTCTAGTGATGGACAACTCCAAGATTTCCCTATTCCCGGACTTTTCGGCAGAGGTGCAAAAACAGCGCGCTCAATTTAATGATGTTAAGAAGCGGTTGTGCTTCCTGGAATTGCAATATGCCATGCTTTATCCTGCCCGGCTGCGAGTGGTAGCCAGAAATGAAGTGTACTTCTTTGAGAAACCTGCCCAGGCCATGCAGTGGATGGATAGGGAGGAACGCTCCTTGCGGGAAGATTTGGGGAGAAGACGCAGGAATGAGTGACTGTGACCTATCGGGTTTGCTCTTGCTAACCGTGTTACCCGACAGCAGAGCTGAAGTAATGTTCTTTTCCAATCTCCTAACAAGGCGGAGGACTATTTCCACGGGAAGTGCCTACACTGTTTAAATATGTTTTGAGTCACCCTGACAAAAGGTCTGCTGATCGTGGAGGCCTTTGAGCTGGCTAGTGAACTTAGCCCCCTAGAAATGGGTCCCTCGTGGACACGGTGGTTCTTCATTCGTTTTTTGATTTTTTTCTTATTTTTGACTTTTTTGAGTTTGAAATGCGTCCTGTTGGATGGCGTACTTGCAGTCTGCCTAACTTTTGCTTCCACAGGTTATGTCCAGTTTGTATGGACTTGGTCATCGGAGAGATATTCTGCTGTCTGTTGTGCTCTCTACAGTATTAGAAAAATACTTTTATTTTTTCGCATTCAATATTATATTTTCATGTTTTTTTTGGTCCAGGAAAAGAGGTTTTCATTTTTTGTGGGGTTGCCATGGTCTACTCATTTTGCATGTATTTTTAATGTGGCTGATATTACTGTCTACCAGTCTCAGAAATGGCCACTAGGTGTGTGTTGACTAGTTGGAATGTGAGGGGTCTAGGGGATAAAGTGAAGCGTATGGCAGTGGGTCATGTACTTAAACGTCTGGGTTCTTCTGTGGTGTGCTTGCAGGAGACCCATATGCTTCAGGGTCAGGAGTCCCCGTTCTCATCTAGACTATATGGCAATCAATATCACTCTACCTTTTCATCATACGCCAGAGGGGTTAGCATACTTATTGACATAACTGTCCCGTTTGCTCTCACCTCTTCTCTTATAGACCCTGGGGGTCGTTTTGTTTTTTTGCACTGCACGTTAAACGGCATACAATGCATCATAGCTAACGTGTATATACCACCCCCCTTTTCGGTGGATGTTCTTAAGACCCTGGCCACCTTCCTGTCCCGACACCCGGGTATCCCTGCTCTTGTAGTGGGGGATTTTAATAATTTCCTATGTGCCAGCCTCGACAAGTTTTCTCCTGGGGCGTCGGCGGCCACCCCGAGTGGGAGTCAGACGCCTTTTGCTCGGCTTCTGCAGGAGCTGGGATTGAGGGATGTTTGGAGGCTCAGCCACCCACGGGAGAAATGCTATTCGTGTCATTCAGCCTCACATAGGGGTCTTTCTAGGATTGATCTAGGCTTGCGTAACAGTGAGATGCTTCCCCTGGTCTCGTCAGCGAGGTACGAGACCAGGACTGTTTCCAATCACTCACCTCTATGTGTCGAATTACTGACATCTAGCATTACTAAACGTACCTGCTGGAGGCTTAATCCATTTTGGATGTCGCTGTTCCCAACTCCTGATCCTATTCGTACTGAGCTAGTGAATTTTGTTAAGGTTAATAGAAACTCCACGGGGCTTGGTGTACTCTGGGATACTCTTAAGGCTTATCTGAGGGGTCAGTTTATTAGATCTATTAATTCCATTAAAACTGGGACGAGGTCCTGGGAGCAGTTTTTACTTCGGGAGGCTGAGAGGGCTGAGTCAGCTTATGTGGACTCCCCCTCTGAGAACACTGAACGGGCGTGGAATGAGGCGCAGAATATGGTTAAACATGTAACTCTGACTAGGGCTGAGAACAAGAGGTTTTTTCTCCAGCAGAAATACTTTGAAGACGGGGAGGGTACTGGTCATATGCTGGCCATGATGGTGAAATCACAGAGGGGTTCGGCCATATAGAGTCAATTAAGAGTGTCTCAGGGATACTAGTGTCCTCCCATGCGGAGGTTCTGTCCACATTTAGGGATTTCTATGCTGATGTGTATTCTTCTAAGGTCTCGCCCACGAAGGAGGAGATTGCTTCCTTTTTAGATCAGTGTCATCTCCCGCGCTTGTCGGCCGTAGATGTGGCGCAATTGAATGCTCCGCTCACGGTCGATGAGATGCTGGAAGCCTTAGCGCTTTCCTCTCCTGGCAAGTCTCCGGGCTCGGATGGCTTGCCGGCGGAGGTTTATAGGCGCTACTCAGATGGTCTGATATCTCTTTTGAAAGACGTGTTTATAGATTCGTTTGAGCGAGGCTCCCTGCCTCAATCTATGAATGAAGCCATAATAGTATTGTTACTGAAGCCAGGTAAAAACGCCGAGAGTGCTGACTCTTATAGACCTATATCATTATTGACGACTGACGTTAAATTATTGGCTAGGGTTTTGGCCACCAGGCTAGCTAAGGTCATAAATAAGCTCATTCACACAGATCAGTCGGGTTTCATCCCTTCCCGATCCACGGCCATTAACATCAGGCGTCTTTTTCTTAATTTACAGATACCTGCTGATAATGAAGGCCAGAGAGCGATCCTTTCATTAGACGCGGCCAAAGCCTTTGACAGCGTCGAATGGCCTTATTTATGGGAGGTCCTAGGTCGTTTTGGATTGGGTGACAACTTTATTAAGTGGGTACGTCTACTGTATGCTGCCCCCAGGGCCAGGCTTCGGGTGAATGGGGACCTTACGGACCCCTTTCCTTTGTATAGAGGCACAAGGCAGGGGTGTCCTTTATCCCCCCTGCTTTTTGCACTGGCTCTCGAACCGCTGGTAGCGCTAATAAGGTCCTCCCCCTCGATAGTTGGATTCCAGAGAAGCGAATGCATAGAGAAGATTTCACTCTACGCGGATGATACTCTATTGTATCTGGGGGATGTGGACACATCTCTTACAGCGGCTATGGCGCTGATCCAGCGTTTTGGCTCCTTGTCAGGTTTTTCGATTAATTGGGGTAAATCGGTCCTGTTACCTGTCGATGGCCCGATTGACTCTTTACCAGAGGCTGCAGGGTCCTTACAGATGGTTAATTCTTTCAAATACTTGGGGGTTCAGGTGTCAGTCAACCCACAGAAATATTTAGAGGAGAATCTCTTGCCCCTTTTCAAACGCTTGCAATCGACTTGTAATACCTGGTGTAAACTCCCGTTATCAGTGATAGGACAAATAAATTTAATTAAAATGGTGTGGGGCCCCCAACTTTTATACATTATGCACAACTCCCCTCAGTGGATACCTCGTCGCTGGTTCACCCGGATAGATTCCCTATTTCGATCATTGATCTGGAAAAAGAAGGTTGCCCGCATTCGATTGTCTACATTGCAATATGACAAAGACCAGGGGGGAGCAGCGGTCCCCAATCCTAAATTTAATTTTTTGGCCTCCCAATTACAGCATCTGTGTGGCATGGGGCGGGTAAACGACAGGGACTCCATTGACACGCTGTTACGAGTGGGATCCGGGGGTGCGTCGGTTTTGGCGTGTCTGGAGGCGGGGTTTCCGCATCTGCCACGGGTTGCGCCCACTGTGGTCCTCTTGGGAAAGTTGTGGACCATGGTCAAGTCAACTTTGGGTGTCTCGGGATTTCTAGTGGACACTCCTTTGTGGGACAACCTGAATTTGATAGAGGTCTTCAGACTTGAAGGCTTCTTGTCTTGGAAAATGGCGGGGATTCAAAATATTGACCAGATTTACCATAACAATGTACTTAAGTCGTTTCAGGACCTACAAAATGAGTTTGATTTACCTAGACATCAATTCTACAGATACTTGCAGCTCAGGCACGCCCTTCAGGCCCAGGGTCGGATTTCTGTTCTTCAACTATCTAGTCATAGGCTGATCACAGATATATCTACTGGCAAAGATAAAAAAGGAATGATATCCCAGGTATATTCCTCCCTTTTGTCCTCCATACAGAACTCAGCGACCTTACCATGTAGGAGAGGCTGGGCGGAGGACCTGGGGGGCATTGATGGGGAGACATGGGAATCCTGTTTACAAGCAGGTCCTTTGACCTCAGTTTCACAATCGCATAGATTGTCTCACCTGTTTCTGTTGCACAGGGTCTACCGCACACCCATTCAACTGTTCTGTTGGGGAAGGAGGGATTCCTCTCTGTGCCCCAAACATTGCGGGGAGGAGGGATCGCTTATTCACCTAATGTGGCGCTGTCGAAAGCTGCATCGGTTCTGGAGGAGTGTCACTGAGGTTGTTTCCTTGGTGTTCCAGGTTAGGGTCCCGTTGGACCCCATGGTATGCATATTAGGTGCTGTCGACGAAGAGATATACCCTCCACCGGTTAATATCGCGGTGGTCAGGCTGTTATACCTAGCAAGGAAACAGATAGCTAGATTCTGGTTGTCCCCGCACGTTCCGACTAAAAAACAATGGATCGACCAAGTGAACCTCATTATTGTGAGGGAGCATTATACATATCAGCATAGAAATGCATCTAAAAAATTTACCTCCATTTGGCAGCCCTGGCTGGAGACGCCTGGATTGGCACCTCCGAGACTAGTTATGACTCGGTTGTTGCAGATGTAGGTGTTGTTCTCCCCCCGGGTTTAGAACCTGTTTGTGTATGGAACTATATATATCAATGGGCATTATACTATGGACACGAGAGCTTACATTACTGATGGGCGGTGGTTCTGAATATCTGGGCAGACTGTGGAAGGCAGAATTTCAGATATGGCCCGTTGGCCTAGTGTCTGACTAAGTGGGGGGCGAGGCGGTTTCTCGCCTGCCCGACACTGTGTTACTTTAGTTATTGACAGTATATGGTTTATGTATTTTTCTTGTGCCTCAGTGCTAACATGTCTAAGGTACTTGTCTTCATGTGATGGTATTCTGTACATTTCTCATGTATGCTGATCTATATTTTTGTACCTGACTTTCTTTTATTTTTTGGCACAATAAACCATTTTTCTGATTAAAAATAAATAAACAAATAAATAAATAAATAAGATTAATAAATATATAATTTAAATTAGGGTTGTCCCGATACCGATACTAGTGTCGGTATCGGCACCGATACAGAGCATTTGCGCAAGTACTTGTACTCGCACAAATACTCCTGATGCCTGACCCGATACTTGGTCAGCGGGCAGAGGTTTTGAGAAGAGAGGGCAGGCAGAGTTTGCGAGCGGATAGGGCGGGTGGAGATTGTGAGCTACGAGGGCGGGTGTATGCTGCTCCCCCCCTCCACGCGCCGCGTCCTCTCCATGCTGTGTCCCGTGTCCTGTGTTTCCTTCCATGATGCGGCTCTCCCCCCGAGTGATGCTGCTGTCCGTGGTCCATGTCCCCCTCTGTGCTCCTGCTGTCCTGCTCCATGCTCTGTGTCCCGTGTGCCCATCTGTGATGCTACTCTCCCCCCGAGTGATTCTGCTGTCAGCGCTCCGCGTCCCCCTCTGTTTTCCTGCTGTCCTCCATGCTCTGTGTCCCCCTCCATGCTGCGTGTCCCGTGTCCCCCTCCATGCTGCGTGTCACGTGTCCCCCTCCATGCTGCGTGTCCCGTCCCCCCTCCTGCTGCTGTCCCCCTCTGTGCTCTGTTTCCCCTCCATGTCCTCCTCCACTCCCTCTGTCCTCGTCAGGATGGAGAGCGGAGGTAGGAGCCACTAAACCCGGCTCCTACCTGTTTGAATGAACAGAATCAGTTATCACTGACTCTGTCCATTCACATATCTGAGCATCGTAACCTGTGTTTACGATGCTTCAGTTTATGAATGGAGAGGAGCCTCTCTTGTCCATTCATTTTAGCTGAGGCTGCAGAGAAAGGGACTGGGGAATCTGTGTCCTTAGTCCCTTTCTCTGTCTCAAAGGTGAGATGTCAGGGGTCTGTTAAGACCCCTGACATCTCACCCAAGCCCCCCATAGTGCTAAAAAAAGAAAATGCAATAAATATAAATAAAAAAAACGAATTGTAAAAAATAATAAAAATAAAAAACACACTGACACCATCCACCCCCCCCCTAAAAAAAGAAGAAAAAAACATAACAAAAAATTGTAAAAAAAAATAAAATACTGACACATGTGCCACTGTCACATGACATTAAAAAAAGTATCGGTAATCAGTATCGGCGAGTACTTGTACTCGGTGCCCTAAAAAAGTAGTATCGGGACAACCCTAATTCAAATCATCAGGCAGAATAATGTTTTATAGTACAGCTAGTCAGTTTTAAAAAAAAATCAGTGATATTCATTGGGACCAATTCTTTTTTTTTGGAGGGGGGGGGGGGGCAAAACGGGGACGGTTAACAGATATCTATTTCTAAACTATTCACTATTAGGCAAAAAAATATTAAATCAACTTTAAATTTCCAGGGTATCCAATAAAATGTTGTGTTGCAGGAATGAGATCAGTTGCAATTGTTGTTTGGCACAACTGCATGAAAATTGATTACATTATTAACGAATTCTGGTTCGGTAAGGTTAATGGCCACCCATACTTCAGAATGATAAGTCAGAATAGACATCGGGGCATAAGTGAACATTCACGGTAAAGCCGTATGCTAGTATTTCTGAATAGGGAATGGACTCTCTTGAACTTCAACAGTCTTGTAACCTAAAGCTTAAACTCATTTCAATGACGGTGAGCAGCTGCCAATGAAAATGTTCTTCCCTGTCAGATTATGTACAGGATAATAAAATATAATAATATACTAGCAGAGATCTGAGACACTTCATTATTGTAATGCAATGGAAATAAACATATGCAGAGGTGGACGTTTCAAACAGCTGCTTCTTTGTGTACAGAGAGAATATCTATTACAAGTGTAAAAGTGATGCATTGATTCTACTCATTCATTTTGTTTAATATCTAGAAATGCAATGTGATCTTTATTGGAGGATTCTTTTCTAAATGGTTACAGCAACTGGTGAAAAAGATACTGGTGCAGCGTGCTTCAGGTTTTTGGCTAAATAGCTCAGGATGGAATCAAAAGTCAATATAGTTAGTTTTAGGAATGTGTCCCACGTAAAAAACAATAAACCAAAAGTCCAACTCTTCTGAAAATATTGATCGTTGGGAGGCAGGGTTGATGAGGTCCACTATGATCCAGTAATAAAGAGAGTCTCACTGAGCTCCTACTCCAGATCCTGTGCCTTCCAGGCCACTATGGCAAATATACGTTCTAGTCTTCCCTTCTCCAGCACTAACAGATAACGCTCATAGGGCCAGATTCACGTAGAATCGTAGCGGCGTAACGTATGTCCTTTACGTTACACCGCCGCAAGTTTTCATCACAAGTGCCTGATTCACCAAGCACGTGCGTGAAAACTTACGGCAGCGGCGTCAGTCGCATAGATACTCTCAGGCCCCGTACACACAACCGAGTTTCTCTGCAGAATTCAGCCAGAAACTCGATCGGAGCTGAATTCTGCCGAGAAACCCGGCGTGTGTACACTTTCGGCCGAGGAAGCCGACGAGTTCCTCGTCGAGCCAAATAGAGAACATGTTCTCTATTTCCTTGTTGTTCAATGAGGAAAGTTGGCCCCCCGAGATCCTCGGTGGCTTCACACAGAACTCGACGAGCAAAACGATGAGTTTTGCCCATCGAGTTCCTCGGACGTGTGTACGGGGCCTCAGAGATACGACGGTGTATCAGGAGATACGTCGTCGTATCTCTTCTGTGAATCTGGCCCATAGTCCCTGTTTTATTACTGCTTTCACCATCATCTTCAGCATGTCTTCTGCACCAGCATCTTCTTCCTTCGGCCATTTAGTGGCCACTAATAATTTAGCTCCTGTGCATACATTTCTTTTGCATCTTACAGGTGGCGGGAGTGGACCAAGCATGCATACTGATCTAAGCATATGCTGCAGACAGTGGGCTAGATTCTGGTAGAATTGCCTATCTTTAAGCGGGGGTAGCGTATCTCAGATACACTACGCCGCCGTAACTTAGTGAGGCAGGTACCGTATTCACAACTAACTTGCGTCCTAAGTTACGGAGGCGTAGTGTAAATGGGCCGGCGTAAGCGTCAATGCTTTCGACGTGAACGTAACTTACGCACAGCCCTATTCGCGTACGACTTACGCAAACGACGGAAAATTAGACGCTGTCCCGACATCCATACTTAACATTGGCTACGCCTCATATAGCAGGGGTAACTTTACGCCGGAAAAAGCCTTACATAAACGACGTAAAAAAATGCGCCGGGCAGACGTACGTTTCTGAATCGGCGTATCTAGCTAATTTGCATATTCTACGTGTAAATCTACGGAAGCGTCCCTAGCGGCCAGCGTAAATATGCACCCTAAGATATGACGGCGTAGGAGACTTACGCAGCTCGTATCTAGGCCAAATCTATGCGTAACTGATTCTATGAATCAGGCGCATAGATACGACCGCGCTCATTCGGACATACGACGGCGTATCTGAAGATACGCCGTCGTATGTCCTTTATGAATCTAGCCCAGTATATGCAAATACTAATTTTCTAGGCGAAAAAAAGAAAGCTTTTGGTGACAAAAGAGGTGTTGTGTGACCGGGAGCACAGCAAATGCAACATACGTGTGGGTTATAAATAAATTTTATTTTGTAGTAATTTGCTATGTTTTTGGGTACAGAATTATACGTACTGATTTGTTTTCCCTGGTGCTGTGCTGCCCTGTAAGGCATCTGTTTTTTTTTTAACCACTTGCCAACCGCCGCACGAACATTTACGTCAGCAGAATGGCGCGGCTGCGCAAAGGGACGTACTTGTACCCCTTCTGCAAGCTCCATGACCGTGCCCGCAGGAGCCGCGGACTCGATGTCCGCCGGTGTCCTGCGATCGTGTAACGGAGCGGCAGAACGGGGGGATGCCTATGTAAACAAGGCATCTCCCTGTTCTGCCTAGTGACAGGACACTGATCATCAGGAGCAGTGATCAAGAGGAGTGATCAAGAAGAGCTCCTGTCATCAGGAGCAGTGATCAATGTCGTGTCACTAGTAGTCCAGCCCCCCCCCCCCCACAGTTAGAATCACTCCCTAGAACACACTTAAAGGGGAGTTCCAGGCTTTTTTTATGTTTATTAAAAGTCAGCAGCTACAAAAAGTGTAGCTGCTGGATTTTAATAAACAGACACTTACCCGCTCCACAGTCCAGCGACGAGCCGCCCGGAGCCCTGCTCCTCTCCCCCTCTCCGGCTGGCATCTTCATTCCTAGTGTGGGCACCTGGCTGTGACAGCTTTCGGCTTCACCGCCAGGCACTCACTGCGCATTCACGAGCGGTGCTGTGTTCTGTGAGAGGTCAGACGATCGCCTGGGACCTGTCACGTGTCCCAGGCAATCGCCTACAGGGAGGGGCGCCGTAGGCGATATGACGTATCGCCTAAGCGGTCCCTGGGCGGAAGGAGGAAGTGGGACAGGAAGTCCCACTCCTACTGAAGCCCCCACTCCCCCCCAACAAAAAAATTACATGCCAAATGTGGCATGTAAGGGGGCAAGTAGTGGTTTAAGCGGAAGTTCCACTTTTGGAAGGAACTCCTCTTTAACCCCTTCCCCGCCCCCTAGTGGTTAACCCCTTTCCTACCAGTGCCATTTACACAGTAATTAGTGCATTTGTATAGCACTGATCGCTGTATAAATGACAATGGTCCCAAAATAGCGTCAAAGGTGTCTGCTGTGTCCACCATAATGACTTACACTTGAGAAAGGAGCGCGCATGACTCTCCATAGACCAGCGCACGCTCTGAAACGCGTTGTGAACCCTTTGTGATCCCTGTCAGCCACCGTCCCTCTGACGTCACTGACCAACAGATGAGCGGCTTGTCTAACAGCGCTCTCACACGATTGCAGACTCGGCTCCCCCCGGCCTTTGAGCGGAGATTCCTTACATATTGCAGGCACACGTCAACCCCGGCTCCATCTGACTACCAGCACTTCAGCCTTTGCTTCTGTTATATCAAATGTAAGTGTTGGATACCTGTACCTGTTACTATAATTAAAATCAGATAACTTAGAGGCGCTTTTCCTGTTTTCCTTTTCTTTTTTTATGTATGCTCGAGTTGACTTCACTCTTGGAGAGCAGCCCTGGTCACCTGCTAACACCTGCCTGATGATAACACCTTAATGGCCCGGACTTTTGAACCCATTTTTATGGACTTTAATATTTAGCACTATTATATCAAATGCTGCTGTCATTGCACCCCTGCCTCTATTACCCTTTATGCTGATTATCTTCAATGAACACCCTGAGCGCTGTAATCCTGTGTTATTTTTGTCTTTAGCATCTGATGGATGTTATACATATATGTACAAGCTATTGGGGTTTGAGCACAGGTATATCCTTTTTCTATTGCATTGCAGGTCAATGGCCAGACCTGAACTTGTAGCTTTCCTCGAACTTGTGTCTATTTCCCCCATGTTGGCACTATAGCCAAAGAATTGTAAAGTTCGCTAGAAAGGGTATATGCTGTAGCAGTGTGCGAAGGGTTCATCAAGAATTTCTAGAGCTCATCATTCTGACACTCTGTTCTCCTTCTATCAGCATGCTTCAAATAACAGTCCTACTAGACCTGCCACTGGACCTAGCGAAAGAAAGAAGAGAGCCCATGTTGAGGACAGAGGGAACCACCATGAGTTTAGGGAGAATGGTGGTAAGCTGTACAGGGGAGGGCTGTGTGGCTCCTCTGTGGGATAAAGGATCACTTACTACTGACCTTTGAACTTTGTGCCACTTACCCCTGACCCCTGAACTCTGTATCACTTACTACTGACCTCTGTACTCTGCATTACTACTGATCTCTGTACTCTTGCCACTTATTCCTGACCCCTAAACTGCATCACTTACTACTGACCTCTGTACTCTGCATTATTTTCTATTGACCTCTGAACTCTTCATTACTTACTCCTGCCCCTGAACTCTATGTCACGTATTACTAACCCCTGAACTCTACTAGGTAGATTCAGAAAGAGTTAGGCCGGCTTATCAGTAGATAAGCCGACCTAACTCAGAATCTACGCCGACTTATGTTTAAGTGTATGCTCAAACAGAGATACGCTTAAACATATTTAAGATACGACGGCTTGCGCCGTCCTATCTTAGATTGCAATATTTTGGATGGCCGCTAGGTGGCGCTTCCATTGCGGTCGGCGTAGAATATGTAAATAAGGAGATACGCCGATTCACGAACGTACGCCCGGCCGACGCAGTACTTTTACGCCGTTTACGTTAGAGATAGGCCGCCTAAAGTTAGAGCTTAGCCCTAGTGGAATAGTAATGTCAAGTATGGCCGCCGTTCCCGCGTCGAAATTCAAAATTTTTACGTCATTTGCGTAAGTCGTTCGTGAATCGGGATTTACATTGTTTACGTCCACGTCAAAATCAATAGGCCCGTGCGGCGTACTTAGCCGCAATGCACACTGGTAAATGTAGGCGCCCTGGCATTCGCAGTAACAAAAAAACTTAAAAAAACGTAAGGTCAAGCCTGATTAACATTAAACACGCCCCCTTCCACACATTTGAATTCGGCGCCCTTACGCCCACACGCTTTAGGCTACGCCGCCGTATATTAGCAGGCAAGTACATTGAGAATCATGTACTTGCCTAGCTAACTTATGGCGGCGTAGCCTAAACAGGCTAAGCTACGCCGCCGCAAGTTTGCACCAATGTACCTGAATCTACCTATATGTCATCTTCTACTGTTCCCTGAGCTATGAGTCATTTACTACTGAACTCTGAACTCTGCATCAATTATTCCTGACCCCTTAACTCTGCATTACTTACTCCAGACCCCTGAACTCTTCATTACTTACTACTGACCCCTGAACTCTATGTCACTTACTACTAACCCCTGAACTCTATGTCATCTTTTACTGACCCCTGAGCTCTGAGTCATTTACTACTGGCCTCTGAACTTTGCATCACTTACTCCTGACCCTTTTGCTTCTGACCCTTTAACCCCTGAACTCGTCATCACTTACTACTGACCCCTGAACTCTATGTCACTTACTACTAACCCCTGAACTCTAGGTCATCTTCTACTGACCTCTGAGTCATTTACTTCTGGCCTCTGAACTCTATGTCACTTACTACTAACCCCTGAACTCTAGGTCATCTTCTACTGACCTCTGAGTCATTTACTTCTGGCCTCTGAACTCTATGTCACTTACTACTAACCCCTGAACTCTAGGTCATCTTCTACTGACCTCTGAGTCATTTACTACTGGCCTCTAAACTCTACATCACTTACTCCGGACCCTTGAACACTACATCACTTACTCCTGACCTCTGGACTTTGCCTCACTCACTACTGACCTCTGAAATCTGCATCATATGCTACTGAATCTTTGCATTTCTTACTACTGATCCCATGCACTCTGTGTCCCTTAAAGCCACAACCAATATTCAGCTCAATAAAAACCACACCCAGTTTTTGCCACGGTGTACTGCGCACGCCACACTTTTTTTTCTCAGACAGGAGGGCCCAACTTATAATCTTGCACACAGGCCCACTGCTTTCAGAAATCGCCCATGCATTCAGTGATGTATTAATGATTACTGAACTGCATTAATCTGCATGTTATACATGCCACGAGTTCAGCTTTAAATAAAGACACATTTTACCGCACTGCACTATCTTCCTTGCACGTAATCCTTTAACATGATTCTGAAAGAGTTCAACATGTGGACACACAGAAGGTCCATAAGTTAGCACATTCACGGAATTGTCTCCCTACAGGAGGTTAGTGCACACTGGAAAAATGTTTTTATGTAGGACACAGATATATAAATCGTAAATTGTAATAATGGCATCTTTATTGCAAGTTAGGAGTGATATCCAGGGCTTTGCCGTCAGCCGATTGCTAAATCAAATGACTCATGATTCCACTAGGAGCTCTTTCTTCAGAGACCTACTGTGCATAGCTACTACTGTACTGCAGATGGGATTAAATCAATTGCAGAGATACTGATTGTCAAGGCTGACAGTGTATAGAGCTAACTTGCTGCCAAATAAATCCAGACAAATCCTACTAGTTTCCCATTTCGTTAAAGATCTAGAATTCATTATGTGGTTTCTGAAGGACTTCAGATGACATAAGATCTGTAATAAAGTTTATGTAAATCCAATCAATGAAATATCATGCAAGCTTTAACATGTTCATCTTCACTACCAGCACCCAGGGCTTTCACCAAATGCACAGCAAATATGTACATTATGATAGATAGACTCAGGGCCGATCCTAGGCAGGGTGCACAGGGTGCTTTGCACCCAGGTGCCTGCAGAGGTGGGGCGCCGAAGTGGCAGAGTTCTCCCCTCCCTCCTTCTCTCCTTGTTTGTGTCCATCCAGAACTAGTGTTCTGAGCATAGGTGTGTGTCCGTCCAGAACTGATGTGTCTCTAACCATCTCCTGTACTGTGTCTGTAGTTTCTGACCATCTCCTGTATTATGTCTGCAGTCTCTGACGGTCTCCTGTACTATGTCTGCAGTCTCTGACCATCTCCTGTATTATGTCTGCAGTCTCTGACCATCTCCTGTACTATGTCTGCAGTCTCTGACCATCTCCTGTATTATGTCTGCAGTCTCTGACCATCTCCTGTACTGTGTCTGCAGTCTCTGACCAGCTCCTGTATTATGTCTGCAGTCTCTGACCGTCTCCTGTACTATGTCTGCAGTCTCTGACCATCTCCTGTATTATGTCTGCAGTCTCTGACCGTCTCCTGTACTGTGTCTGCAGTCTCTGACCATCTCCTGTATTATGTCTGTAGTCTCTGACCGTCTCCTGTACTATGTCTGCAGTCTCTGGCCGTCTCCGGTACTATGTCTGCAGTCTCTGACCATCATGTCTGTAGTATGTCTGGGGTTTCTTTCAAACAGACTCTCTAACAGAAGCCCTCTCTGTGTCCATCAGAGAGGCCCCCCCTCCAGGTCCCAATAAAGTACTCTGCTTCTCTTCCTGTATTTTGTTTATTGTTAAAAAATCATGTAGGGGGGAACTCTGTGGTCGAGCAATTGCCATAGAAACATTTGTAAAGGGGAGGAGTTAGTAAAATGACCACACCCCTGTGGGGGCGCCAGAAATATTTTTGCACCCAGGCGCCTGTGACCCTAGGATCAGCCCTGGATAGACTTACCTTCCAAAGTGTCATCTTTAGCTATGTGTCGGCCTCAATCTCCCTCAACGCTCCATAGCTGTTGACTTATGTTTGCCTGGTTCTCTTCTGGGTTCAACATTCTTGGCCACCCTGATTAGCCAGACTAGGAAGACGAAACTTCCATATGCATCCAAGACCAAAGCCATGCCGAACATGTACATGGGCAGCCCAGTGTACTTTGAGAAAAAATATTGCTGGCAGGCAGGAGAGAAGCTTTAAAGTGGTATTAACCGCTTAAGACCCGGACCAATATGCAGGTAAAGGACCTGGCCCCTTTTTGCAATTCGGCACTGCGTCGCTTTAACTGACAATTGCGCGGTCGTGCGACGTGGCTGCCAAACAAAATTGGCGACCTTTTTTTCCCACATATTGAGCTTTCTTTTGGTGGTATTTGATCACCTCTGCGGTTTTAATTTTTTTGCGCTATAAACAAAAATAAAGTGACAATTAAAAAAAAATGCAATATTTTTTACGTTTTGCTATAATAAATATCTACAAAAAATATATAAAACATTTTTTTTTTCCTCAGTTTAGGCCGATACGTATTCTTCTACATATTTTTGGTAAAAAAATCGCAATAAGCATTTATGGATTGGTTTGCGCAAAATTTATAGCGTTTACAAATAGGGGATAGTTTTATGGCATTTTTATTAATATTTTTTTTTTACTACTAATGGCGGCGATCAGCGATTTTTTTCGTGACTGCGACATTATTGCGGACACATCGCACACTTTTGACACATTTTTGGGACCATTGTAATTTTCACTGCGAAAAGTGCTATAAAAATGCACTGATTACTAGGAAAATGACACTGGCAGTGAAGGGGTTAACAAGGAGGGGGCGCTATAGGGGTTAACTGTGTTCTATGGGAGTGTTCTTACTGTGGGGGGCGTGGCCATGCGTGTAATGTCACTGATTGTCGTTCCCTAACACAGGGAACAGGCGATCACTGACAGCCACACTAGGAAGAACGGGGAAGATTTGTTTACACTCACCTCTCCCCGTTCTTCCTCTCTGTGTCCCGATTGCGGGACACCGGCGGCGATCGAGTCCGCGGGTCCCGCGGGCGTGGTCACGGAGCACAGCACCGGGTCGCGTGCCGCCGGCGGCGTGCTCGTGACCCACCGCTGGGCATCTTAAAGGGGACGTACCTGTACGTCCATGTGCCCAGCCATGCTATTCTGCCGACGTAAATAGTCGTGCAACGGTCCTTAAGCGGTTAAAGAATTTTTTTTCTCCTAAATCAAGTAAAAATAACATAATTTACATGCATTTGATTATTTTATTTTTTTATTTCCTACTCGCAGTTTTCTTTTTTCAATTGTTTCTTGGTCATGGCATAGCTCCCAACTGTCCCTGATTTCAAGGGACTGTCCCTGATTTGGAGCAATGTCCCTCTGTCCCTCATTATCCTCATTTTGGTCTGATCTATATAGCTGTGTATAAAATGCACTTTGTATCTATCAAAAAGTTTTTCAGCCCTAAACCTTTCATCTGATTTTTAAATTGCTGCATTTCTAAATTCCAAAAGCCAATATAAAGGAATAGCAGTGGTAAAAAAAAGCACTTGTGGGTTTAACCAATCTTGTTTTTTTGTACAATTCTCCTTTAAAGGGGCGTGGCAAGGGAAGTGTCCTGTTCCAGCATAGTTTTGCTGATAGTTGTCCCTCTATCCCATATCAAAAAGTTGGGAGGCATGTCATGGCATTATATCCCATTCTATCTGTGCCCCCTGTGCCACCAGAACCTATGGTTTTCTGTGTGAGTCTTCACAATGTGCATGTTCCTGCTCTGTAGTACAACTCCACATGCAGCCGATCAGTGCACCACACACACAGCCAGCATTAGAGGGGCACAGAGCCGCTGTCAATCACTACCGTAGAGGGTAAGGGGGTAGCTTTTCCTTAGGGTCCCTCTCACGCTGGCTGAATTAGCTGCATGTAGAATTGTAGTACAGAGCGGGAGTGCACACATTGTGGAGACTCACCTAGGACTCTATAGGTCCCAAAGGCACAGGGCACACAGAGAGAACAGGAATATAGCGGTACAGCTAGGGAACAATTGAAATAGGACGTTACGAGGAGGAAAACACAAAAATTCAAATGCATATCAGTTATGCTATTTTTATCTGATTTAAATATGACTTTAACACCACTTTAACCGCAGAAAAACCATACATGGGGGGGGGGGGGGAATTTATTAACCAGCTTTGCTCAGACACCAGTACACTGCCTATGGACCAGAACAATGTTACATTTCTTCTATTGACTGGGCAATAACTTTGTCATTATGTAAAGGTATTATGAACCTGGTGTTTTCAGCTGCATATGATGTGCATTGATCATGTGGTTTCATGGTGCCATTTGTTGCCCTGTATACACACAACCTACAGTCGAGAAATTATTCACATTTCAGTGTCAGTATGTGTTCAAACATGAGGCATGGAGCACGGTACTGCACAGGTTAAAGGAGTTCTATGGTCATATATATACACTTCCATTTTATGACATCAGCATTGTATAAGCAATACAAACAATATTTATATTTGACAATCCAATAGAAGCTTACTTGTAAAACCTCAAATTTTTTTTGGTTCTCTTCATGCTTTCCAGCTTCTCCTCTGCTGTTTACCTTTCTAAGGACTATATATCCCATGGTACTTTGCTGCCTTCAAGCCATGATTCCTGTACTTCTCTTGAAACTCCTCCTCTCAGCACCTCTGTAGTTCAGAAAGCAGGTTCTGTGAAATGTGTGACACAGCAGTGCCTAACCACAGGGCAGAGAAAATATGGACCTTACTTTGTGCATTGGTGCGCATTCATGTTGGAACAGGAAGGACCATCCCCAAACGATTCCCACAAAGTTGGGAGCATGAAATTGTCCAACATGTCTTGGTTTGCTGACACCTTAAGAGTTCCCTTCACTGGAACTAAGGGGCCAAGCCCAACCCCTCAAAAACAACCCCACACCATAATCCCCCCTCCACAAAATGATTTGGACCAGTGCACAAAGCAAGGTCCAAAAAGACATGGATGAGCAAGTTGTGGGTGGAAGAACTTGACTGACCTGCACAGAGTCCTGACCTCAACCAGATAAAACATCTTTGTGCAAACCAATCAATATACGCTTATTGTGATTTTTACTTTCAATATGTTTATTGAGGTTTTAACAGGATAAAGATAACATACAGTAACAACCAAAACATTGGCCTACAAGGCTCAAAATTACTGATTCATATGAAAACATTAGGAGTGATACAATATCATTAGCTTGCCAGAAAGAGCGTTATTGCATATTTTTTTTTTACCAAGAATATGCAGAAGAATACATATCGGCCTAAACTGAGGAAAAAAAATAGTTTAAAAAATAAATAAAACATTTGGATATTTATTATAGCAAACAGTAGAAAAAAAAATTGTTTTTTTAAAACCTGTCACTCTTCCTTTTTTTTTATAGCGCAAGAAATAAAAACCGCAGAGGTGATCAAATACTTCCAAAAGAAAGCTCTATTTGTGGGGAATTTTTTTTTCATTTTGGTAAAACGTCGCACGACCGCGCAATTGTCATTTAAAGTGTTACAGCGCAGAAAACTGAAAATTGGCCTGAGAAGAAAGGGGGTGAAAATGCCCTGCATTGAAGTGGTTAAACTCATCATCTTGCAAATATTTTTTTTTTTTTTTTCTAATGCAATCCATAAACAAAAGTGACAAAAAATCTAAAAAAAAAATGTAATGTTATTTACAAATTAAAAAAAAAATTGTTTTGTTTTTTTGTTTTTTTCTCAAATTTGCACTTTTATTTAATGCAACACTGAAAAATCAACAAACAAAATTAATAGAAACAACAAAAAAGTCTAATGTTCTTGGTTAGAAAAAAAGATCATCAGGAAAATAATATTTATGTGGAGAAGGGGAAGAAGGAGTTAATGGAGTTCTACGGTCACAGCATACACTTTCATTTTATGACATCAGCATAACATTTTTGCAACTTCTCCTCTGCTATTTACTTTTAGTCTCAAAAGACTATGGCCCGGATTCACATACAGCGGCGTATCTTTGAGCGGGCGTAACGTATCCTATTTACGTTACGCCTCCGCAACTTAGACGGGCAAGTGCAGTATTCTCAAAGCACATGCTCCGTGAGTTGCGGTGGCGTAGCGTAAAAAGGCTGGCGTAAGCCCGCCTAATTCAAATGTGGAAGATGTGGGCGTGTGTTATGTAAATGTTATGTGACCCCACGTAAATGACGCTTTTTACGAACGGCGCATGCGCCGTCCGTGGACATATCCCAGTGTGCATTGCTCCAAAGTACGCCGCAAGGACGTATTGGTTTCGACGTGAACGTAAATTACATCCAGCCCCATTCACGGACGACTTACGCAAACAACGTAAAATTTTCAAAATTCGACGCGGGAACAACATCAATACTTAACATTGGTACGCCGCATGTACGCCTCATATAGCAGGGGTAACTTTACGCCAGGAAAAGCCTAACGTAAACGGCGTATCTGTACTGCGTCGGCCGGGCATACGTTTGTGAATTCGGGTATCTAGCTGATTTACATATTTCTAGGCGTAAATCAGCGTACACGCCCCTAGCGGCCAGCGTAAATATGCAGTTAAGATCCGATGGCGTAAGAGACTTACGCCGGTCGGATCTAATACAAATCTATGCGTAACTGATTCTAAGAATCAGGCGCATAGATACGACGGCTCAGCCTCAGAGATACGACGGCGTATCTGGAGATACGCCGTCGTATCTCCTTTGAGAATCTGGGCCTATGTATCCCATAGTACGTTGCTGCCTTCAAACAGTGGTTAATTTACTGACTCCGCCTCCTGAAACTCCTCATCTCAGCACCTCTGTAGTTCAGATGGCAGGCTTTGTGAAGCACAGGACAGCGTGAATACGTCTCACAGAATATGCCAATTGAAGCTCCTCCCACACAGCCATTTAGATCAGGCCTGCCGGTCAGTTTATTAGGTAGAGGCGTAGAGCTGATCGGAAGGTTTATTCATTCCTATGGACAGGCAAATGTACAGCAGCCCATGAAAATGAAGAAAGCCAGAGCGTGCATACACAGAATAAGGAGTAGCCAGTTGAGTTCAAGTTCACCAAATCAAGGTTGAAATCAAGTATAAGTCTTTTATAAGTATGAGGTGGTGGGGGCTTTACTAAAGGATCAAAAATTAAGTTGTCCTTTAAACTTTTGAACTGTCAATTATTCGGTTTTAAAACGAACTTTTAAACTTTTAAAGTAAATCATAGACATTACTTGTCAGTTCAAGATGTTGGTATGAACCAACCACAGAACAATAACTTTTTCCAAAGATGTAATGTGAGTATGTCTGTGAAGGTTCTCATTTATCTAGGTCATAGTATACCAAGTCATATTTACATTCAACTTGACTTTTTCATCGTTTAAGACATTTTGCTACTCATCCAAGAGCTGAAGAACTTGGATGAGTAGTAAAACATCTTCAACATATCAGAACAAACCCAGATAAATGTGACTAACCACTACTAAGTATATAATGCGAGGGCCAATCTAAACAGTCCACTAAATTTCTATCCAGCTGACAGACCATGTATAGTTATAGATAAACAAATAAACCATACTTAAAGTGGAGGTTCCATCAAAAAAACAATTTTGCTTTAAACTGTAGCTTACGACTAAAAAAGAAAAAAAAAATTATTTTTTTTTTTTTACTCATCTGGAAATGCCTGTTGCTATGTGGTCCCACAAAATCTGCCTTTGCAATCACCTAGGATTCTGACATCATCTCCCTCTAATGCTCCTGGGAAATGTGTGTCATCATTTCCCAGGATGCAGTGCGCTGTCCAATTATCACTCCCCATCCAAGACTTCCAGGAAGTAAGTGCTTGTAGGCTTCACAATGCCCACAAGCAAAATGGCAACGGTGTAGATATAGTTTTATAAACTATCTTTTTTGAATATCTATGCGGATCGACGGCGGATTGTAAAATAGTAAGTGACCGGATTTATATTATAAAAACGCAGGATGAAAGGACATACATTTAAAAAATGCTAATTGTGGTTGGAACTCCGCTTTAAAGTGGACCTTCACCCTAAACTAACCATAAGGCTAGTTCCCCGCATTCAATAGCAGGAGATTTTGACCGGCTCTCTATGGAGCCGGTTCACATATTTCCGCAGCAGGGTCTGGTGCGTTTTGCACAAAAACGTCTCTGCGTCCTTTGGTCTGTTTCAGCTCTGAATGCAGCCCAAAATTCAGGGTGAAATTGGACCTGAAACGGTGAACCAGATTGCACCGGACCTCTGCTGTGAGCCAGGTGTGAACCCAGTCTTGAATGAATGAATTAATGCGTGACTTGTATAGCGCTACTCATGAGAACTGAATCACCTCTAGGCACTTTTTGCAGCCAGTGTCTGCTTGGCTGGTGCGGTCATTTTACCCCGTAGGATCTCGACACGCTTGGGACACAAAGTCGTACACACATATATACATATATATACTGGGCCAATTTGGACAAGATCCAATTTACCTACCAGTATGTTTTTGGAGTGTGGGAGAAAACCGGAGTACCCGGAGGAAACCCACGCATACACAGGGAGAACACGCAAACTCCAGGCAGATGGTGTCGTGGTCAGGGTTTGTTAGAGAACCTTATTGAACAAACAGCACAAACAGCATCATGAAGGCCAAGGAACACACCAGACAGGTCAGGGATAAAGTTGTAGAGAAGTTTAAAGCAGTTTTTGGTTGTAACATGACAAAATGTGGAAAATGTTGTCATGTATAGGGGGGCTCAAGGTTGAGTTCCTGTACAGGGGAGGTGTTCTGTAGACCACAAAGGCATTTTTAAATTGTGTAACTAATAAGCGCACAGCAGAGGCAGACAGCACAGAAATCTCACAAATTTTCTGTCAGGATCGACAGATATTTTTTACACTTATCAAACAGAACAAAATTCTATAAATGGAATATTTAATAAACACTGTTCAAACAGGAGAAATTGATTGTCAGAGTTTGCATACACTTGAAAGGGGATTGTACGTAACATGTAAGGTCAGCTTTGGGCTTTTTGATATCAAAATTTCAAGCTGGAAAGATGAAGTTTTAGTTCTTTTGGGTTCTTTCGTTGGCTCCAAAGCTCTTCCACAAATATTCTCACACACCACAATGATGTAGGAAGTGTTTTTTGCCTAATGACTACAGAGTAACAAAACACTAAAATTGCTCTGATTGCAGCAAAAAAAATGGATTATCCGAGCCGTATTACAGTCCTATGCTTTTCTTGCCACTAGTGTTAATATGATCACTTTATAAAGCTGTTTTCCTCAGTATAAAGTTATGAATGGTTTCTGCTTTGTGGTTAAGCCATCAGTTAACATTAAACATTTCTCTACCGCTAACCGTTATTAAGCACTCAGGTTTCAGCGTGAAAACAATTAAGTCATTCCATTCCCTGCTACATAAATGATACATTATATAGGTCAAGAACAATATGGAAAATTCATGCAGCCCTTCAGTCAAGTCAAGGTTACCAAAAGTTTATCTTGTAAAATAAAGGGAAATCCCAGTTTATTCCCTGTTGCTGTCAAACAATTCAAACATGCCACATTGCAATATGTATCTTCTGGCTATCTATGGGTAGCCACACAATATAATAAAACAAATTCCCAGGCACTCATCCCTATTAATCTCATAGAACCTATCTAATCTGTTTCTATGAGATTTTATTCAGGAAAAGAGAGCTGCAAAGCAAGCAGCATATGATGTGCTGACACATTTTAGGCAGGTGTGAAAAAATACTATAAATTAAGAATGCTTTCAGAAATTATTATTACTAGTTAATTTTTATCAATTAACATATTGAAATGTAAATGAACAGAGGAGAACCCCAAATTAAATCAATATTTGGTGTGACTACCTTTTGCATTTAAAACAGCATTGGTTCCTCTAGGTACACTTGCACACAGTTTTCAAAGGAACTCAGGAGGTAGGTTGTTCCAAACACCTTGGAGAACTAACAGCAGAATATCTGTGGATGTGTCTCCCTCAAATCCTTCTGTCTCTTTATGTAATCCCAGAAAGTTTGATGTTAAAGCGGAGGTTCACCCTCAATCTAAACTTCATAGTAATAAGAACTGCAGACTTAATACATTTAGAATCCACTTTTTTTTTCCGGAGGTCTATGATTACCTTTATTCTGATGGATTTCATCTTGCTTCCGAGTATTGTTCCCCGCGGGAGTGGGCGTGTCGCTCCTTTTCCCCGACGGCCCAGGGTGTGATGGGAGCTGTGCGCAATGTCTCCTGGGAGTGTCAAGATTCCCAGGAGACGATCTGTACGAGTAATAACAGTATTCTCGCTCTATCTCGCGTGTCATGTGACTCGACAAGCGGGTCATGTGACGAGGGCGGATACTAATTCGCCATTTTAATTAAGGGAACTCAGGTGTATTTAGCTGAACTAAGCATTGGTTTTATTGCCAGCATGTTATTCACTCACAACGGGGCGTGTATCTGAACTGACGTCACCTGTTGTCATGGTAATGAGGAAGTGTTGAAGGCACAGCTCGCGCTGCTCGCCGTCAACACAGCACATGCGCGAGATACTGCGGTGCATGATGGGAGCGTCGCATCACCGCTTCTCAGAAGTCTTTGCTTATGGGCTTCACAATGCCCACAAACAAGATGGAAAACGCCTAGATGAATTTTTAAAACGTATTCTTTCGGACGGAAAACGATGGGTTGTTATTACAAGTGGCTAGCGAGTGAGTCTTACAATGATATCTGTATCACTATGCATTGCACACAAAACGAAAAAGTCGAGAAACCGCGGAAACCTCCGCTTTAAGATCAGGGTTCTCTGGGGGCCAAACCATCACTTTCAGGACTCTTTGTTCTTCTTTACTCTGAAGATATTTTTAAATGACATTGGCTGTATGTTGGGGGTCGTTGTGCTGCTGCAGAATGAATCACACGCCCCCCTGATGGTACGGCATTATGGATAAGTGTCTGTCAGTATTTCTCAGCGTTGAGTTCACCATTGATCTTGACCAAATTTCAATTTACAGAAATACAGCACCAAACTTGCAAGAAACCTCCACAATGCTTCACTGTTGCCTGTGCAGACTTTATTGTACTGCTCTCCAGCTCTTTGGCGAACAAACTACCTCCTGCTATAGCCAAACATTTCAAATGGTGACTCATGAGTCCATAGAACCTACTGCCATTTTCGGCACCCAACTTCCTATGTTTTCATGCATAGTTGAGTCGCCTAGCCTTGTTTCCATGTCGGAGGTATGGCTTTTTGGGTGCAATTTTTCCAAGAAGACCACTTCTGGTCAGACTTCTCCGTACAGTAAATGGGTGTACCTGGATCTCTGATGTCCAAGGGAAGTAAGCGTTACGTGTCTTTCTTCTGCTCCTTTAATTTGCCATGGCGACTACTGCGTCAATGGTCATCAACGTTGCCCGTTTCTTTGCTCTTCTTCAAAAGAGCTTGAACAGCACATCTTGAAACCCCAGTTTTCTTTGAAATCGTTGCCTGGGAGAGAACCTTACCTGATGCAGTATAACTATCCTGTGTCTTGTTGCGGTGCTCAGCCTTGTCATGGTCTATGAACTGGGACATGAAACTGTCTTCCACAACCTAACCTTAGTAGCAGAGTTTGGCTGTTCCTCACCCAGTTTTAAGCCTGCTACGAAGCTGTTTCTGTTTCAGTTAATGACTGTGTAAAATACAATGGGGACCACCTACAGCGAGACCACAGGCAATTATATTTGCTAATCCTTTGCTCTCTGCCTTCCTTTTTAGGCACTGGTACTCACAGTACCCGCTCGCTGGAACCGAAAAGAGTTCCACAAGGGGAGATGACATCACTTCCTCTGCTTGTGTTTACATTACACAAGCAGAGTACAGTCTGTCTTTCGCCAGAACTGATCAGCAGGTCCAGGCCAGAAATCATTGGCCTGGGCCTGTAGACTGATGGTTCTGAAGCAAATTTGATTGCCACAGGGGTGAGCGTGCTTCAGTATGTCACAGTACATGTTGGCATTCATGGTTCCCTAAATGAACTGTAGCTCCCCAGTGCTGGCAGCACTCACGCAGCCCCAGACCATGACACTCCCACCACCATGCTTGACTGTAGGTAAGACACACTTGTCTGTGGTTGCCACTATACACTTGACACCATCTGAACCAAATAAGTTTATCTTGGTCTAATCAGACCACAGAACATGGTTCCAGTAATCCCTTATGCCGTGTACACACGATCGTTTTTTTCATCGGAAAAAAAATGATGGTGTGTGGGCCCCATCTGACTTTTTTCCATCAGTGTAAAAAAAAGAACATGTTTTAAATTTTTCTGATAAAAAAAAAAACAGATAGGAAATTCCGATCGTCTGTGTGGAACTCCAATGGAGAAAAATCCACGCATGCTCAGAATTAAGTCGACGCATGCTCGGAAGCATTGAACTTAATTTTTCTCGGCTCGTTGTAGTGTTTTATGTCACTGCGTTTTGGACGGTCGGAATTTAGTCTGATAGTGTGTATGCAAGACTGATCAAAGTCGTGTGTACGCGGCATTAGTCTGCTTGTCTTCAGGAAGCTGTTTGCGGGCTTTCTTGTACATCATCTTTAGAATGATGGGATGACAGCCATGCAGACCAATTTGATGCAGTGTGTGGTGTATGGTCTGATCACTGACAGGCTGACCCCGCCACACCTTTAACCTCTGCAGCAATGCTGACAGCACTCATATGTCTATTTCCCAAAGGCAACTTCTGGATATGACACTGAGCACAAGCACTTAACTTCTTTGGTTCTATGGTCTTGACCACCGTGGTGCAGCTCAGTTTCATGGCCTTGGCAATCTTCTTATAGCCTAGGCCATCTTTATGTAGAGCACTTATTCTTTTTTTCAGATCCTCAGAGAGTTCTTTGCCATGAGGTTCCATGTTGAACTTCCAGTGACCAGTATGAGAGAGTGATAACACCAAATTTAACACATCCACTCCCCATTCACACCTGAGACCTTGTAACGCTAACGAGTCACATAACAAGGGGGAATGGCTAATTGGGCCAAGTTTGGAAATTTTCACTTAGGGTGTACTCACTTTTGTTGTCAGCAGTTTAGACATTAATGGCTGTGTGTTGAGTTATTTTGAGGGGACAGTAAATGTACACTGCTATACAAGTTGTACACTCACTACTTTACATTGTAGCAAAGTGAAATTTCTTGAGTGTTGCCACATACAAAGATATAATAAAATATTTATAAAAATGTGAGGGGTGTACTCAATTTTGTTAGATACTGTATATTCATATCTAAAGGTTAAGACCATCTTTTGCAATAAATGTACCCACGTTTGCAAAAAAAAAAAATGAGCATTCATAAAAAAAAAAATCAAATAGGATTGGCAACTGTGATTAATGAATCAAAGGTGCAATTGACGAGCTTCTGCAGATTCTTTATCCAGCTCCTTGACCATACCGAGGTACGAACTTCCAGTTACAGAGCTAAAGAAAGTGTCAATGGACTACAACTGCAATGACCACTGCATCTGTGTTTTAATTTCAACTACAAATCTGTCTGGCATGGTGTCAGATGAAACTTGTAGTTTATTCATTCACAGATCCCTGTGAATGAATGATGCGATTGTGAGGGCAGCTTGGCACCATGTTACACCCTAAATATGGGTGAAACATGTAACCTACTTTAAAATGTGGACTGAGTCCCAGGAGAATTCTGGCCAGTAATGGGACTAACACTGTTCTTTGCTTCCTAAGCCTTGGGTAGTGGACAGACTTCAAAGCTATATAAAATGGGGCATGCATTTTAAAGCTGGGTGTCATTCAACCAAAAAGTGTAGCGGCACTACCATGGAGCAAACTTTCTTCTTAAGTCATAAGCCCAAAAATTCAGCTCAAGAATTTTGCAGAGCACTGCTGGAAACTCTTCTGTCAAGTTTTACAATGTTAAGCCTGGTACACACGATCAGATTTTGTGTGGACAAAGCGCAAGACTTTTGTACGAAGCGCGTTGGCCATGAACTTGTCTTGCATACAAACGGCAAAGAATTGTCAAGCAGCAAACACGAAACTACGTGTTTTTTCAGCTCTTTAGGGCCACCTGTTGGGCAACTTCTGCTAATGTTGTGTTATGCTTAGCAAGGCTTCTGAGCATGCGTGTTTGTACTTTTGATTTTTTTCCGAAGGACTTCTATACACACGCTCGGATAATCCAACAACACACATTTTTTGACGGAAAATTTGAAAGCATGCTATCCAACATATGTTGGCGGAAAATCTGACAACAATTGTCCGAAGGAGCATACAAACGGTCGGATTTTCCGACAACAGCCTGTCATCACACAATTCCCGTAGAAAAATCCAATCATGTGTATGGGCCTTTAGTGTTAGAACTTAGCTGCTCAATTACTAGTTTTCACCAATGTATAGCTATTGCTACCCTATTTCCTGTAGATCCTGGGCAATTTTCATTTACATGCCTTTACTCCATGTTCATTTTTTTTTGTCTTTTTAGCCCAAGAAACCCTCATAAAAAAAAAAAAAAGAATCTCTAGAACAATGTTTAACAATATGCAAATTACAGAGAATGCTTTAATCCGGACAATCCTAAATGCCAGACTTCTATAAAAACTTCCTTCCATTGCGTCATTGTAACATCATTGTAAAATAAATTTAGTCTAGCCTCCTTTTGCTATGAAGGATAATTAAATTTGATGAATATGTGCATGATTTTAAAAATGGGTATGAAATCACTACTCTTGCAGGTTCTTTGCCCCTTAGCTGAAGTATCAGAGATTCCAAGAGAGTTACATACAGTCCAACACATAAGGAGTTATTAGAAGACAATGAGTAAACGTAAACTCTAGGAACAAGATGTTCCAGCCCATGATCCAGCCGCCAACCATAAACAACTTAACAAGGCAATGAATTGCTTTTCACACTCTAGTTAGTCTGTTGCCTTAAACCTGAGGTCCCATTAAAAGCCCCAAACAAACCATGGAGTTTCTGGCACAACAAAAAGTCTATTTCATTTAGGAATATAATGAATGCCTTGACTTGATTACAAAATCAACCAGAACATCACAAAATCTGACGTTTCCCAATTTGCATGTGTGTCTCTTCGTTATGGCCATCAATAGAAATCCAGTAATTAAGAAGAAGAAACGAGTCCATTGATTCTGATTCAAGTCCAGTTCCTTTACTCATGTTTCTGGCTTGACTCTTCCGGATGAGTTTATGAATGAAGAAGCTAAAGAAGCTATTCTGTTTACACATTGTTGCCAAATTAAGCACAAGCAAACGGTGATCATATTCCAGTAACGATTAGTCATAAACACAAATTGATAGGCAACGCTTGTTTTTATGTACTCCATTGTGTTTATATGTGTTAATATAAAAAAGGTGTTTTAAGTTTATTAAAGTTAATAAAGTGAAATACCAGTGATGTTGAGAAAAACCTCCAGATCAACTGAACTTTAATACAAAGTTGCAAGAAGTTTAGAGACTGTCGAAGCAGATGCTGATTTAAATGGTAAAATGGGCCACTTCCATGCATCACTGTCTTTTCCTTTAAAGATAACTTGCTTCCCACTGGTGTAATAATCCTACTGGAGTGGCCTATCCAAAAATGTGTGTATGTACACTATATTGTCAAAAGTATTGGGACACCTGTCTTTACAATCACGTGAACTTTAATTGCATCCCAATAATAGTCCGTAAGGTACAATATTGAGTTGGCCCAGCCTTTGCAGCTGTAAGACCTCGTACACACACGACCAAGGAACACGTCGGAAAAGACACATCGTTTTCCTTGACGAGTTCCTTGTTAGGCTTGTCGAGGAACTCGACAAGCTTGCTTTGCGTACACACGGTCAAGACAAAATCTCCTAGTTCTCAAACGCGGTGACGTACAACACATACAATGGCAGGGGAAGTTCGATTCCACAGGCACAACCCTGGGGGCTGCTTTTGCTAATCTCCTGTTACTGCGTGTTAAGTAAAAGTTTGGTAAGAGACTTTTCAGTCTGTTATAATGTGACAAATTAGTTATCTCCATTACAAACGCTACTTTTACCGAAGGTGCGCTCCCGTCTCATACTTTATTCTGAGCATGCGCAGGTTTCTTAGCATACACACGCTCGCGTTTCTTGTCGAAAACCAGCGCGACGAGGAACACGACGAGGAAATTGAGACTCCTGTCGAGGAAAAAGAGAACATGTTCTTTTTTTTCCTCGTCAAGTTCCTCGACAGTTTCCTCGATGAAAAACGTACACACGACCGTTTTCCTCTGCAAAAAAGCTCTCCCACCAAGTTTCTTGATGGATTCTATCGAAGAAAACGGTTGTGTGTACGAGGCCTAACAGCTTCAAATCTTCTGGGAAGGCTGTCCACAAGGTTTAGGAGTGTGTCTATGGGAATATGGGAACTTACAAAGTGATCAGTCTAGTTGCCTTTAACCCTATAGTGTAACCCCCATATTGATTTTGTAATGGACTATAAGGAGTGTGTCTATGGGAATTTTTGACCATTCTTCCAGAAGCACATTTGTGAGGTCAAGCACTGATGTTGAAGGAGAAGGCCTGGCTTGCAGTCTCCTCTCTAAATCATCCCAAAGGTGTTCATCAGGTTGAGGTGCAAGCCACTCAGTTTCCTCTAGCCAAACTCACTCATTCATGTCTTTATGGACCTTTCTTTGTGCACTGGTGCAAATCATTTGGTGGAGGGGGGATTATGGTATGGGGTTGTTTTTCAGGGGTTGGGATTGGCCCTTAAGTTCCAGTGAACTCTTAAGGCATCAGCATACCAAGACATTTTGGACAATTTCATGCTTCCAACTTTGTGGGAACAGTTCCTGTTCAAACATGACTGTGCACCAGTGAACAAACAAGATCCATAAAGACATGGATGAGCGCGTTTGGGGTGGAGGAACTTGACTGGCCTGACCTCAACCCAATAGAACACCTTTGGGATGAATTAGAGCGGAGATTGCGAGCCAAGCCTTCTCATGGGCCTTCCTTCCCAGGCCTCTTGTGGACAGCCTTCCCAGAAGAGTTGAAGTTGTTATAGCTGCAAACGGTGGGCCAACTCAATATTGAATCCTATGGACTAAGACAGGGATGCCATTAAAGTTCATGTGCGTGTAAAGACAAGTGTCCCAAAACTTTTGACAATGTAGTGTATGTATGTATTCTTTCTGGGCATTGAAACCGTTAAAGGTAAACTCCAGGCAAACAGCCAATTACACAAAGTAAAAATACAGTAAATTTGAAAGCTGTTTTATTTGCCTAAGGATTTCTGATTTTGTCTATACACTTATGAGATTCAAACAGCTTTGCCACATGACACAGTCCTGCCTGACAGGGAATGGGGACTGTTTCTTTCTCTGCTAAGTTTTACTTTGACTTACAGGTCTCCTCTACACCCCCAGCCTGTGACTGGATATTGATAAGAGAAGCCGCATACTGATGAGCTCATCTCTTGGTAACTCTGCTCTCTCCTATGAACGAGCTTCTTGCTCTGCAGCTACCTGTATTTGTGCTGCTTCGCTCTCCCTTTTCTTAGCTCCACTACAACGTAAATTGCAAGATGCTGATAGGGAGTTAAATTCACATACTTACACTGCTTACATTTAAAGAAATACATGTAATGATATAGTATTTTTTTTTTACAGAGCTGCAATAATTTGTGACTTTTATATCTGTCTGGAGCTATGCTTTTACCACTTAAGGGCCGCCTCCTGCACACATACGTTGGCAGAATGGCACGGCTGGGCACAAGCCGTACCGTACCCGGTCGCCGCCGGAGTCCCGTGATCGGTCCCCGGAGCTGAAGAACGGGGAGAGCTGTGTGTAAACACAGCTTCCCTGTTCTTCACTGTGGCGCTGTCATTGATCGTCTGTTCCCTGACATAGGGAAAGGCGATCAATAATGTCACACGTCCAGCCCCACCCCCCTACAGTTATAAACACATATGAGGTCACACTTAACCACTAGAGGGCACTGAAGGGGTTAACTCCCAAACTGCAATTGTCATTTTCACAGTAAACAATGCGTTTGTATAATCAAAATGTAATATGCAAATACAGTGCTACCTGATGTGAAAAAAGGTATCAAATGTGATATTAAGCAGCGCTCAAAAGAATCAAATAAAAAAACACACATATAATATTGCTAGACTATTAAGTGAAAAATAATGAGTGATCCACCCTCTATGTGAAACAATATATCAGTGTCAAAAATAGGTGCCAATAATACACCCAAAATAACAGGTTGGCAAAAGGTTTTACTGCGTGTTAGTTAATGTTTGGTGAGAGACGATTCACGCTTTTCAGCCTTGTGCTTGTCAGTCCGTTACAGCGTGACGAATTTGCTATCTACATTACGAATGCTAGTTTTACCAGAAGGAGTTCTCCCATTTCATACTTGATTCTGAACATGCGCATTTTTTTTAAACTCCCTGGCGGTATGATTATTTCAGATTTTAGGTGCTGAAAGCGGTACCATTATTTTGCAAGGAAATTTGGCGTTTTATATTGTAGGCCTGTAATTCTTAGGAATAACTCAATTAAATCTGACCAAACAAGAGTCTAGTAGGCATCCGTTTCAAAAACAAAATTATAATATAATAAATAATTATAAATAATTATAACAAATAATAATATAATTATAATAAAAATGATTCAATAATGTAATCAACTCAAAATCACTGAAATTTGCTCAGTTGCAGAATTGTTGCTGTCATTACTTTTATATTTTTATGATGAATTTCCCCACAAATCGCTATCGCACAATTGTGCAAGTGATTATAATTTATTATCGCTGTTTTCTAGCTGGTCTAAAACCACTTTTGACATAAAGGGACACTTTTGGTTGCTATGGACAATCTACAGTTTGCAGGGAGAAAGAACAGTTTTTATTATATACAAGTACATGTAGGGCACTGGGCAGACCACTAGGGACAAGGGGGTGTGTATTTTTTACATACAGTACTGTGATCTATAAGATGACAGTATACTGTATGTAATGTGTTTGTTTAGTTTTTTTAATTTGGTGCCGTTCTCCGCCCCCGTGCGTCGTAACGTCGCAGGAAAAGAAGATCGGCGGCACACAGGGACACTGTGTGTCGAGCGAGGACTCGCTCGCTCACACAGCGGGGAGGCATAGCAGGATCCGGGGACAAGGTAAGTAACTTTGTCTCTGGCTGCTGTGAGGCGAGCCTGAGTCTGGCTCGGGGATACCGCTTTTGGATAAAAAAATCTTACCCCGAGCCAGACTCTGGAATTCGGGAGTTCACCCGAAAAAAAAAATTCAACATTAGATTGAGGCTAATTTTACTAAGCAGAATCGGGTGTTTTTTTTAAAATGAATGCAGTACTTACTGTTTTAGAGATCGATGTTCTCCGTGGCTTCCGGGTATGATCTTCGGGACTGGGCGTTCCTATTTGATTGACAGCCTTCCGATGGTCGCATACAGCGCGTCACCAGTTGCCGAAAGAAGCCAAACGTCGGTGCGGCTCTATACGGCGCCTGCGCACCGACGTTCGGCTACTTTCGGGAACTCGTGACGCGCTGTATGCGACCGTCGGAAGGCTGTCAATCAAATAGGAACGCCCAGTCCCGCAGCCCATACCGGAAGTGGCGGGAGAACATCGATCTCTAAAACGGTAAGTACTGCATTCATTTTAAAAAAAACACCAGATTCTGCTTTGTAAAATTAGCCTTAATCTAATGTTAAAAATAGATTTTTTGGGTGAACCTCCACTTTAAGCATACACACAAACAATTTTCTCGTCGTAAACCAGTCCGACGACAATCACGATGAGAAAATTGAGACTCCCAACGAGAAAATAGAGAGCAGGTTTTCTTGACGAGAAACCATACACACGAATGGTTTTCTTGGCAAAAAGCTCTGCCAGCAGTTTTCTTGCCAAGAAAACCATGCGTGTGTACGAGGCTTGAGGCTGGGTTCACACCCATGAGAATTGGATGTGGTTTACACCGCATCCAATTTGCAGAACATTTTAAAATCTATTACTTTTAATACGTTTGGTTCTCTTATGTGTTTTGCATTTGCACTCCGCATTGCCTAAAAAACGTGTGTGTTTTCTAGGCAGTGCGGTGTGAATTGCAGGCGCATATTACTCTATGGGAAAGCATCTGATTCGCAGATGTGTTCCATTGTGAACAGGCATTCTCTTCCTCTCCTCACTACACCTCCCCTCTCCCTGCTCAGCTGATCCGCAGCTACAACAGAAAGGAAGCGCTGAACAGCTGCTTTTTCTCTTCGCACAGAGAACGGAGCTGGAATTTGCACTGGACTGGTGTGAATCCAGCCTAAAGCTAAATAGACTGTTCACTTTGAAAGAGAAGTTGCACTTTGCAAGGGTAATTAATCCAGAGTTTAGTGAATAGGGTGAAACCCTGCTGACTACCATCATCCAATCATGTACAAGAAAAAAAGCTTTTTTTTTTCCATTACACATGATTGGGTATTCTTTGCAAAGTGGAATTTCACCAAGTTATGGGGATAATTCACTTACAAAGTGATCAGTCTAGTTGCCTTTAACCCTATAGTGTAACCCCCATATTGATTTTGTAATGGACTATAATGCACTTTAAGCTGTAATATTTAATACTTTTTTTTGTTAGTGAATACTTGCCATGATTTTGTTCAAATATACTGTTTCATATACTAAAAACTAGTTGAAAAGATATAATAACATTTATATCAAATGCCCCTTTTAACCTCCCTGGCGGTATCCCCGAGCGTGACTCGGAGTGGATTTTCGATGCTAGGATCGGTATCCCTGAGTCACGCTCGGGGTAGCTGTGCAGAGTGTGCAGCGGCGCGGCTTACCTGCTCGCTGAATCCACAGACAAGTTACTTACCTTGTCCCTGGATCCAGCGATGCATCCCTGCTGTGTGAGCGAGCGGGACCTCGTGTGCCGCTGATCTCCGTTCCCTGCGACGTTACGACGCACGGGGGCGGAGAGCGGCGCCAAATTCAAAAAAGTAAACAAACACTATACATACAGTATACTGTAATCTTATAGATTACAGTACTGTATGTAAAAAATACACACACCCCTTGTCCCTAGTGGTCTGCCCAGTGCCCTACATGTACTTTTATATAATAAAAACTCTTCTTTCTGCCTGAAAACTGTAGATTGTCCAAAAGTGTCCCTTTATGTCAAAAATGGTTTTAGAGCAGCTAGAAAACAGCGATAATAAATTATAATCACTTGCAGAATTGTGCGATAGCGATTTGTGGGGAAATTCGTCATAAAAAAATAAAAGTGGCAAATTCAGCCCCATCTCGAGTCCAATTCCATTCTCGATGATTTTCAATCTGGATTCCGACCAGGAAGAGGTCCTGAAACCGCCTTGACCAAAGTCCAGGATGATCTACTCTGGGCCCTGGACAGAAATGAGGCTTCGGCCTTGGTATTGCTGGATCTGTCGGCAGCATTCGATACCATCGATCATTCTAGACTGCTTGATCGATTAGGGACTGTGGCAGGCATTGATGGTATAGCATTGGCATGGATGACCTCATTTCTGCTGGACAGGGTTCAGAGAGTAAGGCTGGGACTGCACTGCTCTTCTGATAGTCCCCTGTTCTGTGGAGTCCCTCAAGGGTCGGCGTTATCGCCGCTCCTGTTCAACATCTATCTGAGGCCTCTGCTATATATCATCCGCCGCCACAACCTATCTTTTCATGTCTACGCTGACGACACCCAGTTCTACATTCCTCTGCCCAGGGATGGGGGGGCACAGATAACTCTGGCCACCTGCCTGGAGGAAATTCAAGCCTGGATGGGGGCCAATTATCTTATGCTCAATGGCTCCAAGACTGAGTGCATGGTTTTATGCAATCAGCCATGGTCGGGCGGTTTCCCTACCTGGCCGGACTCGTTTTCATCGGTCCCAGTGCCAGTCACCCAGGTCAGGGATTTGGGAATCATCTTGGATGAGAGATTGACGCTACGACCACAGGTAAACCAGGTGGTGAGTTCTTGTCACTTCCACTTGAAACTCCTGAGGTCGACTTTTCGCTTCATTGAAGAATCGCATAAGATCTCCATGGTCAATGCCATTATTGGAAGTCGATTAGATTATTGTAATGCTTTGTACCTGGGTTTACCTAATAACATCATGCACAAATTACAGCTTATTCAGAATGCCGCTGCGAGGCTACTCACGGGTGTTGGTCGTCGTGACCACATCACGCCATCGCTGAGAGCCCTGCATTGGCTACCCGTGAAGGAACGGGTTCTGTTTAAGACTGGATGCATGGTGCACAGGGCTACCCATGGCAAGGGGCCAGTGTACCTGCAGGAAAAATTCACCAAGTATGTGCCCAACCGTACCTTAAGGTCGGCTAATTTGGAAACTTTGGTGATTCCTAAATTTCGTAAGAAAAAATGCGGAGGGAGGACGAGTGCGGTTCAGGGAGCACAGTTTTGGAACTCCCTGCCTCTAAAATTAAGGCTTGAGAATGATCTTTTTAAGTTCAGGAAGCTTTTAAAAACTGAGCTTTTCAGTCTAGCCTATGGAATTACATAGGTTTTTATAGTTCTTTGATCTGCTATTATTTTAAATTTGATCTGTTCCGCTGCCTGTGTGTGTTTTTTTGGTTGTTGCTGTATTGTTGTTCTCGGCGCATCGAGGCCTACGGGTAACTGACTGCGTTTTGTACTTTTTTGTACTTTTAAGAATTTTAATAAATAAATAAATAAATAAATAAAAGTAATGAAAGCGACAATTCTGCAACTGAGCAAATTTCAGTGATTTTGAGTTGATTACATTATTGAATAATTTTTATTATAATTATATTATTATTTGTTATAATTATTTATAATTATTTATTATATTATAATTTATAAAAAAAATTAAAAAAAAAAAAATCATACCCGGGATGCCTACTAGACTCTTGTTTGGTCAGATTTAAATGAGTTATTCCTAAGAATTGCAGGCCTACAGTATAAAACACCAAATTTCCTTGCAAATAATGGTACCGCTTTTGGTACGTAATTCCAGACAGAATCATACCGCCAGGGAGGTTAAAATCATCACCAATAATGAATTCATTTAAATTAATATTTAGAAAGTAGCATTTTGGTCACCCATGTTTTATGATTCCGTGAGTTCTGGATTAGCTTCTAAAACTAATTATTATTAATGTTTTCAGAGCATATAACAGAAACTTCTACAAGTATTCCCCTTGAAAGAAGAAAAAAAAAGCTGCTTCAAACCCCCGAAGGAATTCATAACTCACTGGTTTTCAAGGGTCTTTGATCAGCTGGAATTTATAAAATATATTTATAAATTACAAAAGCCCCCTTGTAAAAACAACCAAGAGTTCAGCTGAAGTTGTTATTGTAGGAAGAGGTCATTATTTCTGACATAGTCTAACCTATCAGCAATTGACATCATAATCGTCAACTCAATGTATCTCCCATTCTTTGGCTGCTTGAAATTCACAAGAGAAGATAATTACCTTATGAAATTCACATGGAAATTCGACTCCGGCTAAAAGGAGTCTCAGGTGGGTTTCAGCATTTGCTCATGATAAAACAGATCTGCAGTTTTAATTTACCTAATTCGCACGTGATTCATGGATGGCAGTATGCTGAACATAACACGCAACCGAGCAGAACATGGAGAAAGCTATGAGAAATGTTCATTGGAAATGAAAGCATTTAGTGACAAATGTGGAGGGTTGGACAGAAAAGAGACACAAAATAAGATAAAATTATTATCAGTTTTATATTTTATGATTTAGTTTGCCCCATGCTGCTAGCCCTGTTTCCCAAGGCACTGGCTTGCAGGTGTTATTGTTCTTGGTTGCTAAGACCTTGTAGAAGCTGACCTGTCTCCATACACTCTTAAGCTTTGTACACACGATTGGATTTTCCCACGGGAATTGTGTGATGGCAGGCTGTTGTCAGAAAATCCGACCATTTGTATGCTTCATCGGACAATTGTTGTTGGATTTTTCGCCAACAAATGTTGGATAGCATGCTTTAAAATTTTCAGACGACAAATATGTGTTGTCGGATTATCCGATCGTGTGTACAGAAGTCTTTGGGACAAAGCTCCAAAGTACAAACACGCATGCTCAGAAGAAATGCTAGCCATAACACAACATTAGCAGAAGTTGCCCAAAGGGTGGCGCTAAAGAGTTGAAAAACAATGTCGTTTTCTGTTTGTTGGCTGACAATTCTTTGCCGTTTGTATGTAAGACAAGTTCATAGCCAACGCCCTTCGGACAAAAGTCCTATGATTACGCTTTGTCCGTGGAAAATCCGATCGTGTGTACCAGGCTTTGGATTTTTCTTGTTCAGCCCACAGGCTATCAATACATGCTTAACAGTGCAGATGGAGGAATTTCCCCTGCCATCTTCTGTATTCTGAGAGCCAGCATTCATGGCCTTCTGAATACCTGAACGCTGATTTCATCTGACCGGATGCAGTCACTGTTCACCTGACAATTTTCCATTCGGGTCCTTTGATTTTCAGATCAAAGGATGTCGAACTGAGTGGTGCTGACACGTCTACCCAAGAATTGAATTTTGTCCGGTTTATCAAAAAACAGCTTAAAGTGTTACTAAACCCAGGAACCTACATTTACTATATCTGGTCTCCCACAGTACACAGAACATGGAAATGTAATTATTTTAGTAAATATAAACTGCTAAACACTCATTCTTAGCAGTAAGAGCAGTCTTGTGACTTCTATTAGTGTCCAGCCAAGCACTGGTTAAAGCTTGTAGGAGGAGTTTTCTGACTGTCCTATGAGACTCAAGACCCCTGACCCTCTGTCTGGACAGTGCTGATAACATGCATCCTCCCTAGAAAGAAAAACTCTCTAGCAATACACAACAAACTGAGCATGTTCAGCCTGACTACATAGACTCTGTGTTATCAGGAAATTATTAAGGTACAGTGGAAGGAGGGGAGGATCAGAGAAGACAGGATCAACACAGCATTTTTACTCTAATGCTGAGGATTAACCCCTTGGGTTCCACAATGAGTACAGTATAGCAAGCATGCTTTACTGCACATACAGACTGATTTTACTGTTGTGGGTTTAGTAACACTTTAACCACTTCCCGACCACCGCATGTACATATACGTACATGCGGCGATCAGGACCCCCCCCGCTACATGCGGCGGTCGGGATCCCTCGGAGAGCGATCCGGGACGACGGCGCGGCTATTCGTTTATAGCCGCTCCGTCGCGATCGCTCCCCGGAGCTGAAGAACGGGGAGAGCCGTATGTAAACACGGCTTCCCCGTGCTTCACTATGGCGCTGCATCGATCGAGTGATCCCTTATATAGGGAGACTCGATAGATGACGTCATTCCTACAGTCACACCCCCCTACAGTTGTAAACACACACAAAGTGAACACTAAATCCTACAGCGCCCCCTGTGGTTAACTCCCAAACTGCAACTGTAATTTTCACAATAAAGAATGCAATTTAAATGCATTTTTTGCTGTGAAAATGACAATGGTCCCAAAAATGTGTCAAAATTGTCCGAAGTGTCCGCCATAATGTCGCAGTCACAAAAAAATCGCTGATCGCCGCCATTAGTAGTAAAAAAAAAATAATTAATAAAAATGCAATAAAACTATCCCCTATTTTGTAAACGCTATAAATTTTGCGCAAACCAACCGATAAACGCTTATTGCAATTTTTTTTACCAAAAATAGGTAGAAGAATACTAATATACCAGTAAACAAGTTTGTTGAGCAGTCCTTAATCAAGGACACAGTACTAGGAAGGTCCAGGTACAACACGATCCGGCCGTGTAAAAGTACAGTTCATCAATGCTTGATCCAATCAATAGCAATGTAAGTTAAGAAAAATATTGAAAACACAACAATAAAGATAAAAATTAAAATTAAAAATAAAAATGAAGATGGAAATAGTTCAGAAGAAGGAGGCCTTATATCCGAAATTTGAGTGAAAGACAGAAGGTGAGCCGTAACAAAGATCTCATATATGCACCTCTGGTGATCCCAGCAGCTCACCTCAGATCTGGCAAGCTGGACTTAGTCAAACTGGTCCTGATGGATATGGCCCGGGGGTTGGATATCACATACGGGTCTCCATAAAGTATATTACATAAAAAACAGGAAGGGCAAAAACCAAATGGTGTAATATCGTCACAGAGGGGGGTAATGTCTATGATCTTAACCAGTGGAGATGCACTCACATGTGGATGTCAAACTAGGGCTCGTCTCCACGAGCGCCGAGCTCGTCAGTCCCTCCTTCCTCTCCCTTGCTAATTCTCCAAGGTAGCAGGCTAGAAGTCCCGTGTCCCCAATGGCTCGCGGATCAAATCTTAGTGTATATGAGGGTCTCGATGGTGCATGTGGGGTAAAACAGAAGGACAAGCCTAATCGTGTGATATCATAAACATCAACAAGCCCCAGGAATGCCCAGATGGTGATGCACTCACATAAATAATGTAAAAGAAAGGACCTTCCTCCACGAGTGCGGACTCACAATGGATCTGTGCCTCCACCTCTTCCCCTCTGTCTATGGCTCAGGCTGGATGCTCAGATGTCACAGTCATTCATAAAGGGAAAGTGAATAAACAACCATAGCGTAGCCCGGTCAGACGTGAAATATTTATTAAAAACAGGTAAAAAACTCACATTTAAAATCGAAATTCCCGCATCAATCTAACGAGTGGCGAACTCGTATGTCCATTCGTCGGATGCTAGAGTGTGTCAAGCCCTCCAATCCTGATGCGTATCGTCACAGCACGTGACTTCATCAGGGGATCCCCCCTCTGTGACGATATTACACCATTTGGTTTTTACCCTTCCTGTTTTTTATGTAATATACTTTATGGAGACCCGTATGTGATATCCAACCCCGGACCATATCCATCAGGACCAGGTTGACTAAGTCCAGCTTGCCAGATCTGAGGTGAGCTGCTGGGATCACCAGAGGTGCATATATGAGATCTTGGTTACGGCTCACCTTCTGTCTTTCACTCAAATTTCGGATATAAGGCCTCCTTCTTCTGAACTATTTCCATCTTCATTTTTATTTTTAATTTTAATTTTTATCTTTATTGTTGTGTTTTCAATATTTTTCTTAACTTACATCGCTATTGATTGGATCAAGCATTGATGAACTGTACTTTTACACGGCCGGATCGTGTTGTACCTAGACCTTCCTAGTACTGTGTCCTTGATTAAGGACTGCTCAACAAACTTGTTTACTGGTATATTAGTGTCACCCCTTTGGTGGTTTTTCCACCCACTTATGTACAGATATATGTATGTGGTTGTATATGTATACACACATTATTTTGTATAACACTTTACAGCGCAAATATTTCACTTGTTACATTTATCACTTTTGTCTATCGAGGTAGACCTTCTTTTTATTTGCAGCAGTATCCCTATTTTTCACTTGCCCCCTCACTTTAGACAGCGCAGGAGTTCACTTCACTCAGGTAGAAGAATACGTATCGCCCTAAACTGAGGGAAAAAAAATTGTTATATATGTTTTTGGGGGATATTTATTATAGCAAAAAGTAAAAAATATTGCATTTTTTTCAAAATTGTCGCTCTATTTTTGTTTATAGCGCAAAAAATAAAAACCGCAAAGGTGATCAAATACCACCAAAAGAAAGCTCTATTTGTGGGAAAAAAAGGACGCCAATTTTGTTTGGGAGCCACGTCGCACGACCGCGCAATTGTCTGTTAAAGCGACGCAGTGCCGAATTGTAAAAACCCCTTGGGTCATGTAGCAGCATATTGGTCCGGTCCTTAAGTGGTTAAGGCTGCATTCACACCTGAGCGTAGCGTTTTTGGTTGTTTTTTTTTCGGCGTTTTGTCTCGCGTATTCTTCCGTGTTTGCGCGTTTGCATACAGCGGTGTCCGACGTTTTTGTACTTCGAGTTTTTTATTTTAGCCAATGGGAAAAATTATCATCTTTTTATCACTTGTTGCTATATTTGTAGATTTTTTTTATCTTCTGCCTGGGTGAAATGTTCTATTGATTAAAGCGACAAAACGCCGGTAGAAACGCTTGTTGTTGCGCTAGACGCTTGAATTGAGCGTTTCCATTAATTTCTATGGAAAATACAAACGCTCAAAAACGCCCAAACCACCCAATTCGTGCGACGTGTGAACCATCTCCATAGAGAATTCAGGCGAAAAAACGCTCAGGTGTGAATGGGGCCTAAGGGTGTTTTACTGACACTCTATCTGGGCTGTTAGTTTTACTGCAAAATGACTGATTTTACCATCTGCAAAAACGTTCAATTTCACTTATTGAGCTGCTTAGACAAAATTTGCTTTAAAAGAACATAACTCCTGTTTTCTTTATTAAACAGTGTTTTTATTTTTTTTGATTGGGTTTGAATAGTTTATTTTATTTAGTGTTCTTTCCTGGTGTATTTGATCATTATTTGATCACTGTATATCACATATGCATTGTGTTCTAATTATTTATTTTACTGTCCGTTTTTTCCTTTATGTGAAAAAAAACTAAAATAATAAGGAACAGTTTGACCACTTTTAATTTCACCTTTCCTATTGACTCCAACACATTCCTTCACATTTTGCCTAAATCTCCCAATTTTCACCAATATTTTAGGGAAATAAAAACTCAATTTTGCTCATCCCTCTTCCCTAGAATGATAGACTTTGTAAATTTGTAGGATTTCCAGTTCTTCTTTTGTCCATTCTTTTGGATTATATGTAAAAACACACACTTAAGCCAGCCATACATGGTGGGTTCAGCATGGACCAGCTGAATTTCAATTCATGCATGAGCAGGCTGCTTGTACACAAGCAGGCCCGGATTTACTCCCTTTGCCACCCCAAGACCGAGGTCCTTCAATGCCATCCCCCCACACACACACACACACATTATCACATAGGGGGCTTCTGAGCCCCCCCATGTGATAGAATGCTCGTGCAGAGCAAGGAGTGGGTGTATTATTGTTATCTCGTGCAAGGGACGGATCTGCAAGGGGTGGGTTATATGGTGTACATCCATAATACATGTTTCAATGCATTCCCTGTAGCCATTCTGTGGTGAAGGGGTTAAAACATAAGCAAAATAACAATATCCTCTGACAAGTATTGAAAACGGCCATCAACATTTTTATCATCTCTGTCCATCATTTTAAAATGTGCTCTCTTCTGTAGCCATCCACCCCTTGCACGATATAACAGTAATACATCCGCCCCTTGCAGAGCCATCTGCCCCGAACACCATATAACTGTAATAAACCCGCCCCTTGCAGATCCATCCCTTCCACGAGATAACAGTAATACACCCACCCCTTGCTCTGCGTGAGTATGGGGAGCGTGCCGCTGCATTGTGGTGCCCTTTAACAGGTGACTCACAATTATTCATCTTCGGCTAACTTTGGAGGCTCCGTTGTGGTTTGTACTGTGCAAGTGCTGCGCCTGCGCAGTAGAGGGGGGGTGTCATTATCCGCCGGGGGATCTTTTTCGGCAGGAAACCGGCCGGGACCCCATGATTTTTTCCCACCCCGATTGCCGCGGCGCTGCCCCTGCACCCACTGCCGCCCCGAGGCCTGGCCTTGATGGCCTTGTCAGGAATCGGGCCTTGTACACAAGTTGATCTTTCAATCGACTTCTGTACAACCAGTCTGCTGGAAAATGTTCTCTTGATCAACGGGAGCTGGTCAGTATATTCTGAAGGCAGGGAAGTCTCCCCACTGTCAGAATACAATACACAGCGGGAGGGATTCCCCTATCTACATTGAGTGTGTGGATGGGGGGATTGAGACATTTTCTTTCATTTAACCTGCTGGTGCCCCATGTATGACTCATATATGGCCAGCCTAACAGCCTGAATTCTTGTTAAACATTTTCTTAGCTGAACAAAATATTTTGGATAGTCGATAGATTTATCTGTACTACTAATGCATGGAATAGACAGAGGAGACACCGCTCTCCTGACCAGTCACCATGACATTCGAGTAATGTCTCTGCCAACTAACCATACCTTGTTGCTTTTCCCACCGCCCACCCAGGCTTAGTCATGCATGGAGTTTTACTCCTATCTTTAGTCCAGTACAAGATATGTTAATTAAAGGGCAGACACTGGTAAGGTATTTTAATTACTTTGGTAAAAAAAAAAAAATTATATATGATTTGTATGAGTTAATTAAATATATATTATGATGTTACAAGCAGTTGCCATTTTTTGATATAGCACATGAGGTGGTTGAGTGATTTTTATTGATTTTGTTTTATTCAAGTTTGTAGGTTTATGAAGGGACAGGATTTTACAAAGTAAAAATTACTTAATTAGGGTGGTTCAAAAAGAGACAGAAATATTAAATTTTTAAGGTGCTGAGATGTATTCCTCTTAACCTACACCACCGGCTGCAACACTAAAAAAGAAGTGCCCCTCCACGTTTCATTTCTTTCTGAATACCCTCATCATATCTACCATCACACAAAGAAATATAAATGTGGGATTACATCACTTGATGAGGACAGCAGCATATCCCAGTGTCAGTGTAATACTACTTTATTGAACCTGAGAATTTATACACTAGAGCTTCCTTCTTTCCTTTCCCATATGCTCTGATATGTGATATAATAGCAGCATTGCTCCTTGTAACATGCTGTTCTTCCCACAGTGGCATACACGAAGTCAAATGCCTTTTCCAGCAATTAGAGCTGTCTGCAGGGGCTCGTCAGTGACATTCCCAACTAAGAGGTCCATTCATTACATGGAAGTATGGGTAATCTCATACAGCCTGAGCAACCTTATGTCTGCACTGTATAAAGAGGGTATGATTAATTGCTGCTGGTTACAACTGTCCTATTTCTGCTTTATTATATCCATACTGGAGTTAACAAACATGTTGCCATTAAAATTAGAGTATCTAAACAGAAACCATTAACACTTTTTAAATTCCAATCCAATGTCAGAATATCCTCAGATTGCAAAACTTTTCTAATAAATTCTATTAAATGGGAAAGTACAATGAAAAGGCAGTTTTTTTCCTTTCAAGGACTCAGAAATAATATAAGTCCAAGAATATTACATGGCCAGTGGTGAAACTTGTATAGCATATTGCACTTTGTACTTGGAGTCTCCACATGGACTGAGGATGCGAATATGGAAAGATAACCTGAACAAGACCTGAGAGTGTGCCGAATGGTCACGTGGTCAGTATGCCTAAAAGGGGGCATACCCAAGTATGAAATGCATGAATGAAAAGAAATAAAAAAGGGGGAATGGGAGGGTGGGGACAAACGAGAAGGTCCGGCCGTGGGGAAGGAGAAAGGAGGGCGGGTTTATGAACCCCCCGACTCCTCCTACAAATTCAGGCCCGCCTACGGCCGGCCTTCCCATTTGTACTTGGAGTCTCCACATGGACTGAGGATGCGAATATGGAAAGATAACCTGAACAAGACCTGAGAGTGTGCCGAATGGTCACGTGGTCAGTATGCCTAAAAGGGGCCAAAAAAGCAAAGGACACAGGGGTACATGATGAAAATGTTTAATGCAAATGAAAAGACAACCTAATCAGTCAGGTGCATAAAGGCCCGAGCCATCTCAACCTGCGGATCTGGAATATATCTGGCATAGCAACCCGAATTCCACCTCCCCAACTTCCTGATGATGTGGGCCGGGATTCCTTGACGGGATGCTGCCGAGGCTGCCCCAATCCTGAATGAATGACCCGACCAGTTTGCTGGGTTCAACCCCAACCTAGCCCACAATGTGCGGCAATGGCTGGTGAACTGGGCCGTCGTGAGAGGAGCCACCGGGAAAGGGAGCAAGGGACTGTCCATGGGTTTGTTGCCAATCAACATCCTGAGCTGATCTAGCACCATCACAGGACACCACGACCCACCAGTCTCGAAGTACGTCACGTTGGTGCCAGCCCCCACCTGCTGGGTCTTGCAGGCTGTCATAAGCAAATTATAACAGTGTGGATGTCTGGCCAACTGACCGATCGTGAGGACCCGGGAACCAGGACCGGAACGGCAAAATTCGCCTGGCCTGAGGAACCCAAAAAAGGCTAAGTAAATAGCCGCCTTGAGTACCCCACTGAGGAACCTCCCGAACGGTAGCCCATCCAGCAACCCGGACATGCCACGGAAAATGTGCCCTGTGACCGGGAGACGACAAGTGGTAACTGGAGGGCACCTCCTCTGTACACCCCTTAACGCAGCCTTAATGATGTGGGCTGAAAAAGGAGAAGTACGATTGGGATCCTGCAGGGACAGGTGGTGCTGCACCCCGGCGAGGTATGTCCTGATGGTGCCATGAGACAACCTCAGCCGAGTGTGGCAGTGAGTGACAAATGCCAACAAGAAACTGACATCGATGCTGTTGCCACAGGGGTGCAAAGACTGAAAGACCAGGAAGGCCTTCCAGGCCGTGGCGTAAGCCTTCCTGGTGTTGCTTGCCAGAGACGCCCCAACTAAATCTGCCGCTTCGCGCAAGAGGGTGTCTAGTCCAGCATCAGCAGGGAAGCCCGCGGGGATGGTGTGGCCTGTGCATCGGCCTGCGGGACCTGTAGGAAAAAAGAAGGGAAATTGAGCCGAGAAAGGGCATCAGCCGCGCCATTCTCTGCCCCACTGATGAACCTGCACAGGAAATGGAACTTGTGACGCAGGGACAACCAAATTAACCTGCGTACCAAGGACATAATGACCAAGGACCGGGACCTACCCTTGGTGATGATCTCTACGGCCGCCTGGTTGTCCGTGGAGAACACCACTGTCTGCCCTGCCCACGAACCGCCCCACACCCAGGCTGCAGCTACTATGGGGTAGATCTCAAACAAGGCAGATGATTCCGTGAACCCCGGAATGGCCAAAACCTCCTCCGGCCAAGGACCTGCCAACCAATGAGTGCCAAAAATAGCAGCGTAACCCACCGTGGCCGCCGCGTCAGTTCCTACCTGGGGAGAGGAGCAAGACTCCCCAGGAATAAACATGGCGACCCCATTCCAATGTCGGAGGAAATCGTCCCACATGCGGAGGTCAGCCAACGCGGCTGCGTCTAGATTGACCCGTGAGTCTGAATCTGGTGCTGACGGCAGCAAGGCTAACAACCTGGAAATGAAAGATCTACCCTGTGGGATGACGCGCATGGCGAAGTTTAACATGCCCAGAAGAGACAACAACTCCACCCTGGTACAAACCTGAGAGATCGAAAAGGTATGAATACATTCCCTGATCCTGGCGAGTTTGTCAGCCGGGAGCCTGGCTTGCATGGCTTTGGTGTCCAAGATGACCCCCAAAAAGGTGAGAGTCCACGCTGGGCCCTCAAGTTTTTTGGTAGCCAGGGGCACGTTTAGCGCAGAAAAAACAGCCACTAGTTTCTGCAAATCCAAAGGGGTGCGCTGGGGACTCTCGATGAGGAGGAAGTCATCCAGGTAATGGATGACCGCCTGACATCGCTCCTTGTGTACCAGAATCCATTCAAGCGCTTGGGCAAACACATCAAAAAGCCAAGGACTACTTTTGGACCCGAAGGTGAGTCTAGTGGCAAAATAATACAACTCTCTCCACTTGATCCCGTGCCACTGCCAAAGTGACGGCGTGATCGGGAGGAGTTTGAAGGCGTCCGCTATGTCTGCCTTGGACAGCCAGGCGCCTGGCCCTACCTCGATGACTCGCTGGATGGCCTGATCTATTGACGCATACTTGAGGGAAAACTCCTCTGATGGAATTAAGGAATTGAGGCTGGGAACAGCGGAGCAATGAGGGGCGGACAAGTCATAAATTAATCTTTGTTTATTTGAGAATTTCCCCTTGACCAGACCCAACGGGTTGACCCTCCAAGCCTGGAAAGGAGATACAGCGAAAGGGCCAATGACAAAACCTTTGTCCAGTTCAGACTGTAGCAAGGTGTCCACCGCCCTCAAGTCCCCGCAACATGACCTGAGGTTGGGACATTCGAAGGTCTGCAGTGGTAAGGTAATGAACCCGGTGTGAAAGCCCTGAGTAAAACCCTTCACCAAAAAGGGGCCTAGCTCTGTGGATGGGTGAGAGGACAGCCAGTCCTGCAGCAACCCAACGTTGATGTGGCTTAGTCAGCTATTTTTTGACAACCTCAGAGAACAGGTAGATTTCGGATGGGCCCTGAAACATCCTGAGCAGATGTGTAGCAACCGGCACTGACCGTAGTTGCAAACCCCGTGGTTAAAGTTGTTGCAAATAGGGGATTTCCCCAAATACTGAATAGGCCGGCCCAACTTGTCCACAGTGGGTGCCTGTGCTGGTGCTGGGAGTGACCCGGGGAAGGCTCTGGAAGTGCCTGGAAGGGCCGAAGCTTCCGAGTTGGGGCACCAATAAGCCGTGTGGGAAGATGACTGGCAGGTAGCGCAAACTGGTGACCTTAACCCCGCAAAATGGCGACAGAACAGTTCCGTATCCACACGGCTCCAAACTGCCACCACCTGGTGCTGGGCCCACAAAGCGGCTGCTTTGGCGGAAAATGAACGGTGGTAGTCATAGAACGCCGAGCCTCCGAATTTGTGACCCAACTCTACGACAGCGTAGAGATAGTGGTCCAACTCTTCTCTTCTGAGGGGGTTCGCAGAGCAGACCACATCCCTAAACAAGCTGAACGCTAGCACGAACTCGGGGATGGAAAGCTTCCGGTTCAGTCTATGATCCCTGGCTTTGATAATCACAGAAACGTCCCCACAGGCGTAGGACTTGTTGTCAGCCATGTCATGGGTGGCTATCAACAAGGACGCCAGGTTGACGTCCTTCCCATCAAGGATGTCCTTCCTGATGCCTGCCGGGATGAAATGCGCTGGGGTGACGGAAGGGACACCGGGACTGGTACCTGATAGCGGAGGCGCAGGAATCAAGGGAGCCTCAGGGACTACCAGGACCTCCGGAACAGCCGGGACCACTGGGGCAGGAACTGGGCTGGCCTCCAGCACTTCCACCCTGGCCCTCAAGTCCTGAAACGAGCCCGCTAGGGAGTTGAGGGTGGAATGGATTTGCGTCAAGGATGCGGCCATGGCCCGCAGAGTGACCTGTTCCGCGCTGTCTGTACTGGCCGGGGAGGGGAACAAAAGTCTGAACAGCTCAGCTTTGCGAGCCGAAGCCGGGTGGGAAATGCCCCTGCGCCGTAACTCTGCAATCAACCTTGGCACGGTCCAGGCTCTCAAGGTAGGCGTGGAGCCCCGATCTGACCCCCTCACCGACCCCCTAGCTGAAGCAGGGGAACCCGAGACGAACTCCTCGATATCCGCTGCTTGCGACATGCCCTAAAAAAAAAAATGATGAAAAACAAACACCGTGATAGAGCCTTACATAGACCAATGAGGAAAACCCCCGCCTAATCCCCCCCTCCTCCCCACTCTTGAACCCACCTGACCTGGATCGGAACAAACCTAAACCCCCCCTCCCCCCCCACTGGGAGGGCCGAGCCATCTGCCGATGCAGACAAATTAAAAACGAAACACTCAGGCCCCCCCCCTCTCGGACCTTGAAACGAGACAGGTCCCACGCTTTAGGAGCTGCTGAGTAACTATATGGGTGACGAAAAGAGGACCCGAACGGGCGAGTAGACTTGCCACTGCTCAAGTCAATTAAAAACGAAGCAACTCAACCCGTTACAACCTAAACGATTTAGGCGACCCTCAGTGGTAGGCAAACCCTTGATGACCGTGGACAGATCAGGTTAAGTTCCCGGAACCCGGCTTACCTTTACCGGAAATCCCACACCTAACAGGAACCTTGCGTCTGGTACCTGTAACAATAGACGTAAAAGGACTGAAGTGCGTCAGTCCCCCCTGGACGAACCAGGCACAACGAGTGTGCAGCGAAGTGCCACGTAAGCATGAAAAACGGAGAAGGTGACCCATACCAGCCGGTTGAGGAAAACTTGCCACTGACCAAGTCAATTAAGAACGAGACATCTCAAACCGTACCAGCCCACCGTTTGTGGAAGATGACTACCCAGTGAAACCACGACCCCCCCCCCCCTTTCCTGTGCGACTCCACCCCCCCCCCCAAACCTGCGGAAAACCCACCCCCACCTTCTGCTGGTGACACCTGCGTGCCCGCTGAGTGACGTGGAACCCGCACCCTGCGTGTGAATAATTGCACAAAAGGAACGATATGCCTGACACTCACTGCAAACGGTTTTGACACGACCCCTGTACTTTTACGTGAAACGAGACTGCACGAAAACAGTCCTGGAGCAGAGAAAAAGAAAGAAGAGAAAAACAAACGAAAGCCATGAAGGAAAACGATGGACATGTACCAACCAGACAATATTTGCTGAGAGAGATAACAAACAAAATGTAAACTGAGCCACGATTGGCGTATCAAAAACGTACGAACGCATGCGCTCGGCTGGCTTACCTGGAAAAGGTACTTCGTTCACCTGGAGTGGTTCACCCCCGGGAGACCAGGACCTCAGAGTGACACCCTATAGGGCTCAGTCCCAGCAAAACACTTTCACCAGCTGCAGCTTGGAGGGATGCGGAGGATCAAGAGATAACTCCTAACTGGGACACATGTATGAAAAATTTTTTACCACATGGCGTACATTGACAGAAAAACATCCTGCGCAGGGAATGAAAGGCATGAATTATGGATGAAAAAGGTCTTCCACCGTCAAATGAGAAAAAACCTGCAGAAAACCCCTGGTTACCCTGAGCACAGCAGCGCCCCCCCCCCCCAGGTCTCCTCACTAATCAGGCAGTCAAGGAGCGCCACAGAAAACCCCCCCCCCCCTCCCAACCAAGATCCCCTCATCTCCATGCAGCCAGAGCCAGAGAGCCACAGGACCCCCCCCCCCCCTGACAGCCCCCCCACCCACAGTCTCCTCACCTGCACTACAGCCGGAGAGCCACAGAAAACCCCCCCCCCCCCCCCTTGCCGATGATGTGACACAGCACTCCCCTCGATACCTGACACGTAGCGGCCGAGCGAGGAGAGGGAACAGCCCTGAGCACCTGCCGTTGGCGATCGATGGGGCCGAGAGCGCCGAAGAGCCGAGGAGCCGTGAAGGCTGGGGTCCGTACAAGCCGCCTCTCCGCCGCGTGGAGCCGATGCGTCGACTGCTGATGACGTCACGCCGACGTCACGTGACAAACGAGAAGGTCCGGCCGTGGGGAAGGAGAAAGGAGGGCGGGTTTATGAACCCCCCGACTCCTCCTACAAATTCAGGCCCGCCTACGGCCGGCCTTCCCATAAGTCCAAGAATATTACATGGCCAGTGGTGAAACTTGTATAGCATATTGCCTTGTTGTCTTCCTATTATATTGCCACCTTCCAGAAAGCCATTTGGCTTTACCTATTCTGCAGTGTAGGAGTAGAATCATCAGCAGCATACCCTACTGAAAGCAGAAAGAAGACCCTACTCTACAAAGCAAGGTCCACTTATTACACCAGTTTCCTAACACGGTTAATCACTAGACATGTGCGTTCCCGTTCGTAACAAATGGATTTTCGTACGAATTTGTTTTCGTACATTCGGATCAATTCGAACATCCGAAAAGCTGAAAGAACCAAAATACCAAAATTACGGAATTACGAATAAGCAAAATAACGAACAAGCGAAAATACGAATGTACGATTGGACAATCTTACTAAAATACGAAACACAGAAACAGCAAAAGAACGAAAATGACATCTATAACGAATGATTTGCATTCCGTATTTTAAATCCTTTGTCTGTTCGTACTTTCATTCGTATGTTCGTATTTTCATTTGTGTGTTTTGTAAAACAGTTTCTTTTTCTGTTCGTAAATTTGTGTACTTGTATCGTTCTTTCGAATGGGCACTGAGCAGTGTAGTTAGTGAGTGATTATCTTACTTAATATCTTAGCCAATCAGCTTATCTCTTTTGTGCTGAGTCACATTGGACAGTGTAAAGCCTCGTACACACAATCGGACTTCAAGCAAACTTTTCCGTGGATTTTTGTCCGAAGGGAGTTGGCTGGACTTTTGAAACAGAAAAAGTTTGTCCGATGGAACGTGCACACGGTCGGATTTTTTGGAAAACACTCATTTTGAAGTTTGTTGGCAAAAATTCTAACCGTGTGTACGGGGCTTAAGAGAAAGTCTATCTTACTATGGATTAGCCGTCTAAACGAAAATAAAACTGTTACGAAAACACAAACGGGTCCGAATAGGAAAACTTGTGTCTTCCGAAATACGAACGGGTCTGAATAGGAAAACTTGTGTCTTACGAAATACGAACGGGTCCGAATAGGAAAACTTGCGTCTTACGAAATTACGAATCCTTACAAACCTACGGAACGAGACGAAACAAAACAAAAAAAAAATGTTTTTGTTGTGCACATGTCTATTAATCACTGCAGGTTTTACCTAAACTTTTAGCACTATGTCTTTCCCTTTTGGTTTCTACATCATCTCTCCCAGGATGTGTTTCTTTCCTTCCTTTCTTTCTTTCTTTCTTTCTTTCTTTCTTTCTTTCTTTCTTTCTTTCTTTCTTTCTTTCTTTCTTTCTTTCTTTCTTTCTTTCTCATACCTGGTTGTTTTTTGAGTATTTGTTCTTTCATTCATGCTTAGTTTTTCCCTTCATCTGACCTGGTGTATTGGTGTATGGGTTTTTCACACTTCTTATTAATAATATTATACATTCAATAGATACTGCTGATTTTAATCCACAGAAGTCTTAGCTCACTGTCACCTATACTTGCACATTGTCTTTGGGGAATCCACAGTGCTCCTGGCTTGTCCATGTGTCTCTACCTCAGCTCCCATGCCAGACATCTCAAGGAGCTCCAATCCTCTGTTTATATCTATGCAATTGACATGAGTATTTTTAGGGATGTCCATTCTGTCCCTTATACCCATTACTACCCCCTTTTATTTAGCTACAATATTATACCATATGATTATGTCTCTTTATTGATCATCATTGCATTAGCCCCTGAAAAGTTGGTATACCCCAGCGAAACACGTCATGCCTATATAAATGGATGATGTCCATACAGATGATTGCATATGTTTTTTTTACATTGTTCTACTCAAGACTTTTAAATACCATCCAGACGTTCCAGTGACCTATGTTTTGTAGGACTTGTCTTTACCCCTGGAGTCCAGCCTGAATTAGCGAACAATCTAAAATATACCAATGACAAACTCTTCTTTTCTTCTTTTTAGGGCACAAGACTTTGAACACCAATTAGGCACTGGATAAAATCCAACTTACAAAATTAGTAGATTTGCCTGACAGACATATAGACATAGACACACATGTACTTACACAAATCCCCTATTAGTATGCATGTCCTGTAAACAACAGCACTTATGACATCATTAGAGAGAAGAACAATGATGAATATTTTTTCCAGGTTCCTTGCTGCCTTGTTGACATGCCGACTGTAATTCAAACTACCAAATTTACTAAAGGCATTTTTCAACTGAATTTTTGTTGGGTAATTTACTAAAGGCATAGAGATGGTTCACTTTTGCCGCGTACACACGATCATTTTTCGGCATGAAAAAAAAACGTTGTTTTTCAGCATGTCCAAAAAACGTTTTTCCAACTTCATCATTAAAAACTACATTGCCCACACACCATCGTTTTAAAAAAATGATGAACAAAGCGCGGTGACGTACAACACGTACGACGGCACTCTAAAGGGGAAGTTCTATTCGCCTTTGGGATGCTTTAGCTGATTCCGTGTTAGTAAAAGACGATTCGCGCTTTTCTGTCTGTTACAGCATGATGAATGTGCTTACTCCATTATGAACGGTAGTTTTACCTGAACGAGCGCTCCCGTCTCATAACTTGCTTCTGAGCATGCGCAGGTTTAAAATGTTGTTTTAGCCCACTCAAGAACATTTTTTACAACCCGAAAAATGACATTTTTTAAAACGACGTTAAAAAATGCAGCATGTTTTTTTTTTTTGGGTAGTTTTTCAGAAGCCGAAAAATGATGTGTAACCCGCACACGATCATTTTAAATGACGTTTTTAAAAACGTTGTTTTTTTCATGCCGAAAAATGATCGTGTGTACGCGCCAAGAGAAAAAATAATATTCAGTGAGCATTGTAAATAAGACAAAGCTGTGTTACCAAAAATCCAGTTTTCCTTTTTATTTCCCTTGCATATGATTGCCTTTCGAGAACAGTTCAAGCTTATTTACTATCACTGACTTTGTTAAAGGGGTTGTAAAGGTTCGTTTTTTATTTTCTAAATAGGTTACTTTAAGCTAGTGCATTGTTGGTTGACTTACCTTTTCCTTTGATTTCCCTTCTAAATGTTTTTTTTCTTTGTCTGAATTTCTAACTTCCTGTTCCTCCTCAGTAAGCTTGCCCACATCATCCGAGCCGTTCTGGCTGGGGGTTAGTCAGCGTGCTCGCCTCCTCCCTTGGGACTACATCTCTGCGGGGAGACACTGTAAAGGAACCTATTTAGAAAATAAAAATCAAATCTTTACAACCCCTTTAAAGCGAAACAAAACTGTACCCAGGGCCACTGATAAGGCAGTACAACCAGTCCTGTTGTACTGGGCCCAAGCCCCATCAGCTAAACAGTGGCCCAAGGCAACTTTATTGATCGTTTCTGCCTAAATTAATACATTTATTTTACTAGACGATACCCTCACTTCTACTTGCTTAATTTACATTTCTCTAGGTCCCATCAGGTTAGCAAAGGGACCCAGGAGGTGAGAGCAGAGGAGGGACTTTGTTTTAATTTTTGGGGGTGTAGTGCTGCTTTTTCACTGCACCCTGGGTGGTTGGGGTAGGTGGGGTACAAGCATGGTTGGGGGGCCATGCTTTCTAACAGCGGCTCTGGCTGTACCCGAGCACCACAAACCAAAAACACAATTTCATTCATTTTTATTATTTAAGGCAAACCCACCCATCCATCCATGTCTCCATGCTTTATAGTGCTGCGGAAAATCACATTGAAAAACACCTCTGTAGCATTTCTTTGTTTTCAAAAAAGCTTTATTAAGAGTATACAAAGCATTACATGTAAGGTACAGGCAAACATATCGCCAAAAATGTATAAACGTTTGTTACAGGTATCAATAGTAACCGAAGCATCCCAAAAAGTGAACACAGAAAGAGGATACTATGTAATGATTCAAGATCCAATTGAAATAAACTGTAACCTGCGAGGTGTACATAGCTTGCCAGGGTTATAGACCAACAGGAAACCGAAGGGACGGTCTTCCCGGGTATTCAAAAAGTAGGTAGAAAACTAGAAAAAAGAGGAAAGAGAAAGAAAGAAGAAGAGGAAAGAGAGAGAAAGGGGAAAAAAAAAAAGACAAACAAAAAAAAAGAAAAGAGACATCAGTCCTGGAGTCTGAAAAGAAACCATGGATTCCATTTGGCATCAAATTTAGGTAACGAGTCATATAAAGTATGATATATTTTTTCAGACAACATCATCTGGTCCAATCTGTTTGGTATTAACGAGAATGGCACAGTATCTTTCTTCCAACAAAGGGCAATAGCCCAAGACATGGCCAGGCAAACTGCATGAATCAACCTGGTCATAGGCCCCCGTACCTCCCCGACCTTATCAAAGAGAAGACATTGTGTGACCTGAAGTTCTACATGTTCGCCTGCTAGAGTGTCAATCAGTTTCAATACTTCAGTCCATGTGGGTTTAAGTTTGGGACAGTCCCAAAATAGGTGGACAAAAGAGCCTGGTATCCCACAACCCCTAAAACATAGGTGGGAAACCTGCGGGAACATGCTGTGGAGGCGAACAGGGGTGTAGTTCCAGCGGGTCATTAGCTTAATCGCCGTTTCTCTAATAGAAAGGGAAAGCGTACATTTTCGCATATTGGACCAGCAGGACTGCCAATCTAAGCCACCAGCGGCCAACTGCAACTCCAATTCCCACTGGGACCTATATCGCAAGCCAGCGGGTCGGAGAGCCGCGATCATCAGAGAATATATCACAGATATTAGTCCCCTGCCCCTAGGAGTAGAGTTACATATGACCTCAAAGCCTGAAGGATGGTCTGAAGGGGGGGTGCCATAATGCGATTGGAAAAAGTGACGGATCTGGAGGTAGTGAAGAAATTCCCCCTCCGGTATCCCGAACTTTAACTGTAGAGTGGCGAAGGGTATGAGTTTGGAGTTATGTAGGAAATCCCGAAGTTTAACCAGACCCAGATCTACCCAGAGCTGAAAAGCCTCAGGGCAGGAGTAGGCTGGGGGGAAACGTGGGTCACCCAAATATGAAGCATTTAAGGGCGGCTGTGAGATCATGTTCAGCTTAAGTTTATAACTATCCCAGAGGAGTAGGGACGAAGCTACTATGAGGTTTTTGGATCTGAGAGTAAACCCTGCAGGGTTAGAGGACCACATGAGGCCAGGGAGGTAAAATGGGAGAATTGAGTCCATTTCGAATCTAACCCAAGGAACTCTGGGGTTACCGATAGTCCATTGGGCCTGTTGGGAAAATCTACTGGATAAATAATAGAGCCAGACCTGGGGAACCCCGAGGCCACCTCCCCTGGAGGAACAGTAGAGAACCTCTCTCGCAAATCTAGGGGGCCTACCTTTCCAAATAAAATTATTAAAAAGGGATTGAATTTTAAGGACATAAGATTTGGGTAGTCTAAGGGGAAGGGATCTAAAAAGGTACATTAGTTTCGGGAGACAGGTCATTTTTATGGCAGTTACTCTGCCCAAAAAGGAGATATGGAGAGGGGCCCAGGTTCTGAGCAATTGTTTAATTTTGGAAACCATTGGGGGAAAATTTGCCTCAAAGAGTTTATGATAGTTGTCAGTAAGGTTGATACCCAAATATGGGAGCGAGTGAACAGCCCAGGAGAATTTAAAGTTATGCCTAAGAAGGTCTAGTTCTGAGTGGGGGTAACCGACTGGGAGAGCACTAGATTTCGAAACATTCACCTCGAGGCCAGAGACCCTAGCAAATTTAGACAAGGTGGTAAATAAGTTGGGCAGGGTGACCAAAGGGTTGGTGATAAACATTAGCACGTCATCCGCATACATGCAGAACTTATATTCTGCACTGCCCTTGTGGTATCCTGAGATATCCGGGTTACGCAACAGTTCAATCGCCAGGGGTTCGAGGGCAAGGGCAAATATAAGGGGGGAGAGGGGGCACCCCTGCCTCGTTCCCCTGCCCAAACCGAAAAAGTCCGAGCTACACCCCGGGATTTTAATACGGGTCTGTGGGTTATTATATAGAGCCAGATAGCCTCGTAGGAACTCCCCAGTGAAGCCCATACGGACCAAAAGGGCCGAAACATAATCCCAGGAGACGCTATCAAATGCCTTTTGTATGTCTAAACTCAACAGGACCACCTTCCTGGAGTACAGATTCGCATCCTGGATTATGTTAGATGCCAGGCGGATGTTATCCGTGATCAGACGGTGGGGAATAAAACCAGCCTGAAAAGGGGATATCAAGGAAGAGATCACACTCGCCAGGCGGTCTGCTAGAATCCTGCTGAAAATTTTGAGATCGTTATTAATGACCGATATGGGCCTGTAGTTTTGGGGAAGGGAGTGATTTTTATTAGGTTTGGGGATAAGGGACATGTTGGCTAACAACATCTCCTCAGGTAGGGGGTGACCTTGTAAAAAGGAGTTAAACAATTGGGCCATTTTGCTCACAAGAATGGGTGCAAATTTTTTAAAGTAAAGAGAGGAAAAACCGTCTGGGCCTGGGGCAGAGCCTAATTTTAGGGCTTTAATTACCGCCAAAACTTCCTCTTGTGAGATCGGGGAGTTTAGTTTCTCTCTCTGGGAAGGGGATAAAGAGGGTACTGGGATTGCATCCAACCAGGCCAGATCCCCAACCGAGGGATTCGTCGGGGACCTCGACAGGAGGGAGGAGTAAAAATTTGTGAAAACCTTTAGAACCTCCTGGGGGTGCGAGGTCGTCAGGCCAGAGCCCGTGCTGAGTTTATATACATGGGGGGGAGCGGTGAGGCGGTTTAGCCTTCTGGCCAACATAGCCGAAGGGGAACTGCCATGTAAAATGAATTTCGCCCTTGCCCACCTCAGAGCCTTCTCGGCCTTGGAGGTGAGCAAAGTGTCCAGCTCCAGGCGTTTTTTATCTATCTCAACCCTGACAGAATCTAGGGAAAGTTTATTAGCGTTCTTGTATAGGGAGTCTAGTTCTGAAGTGAGGTCCAGAATACGCTGCCTGTTGGCTCTATTACGGGCCGAGGCTAGTTCAATCAACTTGCCCCGTATGACCGCTTTATGAGCGGTCCAAATCACCGCTATCGGGGTTTCGGGAAGGGAGTTAAGCTCAAAGTACTGATCTAGTGATGATTGAACAGTACCCAGGACCGCTGCATCCGAAAGGAGGGATTCATTCAGTCGCCAGGCAAACGGCATAGGGGCGAGACCAATAAAATCTGTGTCAAAACATGTGATCTGGTGGTCAGACCAGGCACAAGGGAGTATTGAGGCATCCTTGGAGTTAGCCAGAATAATGGGAGTAACAAAAATATAGTCCAACCTGGCTGAACTCTTATGGGGGTGTGAAAAAAAAGTGAACTCCTTGGTCCCAATGTTGTGGGCCCTCCAGGAGTCAATTAATTGGTGGTCTTTGAGTGCCCGTACCAGCGATTTAGGGAAAGCTCTAGTGGATGCAGAGATTGAGGTCCTATCCAGAGAGGGGTTAGCAACCAGGTTATAATCCCCCCCTACTATCATGTGTGGGGACTGGAATCTAGCCAGACAATCAAAGAAGGTGGTATAAAAGGAGGCAGGAGGGTCATTGGGAGCATAAACACTAGCTATAGTCAATTCTTTGTTGTTCAACAGGCCCTGTATAATGACAAACCTGCTTTCCTTATCCTTGTAAACCTTCTTGACATCAAAGGGTAACGAGGAGTGGAGAAATATGGCTGCCCCCCGGCTCTTAGACGAGTGCAATGTATAGAAAGATTGGGAGAAATGCCTATGAAAAAATTTAGGGTGGGAGGATTCAGAGAAGTGCGTCTCCTGTAGCAATAGTATTTTAGCCTTAATCTGAGAATAGTGAGCAAAAGCTTTCTTCCGCTTAATAGGGGTGTTAAACCCCTTGACATTATGGGAGATGCACTTAATCCCCATCCTGGTGACAGAAGTGAGCTAGCAACTGAATGAAAGGCCCCAGCGGGAACTGAATTGTGTCCCCGCTGCAACCCGGTAGGGGACCATGTGATTGAGCCAGGGGACGCACCACCACCCCCATCCTTATGTACACATAGCAGACAATGCAGGCCTGAAAATACCATATATATACAAGAACATAGAGCCAAATGAGAAAAATAGAGCACATATACTGTCCAGAACTGAAAAAAAAAACAACATCCTGAAGAAAAAAGAAAAAAAGATTCGTTGAAAGTAAAAAGAAGAAAAAAAAATCTTTTGGATCAGGTGGAGAGTTCAGACCTGAAAAAAGAAGTAACCAAAAGAGACCTCCAGGTCTCAGGGCCAGCCATAAGTCGAGAGCAACAAGGTCCGGAGCACTCCGGGAAGATAAGGCGATAGACCGGAGCAAAATGAGCAAAGGCATCCAAGTCTCATGGGTGCTCAGGTCCAAAACGGGATGGGACCGACTGTGGCTGGGCGGGGAGGTCATGCAGCGGCTCAAACAGGGGAGCCCGCGGTGCCAGGGCTATAACAAGGTGATGAATACGGTGCACACCAGAAACATAAAAAATTCAATGAAAATAAACAAAAGGGGCACAGCTCTCAGTCATTCACCATACCTCCGGGATCGTACCTGATCCGCCTGCGGTCTCTGCGTGGAGGGGGGGTGTGCCACAGGGGAGATGGACGGGGGGTAGCAGGGAGACGACGAACTGCCTCGGCGGCCAAAAGGCCCAGCTTGACCAGAATTTCTTGGCCTTCGAGAAGGGTAGTAGCCACGTAGGTGGAGCCGTTGTGAGGAATCACTAACTTGAAGGGGAATCCCCATTTGTACCGGATACGTGCAGCCTGGAGCACCGTGGTGACCTCTCTGAGGCCTCTGCGCCTCTCCAAGGTGGCCTGGGAGATGTCAGGGAAGATCTGTATTACCTGGTCATCCAGGGTAATCCGGTTCTGGTTCCGCGCGGCCCTGAGAATATCTTCCTTGACCAGGAAGTCTTTCATGCAGAGAACAACGTCTCTGGGCGGTTTGTCAGCCGGGGGTTTTGGTCGGAGCGCCCTGTGGATCCGGTCGCAGGTAAAAGCAGCCGAATTGCAGTCCGGTAGCAGGGATTTGAAAAGGCGGACCACCGCTGGGATCAGATCCGTAGTCGACTCCGGGATTCCACGTAGACGTAGGTTATTGCGGCGATTGCGATTGTCCAGATCCTCCATTTGGGCTTGAATAAGGGAGAATGCCGAGGCGAGACTTTCATGCTCGCGGCTGAGATCGTTGTAGGCCAGGGCGAGCTCGTCGTGTTTAGTCTCGAGCCTGTCCGTCCTCGTACCCAAGGCCGCAATCTCCTGGGATAGGGTGTTGGAGGTCTTGTGGAGCTCCGTCTGGAACTTGGTAGCCAGCCGAGAATACATTGCCTCCAGGCTGGAGTCCAGATCGATAAATAAACAAATGATAAGCGCTTCAAATAAGTGATCAAATTCACAGTGAAGGATAATACCAGTGATGAGTGCACAAACACAATTAGTGATTAAATGTGATAAATACCAACTAAAATTATGTTCCAAAATTATCACAAAGGATGTGAACCTGGGAAGGTGCAAATGGACCTTGTGCAATTAAATGTCCTTCAGCAATAGATACAAGCAACAATTGATGCAAATAGTGATTCAAAAATAAAATGAATCAAAAAGAAAGAAATAAATGGATGATTCAAAATATGACAGACAGTCTATATGGGATGGATCAGATGGAATCAATTTCTAAATCTCTGCTCTCTTCCCTCAAAAGGTAAGCGGATTATCCTCATAAGTAATGTAGTTCCCTTACCTGCAGGGTACTATATATGAGCATATAGTAATGTCTCCACAGCGTGATGGTCCTGCTCCTCCAAGTGTGGATAACTCCTATTGCTCCAGCTGCTGGGTCTCTCCAGGCTCCGTGATCCAGAATGAGCGGTGGGATGAGGGAGAAAAGAAAAAGTGCCTCCAATGGTGTAGTGGGTTTGAGCTCAATCCAGTTTATTGTTGTAAAAAAGTATATATATATGCAGATACATTCAGCAAAGATGGGCGCATGCAGGTGACAAATTTAAAATTCCCGGGGACGCGGCGTTCTAAGTACCGCCAGACGTCAGGCGGTACTTAGAACGCCGCGTCCCCGGGAATTTTAAATTTGTCACCTGCATGCGCCCATCTTTGCTGAATGTATCTGCATATATATATACTTTTTTACAACAATAAACTGGATTGAGCTCAAACCCACTACACCATTGGAGGCACTTTTTCTTTTCTCCCTCATCCCACCGCTCATTCTGGATCACGGAGCCTGGAGAGACCCAGCAGCTGGAGCAATAGGAGTTATCCACACTTGGAGGAGCAGGACCATCACGCTGTGGAGACATTACTATATGCTCATATATAGTACCCTGCAGGTAAGGGAACTACATTACTTATGAGGATAATCCGCTTACCTTTTGAGGGAAGAGAGCAGAGATTTAGAAATTGATTCCATCTGATCCATCCCATATAGACTGTCTGTCATATTTTGAATCATCCATTTATTTCTTTCTTTTTGATTCATTTTATTTTTGAATCACTATTTGCATCAATTGTTGCTTGTATCTATTGCTGAAGGACATTTAATTGCACAAGGTCCATTTGCACCTTCCCAGGTTCACATCCTTTGTGATAATTTTGGAACATAATTTTAGTTGGTATTTATCACATTTAATCACTAATTGTGTTTGTGCACTCATCACTGGTATTATCCTTCACTGTGAATTTGATCACTTATTTGAAGCGCTTATCATTTGTTTATTTATTGATTTTTATTTTGTGTTATGTGAACACTCCTAGATATAGCGGCCTCAGATTCATTTTATACATCATTATATCACTGCTATATTATCATATTTGCTTACTCACAGTAGCGCACTGAATTTTTTCACTTATTATTCACTGGAGTCCAGATCGGCCTTCGATAGGGCCGGAGCACAAGGTCCCGAGGGCTCCGGATCAAAAAGTTGGGAGGGGAGAGGAGACCTGGAGAGCGAGTCGTCCCCACGTGCAGCGGCGCCATCTTGAGACATGCCGCAGGTCTCCCGGGTGCGGAGTAGGTAGTGGGTCAGGGTCTTCTGAGCTGTGCCCTTGTTCTTCTTCTTCTTGGCGGTCGACATGCACCACAGTCTAGGGGCTCGAGGGGTGATCAGTTTGGCGTTGTAAAAGAAGATTATAGCCCTCCGTGAGCCGGTATAAGCCCTGTAGCTGCGGAGCTATTCCATCAGGCGACCATCCTGTTCAGCGCCGCGCATGCGCCCCCCCTCTGTAGCATTTCTAGCCATGGCCATCTTGCATAAGAACAGCTGATTCATGTAGCATTTCCTGGAATCCATCTGCCCTTTCTGAGAAAGCCCCTCTTCCAGATGAAAGAAAAAAAAGTGCCCATGAAGACTTCTGGGATGTATGCCATAATTTTGGTCTCAGACAGAAACCAGGAGGCAACTGAAAAAATTTAAGCAAACAAAGTTTAACCACTTCCCACTGTCCACCGTCAAATGACAGAGGAGTAATGCAGCTCTCGTTTTGGGTTGATGTCATATGAGAGCGCACCCGAGCAGCTGCTCTTGCATGCCAAGCATGGCAATTGCAGCCACGCTGTGTTGCTAGGACATGGTGCGACCTTGATCTCTGTTAAGAGCCGCTGAGGTGGCTCTTTAACCATGTAATCGGATGTGTCCAATCACAGCCTGTCACATGTAAATGCAGAAGTGCCATAAATCTTCTCTCCTCGCCCCACACTGACAGAATGTGGGGCGAGGAGAGCCGATCAGTGGCATCTCCTCGCAGGGGAGAACAGGATAGGTTATCAGGGCACTGATCATCAGTGCCCTGATTATAGTAAAGCCCCAGCAGTGCCACCAATTAGTGCCCATGAGTGCCACCAATCAGTACTCATAAGTGCCCATCAGTGACACAAATCAATGCCCATTACTGGTGCCAGTCAGTGTTGCCTTTAGTGCCCATCATTGCCTGCTCATCAGTGCTGACCATCAATTCCAATCAGTGGTGCCCATCAGTGCTCATCAGTGCCACCTATAAGTGCCCATCAGTGTGCCATAATAGTGCCTCCTCATCAGTGCCACCTAAGCAGTGCCCATAAGTGCCGCCTCATCAGTGTCCGTAAGTGTCACCTCATCAGTGTTCATCAGTGCCGCCTCATCAGCGCACATCAGTGAACGAGAAGAAATACTTATTTGCAAAATCTACTGACAGAAACTAAAAAAACTTTTTTCTTTTTATTTTTTACTGAAAACTAAAAAAAAAGCTCTATTTGTGTGAAGAAAATTATTAAAAATTAATTTGGGTTTCATTTTAAGGGAACAGCCCTTACTGCTTTGGTAAATCAACCCCAATGTAAATGGAAACTTATAGTAAGATAGATAAAGAATGCTATTAAAATACAATTATGAGCATTGGTAAAATTGAGCCACGCTACAGAAAACACACACTTCTAGTCATCTGAGCATGTCTTCAATCTTGGGATCTTGCGATTAAAGAGTTATATTTTGTTGGACTTCTCCCAAATATTGTCTTTCTGAAATACATTGTTACCTAATCCCTTCAGTACAAGGCTGATACGCCGCATATTTCAGTGGAATCCAAACATTATTTTTATTGGTTAGTGAACCATATGTGAGATGCCAGTGGCTCCATATGAAACGTTAATTGTATAACCACATGTTTTTCTCATGGCTCTCTACATCTTGAAGTGTTTATTTGGTTAATTATTTATGTAGTCCTGTGGTCTACAGTGAGATCCCTGGTTGTACTCACCCTGCAAAGCTGCGGCACTGAGTCCGTGCAGCTTTTTAATGTGGCTAACAGATTGTGCAGTGGGAGCTTTAATTGTGATTACTGCGGCAGGTGTCAGGAGCAATTTGGGAGTCAATTAAAACTGGATCTAGTGCAGAGCTGATGAGGAAAACACAGGTCAACAATTATTCGCATGATGTTCTGACAGAGCCCAGGTTAGGTGCCAGAACAATACATAACAGTAAATTATATAGCTTATAGCTCTTGACTTCAAATGCAAGTATTTGCTTCATTTATTACTGTCATGGTGTGAAGTGCTGGAATAGAGCTACAGAGATATGGCTTTATAGACCTGTATCTAGACAATGATGGGAAGTACATATGGATTCCTTGTTGCTAGATCTTATCTGACAGCAATTTAAAAGTACACTCCAGACCAATTGCAAGTTTAAGAGACCTTGTCAAATCTTTTAAACAATTCGAGATGGCAGGTTCTTGCAGTAGAAGAGATAGTATACCCATCTGTCTGTCAGCCCATGCAGTCATGGCCAAAAATATCGGCACTCCCTTCATTTCAGATAATGCACCACTTCACCCAGAAAATTGTTGCAATTACAAACGTTTAGGTATTCTCATGTTTATTTATTTTGTTTGTATTGGTATGACAAAAAAAGGAGGAATAAAAAGCCAAATGTAACACTTTCCACACAAAACTAGACTGGACAAAATTATTGGCAACTTTAATTTAATATTTGGTAGCACACCTCTTGGAAAAAATAACTGAAACCACCAATGAGTTTCTTACACCTCTTTACTGGAATTTTAAACCACTCTTCTTTCGTTAAATGCTCCTGGTCTCTCAGATTGGAAGGGTTTCTTTTCCCAACTGCTGTTTTGGGATCTCTCCACAGGTGCTTTATGAGATTTAGATCTGGATTCATTGCTGGCCAGTTCAGTACTCTCAAGCGATTTGTCTTAAACCAATACTGGGTAGTCTTCAGATTTCATAATGCCATGCAAACAGTCAAGACATCCAGTGCCTGAAGCAGCAAAGCAACCCCAAAACATCAGTGAACTTCCACCGTGTTTGACTGTAGGAACTGTGGGCCAAATTCTCAAAAAAGCTGCCTAACTTAACTTTCAGCAGTTAAGTTACACAGGCGTTAAATTTCTACCTAAGTGCCCGATCTTCAAAGCCCTTACCTAGAAATTACACGCCGTGTAACTTAAGTGCCTCCGTCGCAAGGCGGTCCTCCTCTCCGGGGGGCGTTTACAATTTAAATGAGGCGCGCTCCCGCGCCGGCCGTACTGCGCATGCGTGTGACGTAATTTTCCCGACGTGCAGCGCGCGAACGTAATTTACGCCGGGCTTTGTGGATTGCGACGGGACAATAAAGTTGCGACGGGTGAAAAAAGAACTACGCGCTGGGAAAAAAAATAAAAAAATGACAGCGTCGCTCGGCATGCATTCCTGAGAGGGAGAACTCCATGCCAATTTTCAAATTAAAAACCGGCATGGGTTCCCCCCCAGGGGCATACCAGGCCCTTAGGTCTGGTATGGGTTGTAAGGAGACCCCCACGTGGGTACCTACCGGAGCATGATGGGACGGTGATGCCTATATAAATGGGATGCAAGGCGCTCTTCCATCATTGCAGTGAGAAGAGGCGTCGAGTCAACATCGGAAGAAGGGAAGAGAAGAGAAGAACATGACGTCACAGAAGACCGCGCTGGCTGCCTGCTAGTAATTGAGCTAACACACGAAGATAGCAGGCAGCCAGCGCTGAAGAAGAAGGCACCGGACAGCTGCAGAAGAACCGGGGTGCGCCGAGTCAACAGCAGAGAGCAGCGAAGATAGAAGAAGACCCCCGGAGAGCGGAGAAGACCCCCCCGGAGAGCGGAGAAGACCCCCGGAGAGCGGAGAAGACCCCCTCCGGAGAGCGGAGAAGACCCCCCCGGAGAGTGGAAGAAGAAGCCCCCCCTGGTATTAGAGCTAAAGAAGACGGGGGGGGCCTCCGGAGCAGACTAATAAATGATTTTAAAAACCCTTGTGTTGTGTGTTTAATAACTATCACTTTGCCTCCAGGTGAATGGGTAGGGGTACGATGTACCCCATATCCATTCACTTAGGGTGGGGGGCCGGTATCTGGGGGCCCCCTTATTTGAGGGGACTCCCAGATTCCGATAAGCCCCGCCCGCAGACCCCGACAACCAACGGCCAGGGTTGTCGGGAAGAGGTCCTGTCCTCATCAACATGGGGACAGGGTGCTCTGGGGTGGGGGCCAGTGTGCCCCCCTGCCCCAGAGCACCCAACCCCCCCATGTTGAGGGCATGCGGCCTGGCACGGCTCAGGAGGGGGGGGGGGCGCTCGCTCGTCCCCACTCCCATTCCTGGCCGGCCGGGTAGCGTGCCTTGGATACGGGTCTGGTATGGATTGTAGGGGGACCCCCTACGTCGATTTTTCGGCGTAGGGGGGGTCTCCTTACAACCCATACCAGACCTAAGGGCCTGGTATGCTCCTGGGGGGGAACCCATGCCGGTTTTGATTTTACAAATTGCCGTCGAGTTCTCCCTCAGGAATGCATACCAAATGCCGTCGCTTGAATGGGCTTTTACATGGTGTTACTAACTTTCCACATTGTAAAACCAGCCCTAGTTTTGCGCAAGCAAATCGGAACTTACGCAGAAATCACAATGCTTAAAAGCATTGTGGATCTGCTTAAGTCCTCATTTGCATACGCAAAGCTGCATTTCAATGAGAAATGCCCCCAGCGGCGGATGCGGTACTGCATCCTAAGATCTGACAGTGTAAGTGTCTTACACATGTCAGATCTTCTGCCTAACTTTGGAAAAAGCCTTTTGAGGATCGTTTCCAAAGTTAGGCACAGAGATACGCATGCTGAACAGCAGTTCCGCCTGCGTATCTCTTTTGAGAATTTGGCCCTGTACTCTTTTCTTAAAGGCCTTTCTGAAAACAGTAGAATGATGGGCTTTATCAAAATATTTTGTCTAAATTGAAAAAGGAAAGAGACCCAAAGGCCCGGATTCACAAAGCACTTACACCTATGTATCTCTGCGTAAGTGCAAATATGCGCCGTCGTATCTATGCGCCGAACTCAGAAACTAAGATACGCCTGAAATAAGGCTTCATCCGACCGACGTAACTTGCCTACGCCGGCGTAGAGTGGGCGCATATTTACGCTGGACATGTTTGGCGCTCCCATTGATTTTCTATTCACATATGCAAATGAGGGAGATACGCCGATTCACGAATGTACGTCTGTCCGACGCAGTGCGCGTAAAGTCATACGTCCGGCGTAAAGTTATGCCCCATAAAGGAGGTGTAACTCAGCAGTATCCATGCAAATGGCTGCACCAGGGAACACAAGCCGGCGTATTTTACGTAGGACGTGAATATGACTAGGCGTAGGTTACGTTCACGCCATAGGGAGTGATCCGGCGTATCTTAGGGAGTAGTTCCGACGTGATTCTAAACATGCGCACTGGGATGCGTCCATGGGACGGTGCATGGGCCGTTCATTATACCTATCTGTCTGTCGTGACCCCATCATTTGCATGGGGTCACGCCTCATTTGCATGGCTCACTCCCACTTCCACATATGCTGGCTTACGCCTTGGAAACCCAGCGCAGATTTGGCAGCACTGGCTTTGTGAATCCAGTGCTTGCCTTTCTGCGCTGCGTCGGCGTAGCGTTAAGGAGATTCGCTACGGCGGCATAAATATGCGCCGCTGTATGTGAATCTGGGCCTAAGAATTCTATGGGAAAAGGGATTAGGCAAACAGTGGTCTCCTTATAGGTATACAAAAATGCTTTATTAGGATCAATATTATGAAAAGGTATTATGAAAAGCAGACTACATGGACAATAAAATCATTAAATAACAATGTGGCAATAAACATATAGACATGCCCAGGTCTAGTCGCACAAATTATGTGATAAACCAAATGGTCATAATAGAATACAAACTTAAATAGTGTATGTGGACATGCGATCAAGGGAGACAGCCTTGGACAGGAAACTATCAGTCGTGTCAGCCCCAAATTGGCTATACGAACACACTTCAGACCTCTGTTCCGCTCTATTTCCCAAGATCTACCAAGCATGCAGATAGGCAATTCATGTGGTTATGAACACATAAACGTCCTCCTCTAAAATGCACTGAATGTGGATGGAACGTAGACCAGTCTCTTGTTGTTAGAGAATAAAGTTGTAGGGAGCAGTATGGCTAAAGGGAGCACAGATGGCGGAGAAGCCAACGGGGTCTTTGGCATAGTAGCTGGGTATCTGCTTCATGAGATGAAGATCAATATTAGTCTTTCATGTAACAACTCTCCAGAATGGAGGTAAGGAAAGTTACTCATGGTTAGCAGGTGAAGAGTCACCACGACAGTTAGGAAATGGGTCCTGTGGTGTCCAAAGACGGTGTTGCCGGTTACTGATGTATGAGGTGCTGTGGGATAATCCTCTGTGCTGAGGAGAACCGACTCTGTGAGCTCTCCTGCCTCAATGATTCCATGAGGCACTGTGCTGCATGTGTGATTGACGTGTACAGTACATCTCCTGTGTTTCGATGGGAGCCTAGTCCAGGGAGATTAGTTACAGTGCCATGGGCTGTAAACTTCTTGACAATGTTGCGCACAGTGGACACAGGAACATTAAGATCTCTGGAGATGGACTTATAACCTTGAGATTGTCCATGCTTTTCCACCATTTTTGTTCTCAAATTCTCAGATAATTCTCTGCTGCACTTTCTTTTCTCCATGCTCCCTGTGGAATACAGAGACTACGGATAGGCGAACGGTTCTGCCCGAGCATCAGTTCGGGCTGAACATTTGCCCATTTGGCTGTTTGCTGAACACTCGAATCTGCAGGATGTTTGCCCCGACGATCCTCTCTCCCCCCATGTGAATGAGTATCGGGTACATATTACCCTTACCCATTCACCAAAAAAGTGGCAAAAAGTATTAAACATAAGAGACAGTTTTTGACAAATCCTTTATTAAAAAATAAAAAAAATTGTGACCCTCGATGTAAATCGATCGTCAATCATGCCACCCGCCTACCCAAAAACAATAAAAGAAATAAAGAACACTCACGTGTCCTGGGAGGTCTCCCCCTGACTGTGTCCTCTCTGTTTTGACATTTCTTATATTAGTAAGAGGGGCCACCTAGCTATGTCACCTGGTGGCCCTGCCCCCACGTGACATCACATGCCCAGCATGCACTACTCCATGACATCAGAAGAGGGCAGTGCCACCGATTGACGTAGCTAGGTGGCCCCACCCCTTACCTATATGAGAAATGTTAAAGCACAGAGCAGGCAATCAGCAGGAGGCCTCCCAGGAGGCGGGAGAGTTTTTGACTTTTGTTTAATTTTTCGGGTCGGCGGGTGGCGTGATTGACGATGGATTTACATTGAGGGACAGTACTTTTTCATTTTTTAATAAAGCATTTGTCAAAAACTATCTCTTGTTTTTATTACTTTTTGACACTTTTTTGGAGAATGGATAGGGGTACAATGTACCTGATACTCATTCACATAAGGAGGGTGGGATCTGGGGGCTTGCAAATTCCAATAAGTCCCCCGCCTGCAGACCCTGACAATTACAGCCCAGGGTTGTCGGGTAGAGGCCCTTGTCCCCATCAACATGGATACAAGGTGCTTTGGGGCATGGATTGGATTTTAAGGGGGGAGGGGCCCAAGCTGTTTTTTTACATTTTGGCGTGGGGTACCCCTCCCAATCCATACCAGTCCCAAAGGGACATCCTAATAATAACAAAAGAAATAAACATGAGAATGCCTAAACATTTGTAATTGCAACAAGTGGTACATTATCTGACAGAAATGCAGGGGTGCCAATATTTTTGGCCATGGCTGTATTTCCTACCTTGTCTCCATTCCAGCGCTGGAGATTGTCCGCTTGTATCTTCAGATCCAGAGGTTTAGATAATCCAAGATGATGTATGCTCACAATAAAATACATTATTTAATTGTTTGGGGGGGGGGGGGGGTTAGGTAATACATTTTATAAGTGAACTACTGTATCTGGGTTTATATAGGAGTATATACTATAGAAAACAAACCAATATGTGAAGCAATACAAAACTAGCTTGCTGGTGATGAGGTGTGTTGGTTGTGCACAGCCTGCAGTCTACTATGAAGGATATCTTACCCAGGCACAGCAATATACTATATTCAATCTGTATATTCTTAATACCTTTGAGAAAACAGCCTTGTTCTGGGAAATGTTTCAGGAAAATGACCATCCCACTATAGTTGGACTATCAGTATATTCTGGAAGGAAGAACTATTCCTCTCCTCAGAATACAATCGCTTGATATAATTTTTTTATACTAGGTGCAAATTGGATCATATATAAACCAAACAAAACAACAAATGAATATACAGTGGGGATCGAAAGTTTGGGCACCCCGGGTAAAAATTTGTATTAATGTGCATAACGAAGCCAAGGAAAGATGGAAAAATCTCCAAAAGGCATCAAATTACAGATTAGACATTCTTATAATATGTAAAAAAAAGTTAGATTTTATTTCCATTATTTACACTTTCAAAATTACAGAAAACAAAAAAATGGCGTCTGCAAAAGTTTGGGCACCCTGCAGAGTTAATATCTTGTACTGCCCCCTTTGGCAAGTATCACAGCTTGTAAACGCTTTTTGTAGCCAGCCAAGAGTCTTTCAATTCTTGTTTGAGGTATCTTTGCCCATTCTTCCTTATAAATGTCTTCCAGTTCTTTGAGATTTCTGGGCTGTCTGTCACGCACTGCTCTTTTAAGGTGTATCCATAGATTTTCAATTATGTTGAGGTCAGGAGATTGTGAAGGCCATGGCAAAACCTTCAGTTTATGCCTCTTGATGTAATCCCCTGTGGATTTTGAGGTGTGTTTAGGATCATTATCCATTTGTAGAAGCCATCCTCTCTTTAACTTCAGCTTTTTCACAGATGGCATCAAGTTACCATCCAAAATTTGCTGAAATTTTATTGAATCCATTTTTCCTTCTACTCGTGAAATGTTCCCTGTGCCACTGGCTGCAATACAACCCCAAAGCATGATTGATCCACCCCCATGCTTAACAGTTGGACAGAGGTTCTTTTCATTAAATTCTGTGCCCTTTCTTCTCCAAACGTACCTTTGCTCATTCCGGCCAAAAAGTTATATTTTAACCTCATTGGTCCACAGAACTTGTTTCCAAAATGCATCAGGCTTGTCTATATGTTCATTTGCAAAGTTCAAACACTGATTTTTGTGGTGGGGACGTAGAAGAGGTTTTCTTCTGATGACTCTTCCATGAAGACCATATTTGTACAAGTATCTCTTTATAGTGGAATAGTGTACCACAACTCCAGTGTCTGCCAGATCTTTCTGGAGGGATTGTGCAGTCAAACGTGGGTTTTGAATTGCTTTTCTCACAATCCTGCGAGCTGTTCTGTCTGATATTTTTCTTGGTCTTCCAGATCTTGCTTTAACTTCCACTGTTCCTGATGACTGCCATTTCTTAATTACATTCCAAACAGAGGATATTGACATCTGAAAACGCTTTGCTATCTTCTTATAGCCTTCTCCAGCTTTGTGAGCGTCAACTATTTTCAGTTTCAGTTTTCTAGACAACCGCTTAGAAGAACCCATGGTGCTGATTGTTGGGGCAAGGTCAGATGAGTCTGGGCATTTAAAACCTTTGAGATTGACATCACCTGGTCTTCCCAGACGATGATTGAGAACAATCCATGACACTGGCAGGTCTCAACTTTGCAAAGGGGGCAGTGCATGCTATAAATTCTGCAGGGTGCCCAAACTTTTGCAGACGCCATTTTTTAGTTTTCTGTAATTTTGAAAGTATAAATGATGGAAATAAAATCTAACTTTTTTGGACATATTATAAGAATGTCTAATCTGTAATTTGATGCCTTTTGGAGATTTTTCCATCTTTCCTTGGCTTTGTTATGCACATTAATACAAATTTTTACCTGGGTGCCCAAACTTTCGATCCCCACTGTATATTGAATCTTACTATCCGTTACATGTAATGGCTGCATACGTTTTCCTATTTTAGGCATTGTTCCCTTTATTTTCACTTAGTATTCTTGCAAATACCAAACTTCCTGTACCTTTGTGGCTGTGTTCATTTCTACACTGTATCTAGGGAGGCAGCCTTTGGTTAGCCTTTAGACTAGACTTCAATTATTTCTGGCTTTGTTTATCCCCATTACATAAAAAGGGGGGGGGGGGCACAATGAAATTGGTAGATTAAACCAGAAAGATAACATTGTTTTTGCTTTTAGTTTATTTCACAGGACGTGACTAGTACACTGCATTTCTGGCATAATAAAACAGGTATTTCTGAACTTGATAAAAATGTTCTTAGCCTAAAAAATAAAACCTAACGCAGCCACCATATGTGGACTGGTAAGCTGTAATATATTAGATTTTTGTTCTTGGATTTACTTATACAGTACATTAAAAGTATACTTTTACTATACTATAATACTTTTTATTTGTTAACTTAATTGTTTTTTTTTTATAAATTGATGTTTTATTTGTATGAAATCATTATTAATAAATACATAACTAATATTGGATACAAATCCTAACAGGGCAGTATATGCAAAACAGGAAAGGTGGAGGTGACCTTCTTCAGATTCATTAAGTGGTGCATGAATTGAGCTCCACTTATTCAAGTCTATACACAAAAAAAAAACAGTTTGTTGAGCCTAGGGAAAATAACCATGAGGTTCACCTGCTGGATGCAAGTCATAAATATCAACTTTTCATAGATTCAGAAAGAGTTAGGCCGGCTTATCAGTAGAAATTCAAATTTTTTACGTTGTCTGCGTAAGTCGTCCGTGAATCGGGATTTACGTCATTTACGTCCACGTCGAAATCAATAGGCCCGTGCGGCGTACTTAGCCGCAATGCACACTGGGAAATGTAGGCGCCCGGCGCATGCGCAGTTGATAAAAAACTTCAAAAACGTAAGGTCAAGCCCCATTAACATAAAACACGCCCCCTTACACACATTTGAATTAGGCATGCTAACGCCCGCTCGCTTTAGGCTACGCCACCGTAACTTAGCAGGCAAGTACATTGTGAATCATGTACTTGCCTCGCTAACTTACGGTGGCGTATCCTAAATGCCTTAAGCTTTGCCGCCGCAAAGTTGCGGCAATGTATGTGAATCTAGGCCATAGTATTTAAAGTGGATGTAAACCCCCAAAAAAAAATTATGTCACAATGTACAGTATAAGATTTCCTATCATCTGTGCCCAATCTTGCCACACAGAGTTAATCCAGCTCTGAGCAATCATCTTTTATTGTTCAGTGAAATACAACAGACTTCCAGATAAAAACCAAAGTCCTTGCTTCTGAAAAAAAGTGCACAATTCACATCCCCTCCCCTGTGTTTTGATTAAATGTTTTCAAAATATGGGGTGAGTCACAGTTCAGTGCCATGAGAAAATGCAACAGCCATCAGAATATACATAGAGCTGGAGGGAAGAGGGGAGGGGGGTGTGAATTGAGCACTTTTTACAGAAGCTGTGTATGTCTGCAAGCAGTGCACAAGATATGTAAATAACCTGTCACTCAAGCAAGGACTTTGGTTTTTATCTGGAAGTCTGTTTTATTTCCCTGAACAATAAAAAGAGGATTGCTCAGAGCTGGATTAACTCTGTGTGGCAAGACTGGGCACAGATGATAGGAAATCTTATTCTCTACATTGTGACATCAAAAAAATAATAATTGGGTTTACATCCACTTTAATAATTACCTGACTACAAAAATGAAAAATTTAATGACAAAAATGTTTTACATTCCCTTTAAATAAGAATAATAATTAAAAATAATGCATGCTAATCACTGCAGTAAATAGTACTTATGGTTCAACTGTCTATTTACGAACAGTTTAAATATATTTTGTTTTATAGCAACATATTATTGAATATAAAAATAAAAAATATAAATATAAAATATAATTAAAAAGCAGCACAAAATGCCCTTTCCACAAAGTACAGAACTACAAAATAAATACAAAAGAGCAAAACTGCTCACAACGCTCAGGACATATAGAAACATATAGTGAAAGAAACATGCAACGTGTCATTGCTGAGCCTCTTGTAAAATCTTATTTGCCTGGCTATTCCTGGAAAACATTCAGGTAGAAAATGTAGAAATACTGATTTCCTTATGGCGCTAGTAGCAAGGATGAAAAAAAGAACACTGGCCGGAGGAAGACAACCAACTTTATAGGCTAGTTAAGAGGTTCTCCTGAAGGGGTCGGGGAGGGGGGGCAGACCTGACCCATCGTAGGCTGACATGAGGAAGTCCAGGTTTGAATAGTGTAGGGTAGGTTATAGACGATTGTCTATAGGCCATTGTCACTAAGAAAATAAGTACCGGTAATAGAAAAGCCAAAATGTTATAGTCATCACCAGAATAAGATATGAGGATATAACTTTAAACACCTGTCCTGTTGAGAACTACCTATTTTACTTTACTTTCTGTTGTATTACTAGCATAGGAAGAGAATCTCCCCAAGCGGACACAAACAGCAAACATTAACTGACGGATTCTAGCCATTCCTTAAGCCCCGTATACATGATCGGACCTTTGTCCGATCAAAATCACATCAGAATTCTGATGGAATTCCATCGGAGTAAAGTAGAACATGTTCTCTATCTAAACTCCGATAGAATTCATTGGAATTTCTGATGGAATTACTCCGATGGGGCATACACACGGTCGGAATTTCCGATGGAAAAAGTCCGTCTGACTTTTTCCATCGGAAATTCCGATTGTGTGTACGGGGCTTTACTCTATCCAAGACTAAAAGTTTGTGCAGACATACACTTTTAAATTAGTAAAATAGGGCGTTGAAATAATAAACTTTGAAAATCGTATTTGTTATCTAATTTTTTTTTTTTGATTGATTTCTCTAACTTTGCTTACCAGAACTAGAAGCCAGAGGAAATCTGTACAACAGAGCCACAAAGAGTAAAAACTTAACGCTGCTTGTAATTTGTAACCATTACTAAACGAAAGAAAAAGTTTTGACTAGAATTTCACTTTAAAACTATACAGTATAGGATTTTAAAGCGGTTGTATAGTCCTCAAACGTTATATATATTTTTTTTGTCACCTGCAATGCCCTGTACACACGATAGGTTAGTCTGATGAAAACGGTCTGATGGATTTTTCCATCAGTTATCCGATGAAGCTGACTGATGATCAGTCACGCCTACACACCATTAGTTAAAAAAACGATCATGTCAGAACGCAGTGACGTAAAACACAACGACGTGCTGAAAAAAAATGAAGTTCAATGCTTCCAAGCATGCGTCGACTTGATTCTGAGCATGCATGGATTTTTAACCGATGGACGTACCCACAGACAATCGTTTTTTTCTATAGGTTTTTTATCCATCAGATAATTTTAAAACAAGTTCCTATTTTTTTAACCTATGGATAAATAACCGATCGGGCCCACACATGATCGGTTTGGTCTGATGAAAAAAGTCCATTAGACTGTTTTCATCATACTAACCTATCGTGTGTACGCAGCATAAGGCAAAAGGCATAATGAACTAGTATGCACTGCATACTAGCTCATTATGAAATACTTACCTTTGAATGAGGCATTGGTAACTTACCTGGTCCACACCAAGGGAGATGACATCTTGCCTCGCCGTGTCTTCTGGGTATCGCGGCTCCAGCGCTGTGAGTGGCTGGAGCCGTGATATCGTCACTCCCGCACATGCGCGTGGGAGACTTCTTTCCGGCAAGGTCTGGCATCTGCCGGGCCTTAAGCCGAGAATCCCCTGTGCGCATGCGCCGCTGCAGACAGCAGCTCATTGCAAGGGGAATATCTCCTAAACCCTAAAGGTTTAGGAGATAATTTTTTACCTACAAGGTAAAAGTCCAACAATGAACTATACAACCACTTTAAAGCATCAATTGTATCCTAGTGGAATTGTTCTTATTTTGCTAGTAAATAACTGTCCTTGGTTAACACAAAAAAGTTCACAAAGATGCGTAATAAAATGATATTAATGTTTTCACATGGTAACAAGAATAATCTAAATATTATAGGGCACAGTACAAAATTCTAAATCCTGCACCAACATAAACAACAATAAATAAAATAAATAAACTTCTCTTGCAAAATGGACGATTTTCAGGTTGTGGTTTAAAATATAGATTTATCAAAAAAAATGCACAAAGTTCACAATTTTTTTAATCTTATTTATGCATGGGTCTGAACACCCATGCACTTTTACTAAGTTGAAGAATGCGATTGATAATAAAGTTAGCAGAGCCTCCACACAGGACAGGGCCTTTGTGAACAGAGGGGATTCCCTTACTGGGAAATTAACCAGTAATCAAATCAAAGTAATTTGAAGCAGAAGAACTACTGCCATAAGCATACAGATGCACACCAGTATAGAAAAAATACAAACCAGGAGCTGTTTGGTAGATTGGATCCTCTGATCTTTTGACTCAACTCTGAGAATAACCTCAGCCCCTCGGACTGTTGAGAGCACAAATATAAATATAAATATCCAACAGACAACTTTAATTCAGTTTCAGGAAGTAATAACTAGACTGGTTAGGAAATGAAGAAATGTGTTATATTGTAACGAATGAAAGTAAATACATACATATACATATAGGACCAAGTAGCATATGAGTCAAACACAAATCTCTAGTGAAAAGCAATTACTATATTGTAGCAGGTTGGATTAAGTGGTTAGATTAGTCTATACCTTAGAATGTGCAGATCAGCTTTAAATAAAGGCACAGATAACATTGATAGCAATGGCAATCAGAGCTGTAATACATTTCCTGTGATCAGTTTACTGTTCTGCCTCACTGCAGAGGTTCCCTGTTTTTATAGGCAGATATCTAAAGAGACAGTTCTTTGTCCTTGTTTCTAAGCTGGCTAGCGTTGGAGCCCAGTCTTTATGGTGGTGCACATAAGTACAATCCCATTAAAGTCTGCATGCAGTGGTAAAGGCTGCTAGTCAAATGTCCAGTTCCTATGTGTGCAATCTATGCTAGCAGCAGTATAGCAATCACTGCCGCAACCTTCCACCAGTCCCAGCAGTAGACCAAGTCTTGGCCCAGATACTCAGCTGTCTGCAATTCGTCTGCAGCTGTGCTCAGGCACTCCGGTCACAACACCCTGTCCTCAGTGCTTCAGTCCTCAGTCCACAATTGCAGTTTGTGGCAGGCCAGTGTGCACACTATTGTAGAGGTGCACACTATTTGATCTCCCTGCAGAAAAAAGTAATTTCCTGGGAAAAATACACCTCTTTCTCTGATTGATTTCTACAGCATGGTTCCCATCCAGAATTAAATCTCCCATCATGCAGTATAACTCACTTTAAAGTCTCTTGAGCTCTTCTGCTGCAGTTCTTCCCCTATTGGCTGGAGGCAGACAGTGTCACTAAATACAGTATGGCTCAATTAAAACAGGGAGCAGCTGCAGTGTAGTATCCTAACTTGCTTTCTCTCTAGCCAAGCACCTGGCTACACATACAGTGCCTTGAAAAATGATTCACCCCCCTTGGTTGTTTACCTATTTTGTTACATTACAGCCTGTAGTTCAGTTTTTTTTAATCGGAATTATATGTGATAGATCAGAACACAATAGTCTAAGTTGGTGAAGTAAAATTAGAAAAATATATACATAAAACAATTTTTCAGAAATCAAAAAACTGATAATTGGCATGTGCGTACAGTATGTATTCACCTCCTTTGTTATGAAGCCCATAAAAAGCTCTGGTGCAACCAATTTCCTTCATAAGTTACATAATTAGTGAAATGATGTCCCCCTGTGTGCAATCTAAGTGTCACATGATCTGTTATTACATATATACACACCTTTTTGAAAGGCCCCAGAGGCTGCAACACCTAAGCAAGAGCAACTAATTAAACACTGGCATGAAGACCAAGGAACTCTCCAAACAAGTAAGGGACAATGCTGTTGAGAAGTACAAGTCAGGGTTAGGTTATAAAAAAATATCCAAATCTTTGATGATCCATAGGAGCACCATCAAATCTATTATTATAACCAAATGGAAAGAACATGGCACAACAGCAAACCTGCCAAGAGATGGCCGCACACCAAAACTCACGGACTGGGCAAGGAGGACATTAATCAGAGAGGCAGCAAAGAGACCTAAGGTAACCCTGGAGGAGCTGCAGATTCTGTACATAGGACGACAATAAGCCGTACGCTCCATAGAGTTGGGCTTTATGGCAGAGTGGACAGAAGAAAGCCATTACTTTCAGCAAAAAAAAACAAAATGGCACATTTCAAGTTTGTGAAACGGCATGTGGGAGACTCCCAAAATGTATGGAGGAAGGTGCTCTGGTCTGATGAGACTAAAATTGAACTTTTTAGCCATCAAAGAAAACTCTATGTCTGGCGCAAACCCAACACTTCACATCACCCAAAGAATGCCATCCCCATGGTGGTGGCAGCATCATGCTGTGGGGATGTTTTTCAGCAGTCCGACTTAAAGATTGCGCAAACCATCCAACTTGAAGGAGCTAGAGCAGTTTTACAAGGAGGAATGGGCAAAAATCTCAGTGGTAAGATGTGGCAAGCTCATAGAGACTTATCCCAAGCAACTTGGAGCTGTGATAGCCACAAAAGGTGGCTCTACAAAGTATTGACTAAAGGGGTGAATAGTTATGCACATTGACTTTTTCTGTTATTTTGTCCTATTTGTTGTTTGCTTCTTAATTAAAAAAAACATCTTCAAATTTGTGGGCATGTTCTGTAAATTAAATGATGCAAATCCTCAAACAATCCATGATAATTGCAGGTTGTGAGGCAACAAAACACAAAAAATGCCAAGGGGGTGAATATTTTTGCAAGGCATTGTACATCAAATGTACAAACATATAGTATCAGCAAAGGTCCTTATAGGAGTCCTGGTGGAATTGCACGTATACGGTATACCCAGGTGTCTTTTTGTCAGAGACCTGAAGACAAGCATATATGCAAGCATATAGAATTTAACGTAAGCACCGCGTAAACCATCTAGGTGGACATCATCGTAGTCAGGTACACCATCTCCAATGGTTCATTCAAATATCCAACAAAGCATTATCACAAAGTTTTTTGGCTTTGTTTGAAATCTGTACATGTAGCTTGTCTGTACATGCTAAATTCAACTTGACTAGTTCATCGTAGTTGCATAATGTGTATGTGTGTAGAACGCAATACCAAGATTCCATTTTGAGAGCATTGTGCCACCCAGTATCAGTGTTAGACTTAATAATCTTAAAGGGCATAAATAGTCTACATATACTGTATATCCACAATATTTATTCCCATGGACAGGGGGCATTGCCACAGATGAGAAAACTTTGCAGAGCGCACAGGCTTCAAAGCGGAGTTCCACCCATTTAAAGTCATCAGCTACAAAAAATATAGCTGCTGACTTTTAATTATCAGACACTCACCTGTCCCATGGTCCAGCGATGCAGGCGCACAAATCTTCGTTCCTTTCCCCCTTCTTTCCGCAGCACCAGCATTCTAACTGTGGTGGTGCCCAGCGAGCTGCGCTGCAAGCTGTGAATGGCCAGGCGACCTGTTACGTGTCCCAGAAGATTACAGGGAGGGAGGGGGAGAGGTGAACTTCCTTCTGGAGCTGGGGCACAGTCTATTTGTCCTTAGTTAATCAACCCCAATATGTGCAAACAATGTTGTGATACATTTGCCTATATGTCTCAGTTTACTGCTCCCTGCTAGCCAGGTTATTGATGTGCTAATGTCCCCTCACTATTTCTAAAGGTTAATTGATCTATTGTGTTGTGTGAAGGAGAGCTGGGTTTAAGTGGCTTGTGTTAATTATTCTGATTGCTTCATTGTGGTAATTATGTCTCTATATGCGGGGTCGAGCGGTCTGGTTGATGTATTCAGTACAGGTAGTGCTCAGCGTCATTGATGTCATTGTCTAAAGAAAATGTGTTTCAGCATCGGCCCCGTCGTGTCTACCTATAATCTGTATGGAAGCCCCAGTGTGAGGGGGGCGGAGATTTGTCATTGTAACAGTTTTGGAAATGACATATAAGCTGTGTGTTATAACATTAAAGGCTGTGTTGTTCAAGCAGTAAGCTGGTCTCATGTGTGGCTTTCTGGGCGATTCCAGGGATATCCCTCCTCGTGGAATATTGGGGTGATTTTCGTTATGGGAAGAAGGGAACGTTGACGGGGATATCATACCGATACCGTCACAAATTGGTTGGCAGCAGTGGGATTTTTCCCTTCTATTCCCCTTCACACCCGGATTCCAAGCAGACACTGGAAGAACTACTGGAAGTTCGTGGAAGGATTGCTAGCAACAAAACCAAGCGGGTCATCATAGCAGAATCAATGGAGCTAGACCAGGAGGACGGGATTGCAGCAACGCCAGCAGTACAAGAGATGGAGACACTAGTGATTCAGGAGGAGGAATCGCCAGCCAACAAGCTAATGAGAGAGAAGCTAGCGTGGTTCGGCCCGAACCCAACGCCAGATGTGGTACTGAAAGTGATGGACATGTTAGTAAACGCAGAGCTACAGAAGGCTAAAGAAATAAGAGACGCGGAGCTACAGGAGGCTAAAGAAATAAGGGACGCAGAACTACAGAAGGATAAACAAATAAGAGACGCAGAGCTACAGTTAAAACTGGCAGCAGTCCAACAAGCAGCCGCACCTTCTACGAACAGTGAGTACAGCACAGCAGACGCAAGGAAGATTCCGTTTAGCGCTTTTAAAGCTTTTGATGAAAAGGACTGTGAGATTGATAACTTCCTGGCGGATTTTGAGCGACAATGTAACCTGCAACGAATAGCTAGAGGAGACTGGGTTTCAATATTGTCAGGCAAACTGTCAGGCAAAGCTTCTGATGCTTTCCGGACCGTGCCAGATCAGGATATCCATAGCTACGCCCGGGTTAAAGAAGTGCTCCTGGCTCGTTATGCAGTAACCCCAGAGTCCCACCGACAGAAGTTCAGGGACTCACGCAAAACCACGAAAGACTCTTATGCGGAATGGGCATGCCAATTGTCCCGGTCGGCCTCTAACTGGGCTAACAGCAGCCAGGCCACCACCGCAGAGGACATTTTGCAACTAATGCTCCTGGAGCAATTTTACAATCACATCCAGACGGACGTCAAGGATTGGGTGAGAGATCGCAGGCCCATGACTCTACCAGAGGCCGCGAAGTTGGCGGATGAATATGCAGATACTCGCAAGACGAACCAGGTCACACCACAGGAACAACCTCCACCACAAACGGTGCCCTCACACCCACCAACCGCTAGATACCAACCTCCTAACAGACCGGTGACATCTAGCCCTCGCTATCATCGCCAGGAGGGCAACGAACAACGCTGCTTCCGGTGCAAACAGCTGGGTCACTTCAAGCAGAATTGCCCCATGAATGACAACACCAGGTCAAATTGGTCTCAACCTGGGTACCGCCCACCAGCAGCAGCCCATTGTGTAGACTCGGCTTGGGATCCAAAGGAGCTGGGTCAGGAAGAACCATTGGGCACCCCTTACGAAGCCCTCATGGTACAATCTGTTATTACGGACAACAGGGAACACCATTGTCAGCTGGTCATGGGCGACAGCCCTGAGCCGGAGGGGCCCTGGAGGGAGCTGGGCAGAAAGAGGCACCGCCGGCCACCCTTCAAGAAGAAGAGGTCCTGGAAGCCGTATAACAAGCTGACCTGGGAGGAGAAGAAGCGACTGGAGGAGAGGGAGTCGCAGCGGGCGTCCCAGATGCGTGCCGAGATGTTCGCCAAGGGCCCACCGGTGGCCCCTTACACCACCACCCAGTTCCTGATGATGAAGGACCACGTGGAGAGCCTGCAGGACATGAGCAAGCAGGAGCTGATCCGTGAGTACATAGAGCTGGAGGAGTGCATAAGCCGCATGGAGGAGGAGAACAACCACCTGAGGTCACAGCAGCATGAACTGGAGATGGAGCTGGAGAAGCTCCAAGAGGAGAACCGGCGGCTGCGGAGGGAGCAGGGGGTGGCTGACCTTATGGGGCTCTGATTCCCCTCCCCCCCCCCCCGGAATCTGAGCACCAGTGCTACAGCATTTCAACAAATATAACTTTTTCTTTTTATGAATCTCCTGGGATTGTCACTTCAGAGCCATAACCTGCCCCCTCCCATAGCGGGACACCTAGACGGCGGCGCACAGACCCATTCGCTGTCTTCACACTGACTTCTGGTGACTTTGCAGATCGCACAAAGACTTGGGGACTGACCGGCGTGTGATCTGACGACCCGGTGACATACCTGAGTCTGAAGCAGTTGCCAAGGGAGGTCAGTCATGCCAAACGGAGTTAACCTCTGACTAATAGCTCTGAACCCGTCAACCCTACTGGACCAGGGAAGGTCCAACCGGATTTGCCGGAGCAGGGAGCAAAAGGGGGGCCATTGTGATACATTTGCCTATATGTCTCAGTTTACTGCTCCCTGCTAGCCAGGTTATTGATGTGCTAATGTCCCCTCACTATTTCTAAAGGTTAATTGATCTATTGTGTTGTGTGAAGGAGAGCTGGGTTTAAGTGGCTTGTGTTAATTATTCTGATTGCTTCATTGTGGTAATTATGTCTCTATATGCGGGGTCGAGCGGTCTGGTTGATGTATTCAGTACAGCTAGTGCTCAGCGTCATTGATGTCATTGTCTAAAGAAAATGTGTTTCAGCATCGGCCCCGTCGTGTCTACCTATAATCTGTATGGAAGCCCCAGTGTGAGGGGGGCGGAGATTTGTCATTGTAACAGTTTTGGAAATGACATATAAGCTGTGTGTTATAACATTAAAGACTGTGTTGTTCAAGCAGTAAGCTGGTCTCATGTGTGGCTTTCTGGGCGATTCCAGGGATATCCCTCCTCGTGGAATATTGGGGTGATTTTCGTTATGGGAAGAAGGGAACGTTGACGGGGATATCATACCGATACCGTCACAAATGTGTGGTACACTGACCCTTTAAGAGCACAAGTTATCCGTATGAAACCGGTCTACCAATGTTCCTGTAACATCCTGTCTATGTCCTTTGGCACCTTGACAATAAAGTAACTATTCTACAGAAGTTCTTCATTGCATGGCGTGCGACCAATATTCTTTTTCTTCACTTACTATTGACAGTGGTGAGCCGGGGCCAGCACCCATGAGGAAATCTTTATTCACAGTCTGAGCGGTGTTACACTCTTTCTGGACTTAATTTTTTTATATACAGTACAGACCAAAAGTTTGGACACACCTTCTCATTCAAAGAGTTTTCTTTATTTTCATGACTATAAAAACTGTAGATTCACACTGAAGGCATCAAAACTATGAATTAACACATGTGGAATTATACATAACAAAAAAGTGTGAAACAACTGATAATATATTTCATATTCTAGGTTCTTCAAAGTAGCCACCTTTTGCAGCAGACACATCTCTAGAACTGTTAAGAGGAGACTGTGTGAATCAGGCCTTCATGGTAGAATATCTGCTAGGAAACCACTGCTAAAGAAAGGCAACAAGCAGAAGAGACTTGTTTGGGCTAAAGAACACAAGGAATGGACATTAGACCAGTGGAAATCTGTGCTTTGATCTGATGAGTCCAAACTTGAGATCTTTGGTTCCAACCCCTGTGTCTTTGTGCGACTCAGAAAAGGTGAACGGATGGACTCTACATGCCTGGTTCCCACCGTGAAGCATGGAGGAGGAGGTGTGATGGTGTGGGGGTGCTTTGCTGGTGACACTGTTGGGGATTTATTCAAAATTGAAGGCATACTGAACCAGCATGGCTACCACAGCATCTTGCAGCGGCATGCTATTCCATCCGGTTTGCGTTTAGTTGGACCATCATTTATTTTTCAACAGGACAATGACCCCAAACACACCTCCAGGCTGTGTAAGGGCCATTTGACCAAGAAGGAGAGTGATGGGGTGCTGCGCCAGGTGACTACCTCTTGAAGCTCATCAAGAGAATGCCAAGAGTGTGCCAAGCAGTAATCAAAGCAAAAGGTGGCTACTTTGAAGAACCTAGAATATGAAATATATTTTCAGTTGTTTCACACTTTTTTGTTATGTATAATTCCACATGTGTTAATTCATAGTTTTGATGCCTTCAGTGTGAATCTACAATTTTCATAGTCATGAAAATAATGAATGAGAAGGTGTGTCCAAAATTTTGGTCTGTACTGTATACAGTATATATATATATATATATATATATATATATATATATATATATATATATATATATATATATATATATATATATATATATATATATATGTATATATATATATATATAACAGTAAAATGTGAGGTATACATGAGAGGCATGTAAAGGCATGTAAATCCGACTGACTGGTGGCGGGCGTGATGACATTAGTGCTAAAGTTCCAACTGGAGTTTTTTAATCGCCTACCCACCTTTGCATGTTCCTGCTTTTCCTGCTGCATTATCCATAACATTAAAATAAATACAAATCCAACAGGAAGAGTGTATGCCCCATCATTAAGGCCACAACAGGTACATACTCTGGAACTTTAACACATAGATCTTGGCAATAGAGTCTCAGAGAAATAGAAAATACTGTAACATGGTTTAAAGAAGAGGTCTTACATTTGTTGATGTTGATCGGCTGTTGAGGGAGGAGGTGCGCCCTGTCCAACCTCACAACTAGTCTTAGAAATCACCTAGGAAGATAGGACAAAGAACAGCATGTACTTTGTCCCCTGGGTAACAGACAACATACAAATGAAAGTGAGGTGTGACAGACTTCAACCAGGACAAGGGCTTTTGGACAGGACTAGGGGCAAGCCTCCTACCCACTAATTATGGCCCATGAAGAAAGCAGATCTTCTGTAATGGTGGACAAGCACTTAATGGACACTGAGAGCATGGTTTACTTCTGTTAATAAGGACAATAAAACTTCCCTTCTGGATGAAAATGTATAATATTAAAGGATCACTAAAGGAAACATTTTTTTTTGTTGAAATTAATGTTTACAGGGTATAGAGACATAATAGTTAACTGATTCCTTTTAAAAACGATTAAAAATAGATAACAATCAATCATATAATGTGCCTCTTAGATGCAAAAACGAAACTGAAACTAGTTTAGTCTTTGCATGTTATTTTATGCCTCTGTGCTGGACAGTGCCATAGAGAGTCATGGCTAGGAAAACGAAACTAAACTCTCCCATGACTTTTTTCATAAGGAGCCAGACAACCAGGAAGTGTCCAGAACAGAGTAGTATTACAGCAACATCAGAGCAAAAACGAGCAATGAGGACATGAAACCAGGACTGCAGTAAGGTAAAGGAAGCTATTTAGCTTAAAAAAAAAATCCTTTAGTGACCCTTTAATCCTCCACATGATAATGGTCAGGCCCCGTACACACGGCCGAGGAACTCGACGTGCCAAACACATCGAGTTCCTCGGCCAGTTCAGCCCTGAAGCCGCCGAGGAGCTCGGCGGGCCGAGAGCTCCCATAGAACAACGAGGAAATAGAGAACATGTTCTCTATTTCCTCGACGAGTTCCTCGGCGGCTCCATCGGGCCGAAAGTGTACAGACGACAGAGTTTCTCGGCAGAATCAGGCTCTGACCGAGTTTCTCGCCGAATTCTGCCGAGAAACTCTGTCGTGTGTACGAGGCCTCAGAGGGAATATGGTGGCCCTCCTGGGTTGGAGAGGCTCCTTCACTTGGGACAGAAATTATTGTCAACAATATCCCTTAAGAAATATATGAATATAAAAGAATTCCATGTTTTCAGACTGCTGGAATATTGTAGTTTTCCTCTTAGACTGTTGCCGGATGGTGGGGTTTGTTATGTTTATTGTTAAGAATCTGATCATCTCTTGGAGATGAGATTAATCTTGTGATCACTTTAACTTGTTACCAAATTATTGTGGGATGTTATATGTTTCTTGATTAACTTAAGCCTCGTACACACGATCAGTCAATCCGATGAGAACGGTCTGAAGGACCGTTGTCATCGGTTAACCGATGAAGCTGACTGATGGACCGTCACGCCTACACACCATCGGTTAAAAAAACGATCGTGTCAGAACGCGGTGACGTTAAACACAACGACGTGCTGAAAAAAACGAAGTTCAATGCTTCCAAGCATGCGTCGACTTGATTCTGAGCATGCGTGGATTTTTAACCGATGGTTGTGCCTACTATCGATCGGTTTTGACCTATCGGTTAGGAATCCATCGGTTAAATTTAAAGCAAGTTGGCTTTTTTTTAACCGATGGTTAAATAACCTATGGGGCCCACACACGATCGGTTTTGACCGATGAAAACGGTCCATCAGACCGTTGTCCTCTGGTTAACCTATCGTGTGTACGAGGCCTTACTGTTTAATTAATTTAATGTTTAATTAAAATCATTGTTAGCGGTTACTTGGATTGGTGTTTGAAGTTTGCATTGTCATGCTAATATCCTCAAGAGGGGAATGTCCTCCTGTGGGGAATAAAGTATATGTCTGAGTTTCAGTAAACAGTAAATCTTTTGGTTCTCTCCCAACATCCTCAAGAGGGGAATCTCCTCCTGTGGGATATAAAGTATGTGCCTGAGTTTAAAAAAAAACTATCATTCCTTTGGTTCTATCCCAACATCTTGACTGTGTAAGATGATTGGGGTAAAAAGGGCTGGTATTAACGTTTGGTCTGCTCGGAACGGTTTGGAGGGCAGGAGGCACTGTTTGGTGGAAGGAAGCACCTTTAACGGGGTGCCAAGCGGTTTGATCACATGAGGAGTCTTCTTCTTAGACTGACCCTAAAAACTGAGGATAAGGGCGAGGTTAAGTGTTGCGGTGGCAATAAGTTTAGGGGTTAGTGTGTGTTGTTGCTGTCTCATTGCTTACATTCTGATCAATATTCCTATTGCACACGTTCCTGGTAGATATGGCTCATAAAATAGGTGCTGCAGCGATTACCAGTTGGGTCCTGGAAACATCAAACAAGCGTACATATTCACCAGCACACCATGGATCGGCAATTTTCGTCCAAAAGTTTTAATGAAAAGTGATCACATCACAAGAGAAAATTCAATGTTTCGAAACCACGCAGGACTCCTTCGTCATGCCTGGCGAAGGGGTCCTACGCGGCTAAGAAACGTTGCACTTTCTCTTGTGATGTGATCACTTTTCATTAAAACGAAAATTGCCGACCCATGGAGTGCTGGCGAATATATACGCTTCATTGCTTACATTGAGATTTAGATTTGTTCTCAGTGTGGACAAGTCCACACCAAAATGTCTTGCAGCAGTTTTAAAAAGAGAAACTGACATAGGTAACTAGCTAGCTCTTCACTTTGTATATTCATTACTGAGTTTTGCATTTTGGCTGGAGTTCCTTTTAAACATATTATAAACAAACTTCATTAAACATCAATTTTTCTTTACATCTTAAGGAAACCTGACACTACCAGGTGGAGGGCTTGAGGTAGTCAGTATGAAATGTATCAGATTATATAGAGGTAACGGGATCCTTGTATGTTACCAAGTAGCTATTTTAATTGTTCTGAATTTTAACCTTGCTTCAACTCCTTCCAGCCTCCAGATGGTCATAAACAGTGAGGGAAAGGCATCAGTCACTATTTCTTAAATAAATACCCACTCCCTCTCTCATGGAAATATGAACCAGGAAATGAATAAATGGATATTTTATTTTTGCTTCCATTACTCATGTGATGAAATTCCCGTTCTGACCCTGATTTACGTGGCATCGGGCTATGCATATCTTTTGTTAGCATTGTGCTATGCGATTTTCTGTTCAGTATTCCAAGAAAGAACACACAAACTGGATGGGTGTTCTAGAACCAAAGCTAATGGGCTGAAGCGGGCTGTGACAAAGCAGGAAGATGAAGTGTGATATTCTGCTCCAGGCTCAGCCTATATATTGCTCTTCAATGTATTTCTCCTAATACTGATTTCTAAAAAAAAAATTCAAATACAATGGGCAAGCTTATTTAATGTGGCAAAAGGCTCTGTAAAAGTACAGTGAGTAAAGTAATTATCTATTTAGAATTTGTTTTCTACTGACCTTAAGTGGACAAAAAGCTTAACACTATCTGTTCTTAAAGCGGAGTTCCACCCAAAAGTGGAACTTCCGCTTTAAGCACTCCTCGCCCCCTTACATGCCACAATTGGCATGTCATTTTTTGGGGGGAGTAGTGGGGGCTTCAGTAGGAGTGGGGCTTCCTGTCCCACTTCCTCCTTCCACCCAGGGACCGCCTAGGCGATTCCTCCTGTCGCCTTAGGCGGACCCTCCCTCTAGGCGATCTCCTGGGACACGTGACAGGTCCCAGGAGATCGCCTGTCCACTCCTAGAGCGCAGCGCAGTAGGTGCCCAACCGTGAAGCCGAAAGCTGTCACACACTATGAATGGTGATGCCGGCCGGAGAGGGGGGGAGAGGAGCGGAGCTCCGGGTGGCCACGTCGCTGGACCGTGGACCAGGTAAGTGTCTGTTTATTAAAAGTCAGCAGCTACACTTTTTGTAGCTGCTGATTTTTAATAATCAGTAAAAGGCTGGAACTCCGCTTTAATGTAGAATGTCTACCCCAGCATGAGCGGCTGGTTACTGGTTCCCCTTAATCCTGCGCAGCCAGGCAACATGCATTTCCAATTTGCATCCAGAAATCAGTGTATGGGCTTGTTTTTGTTATTTTATTGGAGAAAACAACTTGGATAGGATATAGGGATTATGGGATGTCCAACTTGACTTGAAGATCAACAGATGAGGACAAACTTCCTTCTCTGTGTAAAAAAAGGGATGAAGATCCTGGACTGTACTCCCTCCAGAATAAACATAGTCTCTATGGATCAGTGGCAACGTTCTTTACAAACTAGGAGCTGTCAGCCATCTTTAGTGAAAAAGCACATAGTTTAAAACTGTATGCAGGAATTTTGTATCTTTTCAGCAGAACCTCTGCCTAAAAAACTGGCAGGCGGACCTGAACAGTCTGCCCGTGTGAAATGGGCCTTACAATACATGCTGCTTGATGAGTAAGAAATCCTTCTTTCCTCCTGCTTCAGCAGGGTGGCTCCTTTCCCTTACAGGGTCCTATTGAGCCACCCTTGCATGTTTGCTACTGGATGGGACTTAAGATAAATATCTTATACTGTGTGCGTCATTTTATATACACACCTTATATGAGAGCCATTGCCCTTCTTCTGCCTTCTACCTCGTCAAAGCTCACTGAGAGATAGCTGCAGGAGACTGTACTATCTGTTATGATCCGTTACACAGTCAATATGCTGCCCAAAAGGAAATTCAGAGAAACTGTGCTTAGGGACCTGAAGCTAGAAGAAAAAAGGGGGGGGACCACCCGAAGGTGTTTGGGACTTTAAATGAGAACACCTCTGTGATGTATCTCCATCCTTGTGTCTTGGACTTTATATGAGATTACATCCATACTATATCTCCATCCCGTATGCGGAAAATTGCAACGAGGGGAATTTGGGACTTTAAATGAAACAGTGGGCTAAATGGGGACAAAGTAATGAAACAAGCCATAGATGAAATGTTCATGTATTGAGAAAATAGAATATTTAGTAAAAACAAATAACTTGTACAAAAGTACAGAACATACATTTCATACATAATACAATAATTGATATAAAAATACATTAAATAAATAACAGTCCGTGACAACATATATAGCCACATAGAGGTTGGGCATAACCACGCAATAGGTGAAGTATAAAATGTAAATAGATCATAGAAGTACTGGTTGATCAGAATGGGTCCCATAAACGCGTATAGCTACATCTTTGTAAGCCCGACGCGGCGTTTCGTGTATATGAAAAACACTCATCAGGGGCGGATGTAGTGGGATATCTGGAATACAGATTTGATTAGTGATCAAGGTATTAAAATTGGATCCACCAAAAAAGAGGTAGTAAGTCAATTCTGGTTACTTACATAGTATGTCAAAGTGGTAATGTAAATACAGTTAAGACCAAACATATGCCCGTCCCGGGACAGAGGTGGCAGACCAGCAGGCAAACAGCAGAGCGCATAAAGCATCCCTCCCAGACAGCACAGCGACCATGGGTAAAGTAAAATTATAGTGTATCCTCATAGTACAGGTAGGTATCTGTAATGAATGAATGAAATAGGTCCATCAAACAGTGACCCACATGGTAAGGGGATAAGGGCATAACAAATACATTAAAATTAACAAAGGATACCTGGAATGCGAGTAGGATGGCCACAGCTAGTGACAGCTGTAAGGCCTGCATAGAAAATGGCCACTGGCTGAAGACCTGGGAAGGTGCTTAAATACGTCCAGCAAATGCACCAAACACCTTCGGGTGGTCCCCCCCCCCTTTGTTCTTATAGTACCAGGGATGGAAACAGTGATCGGCAGCTGGCATGGGTTCACCCCCCAGGAGCATACCAAACACACAACACAAGGGTTTTTAAAATAATTCCGGGGGTCTTCTTCCACTCTCCGGGGGGGGAGAGCGGAAGAAGAAACCCCCCCCGGAGAGTGGAAGAAGACCCCCGGAGAGTGGAAGAAGAAGCCCCCCCTGGTATTAGAGCTAATAAAGAAGACAGGGGGGGCCTCCGGAGCAGAATAATAAATTATTTTAAAAACCCTTGTGTTGTGTGTTTACTAACTTTTACTTTTTGCCTCCAGGTGAATGGGTAGGGGTACGATGTACCCCATATCCATTCACTTAGGGTGGGGGGCCGGTATCTGGGGGCCCCCTTATTTGAGGGGACTCCCAGATTCCGATAAGCCCCCGCCCGCAGACCCCGACAACCAACGGCAAGGGTTGTCGGGAAGAGGTCCTGTCCTCATCAACATGGGGACAGGGTGCTCTGGGGTGGGGGGGCCCGCAGTGCGCCCCCCTGCCCCAGAGCACCCAACCCCCCCATGTTGAGGGCATGCGGCCTGGCACGGCTCAGGAGGGGGGGGGCGCTCGCTCGTCCCCACTCCCTTTCCTGACCGGCCGGGTAGCGTGCTTTGGATACGGGTCTGGTATAGATTGTAGGGGGACCCCCTACGTCGATTTTTCGGCGTGGGGGGGTCTCCTTACAACCCATACCAGACCTAAGGGCCTGGTATGCTCCTGGGGGGGAACCCATGCCGGTTTTGTTTTTACAAATTGCCGTGGAGTTCTCCCTCGGGAATGCATACCAAATGCCGTCGCTTGAATGGGCTTTTACATGGTGTTACTAGTTTACACTTTGTAACACCAGCCCTAGTTTTACACTTGCAAACTAAAACTTACGGCGAAAAAACGAGGCTGAAAAGCTTTGTGGATCGCCTTAAGTGCTAATTTGCATACTAGAAGCGGCATTTCGACTCGAAATGCCCCCAGCAGCGGATGCGGTACTGCATCCTAAGATTCGGCAGTGTAATTCAATTACACATGCCGGATCTTCTGCCTAACTTTGGAAAACTGCTTCTGTGGATCAGTTCCAAAGTTAGGACAAGGGATACGATGGAGTAACAGCAGTTACTCCGTCGTATCTCTTTTGTGGATCTGGCCCCATGTTCTTTCCTGCTATCAGCATGATCCTTCTCAACTTTGCACATGAAGTATGCCAAACTAGATCCCAGTGCCTTTACCAGTAACTCTCTTAGGCCCCGTACACACGTCCGAGAAACTCGACGGGCAAAACACATCGTTTTGCTCGTCGAGTTCCTTGTGAAGCCGCCGAGGATCTCGGCGAGCCAACTTTTCCCATTCACTAACGAGGAAATAGAGAACATGTTTTCTTTTTGGTCCGACGAGATCCTCGTCGGTTTCCTCGGCAAAAAGTGTACACGCGACCGGTTTTCTCGGCAGAATACGTCTCCCGTCGAATTTCTGGCTGAATTCTGCCGAGAAACTCGGTCGTGTGTACGGGGCCTCAGACTGGGTGCTACTATGCAGGGGGTGCCGAGTCAAATTTAGGTACTAGTTGCTGTAAAATGTACTTTTAAATGCAAACAAAGCAAGCATCTGTATTTGTCTTGGCATCAACGTTGTGCAATGCAATGGACACTAGAATTCAGACTGGAACAGGGCAAAGCAGCATGAGGAGCCAATCAACTGTGCTATAGTGGCTATGTGCTGACAAGGGGTATGCTGATTGAAGAAAAGGGAAGAGCGACAAAGAAATTAGTTCATCATTCTCCTTTCATTATCCTGTCATAACCAGGGTCTGGCACCAAATCCAGGAGCTGAAACAATGTAGTGCTGCAGATCATTATCAGAAGTGACCTGTCGCTGCTGAGTTACACAGTGAGGTCTATGTCAGGTCTCCACCTCTGAACACAAGGATATTCAAATTTTTAGCGATTGCAAACCTGTAAAAAAAAATCACTGTCTTGCTTAGGTGCATTCACCCAGTGGGGTCACTAGGTTTGGTGTCACCTGCCCCCCCCCCCCTTATTTTCGGGTAGGCAGCCCAGCATTGGAGCTCATTGGCATGCAATGCGGTGGTCAATAAGGCCTGCAGGCTTGCCTGCTAGCTCTACTGCAGCCAATGATGACGAAAACAGACCAGCAGCAAGCTATTCGATGTGAACCAGCTGATATATATATATATATATATAGATATCTTCCCTTAGTCCAGCAGCACCCCCGCCCCAACTATCCCCCTCCTCCTCCATCAGTCCTTCCTCTCATAACACCAGCTCTGTGCGGCTAAGGAGAAACCGGCCCGCCCCCTTCCCGTCAGCACAGCAGCTCATTTTGGGCTCGGGAGGGTCCGTCCCTATCACAATCCACCACATTCAACAATCCCCCCCCCCCCCCCCCGCCCTGTGCAGCAGCCAGAGAAGGCACGGAGAGTAGATAGTGACAGGCGAATGATCAACAGTGCAAGAGTCAGAGGAGGAAAACACAGGTCAGGCGCGGCATCGGTGTTCCAGCTGCAAAAAAAAAAAACTGTCAACAGAAGCTTTTGCCACCCTCGGGATGGTGTCACCCCTCTAGTGGACCACACCCCCCGCACCCGCCTAGCGACGCCACTGCATTCACCAACCTAATTTGACTTTACCTTAATGTTATACTAACACAACAACATTTTTTCCCTGAATGCGCCTCAGTGTAGCACCAAAAGGGGAATAAAGTTCTCCTAAAGTAAAACACATACATTCAATTTGAGTTTTTACCATTTCAATATGTTAAAAAAAAAGCCTCACTTATGTGATATTTTAATGAGCAGATCAGATTATATTTTGGGGTAAATTATCTAGGGGTGTGGAAATTCCGTAAATGTTGTGTTGGAAAAATTACAAGAAAATGCATTGCATTTGAAGAAGATTCCATATTTCATATTTCTCAGTGTCCTGGCACTGTTATATCTTGTAATAGTTACAGCCTCATTCAATTATGGTCATAGAACATTCCAATGAGCCCATCTCACTGGCGGAAAGTTCAACCACACATCTCTAGGGTTCCACCAAAACATATGAACCTTATAACAATGTTATCCTTAATAATGCTTACATGCCTGTTTTCTTTCACAGTTTGTTTGGTCCCTCTTTGGCAGATGCAGGACGGTGTGTTCAGTATCCACCCACTTTCTCATCTCTGTTACCAGTTATACCTACATCTGACTATGCCAACTAGCATTTTCTTACAGTAAACCTGTCACAAACAGGGGTATTTAAACCAGAGCAGAAGATGAAAAAATACATAAAGGGTGACCTTCAGTGAAAACCACATGTCAACATGATCAGCAGAAACATAGGATATATTTTTTTATCTCAAATGTTCTTGTGAACATTGAGATTTACCTCGTTCCCCTGCTTCTTGCCTTTGTATTGTTCCTTTAAAGGGAATATAAAACAAAACAATAGGCTTCTCTTATTTGGTCCTTTGTGTTCTGTTATTTACATATAAAATATTTTTATTACATCTATTTAATATATTAAAAAAAAAACTTGTTGATCTCACCCAAAATCTTGTGAGCTTATAGTTTTCCATGCTCCCTGTTTGTGTTGACTGATATCCAGGGCCATTTTAAAAGCATTGTGGGCCCCTGGGCAAAGTAATGCAGTGGCGCCCTTACCAGCTTGCCCCAATTTATGCACCTAATTTCAAGAATTGAAGTATAACTATTTTAGATTTTTTTAGATTGTAAGCTCTATTGAGCAGGGCCCTCTGATTCCTCTTGTACCAAATTGTAATGTAACTTGTAATGTCTGCCTTTATTTTGTTAAACGCTGCCTAAACTGTTGGCGCTATATAAAACTTGTATAAAAAAAATAATATTAATAATAAAAAATAGTTGACAGAATTAAAGATATATTTATTAGTACTTTCAATAAAATCATAAACAATAAACATGTCATAAATCAAAGACTAATCAACGCAAAGGGCACAGTACATGGGGGAGGGCATGGTGCAGGGGGGGGGGGGTCAGGAGGGCACAATACTGGGATCAGGATGGCACAGTACAGGTTCCAGGATTTTGCCTAGGGCACCGCCATCTCAGGACAACTTAGTAAAAAGCATGACTGCCCCAGCAGACCCAGGACAGTTGACAAGTATGATGTACTGCAAGATTATCATGGGGCCCCCTGCCCTACTGATATTGGTTACAGTGTTCTTGGCTATCTTCCTTTATGTCAGCCTTTCTTATACTTTTTTTTTTTTAATTCTCATTTTTTTTATTTTAAATAAGAAAGATTAAGGCAGGTAGTGGTTAACCCTGCCCCAGTAGGGATGGTTGAGGTTATTTGTGTTCCCCATTGTTTTTCTTAGCGGGCTTTAATGGATCCGACCCACTGGTTCTGTGCAATATAAAAGTGACAGTGGTCTGTACCCAGCGGGCCAAAGGGGCTGCAAGATATGGAAAGTCTAAGGTTGCTGCTGTTACCGTCACCAGGCTCTGTCCCGTTGGGCAGTTGAAGATGCAGAGTTCAGGATGACAAGTGATGCACGTCTGCTTTCAGGACCCTGCTACTGTGTGAAAAAGCCACTGAGACCACCCCACCACCCCTGCCCTACAAATGTATTAGAGTGATCCTGCACAGGATAGAATTATGTGACCTGAGGCTGCAGTCCAAACCATGGGTCAAGCTTGCTGAGCTGACTGCATTAGTGAGTCAACTTAAGTGGACTTGTAGACCTTAATAAATCTGTATTTTCAATTGTATCAGCAGATCACCAATTTTGTATAACTGAGAATCATAATTTGATCATATACATTATGATCAAATTATGATTCTCAGTTATACAAAATTGGCTATTTCGGAAAATGTTTTTGTCACTTTTATTAATGTTCAATGTTTGAAAATGGTAGTAAGCTAAACTGATTGCTTTTTGACTTTTATAAGTGCAACCCTCTGTATACAGTATCCAAGGCAGCCACTTCTGCAGTACTCCTGTTCTATTTTCTATCGATTCAGCAACAATATTCATACAGCTGTAATGATCCAGAAAAATGGAGGTCAGATATCCGGGGTACTGTAGCTTCCTGGTTTGGCTATTGAAACACCAAGTACAAGAGGTGTTCATGCAAAACAAACTATCACTTGGTCATCATCCTCTAGTACGTGTAGAATGCTTCTCTGTTGAAGACAGAAAGTTATAAAGTCAAGCAGCAAGCAATATTAAAGTGTATGCAATGTCAAACATTTTTTTTAGAGTAGTGAATGGTTAGGGCCTCTGTCTAATTATTTTTGTTTTAGGTCCTATCCCCGAGACACAAGAGTAGGAAATCTGTCCAAAGCAAGAGAAACCCCTATAAGACACTAGTCACCAAAACAGATGTCCCCATTACAAGATCTCCCCTCTATCTTCTGTTTCTGTGACAACTCTACAATTTTGACTTTATAATTTAACATGGTCAATGAAGGTATCTGGTTAGCCTCGGGGTCACAAATGCTCAAATTCCACAATGTATGATCCCAGCTGATTCAGAAGTGGTAAGTGGGTTTGCAAGCTAACCATGACATCTGTTACAGGTTGGGATAGAATGAACCCATTACATTATTGGCCAGAATATAGAGTATCTTTACATAACATGGTTTCAGAAATCGTTGTCCTTACATCCAAATATTCTATGTGATACAGGGTATGTACTATTTGAAAAGGTTATAGATTTGATTTGGTTACTGGTTTCTTTTGCTGACTTTGCTTTTGAGATTTGTCAGTAAACATTAAGTTAATTTGCCTCTCAACTTACTTATAGTTATTCTTCGTATAGAGGGAAAATGCTTGTATCTATTTCATGGGTTGCCAGAGAAGGGATCTTTGGTAGAACACTGTTTTTGGCAGTATAAAGCTTCAATAAATGCAAAATATACTAAATCACAAGACAATTAACTTTTAGATTTGTAAACAGTGTCCTTGAAAATAATACGTTTGGAGAGTATGTTTGAAAAGAATATGTATAAAAAAGAACTGTAATGTCCTTTAAATGCCACAACTGTTTATTGGATATTGGATTATTTTTTTTTTTTTGTAAGTTGTTTGTCAATTAATGCACAAATTCTACAAACACATATTTTCTTTATCGTACATCACGGGACACAGAGCAGCTATAATATTAGTAATTACTATCTGGGTTATACGCCACCTATAGGTGAATGGACAATGGCACACCAAAAAGACAGGAAGTTCCCCTCTATATAACCCTTCCTTCACAGGAAGCACATCATTTTCACCAGTGTCTTCAAGGTGGATGGTCATGGATTACATGTGCTCTTAGAGCATACTTGGAGGTCTGGACGGTTCTATTAAGAATCATGGACATCAATTGGAAACCATTTGAAAAATCTGTCAGCCTAAATGGATGATACCTGAGCCTCATTGGAAGGAGAGAAGATTATTTGAGGCTTTGCCTGTAATGCAGCCTTATGGCACAGGACCCTGCATAATGGGAACCCTGTGCAGGGTTTGTTCTGACCAAGGTGTGTTCCTGCAGGGTGCTTTACAGGTCCAGGGGAGTGGACCCCAGACTAAGGGGGTGCCCAGTCATTTCATGACAAAGCTTGCCATAATGGGTGAGGATTGGACTTGATTATGTACAGAGTCCTGCAGCGGGAATGGTAAGTCTGCATTTGTTTGCAGTTTCCCTTTAAAAAAAAGAGAGAGATCTGACTGTCTGTTCTCCCGGTGGCCACTGGGAGCAGTGTGCTGTTTAATGAATGCAAACAAAAGCAACCATATGAAAAGCGCTATTCGAGGCCAAGTCTTGTGCGGACAGAATAAAAAGGCAAAAATTCAATAAACTGTCAATTTAATGTTGCCATAAAACGATGTACTAAAAACAATTCAAGCCTCCGTTGCATGAATAATCAATCAATCAACAATCAGCTTGCTTGACACTATGATGGTGATACCGTGTGCAATACGCTGAATGGTAGGAGAGTTTGCTGCGGTGGATAGAAACCTCATGTATCCTCTATGACAGGGATATGCAATTAGCGGACCTCCAGCTGTTGCAAAACTACAAGTCCCATCATGCCTCTGACTCTAGTGTCATGCTTGTGGCTGTCAGAGTCTTGCTATGCCTCATGGGAATTGTAGTTCTGCAACAGCTGGAGGTCCACTAATTGCATATCCCTGCTCTATGATGTACCCACAGATGGAAAGAGGGGAGAAATCCAATCCAGGTGGTGTGTGGAGAGGAAGCCGAATCAAGCTGGTACAAACCCGGGGAAGGATGGTGAGTCAGCCGGCTTACCATAGGAGGGAGAAGAACCCGACAGGCAATGTGAGCAGGCTCCAATGTGGACATGAGGTGCTGTTTAATGATGCTATGTACTTCTTACTCATGCAGGCTGCTGTTTCTCCCCCAGCCATTAGAGGGTGCAGGCTCACTCAGTCTGGTCTATTTTTATATAGGCAGAAACTGGAAGGGCAGCCATGCCATGTGGCAGCAGGTTTAGATAGGCCTTTGGAGACATATCAGCAACCCATGAATGTGTGAGTTCTTGCTATGGGAGAACTGCGTGCACACAAGTCATGATTATATGCTGCATATTTACTGCCTATCCGAGGGGACTGCACAACTTCTCAAAGCCATGGTGCAGGTTGATCTTTTTCTGAGATTTGGACTTGAGCCCAGTTAATGCTGGAGATCTGGTGACCACATACTGTACTGTATGTTTAAAGCAGTATTTACCCAAAAGAAAACATTTATTATATTGCAGCTTACCGATTCTCAAATGTGATGGCTGTATTAGTTCATTTTTTTAGGCTTTCTTCTATTTCCAGCTGGTGATTCAGCAAGTAAAAAGAACAACAGAAAAAAAAAGCTCTCCTGTAGTTTACATAGGTGAGATAAACCATTTAACACTGACAGGGGTGCTTACAATGACCAGCGTTTATATATTTCTGTAAAACCTTTAAAAATGATTTGCTGTAACTGATTATAAAGTATTAGCTGGAGGTCCACTTCAATTTTGTATTGTATTTAAATCTTTAGATCACCAGGAAAAAACAGAGGGGAAAAAAAATCTAAAAAAAGGAAACTAATGTAGCTACCATAATTAATGATTGGTAAGCTGCAATATATTACATTATTGGTTTTACAGTAATACTTCTTTTTTTAACCTTATGATTCTAGCTCCAAGCTTTCTCTATGTGAGAAAATGAATGTCCTTTCCTTAGGCACTTTGACTCCTCCAGTCTGTTGATTGAGTAATGAAGGAGCTTTAGTATTTTGAGGCTATCCCTATACCCCTTCCTCTTGTAAACATATTCAATGTTAGGGTGACTAGCACTGGCCAAAAATTGGCTCAGAGAGATGCCCCACTACTCCCAGCTGCTGTGATGTGCAGAAAATTAAAGCTCATATTCAAGTGCTTATGCAAGTTTCATGGGAAAAAAACACACGTTAGTGGGGGAGCCAATCAGCAGGTCCGATGGACTTGATGTCTGCTGACCACGCGCGATCGCTCCACAGAGAGGCAGAATGGGTATTTGCCAGTGTAAAAAAAAAACAGATCCCCATTCTGTCAGAAGAGTAGAGTGAGATTGTCTGTTCCTAGTGATTATGAACAGCAATCGTTCTCTACTCCCTGTCAGTCCCCTCCTCCCACAGTTGAAAACACCTCCCAGGGAACAAAGATGACAGTGATTCGCGCAGCCAAGGCAACCTGCCGCAGTATTACTGCGGCGGCTGGTCGGCAAGTGGTAAACAAGCTTCCACTTGATTTTTCTTCAGCAATGAAGTCTTGCATGGTGAGCGTGAATACAGGTCATGGCGATTATTGTTTTCTTTGTTGTTTTGTGGGGAGTGTTTTGTTTTTGTATTGAGCCCTGCTTAGCGGAAGAACTGTTTTTCTTGTTATTTTTGCATAAATAACAAAAATACATTTCCACGAAAAAAAAATCTTCGAGGAGCACCTGGTTTTGGCTAGTTTATGGTGAAATTATGTTCTTTCCACTTACGGATTATGGCACCAACAGTGCTTACTGAAACAGGTTCTAAAGGTCTTGAGCGAGCTTGTTGCTTTTATTCATCATTCTTGTGTGGCACCTTTGTAATGAGACACCCTTTTATAGGCCATCAGTTGAGGCTGAACCAGCTAAAATAAATTTCCAATGACAAGGGGCAGGATTGCTTTCCAATGCTTTCCAATGACTGATAGATTTCAGTTGATGTCTTGGCTTTGCATGCCTTTTTACAGCTCCCTTTCTTCATGTGTTCAATACTTTTCCCTGTGTCATTAACTTTTATTACACATAACTTAATTTCAAGACGTATTTGTTTTGGTTTCTTTGTATGTATGGATTGCATGGGTTGTTACTGACATGTGGTGAAAATTTCATGTCAATAGCACTTTTAGAAATATGATTACCTAGTAAAATGGTGCCATATTCAATACTTTTTTTTTGTAAATTTTCAGTCGTTTTTTGTTTATAGAGCAAAAAAAAATAAAAACCCAGTGGCGATTAATTACCACCAAAAGATAGCTCTATTTGTGTGAAAAAACATGATATAAATTTGCATAACCAGTAGCACAGAATAGCAAACAATGAAGCCCTGGTCATGAAGGGGGTAAATAAAAAAATAAAAAAAATATCCAAAATTTTTGATGATCCCTAGGAGCACGATCAAATCCATCATAACCAAATGTAAAGAACATGGCACAACAGCAAACCTGCCAAGAGACGGCCGCACACCAAAACTCACGGACCGAGCAAGGAGGGCATTAATCAGAGAGACAGAGACCTAAGGTAACCCTGGAGGAGCTGCAGAGTTCCACAGCAGAGACTGGAGTATCTGTACATAGGGCGACAATAAGCCGTACGCTCCATAGAGTTGGGCTTTATGGCTGAGTGGCCAGAAGAAAGCCATTACTTTCAGAAAAAAAAAAGTTTTTAGTTTGCGAAAAGGCATGTGGGAGACTCCCAAAATGTATAGAGGAAGGTGCTCTGGTCTGAAGAAAACGCTATGTCTGGCGCAAACCCAACACATCACATCACCCAAAGAACGCCATCCCCATGGTGGTGTCAGCATCATGCTGTGGGGATGTTTTTTAGCAGTCAGGACTGGGAAACTGGTCAGAGTTGAGGGAAAGATGGATGGTGCTAAATAGAGGGATATTCTTGAGCAAAACCTGTACCTCTCTGTGTGTGATTTGAGGCTAGGACGGAGGTTCACCTTCCAGCAGGACAATGACCCCAAACACACTGCTAAAGCAACACTTGAGTGGTTTAAGGGGAAACATGTAAATGTGTTGGAATGGCCTAGTCAAAGCCCAGACCTCAATCCAATAGAAAATCTGTGTTCAGACTTAAAGATTGCTCTTTACAAGCACAAACCATCCAACTTGAAGGAGCTGGAACAGTTTTGCAAGGAGGAATGGGCAAAAATCCCAGCGGTAAGATGTAGCAAGCTCATAGAGACTTATCCAAAGCGACTTGGAGCTGTGATAGCCGCAAAAGGTGGCTCTACAAAGTATTGACTTTAGGGGGGTGAATAGTTATGCACATTGACTTGTTCTGTTATTTTGTCCTATTTGTTGTGTGCTTCACAATAAAAAAAAAAAAAACATCTTCAAATTTGTAGGCATGTTCTGTAAATTAAATGATGCAAATCCTCAAACAATCCATGTTAATTCCAGGTTGTGAGGCAATAAAACATAAAACATGCCAAGGGGGGGTGAATACTTTTGCAAGGCACTGTATGATACTGTAAGCACATTATAAAAAATATAAAAAAAATAACAAAAAGTTGGATTCTCTATATTTTATCAGGTTTTATGAGTTTAAAAATAGAAGAAAAAACAACAATATACTGTATTCTTCCTATATACACCTAACATCACATACGCATCTAATCAATGTTCAGCTCACATTGCCAATATTATTTCTATAATGGGACTATATGTCAGCATGGCACCTTGTGTTATCTCTCTCACACCACTGATGAAAATCTTTGCTTTTTTTTTATTTGCATAAACCACTTTTATTATGGAGTGCACATGTTCCTCATTACATGTCATACCTCAAAAACATGGTCGATGATTTATAAAATGAAGACCAGAAACCAGCTGAACTTTCAGAAAAACAATATGAAGGGTTGAATTGTAGCCAACGGGGACCTCAAAAAAGTTTGTCAGAGCTTACTAGGAGAAGACAAGAAAAATGTACACAAGGCCAAGTCTTTACAATCGTTCCACCCTGGATAGTGTCCAGAGAGCCCTTTGATTGTGCTCTACTATAATAGGTAATAGGAAGATCATGTTTCTTACAGATCCTCATTTAATCTATTGTGGACAAAAGAAAGATACTTTCATATCATATATAAAAATGGTTGTAAATATATTTTAAAAGGAGAGATTGGGATATTTACCATTCACACTTGAGCTAGTTTCAAAATAAAGACGGATATATTATACCTCAATATATATCTTTGTACTGATATAAGACAGGAAGAAACTAATTGGATCCAGGCCTAATGTAGAAAGGTTTAAAAAAGGTCATCAGCGTCAACCTAATCTCACTGTTATGCTTATGTAATATGGTTGGTCCAGAAGAAGTCAGCAAGCATCACCATGGTAAATAAACCTTGCTTTTAGATTAATTCGTACTATTAAAGCTACTAATTAAGATGCCAGAAAATTCAAGAAAAACATCAAGCCCACATTCAAATTCTCTAATTTGGCTGAGTATACTATAGCCAGACTACCCTAGCAACAAGGAACTCTTTTCTACAGTGTGCATGTGATAAAATTGCTTCTCTAGCATCCAAAAGCTGGCCATAGAAATTAGCAAATCATTGGATATGAAAGCATTATCTGACCATCAGTAGTCACATTTAGTATGCTCAGTCCTCCAAAGTGTGCATGTTTATGCCTGCGTAAAGGGGCAATCAGGTTACCTTCTAGAGGAAGCAGTAGAGTAACCAATCAGTGGATGGCCCTAGACCAGTCAGCCAAGTGTGTTTAATGGTTCCCACAGAAGGAGGCTCATCCAACCAGAAAAGGCCAGGCATGCACCCTACCCACTGCCCGAAAACAGTCCAGCTCCCTCCAAATGAAGTTGGTGTTCTCATATACGTTTAGCATTTGTTGAATGGCTGAAGTCAAATCAGAACAGTGGCTAAGTGGTTAGCACTTCTGCCTAGCATTAGATTGCCATGAATCCTAACCACAGCAGTACATGCCTTGAGTTTGCATGTTCTCCCTGTGACGGCATGGGTTTCCTCACACACTCCAAAGATGTGCTGGTAGGTTACTTGGATCTTGTCTATCCTGGCCCTAGTATATGAATGTAAGTTAGAGAACTTAGATTGTACGTTTTTGAGAGCAGGGACTGATCTGAATGTACAATATGTATGTGTAAATGTACACTGTACTATATAAGAACCGCTAATAAATAAATAAATCCAGTAGACATCCATATCTTCTGGAAAAAGATTTAGCTTTAATTAACCACTTCTGGACCACCCCATGCACATGTACTGCGGCAGAGCGGCTCTTCAGCTTGAAATCACGTACCTGTATGTCTTTTTCTGTTTCGGTTCTGGGATGCACATGTGATTGGACACACCGACAGCCAATAAGAAGGCCCGGTGGACCCGATGTTCCCTGGCACCTGGCAATCATTTCTGAGAGAGGCAGAATGGCTTATGTAAACAAGGCAGATCACTGTTCTGTCAGAGGGGGAAAATGGAGATATTGTGTTTCTGCTAGGCAGAAACACAGATCTATGTCTTCCCCCAGTCAAAGCATCCCCCACACAGTTAGCAAGCACTCCTGGGGAACACATTTAATCCTTTTATCTCCCCTGATGTTAACCTCTTCCCTGCCAGTGTCATTAGTACAGTGACAATGCACTTAGCATTTAGCACTTATCACTGCCACTGGTACCCAAAAAGTGTCACTTAGTGTCAGATTTGTCCACTGCAATGTCGCAGTCGCATTGTTTGTAGATGCTATAACTTTTGCGTAAACTAATCAATATATGCTTATTGGGATTTTTTTTTACCAAAAACATGTACAGTAGCAGAATACATATTGCCCTAAATTGATGAAGAAACGTGATTTTCTTTTTTTTTTTTATAGCAGAATGTAAAAATTATCATTTTTTTTTATATATAGCGCAAAAAATACAAACCGCAGAGGTGATCAAATACCACAAAAAAAAGCTCTATTTGTGGGGAAAAAAGGACGCCAATTTTATTCGGGAACAGTGTAGCACGATCGTGCAATTGTCAGATAAAGCAACGCAGGTCATGAAGGTGGACATGAAGGAGGGGTGAACTTTCCGGAGCTGAAGTGGTTAAACATTAAAAAATCCAAGGATGTAATCTGGTTACAGATGTATGGTTCATATGAATTTGGTCATCATTAAAGGGGTTGTAAAGGTAAAAAAAAAAATTCCCTAAATAGCTTCCTTTACCTTAGTGCAGTCCTCCTTCACTTACCTCATCCTTCCATTTTGCATTCAAATGTCCTCATTTCTTCTGAGAAATCCTCACTTCCTGTTCTTCTGTCTGTAACTCCACACAGTAATGCAAGGCTTTCTCCCTGGTGTGGAGTGTCGTGCTCGACCCCTCCCTTGGACTACAGGAGAGTCAGGATGCCCACTAAAACACAGCTCCTTTCTCTATCTGCATTGTAGAGAGCGTCCTGACTCTCCTGTAGTCCAAGGAAGGGGGCGAGCACACCACTCCACACCAGGGAGAAAGCCTCGCATTACTGTGTGGAGTTACAGACAGAAGAACAGGAAGTGAGGATTTCTCAGAAGAAATGAGGACATTTGAATGCAAAATGGAAGGATGAGGTAAGTGAAGGAGGACTGCACTAAGGTAAAGGAAGCTATTTAGGAAAAAAAAATGTACCTTTACAACCCCTTTTTTTGGGTAAACCTTTAAGCAGTTTTAATCTTTGTTGAACATATACATTTTTTGTATCTGGTTAATCTATTCTATCCTCCATTAGTAGGTCATTTTTCATCACAGGTCTTTAGAATTCTGTTACATGGACTATTCTGGTATTTCAATCTAGGTGCCCTGGGTCTTTTAACCTCCCTGGCGGTATGATTCTGTCTGAAAAAACATGCTGAAAGCGGTACAATTATTTGCAAGGAAATTTGATATTTTATACTGTAGGCCTGTGATTTTTAGGAATAACTCCCTTAAATCTGACCAAACAAGAATCTAATAGGCATCTCGGGTATGACATTTTTTTTAAAACAACATTTTAAATTATAATATAATAAATAATTATAAATAATTATAGCAAGTAATAATATAATTAAAATAAAAATTATTCAATAATGTAATCAACTCAAAATCACTGAAATTTGCTCAGTTGCAGAATTGTTGCTGTCATTATTTTTTTTTTTATGACGAATTTCCCCGCAAATCGCTATCGCGCGATTTTGCAAGTGATTATAATTTATTATCGCTGTTTTCTAGCTGATCTAAAACCATTTTTGACATAAAAAGACACTTTTGGTTGCTATGGACAATCTACAGTTTTCAGGCAGAAAAAAAGGTTTTTAGTATATAAAATTACATGCATGACACTGGGCAGACCACTAGGGACAAGGGGGGTGTGTTTTTTTTACATGCGCCGATCTCCGCTCCCGTGCGTCGTAACGTCGCAGGGAACGGAGATCGGCGGCACAGGAGGACGCTGTGTGAATCGAGCGAGGTCCCGCTCGCTCACACAGCGCGGTGACATCGCTGGATCCAGGAGAAGGTAAGTCAGCGCACGCTGCAAGCTCTGCATGTCTACCCCGAGCGTGACTCGGGGTTACCGATTTTGGTAGAAAAAATCAACCCCGAGTCACGCTCGGGGATACCGCCAGGGGGGTTAAGATCATAGCAACACCCCTGGGGGCCCATAAGCTGAAAACACAATGGGGTTGATTTACTAAAACTGGAGAGTGCAAAATCAGATGCAGCTCTGCATAGAAACCAATAAACTTTCAGTTTTTTTTTTTTCAAAGCCTAATCGAACAAGCTGAATTTAGAAGCTGAAGCTAATACACCATATTTTACACTGTTCAATTTTAGTAAATCAACCCCCTTTGGTCCCAATGTACAATTAGTCCACCATTGCACTTAGTGAAGCAAGGAGCCTACACCTTCAAATACGAATCTGCAACATTATTATCCTTACAGGACCATTTGAACCCTTACAAAGAAAGGTAAAAAAAAAGAAGAGATCTGATGTCAATATAATGTATTAAAAAAAAAGTTAGAAAAGAAGAAGGCTGGAAAGGGGCAAAGGTTTTTATTAGTACTTTGGTCGGCTGGGTCAAAAAAAACACATATCAATGAGTTGAACCATTCTACGTAACATTCTGTATCTCCTTACGTATGAACTAACTGTCTTGTACAACATTAGAAGAACAGGTGGAGGACATATGTGACCCTTTTCTAAACTAATACTTGTATTACATTGTAAATCACGTAACCAATCAATAGAAAATGTTCTTAAATCCTAGTCCTACCTAGACGACATAGAGTCATGCCTTTAATCTACTGAAGAAAAGGTAGCATGATAATACTGCAGACCTCTATATCATTAAATCAAATTACATGAAAAACGCAAAGATCAGCCCCCAGGGCATAATTTACCAACTTGAGGACATCTCTAAATTCTCTCCAGAGGTGGATGACATCTTATAGGCAGGCCCTCACAACAGGCTATTCTGTTCCCCTTTTGATGTTGCAATAGACAAGTGATTCCCTGTCAATGTATGGCATGTGGGATACACGTTTACATTTAGAAACATAAAATATTATCTGGGCTCAAGATTCCAAATCTTTATTTCAATAAGGAGATTTGTGGAAAGGGTGGCCTCCAGTTGTGCGCTGTGCAAGCTTGCCTTCCAGAACAACGCCACTTGTATTAGAAAATCAATATCACATTTGTTCCTGCTGTACGCACCATTTTGTAATTTAATTTCATTAAAATGTACCATTGTGTTTCAATCTACGGTATAGCTAGCTTTTATTTGTTGTTCTTTTGCCACCCTGACAACAGCAGAAAAGTAATTTCCTGCTGATGACTGGCTTACTGCTTTTCCCAGTTACACACTGGTATCCCCACTTTCTCCATTTTAAATGTTTAAATTGTTTTATTGTCTTTCTCAGAAATACCAGAGCAGAAGCAAGGAAGAATCTGCAAAAATGATTTGAGTACGTAAAAGTTTAATCATTTATAAATTGATTAATCCTATCCCCTATTAAACTTCTAAAAATGTATGAGGCCCCGTACACACGACTTCAGACTGCAGAATTCAGCCAGAAACTCGATCGGAGCTGTATTCTGCCGAGAAACACGGCCGTGTGTACACTTTCGGCCGAGGAAACCGACGAGGATCTCGTCGGGCCAAATAGAGAACATGTTCTCTATTTCCTCGTTAGTCAACGGGGAAACTTGGCTCGCCGAGATCCTCGGCGGCTTCACAAGGAACTCGACGAGCAAAACGATGTGTTTTGCTCGTCGAGTTTCTCGGCCGTGTGTACGAGGCCTCAGATAAATGTAGAGATTACCCCCGAAGGGACCGATGAGAACATACCCAGGTCTTCCACAATAATATAAACGCTGCCAGAAAGTCCAACGCACACCGACAATTTAGGCTCAGACTAGGGGGTGTCTTTTTAGTATTTATTGCTGAAGAAATGTAACAGGAGAGGGGTTAAGGGTCACAGGATAGACCAAAATGATCACTAGCGGCATTTCCAAGAAGTACCAGGGCAGGGAATGGTGAGGTATATATATATATATATATATATATATATATATATATATATATATATATATATATATACAGTATATAACCCTACAGCAGCAGTCCACAAAGCCACATCTGGTTCTTAGTTACCTTATAGTTACCAACCACAGCAAGGTCTTTACTCACAGTGTCCCATGAGCTGTCTGCAACCCAACATCTGCAGCTAGATCCTTAGTGAGGGAGATAACAATAAACTTCTCCAGACCTAGGACTTCAGTGCCGCGCTCTCAGAAATCTTCTCCGGGCCCCCCAGCCCAGCAGCCACTAAGGCCAAGACTACAACCGCTTATCTCTCTGGGTATCTCCCAGAGACAACTGGAACCCTCCCTGACAAGGAAAGATCCCTGTTTAGGCCTTCTGTCCATTTATCATCTTCCCAGCCACCTTCTGGATGCCTCCTTCCAGAGATTGGCTGGGACATCATTAATATTAAAATGATCATTTGAATCTTCAAGCCATATGCACTGGAAACTTCTTTCAGAGACAGCAATAAACCTCTCAGATCAGGAATCCAGATCAGATCAATTACCAACCACTCCACTCACTACTGTGGAGCCAAAAATTTAATTTTCCTAGCAGCCCAGCTAGGATGGCACTACATAAATATTCTGCAGGATTTCAGTCTTTATGCTGTCAATTAGACTGGAAAAATATATATGTGCACTCCATTGGACCCCATAGGTTCCATAGCAGGGCCTGCATTTTATGAATGGGACTTTCTGCAGTTATATTGTGTTGTTAGTATCTACTCTCTACTATGAACAATCCCTGAGTGTTTTTTCCGTCTAGTAACTAATTTACAAGTATATTTAATTCTCTATCTCTGTCTATTATCTCTATACTGTGTATATAATCTTTATTACATGGACAAAAATAAGGAGACAGGTAATGTTCATTTAGCTCTGCCTTACATTTTTTTTCACTAATATTTTGCACATGTTATTATCACTGCAGGATCACTGGGTACTAATATTTAGAGTAATCACCACTCGATTGCCTTACATTTGACACATTTATTGACATTTATGTACACCTGTACACAGCGCTGTATTTTTTCTCTTTCTTGATTTCATTATAATTTGATCTTATGGTAAACTCTATTCAAGCTATCAATTCATTGACTTTATAATCGATCAAATTGTGGTGATCGAAATCATAGGGGGTGAACTGGTTCGCTTTTGGTCAATTCATTCATTGATCAGGTTTGGCTTCACATTTGATCATATAGTAGTGATCAAACTCACGAGAGATAGATTAATTTGTTTTTGGTGATTACTTGTGATCATATTTAGATTTTTGATGGCATAAGAATTGTTACAATTGATTAAAAACGAGCATGTCTATGGCTAGTTTACACAGTCGAGTGACCCAATATATCAACTCTAGGGATGGTTGTTTTATATACTGCCCTCTCGTGAAGAGTATGGTGATAAGACCCCCCCCCCCCTCGGAAATCCAAGGTGTACCCACACAGTCATGGAGGAGTCTCCTTTTGGCTATAGGATTTATTTTACATAATAGAAAATACTTTTTGGGCACTGAGATGGTCTTGGTAAGTGTAGGGCAATCCCAGGAACTCCATTTCCCTAATGAAGTTACCAAGGGTTATAAGCAGGGCTTTTTTCAGCTGAAACTTGGTGAAACTCAGTTCCACTACCTTTGGCTCAGGCCCTCTGCTCCCTGCCTACCACTATCACTTGTAGACACAAAAGTCACCTACAGTATGCAAGGAGGTACTAGAGCCAGTTGGGTGCTTCAGATTAATGCAAAAGTAGTATATGTGGACGATGGTGGAAATTTTAAGGAGGGGGGGGGGGGGATTGCATGGAGAGGTCAGAGCTGAAGATGGGTGAAAGAAGGATGGGATGTGGATTAGGGATGCAGAGGTAAGTGGCTGTGGTGGAAGGCTTAACTCTACACTCTCTTTGTAGCGCACCCTCAAACTCTGCACTCTGTGTATCCCCCATACCCCAACCCTGCACTCTGTATTTAATGCCCCTTAAGATCCTCCCACTGGTAGTGAAATTTTACCACACTATTAACCCACTGTGATAAGGTTTGGAAGGTGTGTGTGTGTGTGAGGGGGTTTTTGGGGGGGGGGGGGGTCATGGTTGAGTTCCTGCACCTATTTTCTGAGAAAAAAAGCTCTGGTTATAAGAAGCCTTTTTCCTGGCCCCCTAACATCAACCTATAAATGCAAAAGAGAATTTTGGCTAGATTGATCACAGATTCATCAAAACACCTGAAAGACAAACTCCTAAGTAGTGTAGACGTCAATACAAAGTGTCATAGGAGACCATATACAGTTACAGATGCAGCCATCGCACAGTCCAACTTTTCGATCTGACGTAAACATTATTTTTCTGTCTTGGATAAAGTAGGGAGGAGTTAGGTAATCTATTACTGTGACATTAGGGAGTTTAGACACACCATCGATGACAGGCAAAGACTGGAGTTCAGGATGCTATTCCCAGCAAGAAACGTATTTGCATTGAGATTGTGGGGTTGACTTTCTAAAACTGGAGCTTGCAAAATCTGGTCTACCTAGAAACTGATCATCTTCCAGGTTTCACTGTCAAAGCTTAATTGAGCAAGCTGAAGTTGGAAGCTGATTGGCTACCATGAACAGCTGCACCAGATGTATTACAGTTTTAGTAAACCAACCCCAGTGTGTCCTCTGATTGTTTTACTTTTACAGCTTGGTAAACCAGAAAGTCAACAGGTTCCTGCATTAAACTGTATGTGGGTTGTCTGAAGGAGTGTGGTAGTCATACTTTCTGAAAAGGGAAAGAGGGATACAATGTAAAATGAAGTCCATAGGCAAAAGTCACACCCCTACTATGCCCTGAATTTCATGGACCATAAATTAATATGAATGAATGAATATGAAAAAATGATGGGAAAAATGGGGTTTGCTTTATACTATCCTGGCTTTTCGTAATAACAAATGCAATAATTTAGAGGTTATTTAAAAAGTTTATTGCAGTATATGACTTTTGATAATCAGTACATTTTTAACAGGGCTCTATAAATTAGGTCAAATCGAGGGACAACTGAGGCCCCATACACACGAGAGAATTTATCCGCGGATACGGTCCAGCGGACCGTTTCCACGGATAAATCCTCTCAAAGATTTCCGCAGATTTCTATGCGATGGAGTGTACACACCATCGCATTGAAATCCGCGCGGAAATCCTCTGGCGATGACGTGTCGCGCCGTCGCCGCGATTATGACGCGGCGACGGGCGCGACACTGTCATATAAGGAATTCCACGCATGCGTCAAATCATTACGACGCGTGCGGGGAATCCCTTTGGACGGATGGATCTGGTGAGTCTGTACAGACGAGCGGATCCATCCGTTGGAATGGATTCCAGCAGATGGATTTGTTGTGCATGTCAGCAAATATCCGATCTGCTGGAATCCATCCCAGAGGAGATTTCTCCGCGGAAACAGATCCGCTGGCGTGTACACACCATAGGATCTATCCGCAGAAACCCATTTGCTGGGATTTATCTGCGGATGGATTCTATCGTGTGTATGGGGCCTATGGAGAAAAGCAAGACAGAGGGATTTGTTGAAAAAAGAGAGACAGTCCCTCCAAATGAGAGACAGTTGTGAGCTATGGCATTAGTTACATTATACTGTAAGCTCCTCTGGGGCAGAGACTGATATGAAAGACTCAGGCCCCGTACACACGTCCGAGAAACTCGACGAGCAAAACCCATCGTTTTGCTCGTCGAGTTCCTTGTGAAGCTGCCGAGGATCTTGGCGAGCCAAGTTTCCTCATTGACTAACGAGGAAATAGAGAACATGTTCTCTATTTGGCCCGACGAGATCCTCGTCGGTTTCCTCGGCGAAAAATGTACACACGACCGGGTTTCTCGGCAGAATACGGCTCCGATCGAGTTTCTGGCTGAATTCTGCCGAGAAACTCGGTCGTGTGTACGGGGCCTCAAGGGTACGTAAGTCAAATAGTCTGGAAACTGCCTGCCCCTGAAGGAAAGACTGAACTGATTTTAGGGCACTTTGATACAAAATTCTTATTATAGATAATCCAGGTTCATACAAAGATTTCTCAAACATCTGTGAGGTTATAATTCCTGTTATCACCCTCACTTCTTGATGTGAAATGGGCTTAGACAAAACATAGATCATCCAGCAGGAGGAGATAAAAGGTCAATGTACAGGAATTCCGAAGACCCCGACAACATGAGGAGATTAGCTCTTAAGATGTGCTAAGCTCTAAATGATAGTTTGATGTTTTCCCAAGAAGCAAATATGCAGACAGTAGCTAAGGCAAATAAAACAACATCTCAACGGCCAACACATGGACTTTACAGTGCTTCAAGGCAGCATGTACTGCATTAGTATTTACAAGAGTTTGTAATTGCTTTTCTGTATTTAATAACATGATATACACAGTACAGTCATCTACAGAAACCAATGCAATTTTATATCTGTACTGTATTTATATCTATACTGAAGTATAAAAAGACCTAACAGAATGGAAGCAAGGACATTTATTATAATGCCGCCTACACACGACCATTTTTCACGACGAGAAAAATGCCATTTTTTAAATTGGTCATTAAAAACGATTGTGTGTAGGCTCCAGAGCATTTTTCTTGACGAGAAAAATGGGTATTAAAAATTTAGGGCCAGATTCACAGAAAACTCTGGCGGCGTAACGTATCGTGTTTACATTACACCGCCGCAAGTTTTCAGCGCAAGTGCCTGATTCACCAAGCACTTGCGTGCAAACTTACAGCGGTGTATCGTAAAGACGTCCGGCGCAAGCCCGCCTAATTCAAATGGGGCATGTACCATTTAAATTAGGCGCGCTCCTGCGCCGGACGTACAGCGCATGCTCCGTTTTGAAATTCCCGCCGTGCTTTGCGCGAAGTGATGTCATTTTTTTGAATGGCGACGTGCGTAACGTACTTTCGTATTCCCGGACGTCTTACGCAAAAAAAAAAAAAAAATTGAAATTCGACCGGGAATGACGGGCATACTTTAACATGGCTCATCTAAAGTTAAGCCATGTTAAAGCAGCCGTAACTTTGCGACGGGAAAAAATTACTAGCGACGACGTAACGAACGCGAAAACCGTCGTAGATCGCCGTAAAAGCTCATTTGCATACCCGACGCAGGAAAACGACGCGAACTCCACCCAGCGGCGGCCGAAGTATTGCAGCCTAAGATCCGAAGGCGTACGAAGCCGTACGCCTGTCGGATCTTAGGGCTATCTATGCGTAACCGATTCTATGAATCAGTCGCATAGATACACTCAGACATACGACGGCGTATCAGGAGATACGCCGTTGTATCTCTTCTGTGAATCTGGCCCTTAGAACCTGCTCTATTTTTTCTCTTTGTTTTTCACATCGTCGTTTTTATCTTCGTGAAAAACGGTCGTGTGTAGGCTTTAACGACAAAGAAAAAAACGCACATGCTCAGAAGCAAGTTATGAGAAGGGAAATTTGCATAATCAGTCCAAAGGGTGGCGCCATTCGAATGGAACTTCCCCTTTATAGAGCCGTTGTATGTGTTGTATGTCACCACGCTTTGCTCGAGCATTTCTTTTCACGATCGTGTGTATGCAAGGCAGGCTTAACAAGAATCACGTCGAGAAAAACTTTGTTTTTTTCCATGACATGAAAAACGGTCATGTGTACATGGCATTACTCTTAAATACTCATCCATATGTCTTGTGAAACATCATACGTTTAGCACAACACTCAAATCGTTTTGACGAAGCCCTCAGCTGGGAAGTAAAATAAAATAAAAAAAGCATGATTTCATATTCGGAGCATGACTGGATGGCTACTTTAAAAAGGTTGTTTCCCGCTTTACATCTATAGAGACATTCTACAGTGTAATGGTGTTGTTTTGTGTATAAAAAGTGTAGCGCTGAAAGTCTAATGCCCCATACACACGATCGGAATTTCCAACAAGAAAAGTCACATGTGCGCTTTTGAACGGAAATTCCGACTGTGTGTATGCTCCATCTGACTTTTGGTGTCGGAATTTCTGCCAACAAAAGATTGAGAGCTGGTTCTCAAATTTTCAGATGGAAAGAATTCCGATCGTCTGTAGCAATAACGACCCGCAAAATTCCGACGCATGTTCAAAAACAATTCCACGCATGCTCGGAAGCATTTTCTCGGCTCGTCGTAGTGATGTACATCACCGCGTTCTTGACGGTCGAAAGTTCAGAGAACTTTTGTGTGACCGTGTGTATGCAAGCCAAGCTTGAGCGGAATTCCGTCGGAAAAACCATCCAAGGTTTTTCCGACGGAAAATCCGATCATGTGTCCGCGGCATAAGTAAAATTTTAAATGACAATCAGACTATATGAACAAAATGAATGTGAAACCCTGAACATGAAAACAATATTTGTAGTGCAATACAAATAAACTGAAATGATTGAGGTTTTAAAGTCCACACAAAGAACCGTTGAAAGTCCACCATATAACTAAACCCAAAAAGCTGTGAAATAAATGAATCGATGAATGAAATCTTCAATCCATCGTGCTGATATCCATATGGTGAATACAAATAATTGAGAGTGAAGTGAACCACCACCAGATGCAATGAAGGCTTACCGGATAGTATGAACTCAGGGTAACATGTGTTTCCGTGAGTCAAACAAGCTTGTGCAATTGGGCAACAGTGACTGGCAAGTTCTTCAGTAGTTGGACCACAAAGATATCCAGATGTTCACAGAATCATCATCTCCATGAAGGGGTGATTCAGCTAAGGTTGATGTCAAATTCTCAACAATATGCCATGAATATTCAAAGAGAAGAGAACAGAAAGGAAGACCACATAGCGTAATTCCGTAAAAATTTGAACAGTATTTAATGAAGCTGGAAAACGTACATTTAGAAAGATAATGAGCGCTCTGAGTTTATAGGTTTTGGTGGCAGTGGAGTCCTTCCCTAGTTTTTTACCTGGGAGTAAAAGAGCCAAGTTTAGTTTAAAAATCTTCTCTGTTATATACACTCACCGGCCACTTTATTAAGTAAACCTGTTCAATTGCTTGGTAACACAAATTGCTAATCAGCCAATCACATGGCAGCAACTCAATGCATTTAGGCATCTGGATGTGGCAAAGACAACTTGCGGAAGTTCGAGCATCAGAATGGTGACGTCATGACATCACTTCCAGGTTTCTCGGCTGCCAATGGCGCCGGATTAAAAAAAATACACAGTATTCAGAATCGCAGTTTTCGCTTTAAGACCCCAGATCCCTCCATAAAGAGTACCTGTCACCACCTATTACTGTCACAAGGGATGTTTACATTCCTTGTGACAGCAATAAAAGTGATCAAAATGTAAAAAAAAAAAACACAATTTTAATATTATAAAAAAAAAAAAAATGTTTTAACCACTTAACCCCCGGATCATATTGCTGGTCAAAGACCAGTGCACTTTTTGCGATTCGGCACTGCGTTGCTTTAACTGACAATTGTGCGGTCGTGCGACGTGGCTCCCAAACAAATTTGGCGTCCTTTTTTTCCCACAAATAGAGCTTTCTTTTGGTGGTATTTGATCACCTCTGCGGTTTTTAGTTTTTGCGCTTTAAACAAAAATAGAGCGACAATTTTGAAAAAAAATAATATTTTTTACTTTTTACCATAATAAATATCCTCCAAAAATATATAAAAAAACGTTTTTTTTCCTCAGTTTAGGCAGATACGTATTCTTCTACATATTTTTCGTAAAAAAAAATCGCAAAAAACGTTTATTGATTGGTTTGCGGAAATGTTATAGCGTTTACAAAATAGGGGGTAGTTTTATGGCATTTTTATTAATATTTTTTTTTTACTAGTAATGGCGGCGATTAGCGACTTTTTTCTGGTACTGCGCCATTATGGCGGACACTTCGGACACTTTTGACACATTTTTGGGACCATTGGCATTTTTATAGCGATCAGTGCTATAAAAATGCATTGGATTACTATAAAAATGCCACTGGAAGTGAAGGGGTTAACACTAGGGGACAGGGAAGGGGTTAAGTATGTTCCCTGGGTGTGTTCTAACTGTAGGGGGGGTGGCCTCACTAGGGGAAATGACTGATCGCTGTTCATTGTATGAACAGACGGTCAGGCATTTCTCCCCCTGACAGGACCGGGAGCTGTGTGTTTACACACACAGCTCCCGGTCCTCACTCTGTAACGAGCAATCGCGGGTGCCCGGCAGCGATCGTGCCCCCTGGGCACCCGCACAAGTTGTGTTCTTTATTGGAACTATACAAAGTGTGCAAGTGGTTACACGATCTTGTGGCAGAAGATCATGGGATGGGCTGACAACACTTATCAAGTCTGTGGCAGAGACTTTGACGAGCTTCGCACCTTCTGCTAGGTCAGTGAGAGTAGGCCTATCTGGTGGTTGCTGAAATCCAGGGTAGAACTGAATTAATCCTCTGGATCTAAGTTGTACCCGTGATCTGCAAAGCACCTGAGTCTTTCCCCATCCCCCTACCCCTCTGTTGGAGAACTTTGTTCAATAAAAACCTTGAAAGAGACTTTGTGTTTGGTGCAGACATTTTTGTGGACAACTCTTTAAGGAGAACCCCTGAAACGAGTGTATGGAACAGTAAGGTAACGGCAGGCCCAAATCTAAACCAGCAGCTCCTTCGGGGGTAGTGCTACAACTGTGATTCTGTACTTCTCAAATATGCTGCAGAAATCTCCCTCCACTAAGTCTGGCTGCAGCCATTTTAACTGTGGGTAGCTGAAGCTGCTGCCAGTTCGCTTCCTGGATTTGCACAGATTACCAGAGGCACACAGACACACACACACACACATACACATATGTACAGACGCACATACAGACACACTCACACCTCTGCTTACTTTTCTCCTCTGTGGATGAATACACATAGACCTTGGCAATCTCCTGTTATCTCCACCCTCATCCAGCGCCCTGCAGCTCTGCAGCTATGCAGCTCTCATTGGCCATCCTATGACTCATCCCCCTCTATTGCTGAACAACTCTCATAAGAGGGAGAGAGAGAGCTGTGCATGATGTCATAAGCCTAGGCTTTTTACCAGACAATAAAGAGGAAGTGGGCTGAATAAGGTATTTACTGGCAGAAAAAAAAAATGTTTTACTATCCAAACTTAAAACAACAAGGCTAGAAAATTTCATAGGTGGAAAGTTGAAAAATTACCGAAGAGCCGCTTAAATTTTTCTGACTAAAGTTCCACTTTAAAGTGGTTGTAAACCCTCTCTGATCACTTGCACCTACAGGTAAGCCTAGATGAAGGCTTACCTGTAGGTACAAGAAATATCTCCTTAACCTACACGGTTAAAGGAGATATTTGCGGAGAAAAATGCACCGGTGTCTACGGCACATGCGCGCCGTAGACATCGGCGCAGGCGCACTGAGAATTCTAACTGTAGGGGGAGGGAACCAAGTAGCAGTGATAAACCCGGTCAGCCTCCATAAAAACTTGAGAAAAAGAATGATTAATGATTAAGCACAGATCAGATGTGTGAAACGCGTCTACGTGACTAACACCTGGTGTCCCTGGTGTATTTTGACCGTCTGCAATAAAAGGACTTTTGGAAACTTTGGACGTGCAGCCATTTTTTCTTTTAAAAGACAGCCAACTAACTGGCTGAAGATCATCATTAAGTCTTGTATTGCATTGTCCCTTTACTGGCTATATCAAGGGATATTGCTAATAACTGGAAAATCCCTTAAGCTTTGATACATACCACATTTTACTTTGACCAACTGAATTATACATGTAAATGCATTGACACTGGAAATAGCCCAGTTCAGCTGTCATGTGTAGTGCCAGCATTCCATAATCAGTGCCAGAATTTTAGCTGAAGAAACGGTTTGAGACTCGGTTGAAGCGATGGCCGCCCAGGCTGCTTAAATTTGCAGTAGCTGAGAGCTATTTCACTGGTTCATTTGCAGGGAAAACATTACTTAGAATTCTGTCTTAACTAATCTGAAAACGTGTTTGTTTAACTGATTTCTACATTCTTTTCTCATGTACCAAGGATCATGTGGTCTTCAGACAAAACTATTTCAATGCCCAGCTCGTTAGAACTTAGACATATATTCTGTGGTGTTTAAAATGCAATTAATATGTCATTAATGTGTTATTACTGCACACAGATCCAAAACATTAAAAACAAATCTATCACAAAGCAGAATACTGACTTCATACTAGTTCTGGAGAAATATTCCCAAAAGCATAGTCATATTTCCCACCTATTTCTGTTGGGTGTATGGGACACTATGACATTTGGGCTAACGTCCCAAAGAAGTGAAAAGTACAAGGGGGTTCATTTACTAAAGGCAAATGGACTGTTCACTTTGCAAGGGAAGTAGAACTTTGCAGTGGGATTTTTCTCCAGAGCTTGGTGAATAAGATGAAATCTGACCTTCATTTAAAAGTAAAGGTGCTGCTCATCCGTCACCCCTGCCCTCCCACTTTCTAATTTCTCGCTGCAGGTCCAGTTCTGATGTGCTTTGTAAAGTTGGGCCTTGAGAAATCACAGCTGGCTCCCAAATTCAAGATGGCGGCACTGGGTACCTACAGTGGTGAGTAGAATCAGCATTGGGGTGACAGCCCTGGACTCCAAGAATTAGAAAGTGCTTGATTTTTAAAAGTTGCAGCTACAGTATTTGTAGATGATGACTTTTTAATTGAAAACAATGCTGTCTTTTTGTATTTTCCTTGCACGTGGGTGTTATTTGTGAAGTGAAGTTCACCACAATCACTAAGCTCTGAGGACAACTCCTTTCCAAAGCGCATCTTTCCTTTCATAGTGAAAATACTTTTTTTGCCTTTAGTAAATTAAAGCGTAGCTCCACCCAAAAGAGGAAGCTCCGCTTGTCTGCCCCCTCCAGTGCCACATTTGGCAACTTGTAGAGGAAGTGAGGGAGGGAGGAGCGGGTGCCTGATTTTTACAGGCACCCGCTCTCACTTCCTGTTGAGTTCAGCATTGTGAACTCAGCCGAAAGTTTGGCCCTCAATGCACCCGGCCCATTGAGAAAGTGCAGCACGAATCGTGCATGCGCAGTAGGAAACCGGCAGGGAAGCCGCAAGGCTTTACTGCCGGTTTCCCTTATCCAAGATGGCGGTGCCAGCACCCGATGAGACGATTCAAGAATCAGCTTGGGTAGGACACTGTGGGATCCCTGGACAGGTAAATGCCCTAATAGTAAAAGTCAGCAGCTACAGTGGTGTGTGTGTGGGGGGGGGGTGTTGTTTGGCTGGAGCTCCTCTTTAACCCCAAAGTGAACTTTCCCTTAGCTTATTGTGCAAAGGAAAAAAAATCCAAGCATATGATTGGATGGCTGTGACAAACACAACCTCATCTTATTTACTGGGTTCCATTTCCAACATTTACTTTGGAAAATGAACAGTCTTTGTTCTTTTGGTACATGAATCCCATTGTTTTTGCCCCAGTGCATCAAATAAATATGCATTATGTAATGCATACAGGAAAACCAGTCAATAGTTAAATGCAATGATACAATCCCACACAGCCCTTGCAGCTTTGGATGCAACATCATAGATCGTCACAAAAGAATGGGAATTTACCAGAACACGCTGTGTTTGACCACATAGGGAGCTTTCCTGTATCCTGGTTAGTATGAGAATCACACAAATGCCCTTCTGGAAGAATGGTCAAACATTCCCATAGACACTCCTAAACTTTGTGGGCAGCCTTCCCAGAAGATTTGAAGCTGTTATAGCTGTAAAGGGTGGGCCGACTCAACAATGAACCCTACGGACTAAGACTGAGATGCCATTAAAGTTTATGTGTGTGTAAAAGCAGGTGTCCAAATACTTTTGACAATATAGTGTATGTAAACTGCAATTGCACCACACATGTGAGGTATTACCTCAAACATCAGAGTGCCACACTAAGCTGCCCCTAGCTTTGGTGGTAAAAGGCCTCTATTTTTACCACCTACGCTATGGGTGGGTTTGCGGCGCATTTCGGCTGCTAGCGGGGCGAATTTAACCCCCGCTAGCGGCCGAGAAAGGGTTAAAAACCGCACTCAATGGGCAGCAGCGGTGGAGGAGCGGTAAACACACCACTTCATCACTGCTCCAAAGATACGGCTAGCAGGACTTTTTTTACCATCCTGCTAGCGCAACGCTCCAGTGTGAAAGCCCGAGGGACAATAGAGCAGCACATTTAGGGCAGATTGCAGGCGCTATTTTTAATGCTATAGCGCCTGCAATAAACCCTCAGTATGAAAGGGGTCTTAGAGTGATAATTTTAGTACCAGACTTCTTGTGTAACTGGTAACCAGGGGTCAAGTCCTGGGGAAAAAAGTGTGGGAACTCCCATCCAAGATCCACTCCCCCACCAAAAAAAATAAATGATACGCTCATATGCATAATTACTAAACCACATATTTTAATTTTTTTTCGATCCTCTGTACCTTAGTAATCCTTTATGTTGCCAACCGCTTCCTTTATATGCATTCATCAGGTAGTGTGCGGGTATTCCGTCACTTCCTCGATGCCGCAATGTCTCCTGGGAGCTTTTGCGGCATCAAGGAAGTGACGGAATACCCACACACTACCCGATGAATCCATATACAGGAAGCGGCCAGTAACAAAGGATTACTAAGGTTCGCCTGCCCCTGACAGTGACTCAAGCTGGGCATCGCCGATTAGTGAAGGATTGGCTCGGGCGGCTCGGCTGCTCTAGTCCTGCAAAGGGAACTGCATTCCTGCTGTGAAAAAAGTGCAGGGACTCTGGGCCAAATTCTCAAAAACGCCGCCTAACTTAACTTTCAGCAGTTAAGTTACACAGGCGTTAAATTTCTACCTAAGTGCCCGATCCACAAAGCACTTACCTAGAAATTTCAGGCCGTGTAACTTAAGTGCCTCCGTCGCAAGGCGGTCCTCCTCTCCGGGGGGCGATTACAATTTAAATGAGGCGCGCTCCCGCGCCGGCCGTACTGCGCATGCGTGTGACGTAATTTTCCCGACGTGCAGCGCGCGAACGTAATTTACGCCGGGCTTTGTGGATTGCGACGGGACAATTAAGTTGCGACGGGTGAAAAAAAAATACGCGCCGGGAAAAAAAATTCAAATTTAAAAAAAAATCGCGGCGATCGGAAAAAAGGTCTGGTTTTTCATGGTGTACTAACTTTACACATTGTAAAACCAGCCCTAATTTAACGCGTGCAAATCGTAACTTATGCAGAAAACACAAAGCTTTAATGCTTTGTGGATCTGCTTAAGTACTCATTTGCATACGCTAGCCGGCATTTCGACTCGAAATGCCCCCTGCGGCGGATGCGGTACTGCATCCTAAGATCTGACAGTGTAAGTGTCTTACAGATTTCAGATCTTCTGCCTAACTTTGGAAAAATCCTTTTGAGGATCGTTTCCAAAGTTAGGCACAGAGATACGCAGGCTGAACAGCAGTTCCGCCTGCGTATCTCTTTTGAGAATTTGGCCCTCTGTTCTCACGCGTTCCTGCAGGACTTGAGCCCTGCTGGTAACCTGTAAACGCTTTTAAAGCGTCGCCTACAGATAACCTAATGTACCATATTTTGTCACCATTCCATGAGCGTGCACAATTTTAACCACTTCAGCCCCAGAAGAATTTACCCCCTTCCTGACCAGAGCACTTTTTGCGATACGGCACTACGTCACTTTAACTGATGATTGAGTTTTTTATTTTTTGCGTTATAAACAAAAGAAGAGCGACAATTTAAAAAAAAACACAATTTTTTTACTTTTTGATTTAATAAATATCACACTTTAAAAAAATCGCAATAAGCGTTTATTGATTGGTTTGCACAAAAGTTATAGCGCCTACAAAATAGGGGATAGATTTATTACATTTTTATTTATTTTATTTTTTTACTAGCGATCTGCGATTTTTATTGTGACCATGACATTGCGACAGACATATTGGAAACCATTGACACATTTTTGGGACCATTCACATTTATACAGCGATTAGTGCTATAAAACTGCACTAATTACTGTGTAAATGTGACTGGCAATGAAGGGGTTAACACTAGGGGGCACTGAAGGGGTTAAATATGTTCCCTAGGGAGTGATTCTATCTGTAGGGGGTGGGGACTCACAAGGGGAGGAGACCTATCTGTGTTTCTCTGTATTGGGAACACACATCGGTCTCCTCACCTCTGACAGGACATGGATCTGTATGTTTACACACACGGTCCTGCCATGATTGCAGGCAATCGCGGGTGCTAGGGTGACCATATTTCCAAACTGCCATTCAGGGACATTTTTGTGACCCCATAGATTTCACTGGTTCATCCTGGTACCTGTAGTTCTTCATTGGTTGGGGGGGGGGGGGGGGTCACATCTTCAGCTCTGAGGGGTTCATGGTGGGACCTGTAGTCATTCACTTTTGGGAGTCACATCCCACCAAAAGTGAAGGACTTCAAGTCCCAGAGTGAACTCCTAATATCTAAAGATGTGACCCCCCCAAATTTAAGAACTACAACACCCAGCATAAACCCCTGAGATCTAAAGGTGTGATCCCATAGATTTCACAGATCTATGCTAAGACCTGTTGTCCTTCACTTTGGGGAGTTCACTCTCCCCAAAGTAAAGGACTACCAGTCCCAGCATGAACCCCTGAGATCTAAGGGTGTGACCCTATAGATTTCACAGGTTCATGCTGGGACCTGTAGTTCTTTACTAGTTGGGGGGGGGGGGGGGGTGTCACATCTTAAAGCGGGGGTTCACCCTATTAATAAAAAAATAAAATAAAAATTTCCCTCTAGCATAAAATGCGGCATAGTAGCGCGAGCTACAGTATAAAGACAAAAGAGAGAAGCGCCTCTGAGTATACTGCTTTTAATTTTAAAACATAAAAATATATCCAGCACTTACATCATAGTAGTATGGTGCAGTCGTGGGAGCTGGTGTACATCTGTAGCAGACAGTCCGCAAGGCATGAGAGCTGGGCAGCCGGAGGGAGCCGGGGAGAGAGACGGCTAAGTCCTCGTTGTTGTGCCGCTGCTAGGCAATGAGTTCATCAGCTGTTGCGTGACGTCAGATCGGACGGAGGCTGAGGGGGACCACAACGCGTTTCAGAGCATGCGCACGGAAACAACCAGCGCGCTCCTTTTTCAAGTGTTAGCGAGCTACAGTATGCCTGTCTTTATTTTTTTATCCCCGTACTCACTGTGCACTCGTAGATACAAGATTACGACTCCCAGTGGGGAATGGGCGTTTCTATGGAGAGAGAAGGTGATTGACGGCCGGCTCTGGCACGTCACGCTTCTCCGGAAATAGCCGAAATAGGACTTGGCGCCTCACGGCGCCTGCGCATAGTCTGTGCGCAGGCGCCGTATAGCGCTGTGAAGTGCCGAGACCTGTTCCGGCTGTCTTTGGGGAGCGTGACGTGCCAGAGCCGGCCGTCAATCACCTTCTCTCTCCATAGGAACGCCCATTCCCCGTGGGGAGTCGTAATCTTGTATCTACGAGTGCACAGTGAGTACGGGGATAAAAAAATAAAGACAGGCACACTGTAGCTCGCGCTACTATGCCGAATTTTATGCTAAAACTTTGTTATGGAGGGTGAACCACCGCTTTAAGCTCTGAGGGGTTCATGCTGGGACCTGTGTCAGTTTCATTCCGGGACACTGTATTGTCCCAGAGTGAAGGTTCCTGGGACAGACCTGCAGAATGCGGGTGCCTGGCGGACACACGAACCGGCTCCCGAGCCATGCTGCGGGCGTGCATGCAAGCCCCCTAGACGGCCGGGAAGCCCAGGACATCATATGACGTTCCACCCAGGATGGGATATCCCATCTGTGGACGTCATTTGACTATGGGTGGGATCTGAAGTGGGTAAAGTGCGGCATGTTTTTTTATCTATTTACTCATCTTCTATATTTCACCAAAAATCTGGTATTATATTGTGTTTGTGTGCACTAAAATTCATTAAGGTGTATTTTTCCTAAAAAAAATCTGGGGTATTTTCTAGGGCATCTGCATAAAAAATATAGAATGTTTGGGGTTCTAAGTAATTTTCCAGCAAAAAATTATGATATTTATATGTAGTAGAGAAATATCAGCTGGCCTGGGTGGCACGTGGTTAAAATTGTCCTGCTGCTGGCCAATCATACACCGCTTTGTCATCTGCAGTCACTGAACAATAAACTTTGGGGAAAGAAAAAATGCTCCCTTGCAGGGGGCTGCCCTTGCATTGCTAGGTATAAATGTTTGTTTAGGTCAAGGGGGTTATTTTTTTACTTACTTGATCTTTTGCTCCCACACGATCCCTCCAGGCTGTAAGACTTATCCCAGCAGCCTCTTCTCTGCTATTCTCAGGAGGTTGGATGCCATCTGATGGCATTGAAGCCTTCAGCGCTGCACAGGATGTGAGGGCGCTAAGGGACAGTACACTACTGGACCATAGGGGAGTAGGGGAGAGCACTGGCTGCAATCCAGAAGGGAGAAATCCATCCTCAGGCTCCCTAAATCCCAGCAACCCTAAATTTAGGACAGGGACACCACCGTTTAGGACAGGGTCCCTATAATTGCATCAGCAAAAACAAGTACAGCCACATCGAACAACTGGCCAATTTCTACCAGTCAAAGCAAATCTATTACCATTTGATGAAAAAGCATTTGTTGCTGCTATGCTGATATACTGTACCTACCTGAAAAAGCATTTTTTTTTTTTGCAAAACGAAAAGAATCAAATTGAGGTTCTGCTATATATAAACCATGCTAGTCGTAAAAAGAAAAATCAATTCAACAGTTAACCACTTGAATGACGGGACAGTTCTGGGAGGGCATCATATGATGTTCTCCTGTGATTGTGCCCGCCATGCGCCTGCTGTGGTGTGCGGGCAGTGTGCTCTGTGATTGCTGTGTCCTCTGGACACTGCTAATCATAGATTGAGATAAAGAGCCAATCAGCAGCTCTTTACCATGTGATCAGATGTGTCAAATCACAGCTGATCACAATGTAAACATAAGACGGTTATCGGCATAATGCATTCCTAACAGCATGAGGAGAGGAGAGCCGGTAATGGGCTTGTGTAAAAGGGACATGTACACTGATAATTAAGGTACTGATTATCAGTCTCCTGATTATCAGTGCAGTCCCAACAGTGTCCACCAGTGCTGCCAATCAGTGCCCATCAGTGTCTCCTCATCAGTGCCATATACCAGTGCCCACCAGTGCTGCCTACCAGTGCCCAACAGTGCCGCCTATCAGTACACATCAGTGCCACCAATCAGTGTCCATCAGTGTCTCCTTATCAGTACCATCTACCAGTGCCCATCAGTGCTGCCTACCAGTGCCCAACAGTGCAGCCTATCAGTGCCCATCAGTGCCACCAATCAGTGCCCATCAGTGCAGCTTCATCAGTGCTTACTCAACAGTGCCCACCAGTGCCACCTCATTAGTGCCCATCAGTGCAGCTTATCAATGCCTTTCAGTGCTGCCTATCAGAACCTATCAGTGCAGGCTATCAGTGCCTATCAGTGTAGCCTCATCAGCGCACATCAGTAAAGAAGAAAAAGTACCTGTTTGCAAAATGTTATAACAAACTATGAAATTGTTTATTTATTTGTTCAAAATGTTCGGTCTTTTTTTGTTTATTTAGCAAAAAATAAAGATCCCAGTGGTGATTACATACCAAATGAAAGCTCTATTTATGTGGAATAAATGATGAAAATGTCATATGGGTACAGTGTTGCATGACCGTTCAATTGTCATTCAAATTTTGACAGCACTGAAAGCTGAACATTGGCCTGTGCAGGACGGGGGTAAAAGTGCCCAGTAAGCAAGTGGTTAAATATGAGCTTTCACTGAGACTTAAAACTATAAAATATTACATACAATTTTAAGGAATTCCATGTTTTAAAATGGATCTGTGTGTTTTATTGTTGCCTTCAAAGACACATGAAAAATCCCTCTCAAAGCTTATCATGCTTTTTTGACAGTAGTTTCCCTACTAGTCCTAAAAATGGCCAGAAAAACAAGATTCATCCCACATAAAATTTAATGGAATTTCCCATTATGTTGGCATTCAACAAATTGATTTACCCATTAGTAGTCAAGACCCAAACTGAGTTGTGGACGTGTTTTTGATGGGCCACCATGTGACTGGGCAGTAGCCTTGCTTGTCGAGGCACAATCTGTAACTACTAGTACTATAGCTCACTTTTATTATCTATGTTTTAACCGCTTGCCGACCATGTCACACCAATATACGTTGGCAGAATGGAAAGGCTGCACAAAGCAACGTATATATACGCTGCTTTGAATTTTGCTTTGCGCGGGTGCCAATGGCGGAGCGTGCACGCCCCCCTGCCGCAAACTCCGTGACTGCGGCACCCGCGGACTCGATGTCAGCCGGTGTCCCGTGATCATGTCACGGAGCTGCAGAACGGAGGGATGCCAGTGTAAACAAGGCATCTCCCTGTTCTGCCTTGTGACAGGACACTGATCTTCTTCTCCCTTGCATCGAGAGCAGTGATCACTGTCGTGTCACATGTAGCCCATCCCCCTCAAAGTTAGAATCACACCCTAGGACACACTTAACCCCTTCCTCACCCCCTAGTGGTTAACCCCTTCACCGCCAGTGTCATTTACACAGTAATCAGTGCATTTTTATAGCACCGATCACTGTATAAATGACAATGGTCCCAAAAAAAGCATAAAAAGTGTCCGATGTGGCCGCCATAATGTCGCAGTCACGATCTCTGCCATTACTAGTAAAAAATAATAATATTAATAAAAAAGCCATAAAACTATCCCCTATTTTGTAGTTGTTATACATTTTGTGTAAACCAATCACTAAACGCTTATTGCGATTCTTTTTACCAAAAATATGTAGAAGAATAAGTATCGGCCTAAACTGAGCAAAAAATTTGTTTTTATTATATATTTTTGGGGGATATTTATTATAGCAAAAAGTAAAAAATATTGCTTTTTTTCACATTTTTGCTCTATTTTTGTTTATAGCGTAAAAAATAAAAACCACAGAGGTGATCAAATACCACCAAAAGAAAGATCTATTTATGGGGAAAAAAGGACATCAATTTTGTTTGGGAGCCACGTCCCACGACCACGCAATTGTCAGTTAAACGAAGCAGTGCCGAATCGCGAAAAAGTGGCCTGGTCATTTGGCAGCCAAATCCTTCGGGGCTGAAGTGGTTAAATGCCATGCTACGATGATCTGAGACGTAGCCCATAAACAATGTACTTTATATGTCATAGGTCATTGCTGTTTCCAGGCAGCAGTCACTGCATGTGTATCTATTATATAATATAGGATTGTGTCTTTCTGATATAAAACATTTTCTTTGGAAATCAGGCTGTTAAATCTGTTTACTGCTTATACGCCCCAGGGAAATAGTAGGTGCCATGTTTAAGTCAATAGCTGTGTTAGAAGCAGAAATAATTACACGAACATTAATCTAGTCGAGCTGATCATAAAGGAAATGCTATGCACGGTGCATTATTTGGCTGACCTCAACGTCCTTCTTAGAATGTGTTCCCCGAAAGGCATTATATTCATGCAATTTGCAATGTGGGAACAATTTTTTGTTGTAATTAGGTAAATCTCAAAAGACCATTGCCATTGATGTGTTCACTATGTCAATATTATTCCACGGGACACACCAAAGCATTACTGGGGGTTCAAGTACAGGGCAGTGCAAAGTATCTATCGTATCTCGCCCCAGTGGGGTGTATAGGCATCCCAGTTGTTCTCTGTAAATATAGCGTTAATTGCTTTTTTTGTAGGGAAATCGTGTTTTTACTTCATACTGGGTTCAATAACTTTGCAGATTGCTTTTACGCATAATAAGACGCATTCTTCTGTGTGTAAAAATATGGCATAACATGTAATGGCTGCTTCCTGCATTGCCGAGTTCAGAGCAATCTGTCAAACTTCGCATGTACCCAAGATGATTATTAATGAGTGAAACAATGCACAAACATTGATTTAAGATGAAATGATGTATAAGGCAGCAGAGAGTAATAATAGGTTTTATCATCTTCAAAAATGATCAGAGGAATTGCTAAAACATTTGGTTTTACCCAGAAAAAATGTATCCTTTGCATATTCCTACTGAGAACCAACTAGAATGTAAACGGACAGAAATTCTATATCATTCACCATCTAGTGCAGCTTCTCTCCATCGTTATACCCCTGAGGAACCCTTGAAATCATTTTCAGGTTCTCAGGGATTCCTAAAAATAACTAAAAAGGGTCCTACCAAGAGCCCATGGTACAGTATCTCAAAAAGTGAGTACACCCTTCACATTTTTGTAAATATTTTATTATATCTTTTCATGTGACAACCCTGAAGAAATCACACTTTGCTACAATGTAAAGTAGTGAGTGTACAGCTTGTATAACAGTGTAAATGTCAGGTCACCTGTGGCCAGGTGACAAGTGCACCCCGTTGGGGTCAGGGATGCACCACGGGGTAGTGAACCCTATGGCCGACTGCTGCGATCAGGGAGGAAGCGTGAGCCCAAGATTCCCCAGGGCGCAGAGTCTAATACTCAGCTTTGTGTTCACCAGAGCCTCTGGTGGTGAGGATGGCCTTCGCCGCAGCTGGATCCAGGTCGCGACCCCTGGGGTCCCCAAGGTCACGCTCTGCAGGGAGAGAGGGGAAGCAGCAACCAGGACAGGCGATAGTGATGGGTAAGCCGAGGTCGGGGCAACTGGCAGACAAGGGTAAACAAGCAACAGGCCAAGGGTCAGGGAAACAGGCAAACAGGAGAAGTCAGAGACGAGCCAAGGTCGGTACACAGGAAGGTAAACGTAAAACACTGCAGACAGGAACAAGCTACAAACAAAGGTTGAACAGCAAAGAAGACAGTGAAGTGGTTAATATAGGCTTCCTGGGATGGCCTGGGTTGGAGCCATACAGGGAGGAAGGTGATAAAAGACAGCCAGAAAGAGGGTCAGGTCTCTAATGAACACATGAGACAGGTAAGCTGCCAGACTTTATTGCATATCCATGACAGTAAATTTGATGTCCCATCAAACTAACTCAACACACAGCCATTAATGTCTAAACCGTTGGCAACAAAATTGAGAACACCCCTAAGTGAAAATGTCCTAATTGGCCCAATTAGCTTTTTTCCCTCCCCGGTGTCATGTGACTCGTTAGTGTTACAAAGTCTCCGGTGTGAATGGGGAACAGGTGTGTTAAATTTGGTGTTATCGCTCTCACTCTCTTATACTGGTTACTGGAAGTTCAACATGGCACCTCCTGACAAAGAACTCTCTGAGGATCTGAAAAAAAGTACTGCTGCTTTACATAAGGATGGCCTAGGCTATATGAAGATTGCCAAGACCCTGAAACTGAGCTGCAGCACGGTGGTCAAGACCATACAGCGGTTTAACAGGAACACAGAACAGGCCTCTCCATGGTTGCCCAAAGAAGTTGAGTGCACATGCTCAGCGTCATATCCAGAGGTTGTCTTTGGGAAATAGACGTACGAGTGCTACCAGCATTGCTGCAGAGGTTGAAGGGGTAGGGGGTCAGCCTGTCAGTGCTCTGACGATATGCTGCACGCTGCATCAAATTGGTCTGCATGGCTGTCATCCCAGAAGGAAGCCTCTTCTAAAGATGATGCACAAGAAAGCCCACAAACAGTTTGCTGAAGACAAACAGACTAAGGACATGAATTACTGGAACCATGTCCTGTGGTCTATGAGACCAAGATAAACTTAATTGGTTTAGACTGTGTTACATGTGTGTGGTGGCAACCAGGTGAGGAGTACAAAGACAAGTGTGTCTTGCCTACAGTCAAGCATGGTGGCGGGAGTGTCATGGTCTGGGGCTGCATGAGTGCTGCCGGCACTAGGGAGCTACAGTTCATTGAGGGAACCATGAATGCCAACATGTACTGTGACATACTGAAGCAGAGCATGATCCCCTCCCTTCGGAGGCTGGGCCACACGGCAGTATTCCAACATGGTAACGACCCCAAACACACATCCAAGTTGACAATTGCCTTGCTAAAGAAGCTGAGGGTATAGGTGATGGACTGGTCAAGCATGTCTCCAGACCTAAACCCTATTGAGCATCTGTGGGGCATCAAAGGCAAGGTGGAGGAGCGCAAGGTCTCTAACATCCACCAGCTCCTTGATGTCATCATGAAGGAGTGGAAGAAGAGTCCAGTGGCAACCTGTTAAGACAGTGCTGGAAAATAATGGTGGCCACACAAAATATTGACACTTTGGGCCAAATTTGGAAAAATGTCACTAAGGGGTGTAACATGTATCAATTTAGCCAATTGTGCTGATTTCCGTTCGAGGGATGTCCGTCAAACGGAAATAATAATTTGGTCATTGTAAATCTTAATTTGAAAACTATGAGGTGTGAATCTTGCTAATCAATGTTTTCCAATTTCAATGCCAATTAATTAGCAGTGCCATGGGGGACACAAAGCATTAAATATAGTCTAAGCCTACTCCCAGTACACTCTACACACATTTGCTACTGTTCTTGTACCCACAAATTACTCCTCAATGGTTAACAAGAGAAAAAATAGTCAGAGTGGTTGGTGTCTGTGCCCCCATTCATTGGTGGTCAGGACCTGGTCTCCACTTACATTGGTGATCAGTTTCTCTGCCCCACTAGATTAGTAAACAGTGTCTTCACCACCCTTACATTGGTGGTCAGTGTCTGTGCCCTCCGTTAGTGTTCAATGCTTGTTCTCTTTTATGTTCGTGCACACTGTGCCCCTTACATTGGTGGTCCGCATCTGTGCCCTTTTTACATTAGTGGTCAGTGTCTATGCCCCTTACATTGGTGGGCAGTATCTGTGAACTCATTACATTGGTGATCAGTGTCTGTGCCCTCCTTTCATTGGTGGTCGGTGCTCTCCTGTGCGTTGTTCAGTGGTGGTCAGTGGGCCGCCTCAAACCCCCCACCAAAAATCTGTGTTTACATTTGTAATCATTGTGATTGGCCATCACAGTGATCACAAGGTACAGAGACACTTTAATTGGCTCTGATGAAGGGAAAAAAAGCTTAAAAAGAACACTAATGCAGCCACCACATCCAAGGACTGGAAAGCTGCAATATATAACATTTTTGTTTTTTGATTTAGATATCCTTAAAGAGGTCCTACCCACATCATTAGCTTTTTTTTGTTTAACAGTACAAATAAAAAAAAAAACAAAAAAAAAACAGGGGGCTTTTCTTTAAGTTTATTATTCATTTGTTTTGCCTGCAGCTCTTTAATAAGTGAGACGGCAGATACCACTGGACTGCTAACCAGTTGACCTGCTCTGGCTAATATTATGGCTTTACATGGGATAGATCAGATCAATCCGCTCATCTCTAACATTGATTCTTGCCAAAGTTGCCATAACGAGCTTAAAGAAACAAGCCATAAATACTGGGCTGTTTTCTTGATTTACAGCAGATTTGGTTTATGTCCTGTTTATTCTTGATCTCGCACTTTTTCCAGTTAAATATTAGGTATTAGGTTCCTTTTTTTCTCATGCACTCATACACATATGTTCTCATTAAAAAATCATTCTGAGCGTCTTCAAGGGCCACCGTATGAAATACATTCATTGTTTCATCATTCAGACATCTTGATTGCAGTATAATTTAAATGAAATGTTCCTTTCTGCCAAGAAAACTACAACAATAGTGATAATATGCGCACAGAACAGCATATGAAAGTAGCTGGTTCTGTGTTCCCATACCATAGAGCATTATTACATATTAAAAGAAACAGGATTTACAAGAACCCATATCTAAAGGTTAAATTCCTCATATCCGAGGGGGATACTATAGTAAACCTATATATTCTATATTATATTAAAGCAGGGAGCTCTTTTAATATCCCCCAGCCTTCAAAGGATGTCATTTACTGATTAAATAAATATGTTATAAAGCTAGGAACATGAAAAGAATGAAGAGTACATGTCTTTGAAACTAGGGGAGAACTTAAAGTGACCCAGTTCTTTGTCCATGCAAAAACTCCCCCATCCCCAACAGCAAGTACTCACTTTTTCGCACCCCAACTCCCACCTCTCCAGGATATGGGTGAGCATGTGACTTACTTTCCCTCTGCCATATGACAGTGCTGATGTTTTGTTACTGGCTCTGTAACATGGGGGAGGAGTCCATAGCCCTGTCTAAACTTTGAAAATTATTTTTGGAGCTTGCAGAGAGCTTTCTTTCCACCGTAGCCAAATGGAGTAGTCCAGAAGCAAGGCTTGGTAAGTACATGCTTTTGGGAACAGGTGCATGCTGGGTTGCTGATGTCACCTTGGGGCGGTGCCACCTGGTGATGTCGCTAGGTTGCCCCACCCCTTACCTATAAAAGGTCTGTCAAATGGCGGAGCAGGTAGTCAGCGCTTAGTCTTTGCCGCGGGTGGAATTTTTCTTTTCTTTTTGGGTCCGGAGGTGGCAGGCGACGTGACTGGCGATGGATCAACATCAGGGAGCAGTGTTTTGTTTTGTTTTAATAAGGGAATTTTCAAAAACAGTGTGTGTGTGTTTATTTATTTTTGACACTTTTATGGTAAATGGGTAGTACTATGTACCCCATACTCAATTATATGGGGGGTACGAGGATCTGGTGACCGCCTTGTTAAAGGGAGCTTCCAAATTCTGATAGGCTCTCTGCCCACAGACCCCCCACAACCAGAGCCCAGGGTTGTGGGGAAGAGGCCCTAGGTCCCCATCAACATGTGGACAAGGTGCTTTAGGGTGGAGGGGCCCCTGCCCCAAAGCACCTCCCATGTTGGGGGCATGTGGCCTGGTATGGTTCACGAGAAGGGATGCCCACCTGGCTGCATCTGCCCCTTTACACCAGTCCACCCGACTGACTCTTTACCAGCCCACCTGGCTGACTCTCAGGAGATCTCTAGGGAATGCCTGAAGACTTAAGTACACAGCTGTCTTCAAGGGAGACTGAATACATGTGGTAGTTTCTCCCCTTTGTAGTCCCCGCAGTGCTACTCACTCTGTCCCCTCTTGCTCCCGTGCCTCCAGGAAGACTTCCTCCTCTGTGTTGCAGCAGGAATCCTCCAGCACCCGAGCCCTGGCCTGAGGTCACACACCCCCCTAGGGGGCACCTCTGAGAGCCACCAACAGTCTCCTTAGCACTGCATCTCAATCTTCCGCACTTGCTGGCATGGTCCATGTCAATTTATGAGGTCATCTCTGCCCCCTGCCAGTCCACTAATGGGGATTGGCTGAGGCTTCATAAATATGCACAGCCCTTCCTTGCTCCCACCCTCTAGTTATGGAAGTTCCTTCAAACTTCCAGACCAGTGGAAAGTGTCAGAGAGAGGTGCCAGATGATTCATCCAGAATCACTGAACTCTGACCCTGATTCCATAGCTCAGGCTCAGCCTTGAGCTAAACTATATTTACCTGCTCTAGCACAATCTACACAACTTCTAACTTGAATGATGCCTTAAGAGTGGATGTAAACCTGAAAATGTTTATTTAATTATTCGATGTCACAATGTACAGTATACACTTTCCTATCATCTGTGCCCAGTCTTGCCACACAGAGTTAATCTAGCTCTGAGCAATCCTCTTTTATTGTTCAGTGAAATAAGACGGACTTACAGAGAAAAACCTTAGTCCGTTCTGCCCCCTTGCTGTGAGTGACAGGTTAATTGCATATCTCATGCAAAAGCCTGGAGACAGGCGTTATTTTTTAATTCACACCCCCACTCCTTTTCTGAAGTCATGTGGTTACTTTTCTGGATTTTGACTGGATGTTAGTGATCATAGCAGAATTTAGTGCAAGGAATACACAGGAAAAAATGCATGTTGACAAGGGGAGTGTAGAGGATGTCTACTGACATCACAACTCCACCCACAGAGCTCTAGACAACAGATCCACCCACAGAATCTGCAGTTTTTAATTTCTTACAACAGACAGAGGGGAAACATTTGACAGGTAAGGACACATGCAGGAGGCATCTATATCCTTATAGATCAGCACTATGGCAGTAGTTTAGAAAGGATGAGTGTGGGTTTACATCCACTTTAAGGATAATACTGGGAATGGAAGCAGCATCACCACATCAGTGCCCTTTTCTGTATCTCTAATGACACCCACTGCTGGAGAGGACCAGGAGAAGAAGAGAGCCCAATGCATTTGCAAGATTAATTTCCAATTATTTTAAATCTGCAGAATTAAAGGGTCACTAAAGGAAAAAAAATTTTTAGCTGAAATGACTGTTTACAGGGCATAGAGACATAATAGTTAACTGATTCCTTTTAAAAATGATTAAAAATTGATAAAAAAACAATCATATAATGTGCCTGCAGTGTAGTTTCGTTTTTGCTGTTGTTTGCTAGTTCTCTGCTGTACAGAGAGCCACTAGAGGGCAGTCAGCCAATAGAGAGCAGGGATACTTTGTCTAAAACTCCTCAGCACCAATCCAGTTTCGTTTTACTCACACCTCCTTGATTAGTGACCACCGTGAGAAATCTCCCAGTACTGTGGTTATCAGGAAACAGGCAACCAGGAAGTGTCCAAAACAGAGAGGATTTACAGCAACATCAAAGCAAAAACGAACAATGAGGACATGAAACCAGGACTGCAGCAAGGTAAAGGAAGCTATTTAGCTAAAAAAAAAAATTCCTTTAGTGTCCCTTTAATTTTACTAATACCCAGTGATCTTGCCATGAAGGTTCTTGCGCAGGCAGTTACTGCTATCTGGTAACAACACTCTATCCTGTGTTCCCATTGTGCTCCCATGTCATCACACACTCTCCTGAATAAAGAAAAAAACTTGAAAACAGCATTTATTTAACAAAACAATTCAGTTTAGCTAATGGTGGGCATATGTTTTGATAAATTATCCATTTCTGTTCCAATGGATCTTTTATAGTAGGAGGAATAAACCTATAGTTGACAACACACTCGACTGATAGTCCACACGCGGGGAAGCGTATTTCGACCAATAGTTAAATTGACTTAAAACACAAGTTATTGACCAATCTCTGTTTTCACCATGTAATCTCCTAATCTGATTGGTCAAAATATATTTTTTTTATAAAGAAAGTATCTCAGTGTTGCCAAATGATGCAAAACAAACAATAATATTCCTCAATGGCTGATCGAATTTAAAAGAATCTGATCTAAACCGAGTGATCATAGAGAAAGTAAGGCTATTTGATAGCCTGTAGATTTGACCACTTTGATTGAATCGCACATCGATGGATGAAAAATATTGAAGCATGTTTGGCCACCATAACCATGTCATTCTTGTAGGGTTTACATCTACTTTCATTTGGGTGAGGCATTGCCTAAAATTCCAGCTCTAAAATCTGTAGCACCTAAAAATACAAATTGCAGTTGGATTTGAATTTGTAGCATGTGAATTGAAATCTAATCGACGTCCGGGGGCCATAGGTGCAGTTACTGGAGGTAAACTGCAGATGGCGACCAGTGCTTTCACTCTCTCTATGTTATATAGCAGCATAATGAAGGTGACTGGAGCATTAAGTATGTTCATTACAAATCTTTTGGCATTTAAAGTGGTTCTTAGCTATGTGTTCTGCTATGTTTTGGCTGGTGGTGCTGTTATATTTTTATTTTGTGTCCTATAGATCCTATATAAAAAATAAATTAATCTTTGAGTGTCTTAAAAACTTGAATATTTTAGCCATTTTCAGGTAGGGTGACCAGACATCCCCGGTTTCCGGGGACAGTCCCTGGATTGAGGACAGTGTCCCCGGACCAAGTCTGTCCCCGGTCTTGTCCCCAGATTGGATTTGAACAGGGGCTGGGGAAATTTCAAAGACAGTCAGTGCAGAATTAAAAAACAAAAATTCTGAATTACACACCCCAGCTCTGCCACTCCTAATAGCTTGGGGGGTGTATTTTTTTCCATTATCTGTGTCCTTTTCTGATGATCATGTGCTGGTTGGAGTGGAGGGAATATTTCTTCCGTTTCGGGTGCATGCTCCACTCGCATGTTCTTCTGCATTGGCTTAAGTCCCGGACAGCCGCCTGCCTGTCTATCTCCTTGCCTGCCCGGAGAGACTTGACAGGCCGTGAGGCGGGCGGCGACAGGCAGAGAGTCGCTGATTGCCGCCAATACTAGTAAAAACCAATATGTCCCTGGATTTCATTTTAAAAATCTGGTCACCTTAAAGGGGTTGTAAAGGTAAATGTTTTTTCACCTTAATGTATCCTATGCATAAAGGTGAAAAAACATCCGACGGTACCGCCCCCCCCCCCCCCCGAAACCCCCGTTTTACTTACCTCACCCCTTGAAAGTCCTGCATGCGTCCTCGTGATCCTCTTCGGTTCCCAGCCTGGCCGTTGATTGGCTAGGCTGGACGGATTGATAGCAGCGCAGCCATTGGCTGGCACTGCTGTCAATCACATCCGATGACGCGGCACGCCGGGGGCGGGGCCGAGTGATACAGTCGGCGGCTTTGCCCGCCGCTGTATCATGAGAGCGCGCCCGCAAAAGCTTTCCACCATGTGAGCTCGCTTGCATTAAGGTGGAAAGCTTTTGCGAGGAGGAGCCGAGACAGCCGCCGAGGGACCCCAGAAGACAGGATTCGGGGACACTCTGTGCAAAACAAGCTGCACAGTCGAGGTAAGTATAACATGTTTGTTATTTAAAAAAAAAAACATTTATGCCTTTTAGTGTTCCTTTAATTTCGGGCCACCATCAACCCAAGTTTGAAGCAGTAAAAATGACTAAATAAGACTTCTTCCAGAAAAAGCATGCTGGTCTTAAATTCTTTTCACACTTTACTTGTTTGTAGTAAAGAAAATGTAACTGGTAGAAATGAAAGCACAACTTTTCCCTATATGATCTTATCACCATGTTGGAGAACATACGCCATCATGGGAATTGGAGTGTTTTCCATATCTGGGCATGCTTGCTGCACATGAAGTGTTCTGATTTATATATCTCACCCCATTTTGATCATCAGAGCCAGACCTGTCATTTTTTATACAGCTCATCAGCAGCTTGCAGACAATCTGAACTCTTGCTAACCAGCTGTGGCTGGAAAATATTATGAGGACTTATATCACAACTGTGTGAGTATGAGATCCTCAAAACCCAAGTTCACCATTTTTATATGTTGACATATTTAATGTGCCATATTTTTTTGGCAGTTATTTTTATTTAGCTTCTCCCCTTTTCTTTGCTCTGGCCTCCTGACTCCCCCCTGCTTTTTAATGATAAATTCAGACAAACAGCATATGCAAAGTGTAAATACAAATATGTAAGTTGGTTTGCCTGCCAGAAGATTTGTAATTCTGGTCAACCTCTTCTCTTGTGATCCAGACACCCTGCAGGCAGAAGAGCCGGATCCCTGACCTGTGGCACTGTTAAGCAGGACAGCCTGTCTTTAAGAACGCCCAGCCAGAACAACGTATTCTTGCGTTCACCCCAATGCTTTCCTGTGAGCATATTCACAGTTATGGGGTAGGCATACCCATACAATTGTATACTTCAGAAACTGGCTTGCCTAAATAGTAAATTTGAATAGACGTTTAATAATATTGAAAAAAAAATGATTGGTTCTGGTGGACAATCCCCTGGAATTTGACCAAATCTTTTTCTTGTTGAAAGACCTTATCTGTGATTGAGTAAGATACCTGAGAAATGTGAATCCCTGTGAGCTTAAAGAACAAGTCTCACTAAATATTTTATTTGATGTTCCTGCCCCTTGGTCTTTCTAGGTTGTGTTGTTACTGGTATAGTGACAACGCAACCACTGGTTCTGCATGGCCCAGTCACCTGCGTGATGACAACCAATGATGCTGTGAAGCCTGGCCGCTTTCATCCTAGCAACCAATGAAGAGACAGAGGGTTTGGAACAGGGAAATTGGGTGGAAGATCTCTAGCTGACATGTCCCTTTCCCCAAGCGCACTCACTAAACCGGTGGGGAGGCGGAAAGCAAGTGGTAGTAATGGGTTTCTAGATTGTGTTTCTATCATGGTAGGAGCAGAGAAGCTGGAAAGAAAGAACAAAGAAGCATATTTTCTTAAAATTTCAGTACAATTTTTTTTTTTAATGTTTTTGAGAGCACTTTAAGATTCTCTACAAAGCATAGTGGTGGGGCAAAGCATCAGAGGCTGACACTAAAATTAACCCTTCCTCACGCAATCCAAATCTCAAAAATAAAGAAGGTTGGAGATGGACTTTACAAGTACAGGCGGTCCCCGGGTTACAAACAAGACAGGGACTGTAAGTTTGTTCTTAAGTTGAATCTGTTTGTAAGTCGGAACATGTACATTTTTTAAGTGTAGCGCCAGCCAAAAAATAAATTTTTAAGCATTTCGGATAGCATAGGGAAGGGTTATCACTCCTGTAACATTTGTTTTGCTGTCTGTGCCCCTGTTCAGAAGATGTCACCTCACTTTCTGTCCCAATGATAATTAGATTTTGAAAATTTGGAATTAGGGAAACAAGGATTGGTGATAAAGCATCAGTGGAGGTACCTTTTTCCCATATAAACTCTTAAGCCCTGTACACACGATCGGATATCTGATGAAATCTAATCCAATGGATTTTTTCGTCGGATATTTGATGAAGCTGACTTTCATCAGTCTTGCCTACACACCATCAGTCAAAAATCAGACCGTGTCCAACGGGGTGACGTAAAACACTACAACATGCTGAGAAAAATGAAGTTCAATGCTTCCGAGCATGCGTTGACTTGATTCTGAGCATGCATGGATTTTTGACCGATGGACTTTCACACAGACAATCGTTTTTCTTCTATCGGAAAATTTTAAAACATGTTCTATTTTTTTTCACCGATAGAAAACAAACCGATGGGGCCCACACATGATCTGTTTTCATCAGACAAACCGATCGTGTGTACAGGGCTTAACAGGAGAGAATTTCCCTTTCTAAAAGGTAGATTTCCTCTTCCTCCGTTTGTACTGTAAGTAGGAGTCATTTGTAAATCGGATGTTTGTAAGTAGGGGACCGCCTGTAGTGTTTTTCCTGCATTGTTCAAAGTTCTTTCATGATATCACTTTAAGTGATGGTGCTTGAAAGTAAGCTAGATTTTTCCACAAGTTATGGGTCCAAATGCTCCACTGAACATTAAGGGACTAATACCAAACATCATACTAAGGCACTGACTAAACAATCCCTTCTTCACTCTTAGGGGAGTAAAATACGAATGGACAACAGTTTAAAACTGTAATGCCGTGTACATACGGTCGGTATTTCCGACAACAAATGTTTGATGTGAGCTTGTTGTCGGAAAATCCGATCGTGTGTATGCTCCATCGGACATTTGCTGTCAGAATTTCTTGTTTGAGGGCTGGTTCTCAATTTTCCGATCGTCTGTATGCAATTCTGAAGCCACAAAATCCTACGCATGCTCGGAATCATTGAACTTAATTTTTCTCGGCTCGTCATAGTGTTGTACGTGACTGCGTTCTTGGCGATAGGAATTTCCGACAACATTTGTGTGACCGTGCGTATGAAAGACAAGTTTGAGCCAACATTCTGTCTGAAGAAAATCCATGCTTTTGTTGTCGGAATGTCCGATCGTGTGTATGTGTCATTAGTAACTACAAATCCTGACTAGATGACATTTGGTTTGCTAAAGCAAATTATGTACATACAGTACAGCCACAAGAACTCACCTGGAAGTATTGTGTTTATGATTAGAACATATGGACACAAAGGATTATTAGGTATATCGCTAGTTGTAGTGCAGCAAGATAGATGGTAGCTAGCATCTGTAACTATGCTCAATATCATGCTAGAGCACCCAAAGTATACATTCAAAATACACTTCTGGGGTTAAATCATGCATGCTTACCAAAGCATCAATGGAAGACAATTATTAAACTGGAATGGAATCCTTGGAATAAAATTGACCCTAAATACTTCAGCATATCATTCATTCACTTTTTAGAGTGGTCTAAAGCATTGTCTATTAAAAGGAGTTTCCATCTTATTTCAAAATGCTATACAACCCGACACATATTATGACAAATGTTTGCAGACACATCAGACCATAGTCGGAGGGGCTGTGGTGACATAGTTACCATATTCCATATGCCCATTAATCAAGCCCTACTGGGAAGCCATTCATACATAAGATAATTTTTAGGCCGATGGGTCATGACCCACCTATCACTCCTCAAGCTTACCAAAGAATGGCCAGGCAGGGTAAATTGGATAACCCAAATTGAGGCGGCCTGTGTCATAGCACAATACACCATATACAACAACAGACACGTCTGCTGTTTAATTTTCCTCAATTAGTGCTTGGCAAGCTGATCAACGATAGCACCACTCTAGTCTACATTCCTGTGCCTTACAGTCATACAATATATAGCCCTTGGAAAAATGTTTGGGAAAACAGCTGGACTCTGGTTTGGTTGTACCTGGTACCTGACAATTTTTCACCTACAATATAATATAAACTGAATTGAACAGATATCTATTTTAGGTTTTGTGTAGATGAGCGTTTCTGCGTTTTATGTGCATTTGAAAAGCACTTTATTTCGAAGATTACTGTAGCAGATCCTATTAAGATCCATTTACCTTGCAAGAATATCAGGTTACTTGAAGCATCTAATGTGCATTGCATTTGAACTTGTGCATTTGAATAATGTTTTCAATGCTAAATGCAGTTCTTATTAACAAATCACATCTATTTAAGCCCTTAAAGGAGAATTATGATCAATGGAAACAAATACAGAGTCCCCTTATTGCATAGCTTTCCCTGTTGATCCTGGTAATAGTTTACATTGGTTTTCCACTTCCTTTAAAAGGTTGACAACACTGTTTGCTTTGCAGTCAAATCTCTCCACATTGTCCCTGTGGACAGAGTAGTCTTAGAAGGACATGTATTTCTAAATGGACTTTCAAGTGCCTGTAAAGCCTTAAGGTTTTTCACCTTAATGCATTCTATATTCCCCCCCTGCCCGTTTCCCCCTCCATGACTTTTCCATCAAAATCAATAATGCAACCATCAATCCCTCCCCTAATGCCAGGGTACTAGGTCTAATCCTAGACTCTGATCTGTAGTTTCAGCCTCAAATCCAATCGTTGTCAAAAGCTTGTAGTTTTCACCTCTAACATCTCTAAAATACACCCCTTTTTATGAAATGAAACCACCAAGCTACTGATTCACTCCTTGTTATCTCTCGCCTTGACTATTGCAACTCCCTTCTCATAGGCCTACCTCTCCATAGTCATGAATGCCGCTGCCAGACATCGCCACCTTACCAACCACTCAGTGTCTGCCACCCCTCTCCTTCAATTCCAAATCTGGCTCCTGGTCACCTAGCAAATTGAATTTAAAATACTAATCACAACATACAAAGCCATTCACAACTCTGCCCCGAGCTATATCACCAACCTTGTCTCCAAATATCACCCAAACCGACCTCCCCGCTCCTTTCAACACCTCCTACTCTCAAGCTCCCTTGTCTCCTCCTCCCATACTTGTCTCCAGGATTTCTCCAGTGCCTCTACCATCCTCTGGAACTCTCTACCTCAACCTGTCTGGCTATCTCCTACTCTGTCTGCCTTTTAGGCAATCCCTGAAAACTCATCTCTTCAAGGAAGCCTATCACACCTCCAGCTAATCTTTTATCCATTCCATAATCTTTCCCCACAGTTATGACCTCTTGTACCACCTGCTCCACCCTATTGGATCATAAGCAGTTCTGAGCAGGGCTCTCTTAATCTTCTTGTATTGTATTGTAACTGTATTGTCTCCCTTTTTTGGGGGGAAAAGCACTGCGTAAACTGTTGGCGCTATATACATAAATCCTGTATAATAATAATAATAATTCTATGCATTAACCCCCCTGGCGGTATTCCCGAGTCTGACTCGGGGTGAGATTTTTGTGCTACGATCGGTAACCCTGAGTCAGACTCGGGCTCGCCTCGCTGAATCCACAGGCTTGGTTTACTTACCTTGTCCCTGGATCCAGCGATGCCACCGCACTGTGTGAGCAAGCGGGACCTTGCTCGATTCACACAGTGCCTCTGTGTGCCGCCGATCTCCGTTCCCTGCGACGTTACGACGCACAGGAGCGGAGAACGGCGCCAAATTCAAAAAGGTAAACAAACACAATACATACAGTATACTGTAATCTTATGTAAAAAATACACACACCCCTTGTCCCTAGTGGTCTGCCCAGTGCCCTACATGTTCTTTTATAAAATAAAAACAGTTATTTCTGCCTTCAAACTGTAGATTGTCCATAGCAACCAAAAGTATCCCTTTATGTCAAAAATGGTTTTAGAGCAGCTAGAAAACAGCGATAATAAATTATAATCACTTGCAGAATTGAGCGATAGCGATTTGTGGGGAAATTCGTCATAAAAAAATAAAATAATGACAGCGACAATTCTGCAACTGAGCAAATTTCAGTGATTTTGAGTTGATTACATTATTGAATAATTTTTATTATAATTATATTATTATTTGTTATAATTATTTATAATTATTTATTATATTATAATTTATAATTTTGTTTTTTAAAAAATGTCATACCCGGGATGCCTACTAGACTCCTGTTTGGTCAGATTTAAGTGAGTTATTCCTAAGAATTACAGGCCTACAATATAAAACGCCAAATTTCCTTGCAAATAATGGTACCGCTTTCAGCACCTTTTTTCTGAAATAATCATACCGCCAGGGAGGTTAAGGTGAAAAACATTCTGTGCTGCAGCTTCCCCCCAGACTGCCTCCCGTTTTTCTTACCTGAGCCCGAAACGATCCAGCTGCTGTTGCTCTCCTCAAATGGACAGATCGATAGCAGCAGGAACTGTGAGAATCAAGCGATCAGTGGTGTTCGATCACTCGGTTCTCAGTGTTAGAGACGCACTGGGGACAGATAAGGTAAGTATGATTCTCGAGAAGAAAAAAAACATACTTTTCTTTTAACCTGTATGAATAAAAGCTGTCTATTGCAGTAGTACATGATTTGTCCCAATCCCTTATTAATTGTATTAAAAAGTTGGACCAGTTAAAGAAAGGGGAATAAAACCAAGTCTACTGACAACAGATAATAAAACTATGTAAGGACTAGGAAAACAAAAAGTGCTGTGCTACACAGACCATATCATTTTTTTACATTTTGCCCATAGTTACAATGTGCCAGACCAATCTGCGGAACACTCTGCACTGCTTTCACAATGTAGCTCAACACCAGCTAACTTTCTTTGGCAAAAAAAGTAAGTGCTGACTGCTTCCCTGGCAGTGTTGTAGCTTGTTCCAACCTTTGTAACTGTCACTTCTACTGGGCAGCTTGCTCTGAATGTAAATGTGAAAAATATATATAAATAAAGGTATGTGAAATAAAAATGAAATTTACATACTGAATATTTATTTTCTTGTATTCCACTATTTAACACATAGCCTGTGCACTAGGTCTGTTACAGTCATAGCTCAGGGGTCAGAGAAAGGTGGCTGTTGTAGACTAAATAATCTGCTTCAACCAGGATTAAACCCCATCTTGACCATGGTATTTTTGATTTTGGTGCAGGTTTTTCTGCACTAGTAAAATGTTGAGCAAATTGTCTAGCCCTGTTTTAAAGAGACACTGGGCCAGATTCACAAAAGAGATACGACGGCGTATCTCCTGATACGCCGTCGTATCTCCTGATACGCCGTCGTATCTCCGTTTCTAACTATGCGACTAGTTCATAGAATCAGTTACGCATAGATAGGCAGAAGATCCGACAGGTGTAATGGACTTACACTGTCGGATCTTAGGATGCAGTACCGCGGCCGTAATTTCGCGCAAAGCACGTCGGGAAATTTGCGACGGGAGCATGCGCAGTACGTCCGGCGCGGGAGCGCGCCTAATTTAAATGGTACCCGCCCCATTTGAATTGGGCCGCCTTGCGCCGGACCTGTTTACGATACACCGCCACAAATTTCCAGATAAGTGCTTTGTGGATCGGGCACTAACTCGGAAAAATTGCGGCGGTGTAACGAAAACCGGTTACGTTACGCTGCGCCCGCTGTACGTGAATCTGGCCCACTGTCACCAAACCATTAATTTCAACAAAAATCTTCCAGTAAAATTATGAGTGAATTCAAAGTATTTTAGGCATGCTACGTACCGGTAAAAGCCTCATTTGTGTAGATATATAAACAAAAATAGAGAGACAATTTTGAAAAAAAAGCAATATTTTTTACTTTTTGCTATAATAAATATCCCCCCCCCCAAAAAAAAAAATATATATATATATATATATATATATATATATATATATATATATATATATATATATAAAAATTCCTCAGTTTAGGCCGATATGTATTCTTCTACATTTATTGGTAAAAAAAAAAAAGTGTTTATTGATTGGTTTGCGAAAAAGTTATAGCGTCTACAAAATAGGGGATAGTTTTATGGCATTTTTATTAATATTGTTTTTTTACTAGTAATCAGCTATTTTTATCATGACTGCGACATTATGGCGGACACATCGGACACTTTTGACACTATTTTGGGACCATTGTCCTTTATACAGCGATCAGTGCTATGAAAATGCACTGATTACTGTGTAAATGACACTGGCAGTGAAGGGATTAACCGCTAGGGAGCGAGGAAGGGGTTAAGTGTGACCTAGGGAGTGATTCTAATTGTGTGGGGGGCTGGGCTTACTGTCACACGACACTGATCACTGCTCCCGATTACAGGGAGCAGACGATCACTGTCCTGTCACTAGGCAGAACAGGGAAATGCCTTGTTTACACAGGCATCCCCTCGTTCTGCAGCTCCGTTACACGATCGCGGGATACCAGTGGACATCAAGTCCGTGGGTCCCAGCGGGCATGGTCACGGAGCTTGCGGGAGGGGCACGTTAATGTACAGGCGAAGGTCGGCAAGTGGTTAAACACACAGGACTCCCTGGCTACACCAATTCAGTCTCCCTGTTAGGCAGGAAAACTACTGAATTTGACGTTAGCTTCCTGTTAAGCAGGAGACCACACTATGCTAACTATGTACATCCTAGCAACCTACCCAAGAGCGTGCAACATCAGCAACCCCATCAGAGTACAGTGTTACCCTTGATTCTTCCTGCTGACGGCTGTATGTAAGTAGTAGTGTTGCTCACGATTATATTCGTATTGCGAATATTCGGCTCGAATATGGCATATTCGAGTATTCGCGATATATTTCGAATTTCGCGGTGAATATTCGCTATTTCGAATATTCAAATTTTTTCAATTTTATTTTTAGAACAGATCACATCCTAGAGATCTCCATCGACGTCTAAAAGCATTGCTGGTATGATTAGAGACCTTGGGCCGAGTAGCTGAAGCGATCATTTTATCTTGCCGAAAAATCGCAATGCGATTATTCGGCAATTGGAATATCGCGTGATTATTTTCTCCGCCCTTCTTTTGCATCAGAGCCAATCAGAGTGCTCCTACCGCAGTTGTCGAAATTCCGCAATAAATATCGCATTCGCATTTTGCGAAATTTCGATAAAATATCAGGAATATTCGATTTCATAATGAGCCAATCAGAGGGCTCCTACCGCAGTTGTCGAAATTCCGCAATCAATTTCGCATTCGCATTTTGCGAAATTTCGATAAAATATCACGAATATTCTGAGCCAATCAGAGGGCTCCTACCGCAGTTGTCGAAATTCCGCAATAAATATCGCATTCGCATTTTGCGAAATTTCGATAAAATATCACGAATATTCTGAGCCAATCAGAGGGCTCCTACCGCAGTTGTCGAAATTCCGCAATAAATATCGCATTCGCATTTTGCGAAATTTCGATAAAATATCACGAATATTCTGAGCCAATCAGAGGGCTCCAACCGCAGTTGTCGAAATTCCGCAATAAATATCGCATTCGCATTTTGCGAAATTTCGATAAAATATCACGAATATTCTGAGCCAATCAGAGTGCTCCTACCGCAGTTGTCGAAATTTCGCAATTATTTTCGCATTCGCAATAGCGAAATTTCGCAAAAATTTCATTTCGATAAAATATCACGAATATTCGAATTTAGCGAATATTTCTCGAATATTCGGCTATATATTCGTGATATATCGCGAAATCGAATATGGCGTATTCTGCTCAACACTATTAAGTAGGTGGTGGATAAACAACCTGGGCCAGAACAGAGAGTAGTCAGACATTCCAAAAAGAGAGGGCTACGAACAGGGGCGGACTGACAACTCATGGGGCCCCAGGGCAATCGGAGATTATGGGGCCCCCGGGCAATAGGAGATTATGGGGCCCCAGGCAATAGATTATGGGGCGACACAGTATACACAGACACACAGTATACATACACACAGAATACACATACACACACTAAAAAGGTACTGGAGAGGCGGGGCAGCTTTAATCTTGGGATTACTTTTTAAAACACAGATTTTTACATACTATCCCTAGTTTTACTGAGGCTGGCAACCCTGATGGGGCCCCCTAGTGGCATGGGGCCCTCGGCCAGTGCCAGAGTTTCTGAATATTCAGTTCGCCCCTGGCTACGACGTACAAGAAGGGAGAAGGCTGCGCTAGGACATCGACTCTGCAGTAATCACATTTTCAAGCAAGTTTAAAAACACATTGCAATGCAATAAATTGCATTTATAGAAAAGAAAAACAGGTAAGCTTTTAAAATATGTGATTTTCTGTGCTTTTACCTGCATTTTGTGTGGTTGGTTGACAAGGTCTTTTTACCACTCTCCTAATGCAGAGACCAACTGACTAATGCCGCAGCGTTGGTCATATGATCAGTGCTTTAGGAAAGAATATTTACATAGTTTCTTGGGGACAATTAAACTTGAGCTTTTATTAGCACTAAAGTGGATGTTTCCATGTAAGTAACATTTTTAGAGAAATATAGAAAAAATTATTCACAGTCTGCGAGGCTTTGGGATTATTTTTTTGAGCCTTGATTATTTTTCCTGGATGCTTTTTTAACAGCTAAAATGTATTTTGTGAAGAAGAATAGATAGATTCAACATTTCTCTTTATGTTAAACAAAATGTAAATAATCAATTTTCACCAGCTACACATAAGCTTTTCTGCTTAGCAGCTTCTTGGCAAAATCAGAACGTGCATTAAAAAAACCCACACAGTACCTTTTCCAAACTTGTCAGACACATCAGCATCTAGGTTCCCTTTTTTGAGTTCCCTTTTTGAGTTACACTCTGCCAGCTAAATTATATGGGTGCTTAAGCTCCCCCTTCTCATATACAAACCTTTTCATTGTATTTAATGCAAGATTAAAGATTTAATTTCTTCAAAATCTTATCCATATTGATATCTTTTGGCTCCATGATCTCCACTCGCTTCCAAAAGGCCATGACATCAGTTTTATAAATTCATTTTTTTTTTTAAATAATTGAATAACTATTGAATGCATAATTATTTGGAAAAGAATATGGTGGCGGGAATGGTGGGAAGGAACACGGAATCAAAAACTCATCCAAAAAAAGCTGAAAATATTTTTGCCCATAAAAAAAAGCATTACAAGTGGAAAAGCTTCTGAACAAGCCAAATCAGATATGTTTTAAATATTTCTCGGGCATTCCTTATAATGTACTATTTACTATGCTTCTTTGCTTCATCGTGGCTATAGACTATGGTGAGGTAATGGTAATGGGTCTTTTTTTTTCTGCAAAAACATAAAATGACAGTACAAAGCTGACAGCAGACATTAAAAATGAAAATTAATGGTAGCTAGGGGTCATTAATCACGGCTCTCCTTAGCCCATTTGACGTGTCAAAATTAAGCCTGATAAGATGAGAGAATAACACAAAACAGCAGTTACGAAGCTTGCGATCATTATTTGGGATACGCACTTTTTGGAAGTTTTACAAAAACGCTCACTAGTTAATTCTACATAGAACAGAACTTTCCTCTACATAGAGACAGAAATGTGAATAATTAGCACTGTCGGGCAGAAAACAATGACTGCATTTTCTCTCTAGTTTTTTTTTTTGTATATTTTTTGGAATAGTTTAAAGTAATAAATCTTGATGTTTAATTTAAACCAATCTTTGTTTTTTAAGAGTAGTGTTTTGCATTCTGATCTTTAGATGAGTAATACATTTATAGTGTTACATGGATGGAATTCTTTTAGTTATCTAGTTATGTGTTATTGTTTTATATTAAGAGACACAGTTAACAGATAAGACTAGTTTTATACAACACTTGGTATGACATTATATAAAATTTCTGAAATCAAAATTATAGCGGACCTTGTACTTCATGCAAGGTCCCCTTATTTATGAGGGAACCCTCTCCCAATCCTAAACCACTTTAAAAAAAAAAAAAAAGAAGAAAAGAGAAGAAAAACACGTGTGCGGAGAGGCAGTGAATTAATATTCTTACCTTTCCCCCTGACTTGCTAGGACTGCCATTACTATCCCTCCAACATGGTTATTTTGGGTAATACAAATATAATCAGAATATGCATTAGCTTATATTTATTTTGCCAGTGTATGTCATATTTTAGTTGGCATAAAAATGATTGAAAAGTATTTATAAAGCAGTAAATGTGACATTTACAAATCATTCACTGTGAGGCCGCATACACACGGTCGGACAAAACCGATGAGAATGGACCGAGGTTCAGTTTCATCGTTCCAAACCGACCGTGTGTATTGTTTTTCTTCGGTCCAAAATTTTAAAACATGCTTTAAAATTGAACCGATGGACCGCTGCCCGATCGGTCCAAACCGATGGTTAGTACAGAAAGCATCGGTTCAAAACCCGCGTATGCTCAGAATCAAGTCGACGCATGCTTGGAAGCATTGAACTTCGTTTTATTCAGCACGTCGTGTGTTTGACGTCACCGCGTTCTGACCCGATCGGTTTTTGGAACGATGGTGTGTACACACATCAGGCCGTACAGCCACTTCAGCGGTGAACCGGTGGAAATGGCTCGTCGGACCATTCTCATCGGTTTGGAACGACCGTGTGTACGGGGCCTTAGAGTTGCCACCTCATCCCATTAAACCCAAACACATATTAATTACACAGGTTCTGTGGTTGATGAAGGGGGTAATTAAACTCACTTTGTGCTTTATCTGCATTAAATTAGCCTCAAAACCTGTGTAATTCATATGTGTTTGGGTTTAAAGTGACGAGGTGGCAACTCTATTCACTGTATGTATATCTTTCAAGTGCATGTTGCATTTACTGCTTTATAAGTAAGTTTCATGGCGTGCGTAAAATAGTGGGGAAAAAACATATACCGTTAAGTGGAGTTTTACTTAAAGTGGATGTAAACCCATATTATGATAAACATAACATAACATATCATAATATGAGGTGATCCACAGGTCATTGTATATTACCAGGATGTGTTATGTGGGGGAGGGGTAGATTTCTCACTTTTTATACTGTAGATCACCTCCTATTATGATAAACATAACTTAACATATGATAAACATGTCCAAGCTAGATATGTAAATAACCTGTCACTCAAAGCAAGGAGAGAGGAAATGACTTTTAATTTAGACTGGCTTTCTCTGAAAGTCTGTTAATTTTCACTGAACAATAAAAGAGGATTGCTCAGAGCTGGATTAACTCGGTGTGGCAAGACTGGGCACAGATGATAGGAAATCTTATTTTCTACATTGTGACATAAAAAAAAAACTTCAAAGGTACCAAACGGAAGATATTTTTGTACTTTTACCTGTTTCCTATTATAGCCCTTTCAATGGTCCTAAGACTTATATACAGTCATTTCTAATTTTTATACCTTTATATATACTTTTATAACATTAACATTACCTATCATGAACATAACCAATCTTTAAATCTTCATTTTGTTTTTGATTTCAATATATCATTTACAAATTGATCTTGTAATAAAAATCTGATATTTTTTTTACACCTCATTTTGACTCCCAATACCCTATGATCCAGTTATCCTCAGGATGTCAGGATTCACATCCAGAGGGCGTTGCTTATAGAAAGTCAGTATAGCCTATACAGATAACACAAGGGTTAGGTTACATTGAGGAATGGGGGGAAGCCTTGAAATATATTTTTTTTGTAAAAAAGGAGTTATACATTATTGAAAGATTTGTGTCATGCTCCATTGTGAATTCACCTTGGTAGGTACCTACTCCATCCTTGTGAGCAAGCTCGTTGGAGGTGAAACGTGTATAGGAAGTTTGCTTCTTTGGGTGGAGACAACATGTATGTAGCCTTTTTATGCACTACAGAATAAAGTACTAAAATTAATTACCGGTACAATGGATTTCAGTATTCCTTGTTGGAGCAGAGATAAGCTTCATGAAGCCAGGACTTGAATAGTCTGTGAATATCAGGAGGCAAGGGTTTGGAGTGGTGCCATGTATCTGGGTATGCAGTTGCTGTTGAGCAATGCATTATGTTTGAAATATAAGCTAATAATATCTTTTTGTTCCCTTTAACTTTTTCTCTGATCTGATCCAATTCACGAAGAGCACATTGTACATTTCAGATTTTTACTGAAGTAGCTATTTCTTGTATATAACAATTTGAATAATATACGACCATCCCCAAAGGTATTTTCAATGGTAAAAAGTTTTCTGAAGCTAAAATAGGCAACTTTATTTTGGTACACAGAGACATGCCAAGCACAACAGGCGCTACTGCGCTAATCGAAGCATATCTTGCAGAGATTTGTTGTTTTTGGTGAATAGTGCCGTCCAATGAATCATCCCTTTAAGTGGTTAGCCATACCCCGGGAAAGTCCAGCTCTACAGATGAGGCGAAGACAGGTCTAGCATACTGAGTGATGATGGAGAAACTGAGACCTGCTAATGTAGCAGTGGGTGCCATGCTGTAGAAAGATTTAAAATCCAAGAATATGCTACAATGTAATACTTCTTACTTCAAGGCCCATTTGTTATTGGATTATTTATGAACAGTGCAAAAGCAATGGTCTGCAATAGAGCTGGCAGATTAGTCATTTCCGATTGGCTAAAAGGCACACTGCTGCTACTTACTCTGTGCTATTAAAGTGGACTTGTATGCAACTGTTAACCTGAAACTGCTCTTTGCCGAATGAGGTAAACAAACAAAAATAGAAGAATTGAAATACACAAGATTTCAAGTAGAACATGTATCTCCAGCCTTCTTCCATACAGGACACACATTTGGAGGCCTAGATCTTTGGTCATGTGATACCTACTGAAAGTGATAAATCAAGGGCCTAGGAATTTACATAGGAGCAGTATGTGGTCAACAACTATGGATATTCTAGTCCAAAGGAAAAGGATTGGATGGGGGGATCGGGTAACAAACCCAGGGACTTTAAACGGTGTCAATTAAAGAATATATCAGAGAATAATAATGTAGATAAAAATATAATTTATTAAATAATACAAAATTTCACAGAATTGAAACATGACATTGTTGATCCTTGTAATCATGTAGCGGCTCGAATAAACCAAGCAACGCCCAGACCTGTTAGAAATTGCCCGACATGTTTCGCTACAAGCTTCATCAGGAGCATATATACAGGGAAGGCTACAAGGGATAAGCAGAGAACAACATCATCAATATTGTGTATAGATAATTGGCGTGTCGATAGTATTATACTAACAGACAATAAGCAAATTTAAACAATAAATAATCATTAACAATTGAAAAGGAACAAAATTGATTGAATAATGTCAAATATTCATGAATAAATACAGAGATCACAAAAACCATAATAAATCAAGGTGATCATGAGCAGACTTACCACGCAGAGATCACAGATCATCAAAGGTCATGTAGTAAAAACTAAGCATACACAGCCATAGTTTAAAGCCAAATTAAACCTGTAGGCATAGAGCCCCACTGGAACCATTTGGAGGCTTATGTATCCACCTTATTAAAAAACAAAGACAAGAAATTCATCCGTGATAAGTTGGCTTTTGATAATGGCCAAGCCTATAACTGGGCAGCGACCAACAAAGGCCGTAAACGACCAAGCATCGTCAACAAAAATAAAAATAGAAATACCAACTCTAATCAGTCCAATCCACGTGATTCTACCACCGATTGTACGGATTCTGATTCATCTATGCCTTCCACTCCGGCCATCCAGATGGCAGGTGTAACTACAGGCCCCAAGATTCATGGGATGTTCCAATCCAAAGCTGGTAGGGGTTCAGCCTCCACCAATGCTTCCAAACGGGGGGCGTTTCCCAAAAGTCAGATGAATACACGTGCTACACTAGCTAAAAATGCACTTATGGATCATCATACCGAAGCCTGTTTGAATCCCATTGACCCTGTTGCCCCATTGGGAGCCTCTACATCATTGATGAATGATATAGGCTCTGGTATTTTACAGGGGGATTTCTGTCCGACACAAATTTTCAGCCAGCCAGTTCCAGATTCCAGAAGGTGGACCAACAAAAATCCAACAATTCCACCAACACCCAGGACGGTTTCCAAATAATCAATCTTTCGTCTGTTCAACTGTCTAAGGATCAAATTTCAGTTCTTGAACTCGGCCTATCTTTTTGCCCAACTCAAAACATTGACGCATTCGAACTTATTAAAGACATCAACCTCTTCTCTAGAAAGCTGATGTTAAAAAAATTTTATTTGACAAACCCAAACCTGCTATTCACACTACCAACTTTGACAACCCTCTGTGGCAAAACATGTCCATTGCTGATATTAAGGCAGTTGAGGAGTTAATGGAACTCTGGGAAGAAGGCCATATCAATGACGACGACCTATCGGCAGCTGAACTCTTGGAGTCTAACTTTGATCCATCTACATCACCATCCACTGGCCTTAGACCTAATATCATTCCCACTACATCGGTTCAAAGGGAGTATAAACCCAGATCACGAATGTTCCCCACCCTTCAGGGGAACCCTAATGTATGGGCCTTCACCAGTCAAGTGACTAAGGAAATAAAAGAAACAAAATGGGTTAACCCATCCCAAACCAATTTGACATCTACCCAGAAAGCGGCTCTTGCCTCTTTACAGCAATGTTCGGAAATTATAATCAAGCCCTCCGACAAGGGCGGAAACCTTGTTGTAATGGATGTCACTCAATATGAATGCATGGTACTTAACATACTTAACAACAAACAATGGTACAGAAAGGTCTCATTAGACCATCTGAACCTCACTACCTCTCTATATCAGAGATTAATAGGTTCCGCCTATCACACTGGACTTATTACTAAAAAAACCTGGGAATTCCTTAATGTCACTTGCCCACGTACCCCAACCATGTATGCCTTGCCCAAAATCCACAAAAATGTATCCCCACCCCCTGGACGCCCCATTGTGTCCGGTAATGGGTCTCTCACTGAAAAAGCCAGTGAGATGGTCGATGACTACCTTAGACCACACGTTGAAGGTCTATCTTCATATCTACAAGACACCAGCGACTTGCTCAGATCCCTCGATGGCATTTCTGTGCCTGAGGGGTCTTGGCTGGTATCGTTGGATGTTGAGGCCCTATACAACTCCATCCCCCATGCCCATGGGGTGGGAGTTGTCGAGGGCTTCTTATCTGGATGCATTGAGGCAAGGCCTCACTACAATCAATTTATTTTGGATCTTTTGAGGTTCATCCTCACCAATAACATTTTTCTCTTTGGTTGCTCCCACTACCTCCAGGTGCAGGGGGTTGCTATGGGGACCAAGTGTGCCCCCTCTTATGCAAACCTGTACCTGGGGGGGTGGGAGCGCAACCTCTTTCATCAAGATGGGATCCAGCACCATTTGGAACATATCCCATTTTGGCGTCGTTTCATAGACGACATTATGTTCATCTGGACTGGACCCCATCTTGATTTGATCACCTTCCTTAATAGCCTTAAGACCAATGATTTCAACCTTAAATTTACTTTTGAAACCAGTCAGACAAGAATTTCTTTTCTTGATGTCCACATTTTTATTCAACCAGACGGCACTATAGGTACTTCTTTATTTAGGAAACCCACGGCAGGGAATGCTTTGCTTCATGCATCCAGCTCCCATCCTGAACCTCTCAAATCCAGCATCCCCTATGGACAATACCTCAGACTTAGGAGGAACTGTAGCTCTGATGAGGACTTCATCCAAGAGGCAAATTCACTACAAAAACGTTTCCGTGATAGAGGCTATAGTAACAAGTGTCTAAAAAGGGCATTTGCCAGAGTAAAGACCAAAACCAGAGGTTCTTTACTTCATGACCCGAAATTACCTAAACCAAACCCGGGTACCAGAATAATTACCCGCTTCTCTGGACATCACCAACAAATAAGGACCATCCTTCAAAGACATTGGTATTTGCTCATGGGTGATGAATTAGTGTCTAAACATCTAGATTCTCACCCTCAAATTACCTTTCGCAGGTCCAGCTCGCTCCGTGATAAGCTGGTCAGGAGTCATCACTCCAGTCGTACATCTATCCCTGCTAGTCTGCTAGGTACACGCCCATGCCACAAGTGTGCATTCTGCAGATATATATATGCATCGGCTACATGTGTACTTCCGAATGGACATAAATACAAACCCTATTTTGCGGCCAACTGCCAATCAATAGGTGTTGTTTACATCATGCAATGCTCCTGTCATGCATTCTATGTCGGTAAGACGAAGAGGCCCTTTTTCCACCGCATCAGGGATCATGTTGCCCTGGTGCGAAAGAAAAAGATGGAAACTCCCATCAGCAGACATATGGGATTGTTCCATAACTTCGACAGCACGTGCATGCATTTTTTTGCACTTGAGTATGTCCCCCCAGGAGATCGAGGAGGGGACTATGATAAGATACTTTTGCAAAAAGAAGCTAAATGGATCCACCAATTAGCGGCTCTCAAGCCACCCGGTTTGAATGAGGGGTTCAGTTTCAAACCCTTCCTCTAAAAACAGATATTGTTTAATCTTGGTTTTGCTTCTTTTATTTTCATTTTTCTGTCCTTTCCCCTATATTGAATGTTGTCTATTGTTAAATCAGTCATTTTCATATCCAATGTATCATTCAATGTCTACATGTATTTACAGAGCAGATTTACCAGCACCCTTTGATCAAGATCACCCCCCCCCCCTTTTTATGTTATGGAGAAATATACTTATACATTGTTTAGTCTTTATTGACATATTTCTTTCCTTAGCTTTCCCAATAACCACAATCATTGTATTGGCTCGTTATTTATCCTCAAACCATGCTTTGGGTCTCTTTCTATATATCTATATATGCTTTTGCCATGCCTGTATTAGTATTTGCCTCCACTGGTCTCCTTTTTTTCATTATGCCGCTGTCTTTGTGCTGTATGGGCAATAGGGGCGCACGTTTTAATGTGGGGAAATAGGCCCGGTCCCTGCTATTCATGTGATCCCATATGGGCATTGTCTGTTGGTGCTGTTCACTTTCGCTTGGCTCCACCCATCTGCCTTCGATGGGGACATTTTTGGTTTGGCCCGGCCACCTCCATTCTGGCCTTCTCTCACCATGCCGCGCTCACCCATTAGTGGGTTCACTGTGTTTTCGCCGCCGCTCCCCGTCAGGTGACGACGGACTGACTGCCAGTGACCCACTCTAGTTTGTCATCCGTTTTGCCAGGTCTCCATCCCTGATCTAAGATGGCGCTCACTTTCAGCGCCGTCCTGTGACGTCATCCATCCGTCACGGACGTGCGCGCGTCTGGTATGCTTCGCCGCTGTTGGCGATCCATGACAGGGGATTTCAATTGTCCTTCCCCCCTGTCCTCCCCTCTTGGAGTCCAGCACCTATCACTGCCCATCACTTCAGCCCACCCCCAGCGGCGTCATCAAACGCCGCTGTGGGAGGTATATAAAGAGATCCACATTCATGATCTATTCAATGGCTCTGCCTTGTCAGGGTCACTAGACTGATTGGTCTCTGATCTATCCCTGCTTTTTAGCCAACCTGTCAATAGTGAAGAGGTAAGTGGTGTGCTACTATCTTGAACTGTTCACCACATTAATAAATTTTTTCAGTTGTTCCCATTTATTCTAATATATATTACCTATACATATAATATATTTATTTTCTTGCTTTTTACCAGTCTTCAACATTGGGGATTTTGTCCCACTCTTTGACCAATGGTTGTTAACCATTTAGATGCTGGATTTACCCATACGCTGATGCCAGCTTTATTTACTGGACCCTACCAACCTCATTAGGTATATATTATATATTTTTTAGGATATTTTTCCTCTTTACTTCTCGATATATCCTGCAAGTACAGTGTCCTATGCATAGATTTTTTAATCTGTGCATGCATGTATCTGTTTGGAATTTTAGGGATTTACATAATTTACCCATTATATTTACTATTTACTTTCACCTATTCCCTCTCTTTTATACTGCAGCATCTCTTTGACGGCTTGTATATGGAATGGTTCCAGTGGGGCTCTATGCCTACAGGTTTAATTTGGCTTTAAACTATGGCTGTGTATGCTTAGTTTTTACTACATGACCTTTGATGATCTGTGATCTCTGCGTGGTAAGTCTGCTCATGATCACCTTGATTTATTATGGTTTTTGTGATCTCTGTATTTATTCATGAATATTTGACATTATTCAATCAATTTTGTTCCTTTTCAATTGTTAATGATTATTTATTGTTTAAATTTGCTTATTGTCTGTTAGTATAATACTATCGACACGCCAATTATCTATACACAATATTGATGATGTTGTTCTCTGCTTATCCCTTGTAGCCTTCCCTGTATATATGCTCCTGATGAAGCTTGTAGCGAAACATGTCGGGCAATTTCTAACAGGTCTGGGCGTTGCTTGGTTTATTCGAGCCGCTACATGATTACAAGGATCAACAATGTCATGTTTCAATTCTGTGAAATTTTGTATTATTTAATAAATTATATTTTTATCTACATTATTATTCTCTGATATATTCTTTAATTGACACCGTTTAAAGTCCCTGGGTTTGTTACCCGATCCCCCCATCCAATCCTTTTCCATTTTTCTATGGGATGTGGTGTCCTATGATTTGACTCCCTATGCCTCATTAATTTAATTCTAGTCCAAAGGTTGAAGCACATGATAGGGTTAAACAAACACCACATCAGCACTCAAATGTTAAAAGCTACAATGAAGGCACTTGATTGGAAGCTAAGAGATTGATAGGCTAAGAAGATTCTTGGTTGGTTTATCTATACAGTGTCAAGTATCCACTCGCAAATTTGCAGCCCTCTTCAGAAATGTTTGATTCTAGACAGCAAGAAGGGTGCATCGGCCTAGTTCATTACCTCGAATACCATTTATTAATATGGATTAAAATAAATAAATAGCCTATATTTATTCTACCAGTGTGTGTCATATTTAAGTTGGCATAGAAATCATTTACCTTATGTATCACTTGACCCTCCCTCTTAGATTGTAAGCTCTAACGACCCGGACCCTCTGATTCCTACTGTATTAAAATGTATTGTATTTGTACTGTTTACCCTTAGTTGTAAAGCGCTGCGTTGGCTCTATAAACTGTTGGCTCTATATAAATCCTGTATAATTATAAATATACTATCAATGAATCATAAGATTGGGTCTTTTTCGGCACCTCCAAGGCATAAAAACACCTTTGCATTAGGCCCCTTTCAGACTGGGGCGGGAGCTGCGGAGCCGGTATAACGCCGCTAAAAATAGCGGCGCTATACCACCGGAATTGCCGCGGGTATCAGCCGCTAGCGGTGCGGTATTAACCCCCGCTAGCGGCCGATAAAGAGTTAATACCGCCCGCAATGCGCCTCTATAGAGGCGCATTGCGGGCGGTATTGCCGCGGTTTCCCATTGTTTTCAATGGGAAGGAGCGGTGAAGGAGCGGTATACATGCCGCTCCTCTCACCGCTCCAAAGATGCCGCTGACAGGAGATTTTTTTGTCTCCCGCCAGCGCATCGCCTCAGTGTGAAAGCCCTCGGGCTTTCACATTGAATCTGCAGTGAAGGAGTTTTTCAGGCGCGATAGCAGCGCTATTTTTAGCGCTGTACCGCCTGAAAAACTCCTCAATGTGAAAGGGGCCTTACTATAGTGCACAAAGCAAGTATGCTGGTGCTTTTCAAGGGATCTGATGAAGAGGGTATATCCTTTGAAATGCATCAGATACTTGCTGATCCACATGATTCGCATGAAGACAGGAAGTGATGTGTTTTGCTATAAAAACTATTTAATAGTAACACAGTAATAATGGGCATACACTGTGTGAATTTTGGCAAGTTTAACACCGCCCACCCAATATCCATCCATTGAAAAATCTAAAGAGTCAAGCAAAAAATTGTTTGCCAAACAGTGGCTTCATCCAATCAGATGGCGAATTTTCCCATCCATGCTGTATAGCGTTATGTCACGTATCTGTGTATGGCCAGATTTAAACAACTGTAATTCAATATAGCTAGTAGTAGTTACATTTAACTTTAGTGTACTTTTGTTCTGTTCTTTTGAAACACTCAATATTGCAGGACAAATCCAGTTGAATGTGATTAATTGCTACAAGCTACAGTATATTATGACCTGGATAAATGAGAGCCTTAAAGTGGTTGTAAACCCCAGAATTATTATAAAAAAAAAAAAAACCTGAAAGACAAAGGCATAATGAGCTAGTATGACTAGCATACTAGCTCATTATGAATTACTTACCTTAGATCGAAGCCCCCACAACGGTCTTCGCCCCCCCCTCCAGCGACGACATCTCTCCCGGAGGTTACTTCTGGGTATTGCCGCTCCGGCGCTGTGATTGGCCGGAGCGGCGATGACGTCACTCTGTGCATGCGCGCGGGAGCTGCTTTTCACGGCATGACCCCGGCTTGAAACGGAACAGAGTGCCTTTTCAAGAAGGTGCTTGCCCAGAAGGCGGCGGCGCTCTGGGAAATTGCAAGCACCTACACGTAAGCCTGAATCTAGGCTTACCTGTAGGTGTAACTTCCCCGAAGGGGTTTACAACCACTTTAACTCTATAAGGTCTATTTATAGAAAAAAATCATAGGACACTCCCCACAAATTCTGACCATATTTTGTCTAATTTCTAATTTCTAATTTCTTGTGATCGTCAGCTTCATCTAGTGGCAATAATGTGGTAGTTTTCCTGAAGTCAGGAAAAATACTCATTATGGCCTCTAGATGATGGATGGGCAAATGCTTGTGAGATGCATCCATTTTTTTTATAAATATATATATTTATAAATATATATTTAGATATATTTTATATATGTAACTACTCAGTGAATAGAAGTATGTAAATAGAAGAAATATAACAGTCAATATAGTATTAATTTGTCCACAAAGGCGATCATAAGTGAAGGTGAAAGAAATTCCCACTTATAAAAACTAAGGCCCAGATTCTCGTATCTGACCGTAAAACTGCGGCGGCGTAACGTATGTCATTTACATTACGCCGCTGCAAGTTTTACAGGCAAGTGCTTTATTCACAAAGAACTTGCCTGTAAAGTTGCGGTGGTGTAGCGCAAATCCCCCGGCGCAAGCCCGCCTAATTCAAATGAGCCGGGTAGGGGGCGTGGATCATTTAAATTAGGCGCGTTCCCGCACCAAACGTACTGCGCATGCGCCGTCCCTAAAATTTCCCGACGTGCATTTCGCTAAATGACGTCGCAAGGATGTCATTGGTTTTGACGTGAACATAAATGGCGTCCAGCCCCATTCACGGATGACTTACGCAAACTACGTAAATTTTTACATTTCAACGTGGGAACGACAGCCATACTTAACATTGGTTGCCCCTCATATAGCAGGGGCAACTTTACGCGTCACAAATCTAACGTAAACATAGTAACTTCACTGCGTCGACCGCGTGTACGTTCGGGAATTCGCCTATTTTGCTAATTTGCATACTCGACCGGGAAAACGATGGAGGCGACACCTAGCGGCGAAAAAAAAATTGCATTTAAGATCCGACAGCGTAAGAGCCTTACACCTGTCGGATCTAATGGTTATCTATGCGTAACTGATTCTAAGAATCAGTCGCATAGATACGTTGGCCCAGATTAGGACTTACGACGGCGCACATTGCGTTGCGCCGTCGTAAGCTCTTTCAGAATCTGGGCCAATGATGCAAAATAAAAGCTCCATCCTTTTTGACACTTACCCTAGGTTCACATCTATGCATTTTTTAGTGCATTTTTCAGTTTGCAGAAACGCACCACAATCCATTTAACATGGTTACCTATGGTACATGTTCACATCTGTGCGTTTTCCAGCCGATGCGTTTTTGAAAAGAGTCAAGGACTTTTTTCCCACAGCAGATTGCGTTTTGTGTGTAATAGACTTCTATGGACCTGCACCAAAAGTGTTACCTTTTTGATGCATTATTTCTTTTTGCATTTTATTTCATAGTAACAAACTGTGCATAGCTAGTTGTTAAGCAGTGGGCCAGGAAGCCGGCCGTCGTGTCCTTAACAACCGATGAGTCATCAGCTGACAGCTGAATGTAAAAACAAGAATTGCCATTAATAAAAAAATGTAAATCGTTAAAAAATGGCATGGAGTCCCCCCAATCCATACCAGGCCCATCGGATCTGGTATGGATTTTGAGGAGAACCCAATGTCAATTATTTTTTTCAATTGTCATGATGACCTCACAAAATCCACACCAGACCCTTATCTGAGCATACAGCCCAGTAGATCAGAAAAGGGAGGGGACAAGAGATTCCCCCCCCCGAACCATACCAGACCAAATGCCCTCAACATGGTGGGGTGTTTTGGGAGACAAAGGCCTCTTCCCCACAGCCCTGGCCAGGGGGCCAGGATCTGAGGGCCCCCTTGTAAAAGGGGTCTCCTCAGATTCAGATAATTCCCTGCCCCAAAGAACCCCCCTCTATGTAGAGTGCATATGGCCTAGTTTGGCTCAGAAGAGGGAAGGGGCGCTCGCTTGTCCCCTTCATTTCCTGGCTTGCCAGGTTGCATGCTCAGATAAGGGTCTGGTATGGATTTTGGATTTTGGGGGGGACCACATGGCATTTTTTTTTTAATTGGCATGCGATTGCCCTCAAAATGGATACCAGACCCGAAGGGCCTGGTATGGATTGGGGGGGACCCCACGCCATTTATTTTCCGATTTTCTTATTGTCGGCAATTCTTTTTTTACATTCAGTTGTCAGCGGGGAGCCCCACTGACAGCTGATGAATCATTGCTTGTTAAGGACGCAGTGGCCGACTTCCCGGCTTGCTCCTTAATAACCAGCTATCCACAGTTTGTTAAAAAGAAAAATAAATATTGAAACTGCATGCAAAAATACATCAACAACGCAGGTTTAAAAATACAAAATGAGACAGAAAAATTGATCAACTGCAGCTGCATAGATATTCTATTTTGCCCAGACATTCACTTTAATCGTTGCAAAAAAGTACATTGTAAGCTTGTTATCTAGAAATGTAATATTGTTTTAAAATGTAATATATTACCTAGCTCATTGAAGAGGTTAAAAAATCTATTTCATTATCTAGAAACATGTTGATGCTGTTTCATTAGGTAACCCCTACAGTTACATATCCTGGTGTTCCCCACATATCACAATTTAACCAGTTCTGACAAATACTACACAAACCTCATAACTTAAAAAAATGTTTTACTACTGCTAACATGAGAAAAATCCTGTTACCATGAACATATACATTTCTTAGTAGAATAAGTAGAATAGAGCTTAAAGGGTCACTAAAGGAAAACAATTTTTTTGCTGAAATGACTGTTTATTGGGTATAGAGACATAAAAGTTAACTGATTCCTTTTAAAAATGATTAAAAATTGAATTTAATCTATCATATAATGTGCCTCTAGTTTCACTTTCGGTTTTAAAGGTACATACATGAATTTCCGGGTGAGAGGTGAGTCGGGAAGACTCAGGCCCCGTACACACGGCCGAGGAACTCGACGTGCCAAACACATCGAGTTCCTCGGCGAGTTCAGCCCTGAAGCCGCCGAGGAGCTCGGCGGGCCAAGTTCTCCCATAGAACAACGAGAAAATAGAGAACATGTTCTCTATTTTCTCGACGAGTTCCTCGGCGGCTCCATCGGGCCAAAAGTGTACACACGACAGAGTTTCTCGGCAGAATCCGGCTCTGACCGAGTTTCTCGCTGAATTCTGCCGAGAAACTCTGTCGTGTGTACCGGGCCTCACAGAACAAAAACAAACAAATCCAGGGCAGTGTTTTGTTTTTAAAATGAATCTGATTGGTTCTGAGGAGTTTTAGACACACAGTAATGACAACTTAGACCTCCGTGAAAATCTCCCATATGATGGTTATAAGGAAACAGGCAACCAGGAAGTGTGGAGATCACAGCAGAATTACAGCTACTTCAAAGCAAAAACGAACAATAAGGACATGAAACCAGTACTGCAGTAAGGTAAAGGAAGCTATTTAGCTAAAAAAAAAAATTCCTTTAGTGACCCTTTAAGTTAAAGCGCCAATGCTTTCCTAGCCACAAGTCTGATACCATTATTCATCTTACCAAAATTATCTCATGTCATGCCATTATAACCTTGGCATATTCTTCAACCACGCAATAACCAACCCTGGAAAAGGGACTACAACAATAAGACATAAGTTCATGTCACAATGATGAACAATCATTGGAAGACTACCTAAATATGTGCGTTGGACCTGTACCTTTCCTAGCCTGTTCAAACAAGAATAGTGGTCTAAAGCCAAATCTAGTCCAAGTTCATTGAGCAAAATGCTGACAGATTAGTCAGGCCATGAAAAACCCCAGACCATCCATAATAAATACCTCAACGTCTATAAACATAGGAGGATCTTAGCTTTCAAGCTATCGTGCCAATATATTGTATTTACATGAAGACCAACCAGTAAGAATCTAACCTTCACTAGTTCCAAGGTCTCAAAGCTAAAGTTTGAATGGATGTTATGTAAGTTTGACTCATCACGAGTTTATTGAATTTAGCCATAGGGAAATACCAACATTACCCCACGCAGAATCCTTTATTGCATGGCTTTTATATGTGCATCTTAATCAGTAGTGAAATTTTAGTCTTTTTAAGCTTTTTAAATACCATGGCCCGGATTCAGAAAGAATTTACGTCGGCGTATCTAATGATACGCCACGTAAATTCTAGCATGCGCCGGCGTATCTTCTTTCTGTATTCAGAAAGCAAGATACGCCGAAATTTGGCTAAGATACGACTGACGTAAGTCTCTTACGCCGTCGTATCTTAGTTGCATATTTACGCTGGCCGCTAGGTGGCGCTTTCGGAGATTTATGCGTAGAATATGCAAATTAGGTAGATACGCCGATTCTGAAACGTACGTCCGCCCGGCGCATTTTTTTACGTCGTTTACGTATACGTATACCCCTGCTATATGAGGCGTATCCTATGTTAAGTATGGACGTCGGGCCAGCGTCGAATTTTCCATCCATTACGTCGTTTGCGTAAGTCGTTTGCGAATAGGGCTGTACGTAAGTTACGTTCACGTCTAAAGCATTGCCTATTTGCGGCGTAATTTGGAGCATGCGCACTGGGATACGTTCACGGACGGCGCATGCGTCGTTAGTCAAAAACGTCATTTACGTGGGGTCAGCCTTTATTACCATACAACACGCCCACTGCATGGATAATTTGAATTCTGCGGGCTTACGCCAGACCACATACGCTACGCCGCCTTAACTTAGGGCGCAGGTTCTTTCTGAATACAGAACCTGCCTCAGTACCTGCCTCAGTAAGTTACTGAGATCTGAGATACGCTACGTCCGCACAAATTTACGCCAGGCTTTTTGAATCCGGCCCCATATCAGTTGGAAACCTTATCAGTTTGTGTTTATTCTGTGAAAACAAAAACCTAAAAAGTTTAAAGATACTTTTGTAATGTCATGCCATGTTTAGGGCCTTTCCAATCCTAGTGCCTGTTTTTAGCCCTGATGAAGGGGGAGTGCTGAGCCCCTGAAACGCGTTGACTGTTACAAAATACAAGTCTTTTGAAAAGTCTGTAGAAGACCCAGCACAACACCACAGTTGCTGATGAGCAGCCTCTAGGACCACAGGACCACAAACCACCCATCCCATTAAAACGCATAAGGTTCAGCACTCCTACATCACAAACATTGCGTGATTTACATAGCAGGCTCTAAAGTGAAAACACCTTTCATTAAATAATAAAAATAATCATATGGCCTTTTTCAAACCACAGGAGTGACTTAACAAAGTAAGTGATGCATTTAATTACAGGCCTGTCATGAGTTACACAAATGAAGCATAGTGGCTAGTACTTCCACTTACCACTACTATAGTTATTAGTTTCAGTGAAAACCACGGCACTATGTGCCTGGAGCTTGCATAGTTACATAATTAATCTAGTTGGGAAAAAAAAAGTCCATCCAGTTGAGCCCAAATAGAAAAAAAAACACACATCCAAGGTAGAAAACCTCCATATATACAATCCTCTACCCACAGTTGATCCGCAGGGCTGAAGTCCCAAGGGAGGGGGCAAGCACGCTGACTAACCCCCAGCCAGAACGGCTCGGATGATGGGGTAAGCTTACTGAGGAGGAACAGGAAGTGAGAAATTCAGACAAATAAAAAAAACATTTAGAAGTGAAATCGAAGGAAAAGGTAAGTGAACCAACAATTCACTAGCTTAACTACTTGCTGACCAGCCGCCGCAGTTATAAGGCGGCAGATCGGCTCCCCTGCGCGAGAGCCCATAGCTATACGTCGGCTCTCGAAACTCGTCCCCGACTCCCGTGCACGTTCCCGGCGGGCGCGATCGCTGCCGGGCACCTGCGATTGCTCGTTACAGAGCGAGGACCGGGAGCTGTGTGTGTAAACACACAGCTCCCGGTCCTGTCAGGGGAGAAATACCTGACCGTCTGTTCATACAATGTATAAACAGAAGATCAGTCATTTCCCCTAGTGAGGCCACCCCCTACAGTTAGAACCCACCCAGGGAACATACTTAACCCCTTCCCCGCCCCCTAGTGTTAACCCCTTCCCTGCCAGTGGCATTTTTATAGTAATCCAATGCATTTTTATAGCACTGATCGCTATAAAAATGCCAATGGTCCCAAAAATGTGTCAAAAGTGTCCGAAGTGTCTGCCATAATGTCGCAGTACCGAAAAAAAATCGCTGATCGCCGCCATTACTAGAAAAAAAAATATTAATAAAAATGCCATAAAACTACCCCCTATTTTGTAAGCGCTATAACTTTTGCGCAAACCAATCAATAAATGTTTATTGCGATTTTTTTTTACGAAAAATATGTAGAAGAATACGTATCGGCCTAAACTGAGGAAATTTTTTTTTTTTATATATATTTTTGGGTGATATTTATTATAGCAAAAACTAAAAAATATTTTTTTTTTTCAAAATTGTCGCTCTATTTTTGTTTATAGCGCAAAAACTAAAAACCGCAGAGGGGATCAAATACCACCAAAAGAAAGCTCCATCTGTGGGATAAAAAGGACGCCAATTTTGTTTGGGAGCCACGTCGCATGACTGCGCAATTGTCAGTTAAACCAACGCAGTGCCGAATCGCAAAAAGTGCTCTGGTCTTTGACCAACATATTGGTCCGGGGGTTAAGTGGTTAAAGGAACCTATTTAGAAAAAAAAAATTAACCTTTACAACCCCTTAAAGCAGTTATGGTTTTGGTACAAGGTTTATGATACATCGCAGAAGGAGAACACATTCACCCCACTCTACAGGGGCAGCAACTCATTGGCAGACAGACAGTTCACAATGGTACTGTAAGGAATGTGAAATAATGGAATATTATATGTCTGACATTATCTACTCCATTTTAGATCTAGGATTCCATTTTATATAACATAGGTCTCTGTAGAGACATTTCAATATGTATTTTTTGTTTTTGCTTTTATTCTAACATTTAAGTTTTGCGGTTTTTCATAAAATACAAATAGATTATGCTAGATGGCTAGTTCCGGCACAGACATCCTGTGTGCAAGTAGCTTGTAAGAATGAAACTTGTTAAAAGAGGAACATCTGAATCTGTATAAAATACTCTGAACAATATAGACAATTTGCAATCTCTAATATAGCATATATCGTGTCTGTGTCATAATTGACCGACCGGTGTGGGGGTTAAAATATCCAACTGTCCAAGGTCCAGCCTAGGCAACAGAACCAGAACCGAACCTAACAGAACTGGTACCAGAAGTGGGGTTGATACAACATGGTAGGCCTTTTTCACTGTATTGTCTCGTTGTGGGGAATACCATGGCTGCTGTTCTGACTCAGGAGCATGGTGGTAAGCAAAGACCTGTAACGTATATTTCAAAAAAAAAAAACTGCCTCTTCAGGTTCAGGGTATGCCCGCTTGTCTTCAAGCACTGGCCACCTGTGCCTTAACAGTACAGGCGGCAGAGAAACTTGTTCTGGCATCACCCATGACAAACTCTATAGGGGAGGGTTGCTTCAGCTCACCTTCTGAACACTCCTTCCCAAATTTATTACCCATGTCGGTACTCTGTATTTCAAATCCTCCTTAAAATATTTGGGACACTGGTAAAGAAAAGGGACAGACAACTAAAGTTTGTCCTGTCCTTTGCACAATCTCCTTCACTTCGTCCGGGGACAGGCCTTCTCTAAGACCTTCCTGTGGGGTGAACGGTATTTGATTGTATATATATTTACTCGGTGCACTCTAGTGCAGGGGGACTGTTTTTTTTTGGGATTAAACGGGTAAAATCTCCTGTTGCCTAGTTGGGTTGGACTTCTATGTCCTCCCGGCCATACAGAGATTAGGGATAACTTTGACCCGTCTGCCAAGAAAGTTAAACCTGTTTTGCACTCACTACAGGAGGTCTTTGGCACAGAGTATGACATGCAATCACTTGTCACAAAAACAACAACCATCCTCTGCTACCATAGGCAGTGACACGCTGGTGCGTTCACTTCGTAATGCACCCGCTTTGGGGTTGATACAACATGGTAGGCCTTTTTCACTGTATTGTCTCGTTGTGGGGAATACCATGGCTGCTGTTCTGACTCAGGAGCATGGTGGTAAGCAAAGACCTGTAACGTATATTTAAAAAAAAAAAAACTGCCTCTTCAGGTTCAGGGTATGCCCGCTTGTCTTCAAGCACTGGCCGCCTGTGCCTTAACAGTACAGGCGGCAGAGAAACTTGTTCTGGCATCACCCATGACCCTTTTCACAACTCACAGTGTCACACAACTGATGCAAAACATGAACACGCAACATATGACAGCTCAAAGGTTGTGTGTTTAAGAGAATTATCTCGTACCCACTTAACCTTTGAGCTGTCATATGTTGCGTGTTCATGTTTTGCATCAGTTGTGTGACACTGTGAGTTGTGAAAAGGGTCATGGGTGATGCCAGAACAAGTTTCTCTGCCGCCTGTACTGTTAAGGCACAGGCGGCCAGTGCTTGAAGACAAGCGGGCATACCCTGAACCTGAAGAGGCAGTTTTTTTTTTTTTAAATATACGTTACAGGTCTTTGCTTACCACCATGCTCCTGAGTCAGAACAGCAGCCATGGTATTCCCCACAACGAGACAATACAGTGAAAAAGGCCTACCATGTTGTATCAACCCCAAAGCGGGTGCATTACGAAGTGAACGCACCAGCGTGTCATAGGCAGTGACCATCTCATGGGTCCAGTTAATTTGTTTGGGGGCTGTGGCGAGTGTAGCCTTCCTAAGGACTGAGTCATGAAATGAACAGTCTGAAATCCATTGCCTACAGTACACTATTGAGCCTAGGAAAGACAGCAGTGAGCGCTTGTCGCTCGGTCTGCTCAGTGCCGATATGGCCTCTACTCTGGCAGGGGATACCAGCCTGGCACCTTCCGAGATGACCGCTCCCAAGTATTCCACCCGAGACGAGCACCACTGCACCTTCTTGAAAGACGCTAAGTGACCCTTGTCAGCGAGGTGGTCTAACAGATGCACAGAGTCATTACTACAGCCAGTTTCCGTCCCATTTCCTATTAGAAGATCGTCCACGTATTGGATCAGAACTGAACCATGTTCAGGCACCCAGTCAGTCAGGGATTGATTTAACACCATGCTGAAGGCGGCCGGACTATCCACAAAACCCTGCAGTAACCTGGTCCATGTCAGTCGGTCGCGTTTCCATGAAAAACTAAAGAGGGGCTGACTAGCAGCATCAACGGGCATACTAAAAAATACATTGGCAAGGTCTATCACCGTATACCATTTATGTTCTGGTGTCAGAGGAGCAAAGATGGTGCCAACATCTGCAACGAGGGGAGGTAGAGGTGTAATGCATTTGTTCAAGGGTCTTAAATCTTGTACCAAGCGCCATGTTCCGTTTGCCTTTCTTACGGGGTTAATGGGTGTGTTCCAAGGACTGATGACTGGAGTCAATATGCCCTTTTGTAAGAATGAAATACCAATTGTATATTGTGATCCTTTTTGGGATTTGATAATGAAACGAAGCCATCAATTGCATATGTCAGGATACAGTCCAGTGGGTCCTGTGAATAGGGTATGAGGTAGAGAAGATGTGTGGAATAGGAAAGAACATATATCCACCAGGAGATTGGGATACGGAGTATATGAAAAAAAAATGTTGTAAGAAGTGGAGGCCTTTAGTGGAAAAATATGAAAAGAAATATGCGGAGTTGGACCAAGGTACTGCCCTTCCTAGGGAGGTTCCTCCACCTTATACCAGGCGCCCACCCCCAGTTCCAACCGCGCCAACTCCACCATCCTATGTTTTTGTTAAAGAGGAAGCTCCTCGCAGAAAATTATACCCCGTTCTTTCAAATCCTCAAGTTGCAATCATGGCCTATGGCTCTGCAACTGACCAGCAAAAACGGCAATGGGAAGGTAGAGCCAAAGAGGAGGCAGATAAGAGGGCATTTGAAGAAGACAGGAAAATAAGAGAAGCCCAGACAATAGCGGATACACTAAGAGAGCTTGGGGAGTTGCAAAGGGACTTAGAGGAGATAGAAGAATCGAGACGCATCCAAGAACAGCATAGAGAAATAAGATTAAAACATGAACAAATGAGTGAGCATAAACAAACTCTTGATGAGCAAGCCCGGGAAATGAGTAATCTTAGGAAAAAACTTAGGAGGGATGAGGAGGAAATATTAGCACTTTAGATTTCAAATGTTCGAGTCCCATAGACTTTAACAGGTCTTTTTGAGGCAAAAGGAGGATTGTTCCCAGCTTTAACGGGAGAGCCCATGCTGGAGGAAACACCCCTGTTGGCGGCACAAATGCCCTACCAACAACAGAATCAGTATCCTAGTGATAATCAGTATCCTCCACGCTCTGTGCCATACCCTCGCCAGGGCCCACAAAATGATCAAGCATGTTTCCATTGTGGTGGCTTTGGCCACTGGAGGGCTAACTGCCCACAAGGGAGACAAAGTCATTGAGGTAAAAAGGGAAACAGGGGAGCTTATAGAGGTCAAAACCCTAACTGGAATGACAATAGACAGATAGCCCAGTACCCACAGTGGAACCAACAGGCACAATCTCAGTCCCGTCCTTAGTTCTTTGCTCTTGTTCTGGCATTTGGCAGGCTTTACCTACTTGAAACCTTGTTGTAGAGGGGGAAGACACCTCCGTTCCGGTTGACACAGGGAATTAATGGGATACCAACACCACATGACATAACATCAGACTTAGAAATATGTAACCAGGATGGCAAGTTTCTATGTAAATGCCGTTTTGCTCTGTTACTTACTTGCCCAGTCTCTCTAGCTGGTAGAGACTTACTGTCCAAATTACGGATCAAAATAATTTTTGAGCCCAATGGCACCGTGTCAGTTAAATCACCAGACTGTGATGTGTCAGTGCAGAAACGGGTGGACATCAGATCTTTCTTTGTGGCTCTACCCCCACCAGTAGGTCAGCATAAAATATGGGCAGAGTCCAAAGATTCTGTGGGTTTCCTAAATTGCACACCCTACCGGCCGACAATCAGACAGGGATGTCTCCCCATTTTTCAGAAACAATATCCCCTGTCTGAGGAGAAGTTGAATGGTATAGACTAGGGGTGTAACGGATCAAAAAACTCACGGATCGGATCGATCCTCGGATCAGGAGTCACGGATCGGATCATTTTCGGATCAGTGCAAAAAAAAATAAAAAATGTGTGTGTGTGTGTAATATATACATATATGTATGTATGTATGTATGTATGTATGTGTATATATATATATATATATATATATATATATATATATATATATATATATACACACACACACATACATTTCACGGGTGGATTAAAGAGGAAGCAGGTGAGGCTGTTTGGGACTTGTTAAAAGTACAATCTTGATGTTTTTACAGCTCTATATATATATATATATATATATATATATATATATAATTATATATATAGAGCTGTAAAAACATCAAGATTGTACTTTTAACAAGTCCCAAACAGCCTCACCTGCTTCCTCTTTAATCCACCTGTGAAATGTGCTCTCCCCCCCCCCTCTTCCTCTCACACTAGTGCTTCTCTGCTACTATTCCCTCTCCATGTCGGCTTGCCAGAGCCCAGTGCACAGCGTGACACGCCTCCCCGGGGAGGCGTGTCACGCTGGGCTCTGGCAAGCAGACTGGGTGGAGCAAGATCGCTCCGGAGCTAGGCCGAAGCCGGGGACTTTCCTAGGCCTAGGCTCCGGAGCGCTCCGCGGATCGCGGGGTGTGCCGATCCGAACGGGGTGGCCCGTTCGGATCACGGATCGGTGACGATCCGTTACACCCCTAGTATAGACCCACAGATACAATTATTCTTACAAAAGGGCATATTGACTCCAGTCATCAGTCCTTGGAACACACCCATTAACCCCGTAAGAAAGGCAAACGGAACATGGCGCTTGGTACAAGATTTAAGACCCTTGAACAAATGCATTACATCTCTACCTCCCCTCGTTGCAGATGTTGGCACCATCTTTGCTCCTCTGACACCAGAACATAAATGGTATACAGTGATAGACCTTGCCAATGTATTTTTTAGTGTGCCCGTTGATGCTGCTAGTCAGCCCCTCTTTAGTTTTTCATGGAAACGCGACCGACTGACATGGACCAGGTTACTGCAGGGTTTTGTGGATAGTCCGGCCGCCTTCAGCATGGTGTTAAATCAATCCCTGACTGACTGGGTGCCTGAACATGGTTCAGTTCTGATCCAATACGTGGACGATCTTCTAATAGGAAATGGGACGGAAACTGGCTGTAGTAATGACTCTGTGCATCTGTTAGACCACCTCGCTGACAAGGGTCACTTAGCGTCTTTCAAGAAGGTGCAGTGGTGCTCGTCTCGGGTGGAATACTTGGGAGCGGTCATCTCGGAAGGTGCCAGGCTGGTATCCCCTGCCAGAGTAGAGGCCATATCGGCACTGAGCAGACCGAGCGACAAGCGCTCACTGCTGTCTTTCCTAGGCTCAATAGTGTACTGTAGGCAATGGATTTCAGACTGTTCATTTCATGACTCAGTCCTTAGGAAGGCTACACTCGCCACAGCCCCCAAACAAATTAACTGGACCCATGAGATGGTCACTGCCTATGACACGCTGGTGCGTTCACTTCGTAATGCACCCGCTTTGGGGTTGATACAACATGGTAGGCCTTTTTCACTGTATTGTCTCGTTGTGGGGAATACCATGGCTGCTGTTCTGACTCAGGAGCATGGTGGTAAGCAAAGACCTGTAACGTATATTTCAAAAAAAAAAAACTGCCTCTTCAGGTTCAGGGTATGCCCGCTTGTCTTCAAGCACTGGCCGCCTGTGCCTTAACAGTACAGGCGGCAGAGAAACTTGTTCTGGCATCACCCATGACCCTTTTCACAACTCACAGTGTCACACAACTGATGCAAAACATGAACACGCAACATATGACAGCTCAAAGGTTAAGTGGGTACGAGATAATTCTCTTAAACACACAAAATTTAGAGATGAAAACTTGTCCACCCACTACTCCTATAGTACGGTTTCTGCACTCCCTCATTAAAACTAATGCCTGAATCAGAGCCAGTGCCCGAGCATAATTGCGAAGACCTAATTTCCCAAACAACCTCCCCAGGAGCTGATTTAAAGGAGAAACCCCTAGAAGGGGGCATTGACATATATGTGGACGGTAGCTGTACACGTCCCGATGATAAAACCTACCGTACTGGTTATGCAGTTGTCCAACTTCCTGACATTATTCATGAATCAAAACCCTTAGTCGCAAAATCTGCGCAAGAGGCTGAACTTACTGCTTTAATACGTGCCTGTCAGCTGTTTGCAAACCCTTATTGAAACATTACTAGATGCCATACACCTGCCTAAAGCAATTGCAGTGATTAAAGTGAAAGCTCATACTACGAGTAGGACCACGGAAGCACTTGGCAATGCACTTGCTGACAAAGTAACCAAACAAGCAGCGGATACTATCCCTGCACATGATTTGCCCCCTCCATTAGGACCTCTTACAGACTTACAAATAGACTTTACACATATGCCAAAACAGAAAGGAAATGTAAAATATCTTTTGGTAATTGTGGAACGAATGAATAGAAACATTATCTTCCAGGTGTACTTTACCAGATAAGGGTCACTCCTAATTCTAGAGGGTATTCCCCTTTTGAGATACTCATGGGACATCCTCCAGCTGAGAATAGTGTAGGAAAGGATAATGATTTGTTTTCTCAACAGGAGACTTGGATGAAACATCTGGTGAGTACTATCCAACATACCCAAGAAGGAGTTGCTGTCACCCTTTCTCCTCTTTCCACAGATCCAACTCACCCCTTTATACCTGAGATGAGGTATTGGTTAAGCAATTGGCCGTGAGGAGAAAGACAGGCCCCATTTACCAAGGTCCATATACGGTGGAAAAGGTCCCTTGAAGATAAAGACCCCAGAAGCCCCGATGGCTCCCCTCTTGGAGCGAGGGCTCAAGAACAAGGAGGACGCAAAGCTAGAGACCCTGATGGCTCCCTCCATAGAGCAAGGGTCCGGGAAAACCAGCACTTAACTGCCAATCAGGTGTACAATAGAACGATACAAGGAGGGAAATATTGTGGACTATTGCTTATACTGTTTGTGGTGACCGCTTTTGTGGTTTGCTACTTCACCCCAGGTTGATACATAAGATAGGAAAAGGCCAAGACCCAAAATTAGTCATAGTAAGGAAAAGATTCATACCATTTAGATGGCGAACCAAATTTGGTATAGTGAGTGATCCCAAGAAAGTAAACATTCTTTGGGATCAGAGGAGGGATGTAAGGAATGTGAAATAATGGAATATTATATGTCTGACATTATCTACTCCATTTTAGATCTAGGATTCCATTTTATATAACATAGGTCTCTGTAGAGACATTTCAATATGTATTTTTTGTTTTTGCTTTTATTCTAACATTTAAGTTTTGCGGTTTTTCATAAAATACAAATAGATTATGCTAGATGGCTAGTTCCGGCACAGACATCCTGTGTGCAAGTAGCTTGTAAGAATGAAACTTGTTAAAAGAGGAACATCTGAATCTGTATAAAATACTCTGAACAATATAGACAATTTGCAATCTCTAATACAGCATATATCGTGTCTGTGTTATAATTGACCGACCGGTGTGGGGGTTAAAATATCCAACTGTCCAAGGTCCAGCCTAGGCAACAGAACCAGAACCGAACCTAACAGGTACCAACCATTTTCTACACTCTATTCACTTTCACGCCTCATCTCTACCCACTAAAATCACAGAATGTCCATATGAGTTTGGATTTGCAGTTTTTCCTAACTTGTTAGCAAAAAATATTTTCTTAGCACAGAGGCATTTCCAACATGGCAGCTAAAAGTATTACTAAAGGCAGAAAAAAATTTGTTAGTTTTGAAGAGGGATTACAACATCTATCAAGTTATTATTGATGCCCGTGCCCAGTAGATCCACCCTCTCTATTTGTTCAGTTTACCACTTTCATTGGAATAAGGGTGAAATCTAACAATGACATACCTCCCAACATTTTGAGACTGGAATGAGGGACATCTATTAGAAAAAGCATGTAGGCATAGGTCACACCCACTGCCACGCCCCCTGAAAGGATAATTGTACAAAGAAAACTGATTGGGTAAACCCACAAGTACTTTTTTTACCACCGCAATTCTTTTATAATTGCTTTTAGAATTTCCAAACGCAGCCATTTAAAAATTGGATGAAAGGTTTAGCACTGTAAAACACTTTTTGATAGATAAGTAGTGCAGTTTATATACAGTGATATACTGTAGATCAGACTAAAATGAAGGACAAATAAGTCAGAAAGAGGTAAGAGGGGCTTTTCTTCAAATGAGGGAGCTATGCAATGGGGACACAGGTTCTGGTGCCCAGGGTAACATCCAGGGATTCCTTCATTTTGGAGAGATTCTCTCACATCCTGTTTTGTCTATGGGACTGGAAGTGAAAGGAAATCATCCTAATGAGACGCAGATGGCAAAAGAAAGAATGACAGGGGTTATGAAGGGTTTCCTTACTTTTTGGAAAATAATTAAAAAAAAGTTTTGCCTTCCGTTCTTTGCCTTTAGTAGACAAATTTCACTAGAATGGACATCTTTCACAATTGCTAGAACTCAGGTGCCTACAATGTTACCAGTGTTCAAATAGTCTCTTTAAAAAGATGGGAGCCACATGGACTCCTCACTGTTCACATGAGCTGTCCACTGTGCTTTTCCATCCAAGACTCCATTGCTGGGATGCAGTGCATGGTATTTATATACCATCATGGCCCGGATTCAGAAACAATTTACGTTGGCATATTGAATATCGTGCAAAAGTTCATTTATTTCACAAATGCAACTTAAAAGGTGAAACTAATATACAGTATGAGATAGACTCATTACATGAAAAGCAAGATAGTTCAAGCCGCGATTTGTCATAATTGTGATGATTATGGCTTACAGCTCATGAAAACCCCAAATCAACAATCTCAGAAAATTTTAATATTACATGAAATCAATAAAACAAGGATTGTACATAGAACAATATCGGACCTCTGAAAAGTAAAAGCATGCATATGTACTCAGTACTTGGTTTGGGCCCCTTTTGCAGCAATTACTGCCTCAATGCGGCGTGGCATGGGAGCTATCAGCCCATGGCACTGCTGAGGTGTTATGGAAGACCAGGATGCTTCCATAGGGGCCTCTATGGGGTTCAGGTCAGGCGAGTTTGCTGGCCAATCAAGCACAGTAATTCCACGGTCATTGAATCAAGTTTTGGTGCTTTTGGCAGTGTGGGCAGCTGCCAAGTCCTGCTGGAAAATAAAGTCAGCATCCCCATAGAGCTTGTCTGCGAAAGGAAACATGAAGTGCTCCAAAATCTCCTGGTAGACGGCTGCGTTGACCCTGGACTTAATGAAGCACAGTGGACCAAAACCAGCAGATGCCATGGCTCCCAAAATCAACACAGACTGTGAAATCTTCACACTGGACTTCAAGCATCTTGCAGTGTGTGCCTCTCCATTCTTCCTCCATACTCTGGGTCCTTGGTTTCCAAATGAGATGCAACATTTTCTCTCATCAAAAAAGAGAACTTTGGACCACTGAGCAACAAACCAGGTCTGTTTTTCTTTAGCCCAGGTAAGACACTTCTGAAATTGTTTGTTGTTTAGGAGTGGCTTGACAAGAGGAATACGACATTTGAAGCACATGTCCAGGATCCGTCTGTGTGTGGTGGCTCTTGATGCACTGACTCCAGCCTCAGTCCACTCCTTGTGAAAGTCCCCAACACTATTGAAAAGGCCTTTTCCTGACAATCCTCTCCAGGCTGCGGTCATCCCTGCTGCTTGTGCACCTTTTTCTTCCACTCTTTTCCCTGCTACATAACTTTCTAATAATGTGCTTCGATACAGCACTTTGGGAACATCTAACTTCTTTTGTAATTACCTTTTAAAGGCTTTCCCTCCTTATGGAGGGTGTCAATGTGGTTTTCTGCACAACTGTCAGGTCAGCAGTCTTTCCCATGATTGTGATTCCTACTGAACCTGGGGTTTTCATGAGCTGTAAGCCATAATCACCACAATTATGACAAATCACAGCTTGAACTATCTTGCTTTGCATATAATGAGTCCATCTCTTATATTAGTTTCACCTTTTAAGTTGCATTAGTGAAATAAATGAACTTTTGCACGATATTCTAATTTTTCGAGTTTCACCTGTACATTGTTCCCTATCTTTCAAGCCTGGTAAAGGGGTAAGGTTACATCCACTGAAACACATTCGTTTTGTGTACAGTCTTCCATCTGATTTTATAATGGAATAGATTTGGATCTTTTGCGCTTCAATTCTAGATTCACTAAGATCACAAACAAGGATGAACATAATTACAATTATTATGTCAGGTTTTGATATTAATATTGCAGTTCTGAGTGGAATTCAGTGGGAAACACTCTGCTCCTGTCACATGCACCATTTTGTATTTTGGAAGAAGATTTTCTTTCTTGACAGGTTTGTAGATAAGAAATTGCAGGCATGAAAATCTCTTGTGTGACCCTCGCAATAACCGAAACAGCAACATTCCCCAACTGCACAGAATAGGGATGATATGCCAAAAGATTCTGCTGTCAAATTCATCTCTGATTAATTTAAGAATTACATGTCCAACTTGTTTTAATAACACTTCAATTCCATTAAACAGAAACCATCCGGCTAGAAAGATCTTTCCATTATTGCGATGGCAAATTGACAATTAAATGGTGATTGAAAAAGGCATGCTTTATGTAAGGGAACCAAATCAGAGCAGAGGCACGAAGCCCAGGTTGTTATCCAACACAGACCATGCTAATACAGTTTTCTTTGTATTAATTAGAGCAGAAGACTCAGCTCCTCCAAGCTCAGCCCTTGATAGTCGTCCAGCAACATCTTAGATCACTTACAATAATCAGAAGTTTCTGATGTCTGACTTCATTAGGACAATGTTTTTCAGGATTTCTGTGTTCTGCACCTTGTTCTCAGATAATCTGTCATGTATAATCATATCACAGTGCAAATGAATGCTCGATCTTCGCCAAAACTTATCAAGCATGGGCTAATTTCATGCATACGAATCACAAGTTCTTGTTTGGTTTCTAATCCAGCACTTTTGAAGTGAGAGCAAATGATTACAGAGACCTTCCATTAGCAGCTGTGTCCATGGCACTGGACCTTGAAGGTTGTAGAACATACAACAACAGAAGACATGATCTAGTGCAGGACTCTGTAACACGTTCATGAAGTTGGCCAAGACTGTACTGTGATCAACACACAATGGTACAGGTACAAAAGTTTTTAAATATTTATGCCTAGATTCACATAGATTGCCGTAACTTTTTGGCGGCGTAGCTTAAGGCATTTAAGCTACGCCGCCGTAAGTTAGCGAGGCAAGTACATGATTCACAATGTACTTTCCTGCTATGTTACGGCGGCGTAGCCTAAAGCCGGCGGGCGTAAGGGCGCCGAATTCAAATGTGTGTAAGGGGGGCAGGTTTTATGTTAATAAGGCTTGACCTTAAGTTTTTGAAGGTTTTCTTTTACTGCGCATGCGCCGGGCGCCCACAATTCCCAGTGTGCATTGCAGGTAAGTACGCCGCATTGGGCCTATTGATTTTGACGTGGACGTAAACAACGTAAATCCCGATTCACGGACGACTTACGCAAACGACGTAAAAATTTCGAATTTCGACGCGGGAACGGCGGCCATACTTAACATTACTATTCCATGTAGGGCTAAGCTCTAACTTTAGGCGGCCTATCTCTAACGTAAACGGCGTAAAAGTACTGCGTCGGCCGGGCGTACGTTCGTGAATCGGCGTATCTACTAATTTACATATTCTACGCCGACCGCAATGGAAGCGCCACCTAGCGGCCATCCGAAATATTGCAATCTAAGATAGGACGGCGCAAGCCGTCGTATCTTAGATATGTTTAAGCGTATCTCTGTTTGAGCATACACTTAAACATAAGTCAGCGTAGATTCTGAGTTAGGTCGGCTTATCTACTGATAAGCCGGCCTAACTCTTAGGCCCCGTACACACGACCGGATCTATCCGCTGATATTTGTCCGGCGGACCGTTTTCAGCAGATTGTCCGTCCGTGTGTACGGGGCCTTACTGAATCTACCTATTAGTCTGAAACGATCAGACCCCTAGAATATGATATGCAACTAAAGTATGTATTCAGTATGAGAATCAGTCCGAAAGCTATTACAGGAGTGAACACAAATAGTTAGAGACCCTGTCAGCCCCTTAAAAAATGATACCGGAAGTTCCCAGCAATAAAAAGTTGCCCCCATCTCCTACCTTTTCTCCATTTCAGAACTGCAGCCTCTGAAAGACTCTTTGGTCTTCAACACAGTTTTGGATGCCTATGTCCTCTGCAGCAAGCTGCGGCTCCTTCTTCTAATCCCTACATCACTCCTGGACTCATCAGCAGCATTCCCAGAACTATTAAATGTGATAGATTCTTTCAGAGGTTTTAGAGCTGGAAAGGAGGAGATATACGGTATGCCTGATGGCGGTGAGTATGGTGTCTCTTCCCTTGCAGCGAATCGCAACTTTTTATTTTGAGAGAGTAATGCCACGTACACACAATCGGTTTTTCCGTCGAAAAAAAAACTATGGTTTTCCCGACGGAATTCTGCTCAAGCCTGTCTTGCGTACACACAGCCACACCAAATTCTGACAGTCAAAACGTGGTGACGTACAACACTACGACGAGCCGAGAAAAATTAAGTCCATGGACAGCGATGAGGCTTCAGCATTAATATTGCTGGATCTGTCGGCTGCATTTGATACTGTAGATCATGCCAGACTTTTGGAAAGGCTGGTGTCTGTGGCCGGGTTTGAGGACATGGCATTGACATGGATGGCCTCATTCCTGCAGAATAGAACTCAGAGGGTAAGACTAGGGACATATTATTCATCTAATAGCTCCTTGTCCTGCGGGGTTCCTCAGGGTTCTGCGCTATCGCCGATATTATTTAATATCTACATAAGGCCACTACTATATATTATTCGGCGCCATAATCTTAGCTTTCATGTTTATGCAGATGATACGCAAATCTATTTTAGGCTACCTAAAAATGAGGAAGTTCAGGTAGATTTGGCATCCTGCCTGGAGGAAATACAGTCCTGGATGGGAGCCAATTATTTAAAACTTAATGGCTCCAAAACAGAATGTATTATTATCAGTAATCAGAGCAAAATCAGTGTGACTGATTTTCCGTCTTGGCCGGTTTCGTTTATGCCATCCCCGACCCGGGCTACCCAAGTTCGGAACTTGGGAATCATTGTGGATTCCAAATTGTCATTGAAGGCGCAGGTAAATCAGGTGGTAAGCGCATGTTACTACCAACTGAAACTCCTGCGCTCTACATTGCATTTCATTGACGAGGTGGATAAAGTCCAAGTGATCAATGCTTTTATTGGTAGTCGGCTGGACTATTGTAACGCGTTATACATGGGGTGTCCAAAAACCCTTCTGCATAAGCTTCAACTGATTCAAAATGCCGCAGCAAGGTTATTAACGGGTGTGGGTCGTCGGGACCATATTACACCTTCTCTGAAAGCCCTGCATTGGCTACCGGTGGCTGAGCGGGTCTTGTTCAAAGTGGGTTGTATCGTCCATAAAGCCATCCATAAGATAGGCCCAGGGTATCTGCAAGAAAAATTTACCTGTTACGTTCCCAACAGATCACTGAGATCTGCTGATCAGGCAAATCTGACTGTCCCTAAATTTAGAAGAACTAAATGTGGAGGGAGGACGTTGGATGCGCAGGGCTCAATATTCTGGAATTCTCTACCTCTATATATAAGACGTGAGAAGGATTTACTAAAATTCAGGAAATTTTTAAAAACGTTCCTATTTGTTCAAGTGTATGGCCCTAATTAGGGTAAGATATTAGTATTGGTATGGTATTTTAGCTTTTTTAAATGTTATTATGTATTTTATATTGTTATCTTATAGTATGAGAGATGTGTTCTGTATTTTTTCATATGTTGGTTCTATGAGCGCATCGAGGCCTGCTGGTAATGACTGCGCTCTCAATAAGCATTTTAAATAAATAAATAAATAAATAAATGCTTCCGAGCATGCTTCGACTTGATTCTGAGCATGCACGTTTTTTTGCGCGTTGGAATTGCATACAGACTAACGGTTTTCTCGCTAGGATTTTTTCCTGATGGGAAAAAAGAGATCTTGCTCTCTTTTTTTTTCCAGCAGTTTTCCTGTTGGAAAAAGTCAGTTCGGGATTCCCGGCCAAAAGCTCTCATCAAACTTTTTCCGACAGGAAAACCGGTCGTGTGTACGGGGCATAAGAGAGACTCTGTCTGTTCAGGTCTCTTTAAATTTAAATCTGAAACCAAAATGTATTTTTTGTTTTGGATAAATATGGAAGGGTCAAAACATTTTTGCTGCATGTGACGCCGTGAGAGGATTTCCCCCACTTACTGTACCACATATGAAATCTCTCAAAAGTGAAGGTGAATCCATCTTCTCTTAAAACTGGTGTCCCCATTGGAGGATTTTAGCTACATTTCTTGTCTCGGTGACATTTGTAAAAGTTTGGAAAATGCTAATTGTTTACAGTAGCTGTCATGCTAAAGATAAATAAAGACTTCTGAGCCTTTTTGAAGCCATAGAGGTCATCATAACAGCCAAACACCTGGCGCTTCAGAAAGAGGTCAGCAATGGCAGCACCTAAATTATTCTTATGAGATGTTTCTTTAAAACGACCTTGTAGCTATACTTTATATTTTAAACCAAGCTATACCTGTAAAAGAAGTCTATAAATATCTACCTTTCCTGTTGTCTGTTCCACTAAACTCGACTCCAATGCTGAGGAATCTGCTGAAGTCCGAGCTGAAACCCAAAGGTGAAAAAGTGCAGCGCTAAAGTGAGCAGTCTCAGTTTTAACTGGGATTTTAACCAATGTGCTAATCAAGAAACTTAATCAGAATGCACAAAATAAAAATAAAACATTGAAGTATGTAAAGCAAAAAACGAATGGTGCACAAAAAACTTAAGGCTCATACACACAGTCAGACATCCAACAAAATTTCCCTTGGATTTTTTTCCTAATTGATTTGTCCGGCCACACCCATAGCATACACACAGTCAGACTTTTCTGCAAACTTTTCTAAAACTTTCCTAACATCACATGTTTTTTTTGCTATTTTCTGCTCTTTACCACCACCCTTTGGTTAACTTCTGCTATTGTTTGTTGCTTTTAACATTGGTTCTGAGCATGCGTATTTGCACTTTGTCCAAAAGTTGGTTGGATTGCTGTACACACAGTCAGACAAGGCACCATCGGACTTTTGTTGCCGAAAAGTTGGTCCGTTTGCAGACCCAACTTTTTGTTGGATGAAACCCGAAAAAGTTGGTCCAATGGAGCGTACACACGGTCAGACAAATTACAAAACTTGCAGATTTTGAAGTTGGTTGGCAAAAAGTGTGACCGTGTGTATGGGGCTTTAGAAAGTATTCCAACTCTCAGGTTAAACTTTGTGTATAGTAAGTGAAAAATAAACATGCTATTCATGTAAACCAACACACAAAATATAATGAACCACTTAAATAAAATAAAGTCCACAAAAATTAAAGTGTCCTTGTGGTTGAGAAAACATCAACATTCAACATTAAGAGTTTTCCAACTCTCAAGAATTTGTTTAAGAATTTAGTGATAATAGTCCAAAAATAAGGTGCCAAACACAGCCTTAACCTGAACACAGATATATGCAGTGTCCACCACCGAGAGCTTTAGCTTACCAGAGGGATTGAACTCAGACAGGTATACACCTAATGAGTCAATCAGGCTTGTGGTATAATGAACCAGAAGGAGGCTATCTCTGCAGACACGGACTCCAGGGAAATGGTATATTCAAAGCAGTAGACCTCAGGTGGAATTTTGGTTTGATAAGCCCAAACAAATGATTAGTACAAGTAGATAAAAAAAGAAGAATAAGGAGGGCACATAGCGTAATTCCGTAAAAAAAAAAAATATACAAATATTTATTAACCACTTGAGACCCGCGCTATTGACAAAAGACGTCAACAGCGCGGCTCTCAGGTGCCAAGTGCACGTCTTTGGACGTCTTTTAAAGTGCATTACCCGCGCGCGCCTATGGGGGGCGCACAGCGGGTAAACACTGTCCCGGTGCATTGCTGAAGAGCCGATGCGTGTACCTGGCGGCCGCGATGTCCGCCGGGTACACACGATAGTCGGTAACACAGCAGGGACGTGGAGCTCTGTGTGTAAACACAGAGCTCCACGTGCTGTCAGAGGAGAGGAGACCGATCTGTGTCCCTTGTACATAGGGACACAGCATCGGTCACCTCCCCCAGTCACCCCCCTCCCCCCACACAGTTAGAACACACCCAGGATACATATTTAACCCCTTCCTCACCCCCTAGTGTTAACCCCTTCCCTGCCAGTCATATTTATACAGTAATTAGTGCATTTTTATAGCACTAATCGCTGTATAAATGTGAATGGTCCCAAATTTGTGTCAAAAGTGTCCGATACGTCCGCCGCAATATCGCAGTCCCAATAAAAATAGCAGATCGCCGCCATTACTAGTAAAAAAAAAATAATAAAAAAAAAACATAATTCTGTTCCCCATTTTGTAGGCGCTATAACTTTTGCGCAAACCAGTCGCTTGTTGCGATTTTTTTTTACAAAAATACGTCGAAAAATACGTATCGGCCTTAACTGAGAAAAAAAATATAAAAAAAAAAAAATTGGGATATGTATTATAGCAACAAGTAAAAAATATATATATTTTTTTTAAATTGTTGCTCTTTTTTTGTTTATAGCGCAAAAAATAAAAACCGCAGAGGTGATCAAATACTACCAAAATAAAGCTCTATTTGTGGGGAAAAAAAGACGTCAATTTTGTTTGGAAGCCACGTCGCATGACCGTGCAAATGTCAGTTAAAGCGACGCAGTGCCGGAAGCTGAAATTTCACCTGGGAACGAAGGGGGTTTATGTGCCCAGTAAGCAAGTGGTTAAAAATGAAGAGATTGCACTCAAATTTCTGAATAATCTGCCCTAACTCAAAGTGGTCACGGCTAGAAATACTATTTATCAGAGTTACAAAGTAATTCACATTTACTGCTCACCTAACATCTGGATTTTCGATTCATCAATATAATAATAACGTTGTCAGGAGCATTTATCATAGTTTTAATATGCCATATATACAATTATTAACACCAATGGCTTTCACCAACACCAACGGCTTTCACCAACACCAATGGCTTTCACCAACACCAACGGCTTTCACCAAAACCAATGGCTTTCACCAACACCAAAGGCTTTCACCAACTAAAAAGGCTTTCACCAACACTAACGGCTTTCGCCAACACCAACTGCTTTCACATCACCAAAGGCTTTCACCAACACCAACGCTTTCACCAACACCAAAGGCTTTCACCAACACAAACGGCTTTCACCAACACCAACTGCTTTCACCATCACCAAAGACTTTCACCAACACAAACAGCTTTCACCAACACCAACTGCTTTCACCATCACCAAAGGCTTTCACCAACACCAATGGCTTTCACCAACACCAACGGCTTTCACCAACACCAATGGCTTTCACCCACACCAATGGCTTTCACCAACACCAATGGTTTCACCAACACCAAAGGCTTTCACCAACTAAAAAGGCTTTCACCAACACTAACGGCTTTCGCCAACACCAACTGCTTTCACATCACCAAAGGCTTTCACCAACACCAACGCTTTCACCAACACCAAAGGCTTTCACCAACACAAACGGCTTTCACCAACACCAACTGCTTTCACCATCACCAAAGACTTTCACCAACACAAACAGCTTTCACCAACACCAACTGCTTTCACCATCACCAAAGGCTTTCACCAACACCAATGGCTTTCACCAACACCAACGGCTTTCACCAACACCAATGGCTTTCACCCACACCAATGGCTTTCACCAACACCAATGGTTTCACCAACACCAATGGTTTCACCAACACCTATGGCTTTCACCAGCACCAATGGTTTCACCAGCACCAATGGTTTCACCAACACCTATGGCTTTCACCAGCACCAATGGCTTTCACCAATAGCAATGGCTTTAAAACATTTGCTGTTTTCTAATAGACAACTGTTGTTTTTAACAACAAAGAGTCACTGATTCCTGTACAAGCTTTGGCATGCTTGATTCCTCTCTATCATCGAAGTCCAAAGGGAAGTAAATGTGGACCCTAATACAATAATATTTTAACTACAAGAAAAAACTGAAATGGAAGGCGCTCAGACCTAGTGCATTAACAGAGATAATGTAACAATAACTTTTTTTTGTATAGAAGTGGGTACTCATAAAATGCAACTGACAAAAGGCCATAAACACAGTGCATGGACATGCACAGAACACGGGTACAGCTAATGTGTTTTGGGGGCGCACCCCCTTCCTCAGAGCTAGGCCTTTCTGATTACCCCATCTGAGGAAGGCAGCATCCAGCTAGCTTTGGGATACCATATATACCTTTTACACCACCATTTTATCTAATATCTGTTACGCCACACCTTGGAAGACCTATTAGCGCTGGAAGTGACTGTGTTTTTTGTATTTCTACAATGATATTTGACCCTGCCCTGTACCCTGAGCCGCTTGCAAATTAGACATTCTGGTAGGTTAATTGGATCCTGTCTAAATTGGCCCTAGTATATGTATGAATGTGAGTTAGGGACCTTAGGCTGTAAGCTCCTTGAGGGCAGGGACTGATGTGAAAGTACAATGTATATGTAAAGCGCTGCGTAAATTGACGGCACTATATAAGTACCTGAAATAAATAAATAATAAATAAATAACACCGGCAAATAGTGGGAGCAAAAGAAGGACTGGTGAATATGTCTGATATAATGAATATTCCTCATGTCTTTATGGCATATCTGTCAGCCTTTTAAAAGTTGTGCTTGGGGGGGTGGGAATTAGATGCTAAATTAGGAGATTCAAGCCTTTAGATTAAGGCTCCATTTGCACTTGTGTGACTTGTCCATGGGACTTTAAGCATTAAAGCCGCAAGACAAGTCGCATCCCATTCTTTTCAATGGTACCCATTCAAATTGGTGCGACTTAAAGTCGCAGCAACGTTGAAAAGGTGTCTACACTACTTTGGTGTGACTTTGATTCAGAGAGTGTAAAGTTGGATCAAAGTCACATCAAAGTTGTGCTCCGAAGTCGCACTGGAAATTTTGCGACTTTAGTCGTGAATGGAGCTTTAGGTCAAGCTAGGATCAGAAGGGTGTACAGAATGGGCTTTTCTGTCTAATAAAGGTAATAGCAGACATCATACTGTGCCTGCTGCTAAGCAGGGCTATTACTTTTGAAAATTTAAAAAGGCAGACAGGTTGGGCCAGATCCACATAGAAATGGATCGGCGCAGCGTATCAGAGATACGCTATGCCGCCGTAACTTTTTCGGCTTTGGTTCGAATCCTGAAAGATTGCGCGCCAAAATTTACGGTGGCGTAGTGTATTTCTGGCGGTGGAATTCAAATCGGTGATTAGGGGGCGTGATTCATTTAAATGAAGCGCATCCCCGCGCCGATTGAACTGCGCATGCTTCGTTTCGAAATTTCCCGCCGTGCTTTGTGCGAAATGACGTCGCAACAACGTAATTTTTTGAACTTAGACGTTACTTACGTCCATCCCTATTCACGGACGACTTATGGAAAAAAAAAAATTCAAATTTCGACACGGGAACGACGGCCATACTTAACATGGCAAGTCTATCCATACGCCGCAAAATAGCAGCTTTAACTATACGCCGGAAAAAGCCGACTAGAGACGACGTAAGAGAATGCGACAGCCTCGCGTTTGTTCGTGGATCGTAGGAAAAAGCTCATTTGCATACCCGACGCGGAAAACGACGCAAACTCCACCCAGCGGACGCCGAAGTATTGCATCTACGATCCGAAGGCGTACGAAGCCGTACGTCTGTCGGATCGAACCCAGATGCCGTCGTATCTTGGTTTGAGGATTCAAACTAAAGATACAACGCAGGTATTTTGAAAGTACGCCGGCGTATCAGTAGATACGCCGGCGTACTCGCTATGAGGATCTGGCCCGTTTACTTTAAGGCAAGTTTGTAGCACTCAAATTGTCCATCCTTATGATAGGAAATAGTAAAATTCCATCATATGTTATAGGTTTACTGAGCTCATTCAAAGCATATGTCAGCACAGGGTGGATCTGAGAAATGCTAAAGGATCGGCAGAAATAAAGCCTCTGCAACAGTCATAAAAAAACTGCCTGACAAAGATATAAGTAACGGCCAAATATGTTGGGCAAGCCATAAACATTTTGTTTTAATGGTATTGTTTCTCAATAAAGGAGAACTCCACTAAGTATTGTGTGGACCTAAACTGAACCCAGTAACCAAATAATTGTAATTTTCTAGCATTATGTGTAATTGCCAGCAATATAAATACCTGAATATGACCGTGTATCAGCCTTTTGCAGCCCTGCAATCAGAGATCAACCTGGAAGAGAGAGAAGCAGCACAAGAATAATTTGTGCTGTAGTGATCACATGCTGACAGGAAGAGAGAGCAGAGTGACAAAGAGATAAGCTGATCAGTCTGCTGCTTCTCCTTTGCTGTCCAGTCACAGGCGGGCAGGGTGGATACAAATAAAAAATACATTTTTCATTCGTTTTTTTTTTTTTTTTTTTTTTTCATTTTTCTTAAAAAAAAAAAATTATTTCAATTTTTTGAATTTTGATAAAATGTATTTAAATAAAATGCTTTTGGAGTAAAAATATATCTAAAGATAGTTTTCTATTTAACCACTTCAATACTGAGTGCCTTCCTCCCTCCTTCCCAGGCCAATTTTCATCTTTCAGCGCTGTCACATTTTAAATGACAATTGTGCGGTCATGCTACACTGTACGCAAACAAAATATTTATCGTTTTGTTCTCACAAATAGAGCTTTCTTTTGGGGGTATTTGATCTCCACTGGGCTTTTTATTTTTGCTAAACAAATAAAAAAAGCCTGAAAATTTGAAAAAAAAAAAGGTTTTTCTTTGTTTCTGTTATAACATTCCGTAAATAAGTATGTTTTTACATTCACTGATGGGGACTGATGAGGCTGCACTGACAGGCACTAATAATGTGGCACTGATGAGGTGGCACTGATGAGGTGGCACTGATGTGCACTGATGATGAGGCACTAATATGCAGCACTGATGGGCACTGATAGGCGGGAGGGGGAGCATGTTGATTCCCCAGTAAAAGTCTGTATTGGAACGAAACACGTCGGGCTAGGCACACTATTTTGCTCTGACTATAGAATAGTCCAGCAATAATATTGGTGAATTCCAAAGCCTGGTGATAACTTCAGAGAGGTGCTAAAATTGAAGGAGTGTTGAAATGAATTAACGTGAAGAGAAACCACCACCGATAGGTAAGGGGCTTACCAGAGAGCACCTACAGGTAAGCCTTAATCTAGGCTTACCTGTCGGTGCAAGTTGTCAAAGTGGGTTTACAACCACTTTAAGCCTCCCATCAACAAAAATATATTGATTTACCTTTCTGCCACCTCTCTGTCACTATATTCATCACCAGGAGCTGAAGAAAATACCCTCTACATTCAAATATGAAGGAGCATGGGACTCATTCCATGTGACTTTCGGAGCCCATCAGTGCTGCATATCAATGCCGCCTATCAGTGCCCATCAATTCTACATATTAGTGTCTCCTCAATCCTCATTAGTGCCGCCTCATCAGTGCCCTTTAGTGCAGCCTCATCAGTGCCCGTCAGTGAAGGAGAAAACAAAATAGTATAACAGAAAATAATAAAAAACGTTGGGCCTGATTCCCAAAAGAGATACGCAGACTTAACTGCTGTTCAGTCTGGGCCAGATCCACAAAAACCTGACGTAACTTAAAAAATCCAATTTAAGTTACACTGCCTTAAAGTTTCTACCTAAGTGCCTGATCCACAAAGCACTTATCTAGAAATTTCAGGCTGTGTAACTAAAATTCCGCCGGCGCAAGGCGTTCCTATTCAAATGGGGCGAGTCCCATTTAAATGAGGCGCGCTCCCGCGCCGGCCGTACTGCGCATGCGCGCCGGCCGTACTGCGCATGCGCGAAGTTACGTTACGCCGAGTTTTGAGGATCGCGACGGCTTAAAGTTGCGTCGGGGATAAAAAAAATGACAGCGGCATGCATTCCTGAGGGAGAACTCCATGCCCATTTTCAAAGAAAAAAACGGCATGGGTTCCCCCCCCAGGAGCATACCAGGCCCTTAGGTCTGGCATGGGTTGTAAGGAGACCCCCCCACGCCGAAAAATCGACGTAGGGGGTCCCCCTACAATCCATACCAGACCCGTATCCAAAGCACGCTACCCGGCCAGCCAGGAAGGGAGTGGGGACGAGCGAGCGCCCCCCCCCCCCCTCCTGAGCCGTGCCAGGCCGCATGCCCTCAACATGGGGGGGTTGGGTGCTCTGGGGCAGGGGGGCGCACTGCGGGCCCCTCCACCCCAGAGCACCCTGTCCCCATGTTGATGAGGACAGGACCTCTTCCCGACAACCCTTGCCATTGGTTGTCGGGGTATGCGGGCGGGGGCTTATCGGAATCTGGGAGTCCCCTTTAATAAGGGGGCCCCCAGATACCGGCCCCCCACCCTAAGTGAATGGATATGGGGTACATCGTACCCCTATCCATTCACCTGGAGGCAAAAAGTAAAAGTTAATAAACACACAACACAAGGCTTTTTAAAATATTTTATTATTCTGCTCCGGACGCCCCCCCTGTCTTCGTTATTAGCTCAATTACCAGGGGGGGCTTCTTCTTCCGCTCTCCGGGGGTCTTCTCCGCTCTCCGGGGGGGGGCTTCTCCGGACTCCGGGGGTCTTCTTCCATCTTCTCCCCTCTTCCGCTCTTGACTCGGCGAACCCCGGTTCTTCTGCAGCTCTCCGGTGCCTTCTTCTTCAGCGCTGGCTGCCTGCTATGTTTGTGTGTTAGCTCGATTTCAAACAGGCAGCCAGCGCGGTCTTCTGTGGCGTCAGGGTCTTCTCTTCCTTTCTTCCGATGTTGCCTCGTCGCCTGTTGTCGCTGTAATGATGGAAGCGCGCCTTGCATCACATTTATATAGGCATCACCGTCCCATCATGCTCCGGTAGGTACCCACGTGGTGGGTGCCTACCCACGTGCACCCACCACGTGGGTACCTGCCGGAGCATGATGGGACGGTGATGCCTATATAAATGTGATGCAAGGCGCGCTTCCATCATTACAGCGACAACAGGCGACGAGGCAACATCGGAAGAAAGGAAGAGAAGACCAGAAGACCCTGACGCCACAGAAGACCGCGCCGGCTGCCTGTTTGAAATCGAGCTAACACACAAACATAGCAGGCAGCCAGCGCTGAAGAAGAAGGCACCGGAGAGCTGCAGAAGAACCGGGGTTCGCCGAGTCAAGAGCGGAAGAGGGGAGAAGATGGAAGAAGACCCCCGGAGTCCGGAGAAGCCCCCCCCCGGAGAGCGGAAGAAGAAACCCCCCCCGGAGAGCGGAGAAGACCCCCGGAGAGCGGAAGAAGAAGCCCCCCCTGGTAATTGAGCTAATAACGAAGACAGGGGGGGCGTCCGGAGCAGAATAATAAAATATTTTAAAAAGCCTTGTGTTGTGTGTTTATTAACTTTTACTTTTTGCCTCCAGGTGAATGGATAGGGGTACGATGTACCCCATATCCATTCACTTAGGGTGGGGGGCCGGTATCTGGGGGCCCCCTTATTAAAGGGGACTCCCAGATTCCGATAAGCCCCCGCCCGCATACCCCGACAACCAATGGCAAGGGTTGTCGGGAAGAGGTCCTGTCCTCATCAACATGGGGACAGGGTGCTCTGGGGTGGGGGGGCCCGCAGTGCGCCCCCCTGCCCCAGAGCACCCAACCCCCCCATGTTGAGGGCATGCGGCCTGGCACGGCTCAGGAGGGGGGGGGGGCGCTCGCTCGTCCCCACTCCCTTCCTGGCCGGCCGGGTAGCGTGCTTTGGATACGGGTCTGGTATGGATTGTAGGGGACCCCCTACGTCGATTTTTCGGCGTAGGGGGGGTCCCCTTACAACCCATACCAGACCTAAGGGCCTGGTATGCTCCTGGGGGGGAACCCATGCCGGTTTTGTTTTTTACAAATTGACGTGGAGTTCTCCCTCGGGAAAGCATACCAAATGCCGTCGCTGCAATGGGCCTTTACAAGGTGTGACTAACTTTACACTTTGTAAAACGAGCCCTAATTTTACACTTGCAAAATAACACTTACGGCGCAAAAAGGAAGCTAGAAAGCTTTGTGGATCGCCTTAAGTGCTAATTTGCATACTAGCAACGGCATTTCGACTCGAAATGCCCCCAGCGGCGGATGCGGTACTGCATCCTAAAATTAGGCAGTGTAATTCAATTACACATGCCGGATCTTCTGTGTAACTTTGGAAAAAGCCTTTTGAGGATCGTTTCCAAAGTTACACACAGACTGAACAGCAGTTAAGTCGGAGTATCTCTTTTGAGGATAACCCCCTCTGTGCCTAACTTTGGAAACGATTCTCAAAAGGCTTTTTCCAAAGTTAGGCAGAAAATCTGACATGTGTAAGACACTTACACGGTCAGATCTTAGGATGCAGTACCGCATCCGCCACTGGGGGCATTTCTCATGGAAATGCAGCTTTGAGTATGCAAATGAGGACTTAAGCAGATTCTCAAAGCATTTCATCATTGTGATTTCTGCGTAAGTTCCGAATTTGCTTGCGCAAAACTAGGGCTGGTTTTACAATGTGTAAAGTTAGTCACACCTTGTAAAGGCCCATTCAAGCGACGGCATTTGGTATGCATTCCTGAGGGAGAACTCCACGGCAATTTTTAAATTCAAAACCGGCATGGGTTCCCCCCCCCCGGAGCATACCAGGCCCTTAGGTCTGGTATGGGTTGTAAGGAGACCCCCCCACGCCGAAAAATCGACGTAGGGGGTCCCCCTACAATCCATACCAGACCCGTATCCAAAGCACGCTACCCGGCCGGTCAGGAAGGGAGTGGGGACGAGCGAGCGCCCCCCCCCTCCTGAGCCGTGCCAGGCCGCATGCCCTCAACATGGGGGGGTTGGGTGCTCTGGGGCAGGGGGGCGCACTGCGGGCCCCCCTACCCCAGAGCACCCTGTCCCCATGTTGATGAGGACAGGACCTCTTCCCGACAACCCTTGCCGTTGGTTGTCGGGGTCTGCGGGCGGGGGCTTATCGGAATCTGGGAGTCCCCTCAAATAAGGGGGCCCCCAGATACCGGCCCCCCACCCTAAGTGAATGGATATGGGGTACATCGTACCCCTACCCATTCACCTGGAGGCAAAAAGTAAAAGTTAGTAAACACACAACACAAGGGTTTTTAAAATAATTTATTATTCTGCTCCGGATGCCCCCCCTGTCTTCTTTATTAGCTCTATTACCAGGGGGGGCTTCTTCTTCCACTCTCCGGGGGTCTTCTTCCACTCTCCGGGGGGGGGTTTCTTCTTCCGCTCTCCGGGGGGGGCTTCTCCGCTCTCCGGGGGTCTTCTTCTATCTTCTCCCCTCTTCCGCTGTTGACTCGGCGAACCCCGGTTCTTCTCCAGCTGTCCGGTGCCTTCTTCTTCAGCGCTGGCTGCCTGCTATCTTTGTGTGTTAGCTCAATTTCTAACAGGCAGCCGGCGCGGTCTTCTGTGACGTCAGGGTCTTCTCTTCTGTTCTTCTTCCCTCTTCCGATGTTGCCTCGTCGCCTCTTGTCGCTGTAATGATGGAAGCGCGCCTTGCATCCCATTTATATAGGCATCACCGTCCCATCATGCTCCGGCAGGTACCCACGTGGTGGGTGCCTACCCACGTGCACCCACCACGTGGGTACCTACCGGAGCATGATGGGACGGTGATGCCTATATAAATGGGATGCAAGGCGCGCTTCCATCATTACAGCGACAAGAGGCGACGAGGCAACATCGGAAGAGGGGAGAAGAACAGAAGAGAAGACCCTGACGTCACAGAAGACCGCGCCGGCTGCCTGTTAGAAATTGAGCTAACACACAAAGATAGCAGGCAGCCAGCGCTGAAGAAGAAGGCACCGGACAGCTGGAGAAGAACCGGGGTTTGCCGAGTCAACAGCGGAAGAGGGGAGAAGATAGAAGAAGACCCCCGGAGAGCGGAGAAGCCCCCCCCCCCGGAGAGCGGAAGAAGAAACCCCCCCCCCGGAGAGTGGAAGAAGACCCCCGGAGAGTGGAAGAAGAAGCCCCCCCTGGTAATAGAGCTAATAAAGAAGACAGGGGGGGCATCCGGAGAAGAATAATAAATTATTTTAAAAACCCTTGTGTTGTGTGTTTACTAACTTTTACTTTTTGCCTCCAGGTGAATGGGTAGGGGTACGATGTACCCCATATCCATTCACTTAGGGTGGGGGGCCGGTATCTGGGGGCCCCCTTATTTGAGGGGACTCCCAGATTCCGATAAGCCCCCGCCCGCAGACCCCGACAACCAACGGCAAGGGTTGTCGGGAAGAGGTCCTGTCCTCATCAACATGGGGACAGGGTGCTCTGGGGTGGGGGGGCCCGCAGTGCGCCCCCCTGCCCCAGAGCACCCAACCCCCCCATGTTGAGGGCATGCGGCCTGGCACGGCTCAGGAGGGGGGGGCGCTCGCTCGTCCCCACTCCCTTCCTGACCGGCCGGGTAGCGTGCTTTGGATACTGGTCTGGTATGGATTGTAGGGGGACCCCCTACGTCGATTTTTCGGCGTGGGGGGGTCTCCTTACAACCCATACCAGACCTAAGGGCCTGGTATGCTCCTGGGGGGGGGAACAACCCATGCCGGTTTTTTCGTTGAAAATTGGCATGGAGTTCTCCCTCTCAGGAATGCATGCTGAGCGACGCTGTCATTTTTTTTTTTAATTATTTGTTTTCCCGGCGCGTATATTTTTTTTCACCCGTCGCAACTTTAGTGTCCCGTCGCAATTCTCAAAGCCGCCCGGCGTTAATTACGTTCGCGCGCTGCACGTCGGGAAAATGACGTCACACGCATGCGCAGTACGGCCGGCGCGGGAGCGCGCCTCATTTAAATTTTAAACGCCCCCCGGAGAGGAGGACCGCCTTGCGACGGCGGCACTTAAGTTACACGGCCTGAAATTTCTAGGTAAGTGCTTTGAAGATCGGGCACTTAGGTAGAGATTTTAAGTCAGTGTAACTTAACTGCTGAAAGTTAAGTTAGGCAGCTTTTTTGGGAATCAGGCCCTTTATTTTTTTCAAATATTTGCGGTCTTTTTTAGTTTGTTTAGAATAAAATAAAAACCCCAGTAGTGATCAAATAACAAGAAAATTACCGTGGATTTTTTTCCGACAGATGCTGGCTCAAACTTGTCTGGCATACACACGGTCACACAAATGTTGTCGGAAATTCTGAACGTCAAGAACGCGGTGACGTACAACACGTACGACGAGCCAAGAAAAATTAAGTTCAATAGGCAGTGCGGCTTTTCTGATTGATTCCGAGCATGCGTGGATTTTTGTGCATCGGAATTTGCTACACACGATCGGAATTTCTGACAAGAACCGACTCTCAAGCAAATGTCCGATGGAGCATACACGCGGTCGGATTTTCCGACAACAAGCTCACTTCGAACATTGTTGGAAATTCCGACCGTGTGTACACGGCAAAAGTGTGACAGCGCTGAAAGCTTAAAATTGTCCTGGGCAGGAAGGGGGGCAAAATGCCCTGTATTGAAGTGGTTAATAATGAAATGTGCACAATTCCATGAGGACTTCTATCCGGTTCTTTACTGATAATACTTGTTTGTACATTGGATGTGTGTACTGTTATTAATCTTGTCTGATATAAACATTGTATTATTTCCATATTGGTGTGCATCTATATACTCGTAGTTAATTTTATATGCGGGTTGCAATCAGGGCTGGACTGCAACAACAATTTGGCCCTGGACTTTATCCAGACCAGCCCACTTTACTCCAAACACTTGGCGTGTTGGAGCTTCAATCATCACAGCACCAGATGCCGCCTGTCGCTTGCCACCGTCGCCTGCCACCAGATGCAGCATGTCACTTGGCACCATCATCTGTAACTAGATTCAGCATGTCACTTGCCACCGTCGCCTGTCACTAGATGCAGCATGTCACTTGGCACCATCACCTGTAACTAGATGCAGCATGTCACTTGGCACCATCACCTATAACTAGATGCAGCATGTCACTACGCACCATCACCTGTAACTAGATGCAGCATGTCACTTGCCACTATTGCCTGTCACTAGATGCAGCATGTCACTTGCCACCGTCGCCTGTCACTAGATGCAGCATGTCACTTGGCACCATCACCTGTAACTAGATGCAGCATGTCATTTGCCACCGTTGCCTGCCACCAGATGCTGCTATACATATGGCAGACTAGGTGGCTTTTCCTACTCTGATCCACATAGAGGAAGCAGTGCAGGCAAGAAGTGATGCACAGTAACACTTATATGCTAAGGAACAAAACAGAACATGTAGCAGGACATTAAGGGGGCAGCTTTGGGGGCTACAGGGAAGGCAGCATGTCGGGGGGCACACAGCATGTCGGGGAATGTAGTTGTTATTGCAACAGAATGTGAATAGTGGTAAAGTCTCAGGTAGGGCTCCATTCTGACATGTTCTCGTGAAGGACCCTGTCAGGTAGGCTGTACAAGGCCCCTAATGGTGGTCCTGTACACAGTGTTTGTGTGTATGCATGTGTATACAGTGTGTATAATTATGTACAATGTGTGTGTGTTTGTGTGAACATGGGTTGTACTAATGTACTATGCATAAGAGCAGTGGACTCCAAACTGTGTCCAGGGGCCAGATGCAGCCTTTTGCTTGCTTTTATCCAGCCTTTCGGGCACTATGGGGCATAATTCCTTTCGCTGATAATAATGAATTTGCACAATTCCTCTCAATGACACCAATGATGTGACACATTTCCTCCCAATGACACCAATGATGGGGAATAACTTCTTCCAATGACACTCACGAAGAGGCCCAATGTCATTAATGGTCGGACACAATTCTTCCCAATAACCCTAATGGTGGGGCACAATTTATCCCAATGACACTAACAATGGGGCCAAACGACACCAATGATGGGACACAATTCCTCCCACTCACACCAATAATGGGGCACAATTCCTCCCACTGAAACCAAGATGGAGCATTGTTTACTGTACTCAATTTGTACATAGCACTTTTTGGAGTATCCTACTCAATTTCCCAAAACCTATCCAAGTTACCCCCAAAAATAAATAAATGCCCCTGGTCTTGTTATTGAGCCAGAAAGTGACTGTAATTGCGTGCCTGGCAGCGGGGCAATTACTAGGAAAAAGGAACCCTGGTATAATTCCAGCAACTCCTATGGGTCTATAGCTATGCTATACACACAACATACTTCTTACCTCTGTATATGAACAATGCATTAAACACTCCTGCACTCTGTATGTTACATATAATGTTGGACAAGCAGTTGGGCGAGCAGTTTGGACCGATCATAAGTTCAGCCTGAACATTGCCCGCTCGACGAACACCCGAATTTGCGGGGTTGCTTGGCGGGAAGTTCACCTGCCAAGTTCCCCACAATGCAATGCGCACTGCACAGTGCATTCTAAGCCCTGATTGGCTGAATCCATGCTCCTGACAACTAACCAGGTGCAATGCTTTGTCCAATCAGGGCACAGTGAATAGCTGGTTGTTAGGGAGCGGGCCAGGAATCCAGCCGCTGCATCCCTAACAATGGATGAGTCGTCAGCTGTCAATGGGCTTCCCCACTGACAGCTGAATGAAATACATTGCCAGCAATAGAAAAATGTAAAACAACAGTGTGGGGGTCCCCCTCCAATCCATACCAGGCCCTTTAGGTCTAGTATGGATTTTGAGGGAAACACCACGCCAAAATAAAAAAAAAAAATGGGGTGCCCTTGAAAACCCATACCAGACCCTTAGGTCTGGTATGGATTTTGGGGGAAACCCCCACACCAAAATGTAAAATAAAAATGGCGTGGAGTCCCCCCAAAATCCATACCAGACCCTTATCCATGCAAGCAGCCTGGTAGACCAGAAAGGGGGGGGCGAGCGTGCGCCCCCCCTCCTGAACCATACCAGGTCACATGCCCTCAACATGGGGGGTTTCCTTCCCACACCCCAAAGCACCCTTTCTTCATGTTGATGGGGACAAGGGCCTCTTCCCCACAACACTGGGCTGTGGTTGTGGATTGTCCTTTAAAGTGACACTAAAGTCTTGTTTTTTTTAAATAAAAATAATAAACATGTTATACTTACCTGTTCTGTGCAGTGGTTTTGCACAGAGTAACCCAGATCCTCCTCTTCTCAGGTCCCTCTTCAGTGCTCCTGGCTCCTCCCTCCTGTTGTGTGCCCCCACAGCAAGCAGCTTGTTATGGGGCACCAGAGCCGAGCCACAGCTCTCTGTGTCCATTCAGACACGGAGCCACAACCCGGCCCTGCCACCTTTCTTTCCTCATTGGCTAACTGAAATTGATTGACAGCAGCGGAAGCCAATGGCGCAGTGCTGCTGTCTCAGCCAATGAGGAGGGGAGTCAGACAGCCGAGTCTGTCATGCAACATCCCTGGAACAAAGATGGAGCTAAGGTAAGTATTAGGGGGGCTGGGGGGACTGCTGCACACAGAAGGCTTATTATCTTAACGCATGGAATGCATTAAGATAAAAACAACTTCTGCCTTTACAGCCACTTTAAAAATATAAAACCAATGTCCCTCAATGAAGATCCATTGTCAATCATGATAGCCACTGTAACTGAAAAAAAAAACCTGTAGGGCCACCTTGTGACGTCACCTGGTGGCACTGACCCAGCAGACACAAAGGGCCTGGTATTGATTGGGGGGAACCCCCACGCCATTATTTTTCAAATTTTTGTATCGTCAGCAATAACATGCAGCTGGTAAAATCTATATAAATGTATTTTTTATACGTATGTTAGTTTTGCTGCAGCAGGTTCTATACACTGTACAGATGCACCACTTTACAGGCAGACTAAGGGGACCCCCCCCCATGCCAGCACTATATTTAAAGGATTTTTTCATTTTTATTGTTTCACTTTAAGCATCATTAAAATCACTGCTCCTGTAAAAATTTTCTTTAAAAAATATATATATATGTTCACACGGGTGGACTCTAATTACTGTACTAATCAGGTGACTTCTGAAGGCATTTGGTCCCACTAGATTTTAGTTAGGGGTATCAGAGTAAAGGGGGCTGAATGCAAATGCACTGCACACTTTTCAGATATTTGTTTGTAAAAAAAAAATAGAAAACCATTTATATCATTTTCCTTCCACTTCAGAATTATGTGTCACTTTGTATTGGTCTATCACATAATATCCCAGTAAAATACACTTAAATTTTTGGTTTTAACATGACAAAATGTGGAAAATGTCAAGGGGTATGAATACTTTTTCAAGGCACTGTAGCAATACACATCCAGGGCCAGATTCAGAAAGGACTTACGACGGCGTATCTCCAGATACGCCGTCGTAAGTCCGAATGTGAGGCGTCGTATTCAAAGATTGATTGATTTTAATTGATTGATTGATTGATTTTAATATTTCTTTACAGCGCCACATACACCCTGAAGGGTGTGTCTAAGCGCTGGAAGGAGGTCCGCTGGTCTATTCTGGACCAAAAAGCAATCCAAGAGAAAAGAAAAAAGACTTCGTAGACGAACTGATGGCTCGTGTACATAAAAGAAAGAGAAACCATATAAAATATCAACAATAAAAACAAACGGTAGCAAGGGGGTTTGGAGTGAGGGGGACATAGGGTGAGGGGAGGAGGGGCCAGGTCAGTTTAATAGGCGTGGTCATAATCAACTTGCCCCAAAGAGGAAGGTTTTCAGAGCCTTTCTGAAGGTAATTGGTGTGACCAGGGCATGTTTCCAGTTATCTGGAAACTCTCCAGTTGTCAAAGAGAGGTTAACCATGATCAGAATCTCATCGATGATTGTGTTGATGTTATCCTTAAGCAACCATGCTGGGCACGTGTCATCGGCATAATAAGAGGGTTTTAGATGTTTAATGGAGCTGAAGAGCTGAGATTTCGTTACTGGCTGAAAGGAGCAAAAGGGAATGATGTGATTGGGCCGGTCGATCTTAATAGTGAGGTTTGCTGAGGGAACAAGGACTGGGGGACCTAGGCCAGCTTGGATGTCACAAACTTTGTTGACAAAGGCCTCAAGTAGATTGTCACATAGAGCTTGAGAATGGACAATTTGTTGGGAGGCCAGTGGTGGATTAAACAGCTCCTTACTGATTTTAAATAGTTCCGCTTGGCTATTGGCCGCTAATTCGATGCGGGATGCTAGGGCTATTCTCTTATGCTTCCTTACTAACTGGAAGTAAGCACGGGCCTGTATTCTATAGAGGATTTTATTAGCCTTAGTTTTGTTTTTTTGCCATTTCCTTTCTAGCTTCCGGCAGTTATTTTTGAAGGTGGCTAATTTGGGGGTGTACCAACGATTGGATTTGTAAATTTTTGGCCTAAAGTTCGATTGGGTGAAGGGTGCCACTATGTCCAGCGTGGCCTTAAGTTTACCATCAAAAGCAGTGAGTTTCTCATCTAACTGCTTGATGCTTTCCTCGAAGTCGTCAGGTAAAGCCTCATAGCTGTCTTTCTCAAGAGGGTTTGTGTAGGATTCGAGGTTCGAATAAGTATTGTGGAATAAATCAGGTGTGATTTTTTTCAAATTTCTGTACGGGAGGGAGGGTTGCATAAGGGCTCCTTTTGGTTTATCCGTGGTGTTTAGGGTAAGAATTTGAAATTGCACTAGGTAATGATCAGACCAGACCACTTGCTTGATTGTGGGAACGGTGGATTCTCCCACTACCGAGAATACTGCATCAAGCAGATGCCCCTTTTCATGTGTATGTTCCCTTACTATCTGTTGGAGGCCTAGGCTGTCCATGTCTGCTAAAATCTCTTGAGCTGATAGATCGAGAGGGTCCTCAAACCAAAGGTTGAAGTCACCCATGACAATTAATGAAGGGTATTTAGTAGCACAGTCGGTAATAAGGGTCATGAACTCGCTAATAAAGCGGGAATCATAGCCTGGTGGACGGTATATGATAATTACTAACATGGAATTTGTAACCTTTGTATTGCATTTAATCGTCAGATGTTCAAAAGATGGTATAGTATGTGAGGGGATCACAGTACAGGTAAGCTCCTCCCGATGGACCAATGCCACCCCCCCACCTTTTTTAGTGGGTCTGCTGTTAGATGTGATATTATATCCCTCGGGAAGGAGTTCATCAATTATGTCTAGACAGCCTGGTACAAACCAAGTTTCCGTAATGGCTAGAAGGTCCAGCCCTGTTTCCAAGATAACATCGTAAATTTCCGTTGCATGCTTGTTAGCAGACCTGGCGTTGATCAAGCCAGTGCAGAGACCCTGCTTCGACCCAGTGGGCCTACCGAGAGACATCCTTGATTTTTTTAACAATATGTAACACTTGACATATGTCAATGATGTCAGGGTGTAGGGTAGTTATCGGATTAATTAATTCAAGTAGGCGATCTTTAGTGTAGAATACGTTTTGAGACTTGATGGCCCCCCTACCTGTAGTCCTGATCTGTGTGGTTTCCATAGATGGCAAACCTGGACTGATACACAGCCTGGGCGGAGATGTTATCGTGAGTGGAGCAAGCTTCCTGGCCCTGGTCCGAGCCGTCCGGGCCCGGACAGGCACAGACGGGCTTGCCTCGTGCGCGCCTCCGGCGCGCACCCGGCGCGCCGGCCGCGCGCCCGCGGGGCGCGGGGCGTCCATGTCTGAAAAGCAACCCATGGGTGGGCGGGGCCTAGCCAGCCGGTCAATCAGCACACTGGAGGAGGGGTTGCCGGGTGTTGCCGTAGCAAGTGCAGGGTCACAGAGAGTCACAGAGAGCAAAAACGCACAGCTGTGCAAAACAATCCAGCAGGCTATTAAGGAACAGCAGATCGGAGCAGCAGATCAGCAGCACAGTCCTTCACTTCCTGGGTAGGGGGCGCGGGGCGTCCATGTCTGAAGAGCAACCCATGGGTGGGCGGGGCCTAGCCAGCCGGTCAATCAGCACACTGGAGGAGGGGTTGCCGGGTGTTGCCGTAGCAAGTGCAGGGTCACAGAGAGTCACAGAGAGCAAAAACGCACAGCTGTGCAAAACAATCCAGCAGGCTATTAAGGAACAGCAGATCGGAGCAGCAGATCAGCAGCACAGTCCTTCACTTCCTGGAAGGAAGTGAAGGACTGTGAATCAGATACGCCAGAATTTGTCCAAGATACGACTGATGTAAGTCTCTTACGCCGCCGTATCTTAGGTGCATATTTACGCTGGCTGCTAGGGGCGCTTCCGTTGATTTACGCGTCGAATATGCAAATGACCTAGATACGCTGATTCAGAAACGTACTTGCGCCCGTCGGATTTAGCTACGCCATTTACGTAAGGTGTATGTCCGGCGTAAGTTTACCCCTCATAAAGCAGGGGTAAGTCATGTTAAGGTATGGACGTCGGAAACGTCGGAACAGCGTCGTATTTTACGTCGTTTGCGTAAGTTGTATGTGAATGGGGATGGGTGTAGGTTTACGTTCACGTCGACAAAGCATTGAGCCAACGTATCTTAGGGAGTATTTGCGACGTGATTCTGAGCATGCGCGCGCATGTGCCATTCGTTCGGCCCCTCATTTACATGGGGTCACGGCTCATTGCAATACAACACGCACACTGCCTTGACAATTTGAATTAGGTGGGTTTACGCCGGCCCATTTACGCTAAGCCGCCGTAACTTAGGGCGCAAGTTCTTTCTGAATACGGTACTCGCCTCTCTAAGTTACGGCGGCTTAGCGTATATGAGATGGCCCCCAGACAATATCCCATGTTTTCTCCTGTCAAGAAAATGATAGCCCGCTGAAAGCACCATACAAAACAAATCCTTAAGACCAAAAATATTGAAGAAAAAAAGTATTGCCTTCTATTAGTCCAAAACAATTTAATTGTCATAAATTCTAGAAAAAATGACTTTGAGATCCTTGACCCATATCAGTAAGGCAGATCTATTACCCATGGCGTCATTTGTTCACAGGCTCCAAGATGCGAAAACTTTCCAGAAATACAAACTAGCTAATCCCGTCTTTTCCACTGGGGCTAACGTGTGAAACTTCCCCTGCTTTAAATAAGTTAATACTCAACATTCTAATGCCCTCTTCTTGTTGTAAAATACTGCTGGAAAGTTCTACTTCCAAACATTTGTGAAAGAAATCAAACACAGTTGACTCAAATCCTTTGGAGGAATCTGGTTTGCGATGCTCTTGAGAGCTCTCCTTTCCATACGATAATTTATTTCCCTATGATATAAAATAGCACACTCTGGTTTTAATTATATGCGGGACTTAGCAGAAATATACAGGTCAGATTAAATTGCAGAAGGAACATTATATTAGAGCCCAGATTGAGAAGATTTTCATTTTGCACTATACTGAGAATTCCCTTGTGGCTTATATAAGTGTCAGCAACAGATCTGCTACTTTCTTTGGAAGGTGTATCTAGGAGGACAATTTGTATATCCTAGATTAGAGGTGACGTGCAACTGCTGCTAGGACTGGAAATATAGACAGTCATGGGAACCAAGATTGGGCGATAAGTTGACTTTGCTTTTAAAAAATATATATACATTTGTAAGTATATTAAAGCAAGAGCAAGCAGTTAAATATATAGCTAAAATAGATGTGTGTGTACTTTTTTTACTTGCCAAAGAATTTGTAATTCCGTACAATATTGTGAGTTACACATATCTTGCACACTGCAAAGCCGGGTGATACACATGTTAAGCTACTGTAGCCCGTTGCTTGGCTAGAGACAGAGAGCGATTTAGGACTCTGTGCTGCAGTGCTCTCTGTGCTTTCAATGCACTTTGGCTGACTGGGTTAACACTACTTTGCCTCCATCCAAGAGGGGGAGCTGGCGAGGACACTGTGCTGCAGTGCTCTCTGTGCAGTGCTCTCTGTGCTCCCAATGGACTTCAGCTACATTGCCTCCATCCACCAGGGGGAGCTGTCAAGCAGAAGGAGCTCAAGAGACTTGAGCAGCACTGAATCATGGGACATGTAGTGCAGGGGAAGGATCATGCTATGGGAGTCAATTGACTATAGAACTACAATTCTCAATGCAAGCTGGATATAAAGAGAGGAAGAACTATATTTTAACAGTCTAAATACTGAGGTATTTTCTTTTTATCTGCAAGGAGACCAAGGTGAACACATCACTGCTCCTATGTGCACATTCGACCTGCTACAAACCATGTGCTGGGCCACTCCAGGCAGATCCAGAAGTGAGCTGACATCTAAACAGCGGGATCCCTGTTGCTGTATCACTGGGACTGGTCAGAGGACACTGCTGCCATTAACCCGTTGCTGCTAGCAGAGATTGAGCACATAGAGACTGGATATCTAACTAACAGCATTATTTATTGCATGCATACTTTACTGGGACTGTGCTCATGTGCACCACTGTAAATTCTGGGCCCCAGTGCAAACCGGCTGATGAATTAGTTCTAAAGCCTGCTCACTCAGATAGCTGCTTCACAAGAACTGCCTATTTTTCATAGCAAGATGTACCTCTTTTGGGAGTTTTAAATTTCATTGCTGTCATTCATATAAAGTTATTGCAGTGTTGATTATCATTGCCGTTTCTATTTACTGATGCCATTACTTATTGCTGATTTTGTGGATTAGCAGGTTTACTCTAATTTAGCTGCTTAAAACTAAATTGTATGCTACTATATATAGCCTAGTGAACATATTATCTAGTAAACTTTGATTAACTGTGATTGACCTAATCTTTTACTTACTCATTATATGCATACTGCTATTTACTGCAACCCATGACAATATATTGGGTTAATTTACCACCAACCAGCTTTCTTTATCAACCTTAGTTGTGTGCAGGGTATCGCTATTCATGCTCCCAGTAGCAGTGCAGTATCCATTTTCTTAACCTGGTCAGTGTCGTGTCAGTGGTGCAACCTCTCTAAGGCCATGTACACACGGTCGGTCAAAACTGATGAAAACGGACTGAAGGACCGTTTCATCGGTCCAAACCGATGGTGTGTGGGCCCCATCGGTCAGTTATCCTTCGGTCAAAAAAAAAGAGAACTTGCTTTAAAATTGAACCGATTGACGCCTAACTGATAGGTCAAAACCAATGGTTAGTATGCAAAAGCATTGGTTAAAAACCCGTGCATGCTCAGAATCAAGTCGACGCATGCTTGGAAGCATTGAACTTTTTTCAGCACGTCGTTGTGTTTTATGTCACCGCTCTGGACTCGATCGTTTTTTTAACTGATGGTGTGTAGGTACATCAGACCATCAGTCAGCTTTATCGGTTAACCGATGACAACAGTCCTTCGGACCGTTCTCATCGGATGGACCGACCGTGTGTACGTGGCTTAAGACAGGAAAATATGTTATTGGTGGATCACCAGGTGAAAATAAAGGGAAAAAAGCCCAAACCAGGGGTATTGAAGGGGTCCAAATGTCATGTTTGTGTCATGACTCATATCGCAGCCCCCCTCACCCTTTACATCACAGCCCTCCTGTACATCAGTGTCCTCCGTACCACCTTCACATTGCAATTTCTCCTTCACGTCAAAGCCTCCCTTCTTCTTTTACATCAGAGGCACATCAGAACTGCATGGAGGGCAGGAGCTGCCCAACTTTTCATGTAAAAAAAATAAAATGCGTGACTGGTTGCTAGGATCGCTCCAGATTCTAGCCACCAATAGCCCGCTTGCTAACTTGGACCACCAGAGAGGACATCCAGGATGCTAAGTGGCTTATCACAGTCCAGGTGTCAAAAGGAGGCATCCAGATAGGTCTATCACTTGGCCTGGATCCAGACTGTGGTGCGCCATTTAGTGATGCTTGGCCTAAACCAAGGAAACCTAAGGACTGGTAAGCTGCAATTTTTTTTTCACTTTAGGACCACTGTGTCAATCTCTTTATATTACATTTATATCAGATCTGACTACATAAATAATCCATAAATATTATCAGTCTTGGGGATTAATTGGTTTCTCCTTGCTTTCAGCCTAGTTTTAACTCTTAGCAGCGGTCACAATGAATCCCTCACCTGTTAGACAATTTTTATAAACAGTTTTCTGTGAATGATTACCACATTCTCTTCAGTGTGATCCAGCCACCTAACACACTGATCACTTGCAGGCTCCCCTAACACTGACTGGAGGAATCCCTGTACAGACGGAGCTGGAAATAATCTTGGCAGAAGATGCAGGTGTTTAGTTTGGAGAAGAAGGAAAGTTGTATGCTACACATCAAGAAAGCGATGGCTTTTCCAGTATTACAATAGTTTTTCCCTGACACATGTAATTCGGGTCACCATTGCAAAGTGAACTTAAAGGAAACACCATAATTTAAATTACAGAACGATAATATAACTCAAAACTTGAAATACTGCTTTAACCACTTCAGCCAGCCCCGGACTATTTCGCTGGTCAAAGACCAGGCCACTTTTTGCCATTCGGCACTGCGTCCCTTTAACTGACAATTGCGCGGTCATGCGCCGTGGCTCACAAACAAAATTTACGTCCTTTTTTCACCTCTGCGGTTTTTATTTTTTGCGCTAGAAAACAAAAATAGAGCAACAATTTTGAAAAAATTTAATATTTTTACTTTTTGCTATAATAAATATCCCCAAAAAAAAAAAAAAAATATATATATATATATATATATATATATATATATATATATATATATATATATATATAAAAAATCCTCAGTTTAGGCTGATACGTATTCTTCTACATATTTTTGCTAAAAAAATCACAATAAGCGTATATTGATCGGTTTGTGCAAAAGTTATAGCGTCTACAAAATAGGGGATAGTTTTATGGCATTTTTATTATTATTTTTTTTACTAGTAATGGCGGCGATCATCGATTTTTATTGTGACTGCGACATTATGGCGGACACATCGGACACTTTTGACACATTTTTGGGACCATTGTCATTTTTTACAGTGATCAGTGCTATAAAAATGCACTGATTACTGTGAAAATGACACTGGCAGTGAAGGGGTTGACCACTAGGTGGCGCTGTAGGGGTTAAGTGTGCCCTGATGAGTCCTTCTAAGACCTCTTTCACACTGGGGCATTTTTCGATCATTATTCAATCGTTTTTTGAGCGTTTTTCGAGCGTTATTTGAGCTTTATTCGAGCAAAGCCTCATCTGCAATCCCAAATGTGCTGGTAAAGCACCACTAAGGCCCCTTTCACACTGGGACGGGTGGCGCGGTGGCAATATAGCGCCGCTAAAAATAGCGGCGCTATAACGTCAGAATTGCCACGGGATTCGGCCGCTAACGGTGCGGTATTAACCCCTGCTAGCGGCCGATAAAGGGTTAATACCACCCCCAATGCGCCTCTGCAGAGGCACATTGCGGGCGGTATTACCGCAGTTTCCCATTGTTTTAAATGGGAAGGAGCGGTATACATACCGCTCCTCTCACCGCTCCAAAGATGTTGCTTGCAGGAGATTTTTTTCTCTCCTGCCAGCGCATCGCCTCAGTGTGAAAGCCTTCAAGCTTTTACATTGAGAAGGCTGGGCAGGAGTTTTTCAGGCGGTATTTAGGCGCTATTTTTAGCACTGTACCACCTGAAAAACTCCTCAGTGTGAAAGGGGCCTTAGACCCTAACGTTTTAGGGGGTTTTTGCAGTGCCTCAGTGTGAATGGGTAAGGCGTTTTTACAGTGCTTTCAATTCATTACAATGGAGAGGGGCGTTTTTGGAGCATTTTTTTCAGCACCCAAAAGCTGCTCCAAAGATGCTGCTTGCAGGACTCAGTGTGAAAGGGTCCATTGAGATGCATGAAGAGTGTTTTATGAGCGTTTTAATAGAGCTATTTTTAACGCTAAAATGCTGTAAAAACGCTTCAGTGTGAAAGGGGTCTAACGGTAGGGGGATGGGCTGTGTGTGACAAGACAGTGATCACTGCTTCCGATTACAGGAAGCGGTGATCACTGTCATTGTCACTAGTCAGAGCTGTACGTACCTATGCCTGTCCGTGCCATTCTGCCGACGTAAATATATAGGCGGTGGTCCTTAAGTGGTTAAAGTGGTTCTAAAACCTTCTGGGTGCAGCTCCCCCCACATCCCCCTTATACTTACCTGAGCCCCATCTCGATTCAGCATTTCAGCGATGTAGATGAGAGCAGCGGCTAGCCTGGGTCTCTCGCCTCACTGGTTGACACTGCAGCGGGAGCCATTGCTGTCAATCATAAGTATCCTTGTCAGTGGCGGTTCGTCCATAGAGGGCGCTGGAGCTCCGCCCCCTCTGGCTCTCACCGCCACTGGGTGAAATAACATAGATTCTTGCATTGCACGAATCTATGTTATTTTTCGCCGCTTCCGCTGTTATTCAGATGGTCGACGCTCAATGTCCGGCCATCTGAATAACGCAAGCTGGTTGGCTGTACGGAAATGTCTATCAAAGCCAACAGCTCTGATAGGCTTTCCCAATACAGCCCTCGGGTCTCGGAAGCTTATTCTCGGAGCGCACAGACTGTACGCCCCTTGAATAAGATGACAGGCGTCTCAGCCAATCAGGTTGGCCGGTTCTGGCTACCGGTAACCTGATTGGCTGAGATGCCTGTCAGTCATCGAGGGCGGGAGAAGACATCGTGGGACGTGGATGCCTGACTCCAGTAAAGGTAAGTGCCGGGCTGGGGGGGGAGAAAGCAATTTACAGGGCACAGTGGGGACAATTGGCACAGCGGCGACCATTAAAGGGCACAGTGGCTGCGTTTAATGGCATGGCACAGTGGTGACAATGTATGGCACAGTGGTGACAATGGATGGCACAGTGGCTGCGTTTAATGGCATGGCACAGTGGTGACAATGGATGGCACAGTGGCTGCGTTTAATGGCATGGCACAGTGGTGACAATGTATGGCACAGTGGCTGCGTTTAATGGCATGGCACAGTGGTGACAATGGATGGCACAGTGACTGCGTTTAATGGCATGGCACAGTGGTGCAAATTGATGGCACAGTGGCTGCATTTGATGGCATGGCACAGTGACTGCGTTTAATGGCATGGCACAGTGGTGCGAATTGATGGCACAGTGGCTGCATTTGATGGCATGGCACAGTGACTGCGTTTGATGGCATGGCACAGTGGTGCGAATTGATGGCACAGTGGCTGCATTTGATGGCATGGCACAGTGGTGCAAATTGATGGCACAGTGGCTGCATTTGATGGCATGGCACAGTGGTGCAAATTGATGGCATGTAACAGTGGCTGCGTTTGGGCACAGTGAGACTGCAATTTTTTTTTCTTTGCGCCCCCCCAAAAATTTTGAGCACCAGCCGCCACTGATCCTTGTTACTTCATATCTACTGAACCAACAATGAGTTGGTTCAGTACAAAAAAGCATAGGCTTATGACATCATGTGCAGCTCTCTTTAACTCTTGTGAGAGTTTGCCAGGAAGGGAGGGGGGATGAGTCATAAGAAGGCAAATGAAAGCTGCAGAGCTTGATGGGGTGTCTCTGTGTGTCTGTGTAAATCCAGGCAAAAGCTTCAGCTGGCCACAGTTCAAATGGCTGCAGCCAGACTCAGTGGAGGGAGATTTCTGCAGCATATTTGGCAAGTACACAATCACAGTATACAATGGAACCTCGGATTGCGAGTAGCGTGGTTAATGAGCGTTTCGCAATATGAGCAATTATTCTTTTTTAAATCCTGACTCGGTTTGCGAGTGTTGTCTCGCAAAACAAACAGAATTCAAGCCTCTGTGGTGTGCAGTACCGCATTTGGCCAGAGGTGCGGGGGCACCGGTGACACTCTGAGCCGTTCGGAACAGCTTGGAAATACTCGGAAATACTCCATTCCCAAATGTTTCCGAGCCTTTCCAGGGGTTTCCGAGTTCATCCGAGCGGTCTCCAAGTATTTCCGAGTTTCTCCGGCATCCCCCCACCTGGCCACACACGGTATTGCATGCAATAGAAGTCAATGTGGAACGAATTATCTTCGTTTCCATTGATTGGCTGGCTGGTGAATGGCTGGCTGATGGAAAGGATAATTTTGGAGCTAGAGAAACATATATATCAACATAGGGAGTGGGAAGAAATATGAAAAAATCTAGTCTTGTCAGCTGGAGAAGCATAACTCAGGACAGTAATGGGACAAACTGTTGAAAGGGTAAGAAATTGTATAGTAACTGTAATGTCTGCCTTTATTTTGTTAAGCGATGCACAAAATGTAGGCGCTATAGAAAACCTGTATAACAATAATAATAAATGGGGTGGCTGGTCTCTTATGCCGCGTACACACGATCGGTTAAACCGATGAGAATGGTCTGATGGACCGTTTTCATCGGTCCAAACCAATCGTGTGTGGGCGCCATCGGTTAGTCAAAGCCAACTTGTTTTAAATTTAACCGATGGATTCCTAACCGATGGGAAAAAAATGATCGTTAGTAGGCACAGCCATCGGTTAAAAATCCACGCATGCTCAGAATCAAGTCGACGCATGCTTGGAAGCATTGAACTTAGTTTTTTTCAGCACGTCGTTGTGTTTTACGTCACCGCGTTCTGACACGATCGTTTTTTTAACCGACGGTGTGTAGGTGCGACGGACCATCAGTCAGCTTCATCGGTTAACTGATGAAAACGATCCATTGGTCCGTTCTCATCGGATGGACTGACCGTGTGTATGCGGCATTTTACTAGTAATGGCGGCGATCTGCGATTTTTATTGGGACTGCGATATTGCGGCGGACGTATCGGACACTTTCGACACAAATTTGGGACCATTCATATTTATACAGCGATCAGTGCTATAAAAATGCACTAATTACTGTATAAATGTGACTGGCAGGGAAGGGGTTAACACTAGGGGGTGAGGAAGGGGTTAAATGTGTAGCCTGGGTGTGTTCTAACTGTGTGGGGGGAGGGGGGTGACTGGGGGAGGTGACCGATGCTGTGTCCCTATGTACAAGGGACACAGATCTGTCTCCTCTCCTCTGACAGCACATGGAGCTCTGTGTTTACACACAGAGCTCCACGTCCCTGCTGTGTAACCGACGATCGCGTGTACCCGGCGGACATCGCGGCCGCCAGGTACACGCATTGGCTCCCCAGCGATGCGCCGGGACAGTGTTTACCCGCTGCGCGCCCCCCAGAGGCGCGCGCGGGTAATGCTTTTAAAAAGACGTCCAGTTGGTACCTGAGAGCCGCGCTGTTGACGTCTTTTGTCAATAGCGCGGGTCTCAAGTGGTTAAAATAGCAGGGTAAAGTTGGACTTCCGGTTTCAGACTCCCGCGGGAGTAGGCATCTCCAGTTTGTTCCCCAGCGCCGCAGTGTTTACTGGAATCTCACCGCAAGGTCTCCTGGGAGCACAGAGTCATTCTTCCCAGGAGACAATGCGGAACGCCGTTCAGCAAAATCTTGCATACCATCACAACGGGGCACGTACTTTAAATGACCCCGCCCGTTGTGATGGCAACCATTAATTTTACGGCGCTACTCGCCGTAAACACTGCGCAGGCGCGAGAACTAGCGGTGAATGCTGGGAGATCAGCATTCACCGCTTCCAGGAAATGATTGCTTGTGGGCTTCACAATTCCCACAAGCAAAATGGAAACTCCCTGAAACGGAAAATAAAAGTTTATCTTTGCCACGAAAACGGGCAGGCTGTATTTGCAAAAAAACAAACAAGTGAGTACAGCTTTGCATTGTAATACTCCATAGAATGCTCAGAAAAAAAAACTATTGGCCGCGGAACCCCCCGCTTTAATGCAAGTGATAAAAACAAATTCCCAGCAAAGACAAAACATGGCAAGACCATGGAATGGATACAAAAATTAGCACCTTATGCAATGCTTCTATCTCTACATTGTTCTGCAGCTTACAAAATTGGCCTTAATTCGTTTTGAATTATAGGCACTGACCAAGAGCAAATATGCAGATCAGAAGTTCTACACTTATAGCCAGATTCAGGTAGAGCGCTGCATCTTTAAGGCGGCGTAGCGTATCGTATTTACGCTACGCCGCCTTAAGTCAGAGAGGCAAGTACTGTTAGGTAGATTCACAAAGAGTTAGGCCGGCTTATCTACAGATAAGCCGACCTAACTCTGAGGCCCCATACACACGAGAGGATTTATCCGCAAATACGGTCCAGCGGACCGTATCCGCGGATAAATCCTCTCGAGGATTTCAGAGGATTTCTATGCGATGGCGTGTACACACCATCGCATTGAAATCCGCGCTGAAATCCTCTGCCGATGACGTGTCGCGCCGTCGCCGCTATTATGACGCGGCGACGGGCGCGACGCTGTCATATAAGGAATTCCACGCATGCGTCAAATCATTACGACGCGTGCGGGGAATCCCTTTAGATGGATGGATCCGGTAAGTCTGTACAGACGAGCGGATCCATCCGTTGGAATGGATTCCAGCAGATGGATTTGTTGAGCATGTCAGCAAATATCCATCTGCTGGAAATCCATCCCAGGGGAGATTTATCCGCGGATAAATATCCGTTGGCGTGTACACACCATAGGATCTATCCGCAGAAACCCATTTGATGGGATTTATCTGCGGATAGATTCTATGGTGTGTATGGGGCCTGAATCTAAGCCGACCTATGTTTAAGTGTATTCTCTAACAGAGATACGCTTAATCATATCTAAGATAGGACGGCTTGCACCCTCCTATCTTAGATTGCAATGTTTTGGCTTACCGATAGGTGGCGCTTCCATTGCGGCTGGTGTAGATTATGTAAATGAGCATTTACGACGATTCCCGAACGAACTCGAGCCCGCCGCAGTCGATTAACGTCGTTTCCGTACGCGATAGGCCGCCTAAAGTTATTCCACCAATGAGGTGGAATAACAATGTTAAGTATGGCCGCCGTTCCCGCCGCGAGGTTCGAATTTTTTACGTTGTTTGCGCAAGTCGTCCGCGAACCGGGATTTACGTCGAAATCAATAGGCCCGTACGGCCTACTTAGCCGCAATGCGCACTGGGAAATGTAGTCGCCCGGCGCATGCGCAGTGTCAAAAAACGTGGGGTCAAGCCTCATTTCAATACAACACACCCCCCTCCAAGTCATTCGAATTAGGCGCGCTTACGCCCGCTTGTTTTAGGCTACGCCCCCGAAAATTAGCAGGTAAGTGGTTTAAGAATCACTACTAGCCTAACTAATTTACGGCGGTGTAGCCTAAAAAGACTAGGCTAGGCCGCCCTAAAGTTAGGCGCCCCTACGTGAATCTACCTATGTATTCACAAAGCACTTGCCTCCTAACTTACGGCGGCGTAGCGTAAATGGGGCCGGCGTAAGCGCGCCTAATTTAAATGAGAATGGGGGGGGCGTATTTTATGGAAATTACTTGTGACCCGACGTGATTGACGTTTTTTACGAACAGCGAATGCGCCGTCCGTGTACATATCCCAGTGTGCATTGCTCCAAAGTAGGCCGCAAGGACGTATTGGTTTCGACGTGAACGTAAATTACGTCCAGCCCCATTCACGGACGACTTACGCAAACAACGTAAAATTTTCAAATTTCGACGCGGGAACGACGGCCATACTTAACATTGGCTAGGCCAGCTATTTGTTGGAATAACTTTACGCCGGAAAACGCCTTACGTAAACGGCGTATCTTTACTGCGACGGGCGCACGTCCGTTCGTGAATCTGCGTATCTAGTCATTTACATATTCTACGCCAAACTCAACGGAAGCGCCTCCTAGCGGCCAGCGGAAAAATTGCACCCTAAGTTACGACGGCGCAGGCTAGGTTTAAGTGTATCTCAGTTTGAGCATACACTTAAACTTACGACGGCTTAGATTCCGAGTTACGTCGGCGTATCTACTGATACGCCGGCGTAACTCTTTGTGAATCTGGCTATTACTGCATGCGTTTACTAGGTAAGTCACTAGAAACCAGAGGCAGACAGGCAACTGGAATTTTCGGAAGGATCTCAGCATGGCAGCCCCAAATTTCTATCAGTAAACGTTTCCTTTAAATCATCTCTCGGGAGAAAGTGGGAAACAAACTAGGTGACCTTTCAGGCTGTTTCATCCCATACACCTTTGCTTGTTAAGATTTTCCTCTTTATTCTCTGGCCAGAGGCTCTTATGAAATGCAGATAGCAGACTGTACGGTACATTGAAGCGTTAGCATGTTCTCAAATCACAAATCACTACCTTGTGAGATAAGCTGCTGGCTAGACAAGCGCTGGCTTCTATCATGCTGTATCATTCCAGAATCATACTCCGGTGTTTATTAGTGTGACCTTCTCTGCTTCATCTACTGGCCCTCCTCTTCTTCTTCCACATCTAAAAGGAGTTACTGTATGTGTCATCATTTTTTAAATTGTCAGTGCAGTGCATATAGAGTGCAGTCCCCCCTTCCCCACACACCTTTGTCTTTGATCACTGTTGCTCCTGGTAGTTACATGTAGGCAAGTAGGGTGACCACATTTCCAAACTGCCATTCAGGGACACACCCCCTCTCTCACCTTCTCCCCAAAAAATGAGGGGGGGTAATGAAGTCTCGGGGTTGATGGGGAATTTGGCGACTGGTTATTTGTCAGGTGAATGTGCCGCTTGCCACCCATAGCCTGCCACCAGATGCAGTGCTGCCAGCACTCCCTCTGCATGATGAGGTACATGTGTAGAAGGAAAGGAGTGGCATCACTATCTGGAGAGTGAAGATCACACCAGTCCCTGCTGCTTGCCGTTGGGTGCTGGAGAAGGAGGAGGTGCCGAGGTGGGTGGGGACAGCAGTGTTGCACTAGGCGCAGGCCTCGCTCCTGGTCTCACTGTCTGAGAGTAAATTGTCACTGGTTGCAAGGTGGCCCTAGCAACCAGTTCAGGAAATGTTGTTGTTATTAGTTAGTAGGGCGTGGCTGTGTCCTCTATTTCATTCCGGGACATTGTATTGTCCCAGAATGAAGGTGTCCGGGACCCAGGGACCCAGGACAGACATGTCAATTGCGGGACAGTCCCGAAGCAATACGGGACACGTGGGCACCCTATAGGCAAGTGGAGGCTGCAGTATATCCTTCAACCTGAAGGTGACACCGTGATATTTCTTCAGGCATGCAGGAGAATATTGAGGACTAATTGTCCCCTGCTATGAGCTCCAGGCAGCCATTTTGGGGAGGAAATCAATCTTACTGTATACCATAGAGATTTGGGCAGCCATCTTGATTCAGTATTTCATAAGTAGGAGATTCTGGGCTATTCGGTGTGCCCACAATGTGGGAGTAAGATAGGGATAGAGCCCCCATGGGTTAGAGGGAGGGTAGGAGTAGCATTGAGTATCTGTCCAGAAGGTTTTTCCTTACAGGGTGAGTCCTCTGTCAGCTTCCTGGACAAATATTCCAACGGCAGCCAGATAGCTTCTATACATTGTGAAGATTTGCTTATTCTTGAAAGAAACTCTTTTCATGGACATTTATATGCATTTCACTATGTGATATTCTGTATGGTGTTGCACAATAGAGCCTTACTTGTGTTATTATTGCACATTGAAAGTGGTTTATTCACCTAAAGGGGCAGCTGTTCATTTTTTGTTTCATCATATTATATTTTATTGTTCGTGCCATATTTATCACATTAACTGAATTAAACTTTGTTGTCTCTGTCAGGTAGGATATCATTCTGGTCAACAGTGCTGACATGACTGATGTGTCAGATGCTGGAGCGCAGCACTCAGCACCCACTGCCATTTGGCAAAGTGTCCTGGATCCTGTAAGCAGGGCCGGATTCCAGACAAGGCCAACAAGGCCAGGCCTCGGGGTGGCAGTGGGTGCAGGGGTGGCGCCGTGGCTGAGAGGAGAGGACACTTTCACTTTCATCTCAGGAGTTCCCCCTGTCATGTTGCGGATGGTGAGAGGAGAGAAAACAGAGGGAAGAGGAGGTAGATGGTGAGATGTAATTTTCGGCAGCAGCAACCCCTGTCCCCCCTTCACAGTTTCACTTTCATTTCTGGAGTTCCACCTGTCATGTCGCGGATGGTGAGAGGAGAGAAAACAGAGGGAAGAGAGATTGTTCCCAATGTATTTTTCGGCAGCAGCAAACCCATCCCCCGATTTGCAGTGTCATTTTTGGCACCCCCGTTTCATTTTCGGCAGCAGTCCCCCTCCCCCAGTTCTCAAGGCTTAATGTAATTTTCACCCCAGCAGCACCCCCCCCCCCCTCTTCTCACTGTAATATTCGGCAGCAGCAACCCCCCCCCCCGGTTCTCAATGCAATTTTCGGCAGCAGCAACCCCCTCCCCCCGGTTCTCAATGCAATTTTCGACAGCACCACCCCCCACTTCTCATTGTCTATACTAGGCAGGGGGGGGCAAAGGGAGTAAATCCGGGCCTGCCTGTAAGACAGTGTAAAGACTTTGGGACTGTACCCAGGATACTTGGAAAGTATGCTACAGGCCTGGTGTTACTCCCTGTGACAAAACATCCCACGCGGTGCCGCTTGAGTGCTTTCGTCATATACTACTTCCTCCCAGTCTGAATATAGATATCAGATATTCCATCCGCTATCAACAACAAACAAGACGATACTCGTTCATTTGCAGAACATGGACTGTTCATTAGAACCAGAATACACGTCTTATTCCCCCCTCCTGCTGATAGTATAATACACCTGTAACCAGAAACATTAACATGAGCTAATTAACTAATCCCTTAAAGCAGCTAATGTGACTCCGTAACTACAGTACACATTATCATACATATCAACACAGAACTCCTTCATACAATTGCAGGGTTAATAAGCACAGACAACAATGGGTGAAAGAGTCTTAGGCCGGGTACTCACGACCAAACATGTATGGTGAAAGCGGTCCGTCGGACCGTTTTCACCATACATGTCTGCCAGAGGGCTTCTGTACGATGGTTGTACACACCATCGTACAGAAGTCCGCGCGTAAACAATACGCGGGGCGTGTCCGCGGTGTCGCCGCGTCGATGACGCGGTGTCGCCGCGACAATGACGCGGCGACGTGGGCGGCCCGCCTTTAAAATGCTTCCACGCATGCGTCGAAGTCATTCGACGCATGCGAGGGACGGCGGGCGCCTGGACATGTACGGTAGGTCTGTACTGACGACCGTACATGTCCGAGCGGGCAGAATTCCAGCGGACTGTTTTAAAACAAGTCCAGGAATATTTGTCTTCTGGGAAAAGGCCCGGCGGGCAAATGTTTGCTGGAATTCGGCCCGCTCGCGCCCACACACGACCAAACATGTCTGCTGAAACTGGCCTGCGGACCAGTTTCAGCAGACATGTTTGGTCGTGAGTACGGGGCCTCAGAAGTTATACTGCACTCATTTACATTATAGCAGACAACAAACAGACAGGTGGCTGGAGTTGATGACATTAGCATCTAACAGTATGTGTCCCAACAATATAAATCAGTCACTATGTCTAATATGGCATATACAGGGTTCCCAGAGTCTGTGGGCCAGATCCTCAAAGAAGTTACGCTGGCGTATCTATTGATACGCCGCGTAACTTCTAGTTTGCTCCGGCGTATCTTTGTTTTGTATCCACAAAACAAGATACGCCTGAAGCTGTGCTAGATCCGACTGGCATACGTCTTAGTACGCCGTCGGATCTAAGGTGCATTTTTACGCTGGCCGCTAGGTGGCGTTTCCGTCGATTTCCGCGTTGAGTATGCAAATTAGCTAGAAACAGCGTTCCACGAACGTACGTCCGGCCGGCGCATTTTTTTTTACGCTGTATCCGTAAGGCTTTTTTCGGCGTATAGTTACCCCTGCTATATGAGGCGTATCCTATGTTAAGTATGGCCACCGTTCCTGCGTCGAAATTTGAAAATTTTACGTCGTTTGCGTAAGTCGTTCGCGAATAGGGCTTTGCGTAGAATGACGTTCACGTCGTAAGCATTTGCTTGTTGCGGGTTAATTTCGAGCATGCGCACTGGGATACCCCCACGGACGGCTCATGCACCGTTAAAAAAAAACATCATTTACGTCAGGTCAAGACGTATTAACATAAAACACGCCCCCATCTCATACATTTGAATTGCGCGCCCTTACGCCGCCAAAGCTACACTACGCCGCCGTAACTTACAGCGTAAATTCTTTCAGGATAAGGAAAATACGCTGTAAGTTACGGCGGCGTAGTGTATCAGAGATGCGCCACCAATGCGCCACGCTACATGAATCTGGCCCCGGGTGTCTTGGGGGGATATGGACCTGAATCCAAAGTAACACCACCTCGAGGGCCCCAGGCATACAGCTCACAAAGAGCACCGTTCCCCTAAATGCCAGGGCCCATAATCGATAGGCAAGAGGCTAGCATTCAGTCCCCTCCAAAAGCCTCTGTCCCGGCTAGGTCTGTCACACCCCCCACAACCAAACATTTTCTACATCACAAGGTTGTTAAAGGGAAAGAGGGAGAAAATTACATGGTTACCCTATCTGTAACTGTCAAATATATCAACCAAAGTAGCATGGGAGCAAGGAAGTGTGGGTATATGCAACAAGGAGCTCAGCATGTGGTTCTGACTGTGGGTCCGGCTCTGATTAGGGTCTGAATGGAGCAGTATCTTAACTAAGGACCACCAGCTCTACATATATTATTTTTTAATGGTCCATGAGACAAGTTACCCTCTGCGATTAATTGTTTAATTAGGAACTATGCGTGCCTCCTGTCTGGCTGTGTAGTGGAACAAGTGGAAATCACAAGAATAACTGAAAAATGTGCTTATGCTTTGGCAGATAACATATTTTATTAACTATATTGTATGTATTTCAACAGTGTATTTAGCTGGAGATTTGTCTTATCAGACAGAGGCTGACTATTCTAATTGCTGCGCTGTAGACTTGTGATAAGCAATAGATAGTGGCTGAGAAAAGGGAAATGAAGTTGATAGATGGCCTGTCATTTCCCAACTGCTTCTTCTATGGGTATGTGAATGTACAGGGAACAGTTGAATATTTACAGCAGAGACCTACATCCTGGATACTGGAATGCAAAGACAATTAGGACATTCATCTACAACAACTGGACTTTAAGGGGGTTTAAAAGCTTGATAGCATTTTCACCAAGGCCATTAATGAAAGAAGCTGTGTTATTAATAGCAGTAGTGTCAGATTTTTGCTCTTCAAAAGTGACCAGCAAATTTGTTCCCATCACAGAAACACTTTGTGAATCTGAGATAAGTCTGTCAAATCCGGAACACTCAGGAAAATCAATTCTCTGGACTGAAATCTACAATTATATTTATGAGAGTGAGGATGCTAATGATAAGATCTGAGACTGGAAAGTTAGCACAGTGAGGTCATATCTGCCTTCATAATTAGATTTGACTGCAGTTCTAGTTGTTCATACTTTTCTAAACTGCAAAAATGATATAATTGGAGGAATCTGATTATAGGTTTCTTCTTTTGCATAGGATCCTTTAAATCACAGAATGTGGTAGGAAATTTCTTTTGCATAATTAATTTTTATATAAAAAGTATATTCTGCTGCAGTATTGTATTTTATGATCCCATACACACGGCTGCATCATCCTGCTCTGTGTCCAGCTACACAAAGTCAAGAGGATAAATTTGCAACTGAAAACTGAGCTAGAAGAATGGAACTAAATGTTACAGATATGAATTTTTTATGTGTCTAAACGCATGTAAATGGAAGCACTTTATTGGAAAATTCTTTCACAGCAGCCTGGGACAGTTAAAGCGGAGTTCCACCCAAAAGTGAAACTTCCGCTTAATCCACTCCTCACCCCCTTACATGCCACATTTGGCAATTCATTTTTTTTTGGGGGGGGGGGAGTGGGGGCTTCAGGAGGAGTGGGACTTCCTGTCCCACTTCCTCCTTCCGCCGAGGGGCTGCTAAGGCGATACGTCATATCGCCTTTTGGCAGCCCTTCCCTGTAGGCAATCGCCTGGGACACGTGTCTAGGGATGAGCCGAACACCCCCCCCCCCCCGTTCAGTTCGCACCAGAACCTTTGAACAGACCGAACGTTCGCGCAAACATTTAAAACCCCATTGACGTCTATGGGACTCGAACGGTCGAATTCAAAAGTGCTCATGTTAAAGCCTAATATGCAAGTTATTGTCGTAAAACGTCTTTGAGAACCCGGGTCTTGCCCCAGGGAACATGTATCAATGGAAAAAAAGTTTTAAAAACAGTCGTTTTTTCAGGCGCAGTGATTTTAATGATGCTTAAATAAAAATAAAAAGCGGAAGCTCCACTTATCTGCTTCCTCCTCCACGCCGGTGCCATATTTGGCACCTTTCGGGGGAGGGGGAACAGGTACCCGTTTATGACAGGTCCCCGTCCCCACTTTCGGGAGACCTGGCTGCTGTGAAATGCGACGAGGTCCCCTGGAAGTTTCAGCCCCCCTCCTCCTTTCCCCACTGCGGAGCCATTCACAAAGTGCAGCACGTATGTGCAGTAGAGAACTGACTGTGAAGGCGCAAGGCTTCACTGCCAGTTACCCTTACAGGCAATGGCGGCTGCACCTGAGAGCCGATGGAAACATCGGCTGGGATGCCAACATCACTGTGACGTGTATCACAGGAGCTGGTCTAGGAGGGGTTTCTTTATTACTTTGTTACAGTGGCAGCCGGACATTTCAGACCCAAGCTCCATAACAGCAGGAGATACCCGCTGTGTGTAATCCAGGCATTGGTGAATCTGTATTTGATGGGCACATGGAGGCTGCATTGATGGGCACAGTGAGGCTGCATTGATGGGCGCAACAAGGCTGCATTTGATGGGCACAGTAAGGCTCCATTGATGGGCACAGTGAGACTGCATTTGATGGGCACATTGAGGCTGCATTGATGGGCACAGTGAAGCTTGCATGTGATGGGCACTAATAAGCTGCATTTGGTGGGCACTGATAAGGCTGCATTTGATGGGCACTGATGAGCTGCATTTAATGGGGACTGATGAGGCTGAATTTGATGGTCACTGGTAGGCTGCATTTGATGGGCACTGATGAGGCTGCATTTTATGGGCACTGGTAGGCTGCATTTGATGGGCACTGATAAGCTGCATTTGGTGTGCACGGATAAGGCTGCATTTGGTGGGCACTGATAAAGCTGCATTTTATGGGCACTGACAAGCTGCATTTGATGGGCACTGGTAGGCTGCATTTGATGGGCACTGATGAGGCTGCATTTGTTTCCACTGATGAGACTGTATTTGATGGGCAATGGTAGGCTGCATTTGATGGGCACTGATGAGGCTGCATTTGATAGGCACTGGTGAGGCTGTATTGATTTCTTATATCATGCCCGCAGTCTCTGACCATCTCTTGTATCATGTCTGCAGTCTCTGACCATCTCTTGTATCATGTCCGCAGTCTCTGATCATCTCTTGTATCATGTCCGCAGTCTCTGATCATCTCTTGTATGATGTCTGCAGTCTCAGAAGTCACATAATTAGTAAAATGATATCCACCTGTGTGCAATCCAAGTGTCACGTGATCTGTTATTACATATACACACCTTTTTGAAAGGCCCCAGAGGCTGCAACACCTAAGAAAGAGGCACTACTAACCAAACACTGCCATGAAGAACAAGCAACTCTCCAAACAAGTAAGGGACAATCTTGTTGAGAAGTACAAGTCAGGGTTAGGTTATAAAAAAATATCCAAATCTTTGATAATCCCTAAGAGCACCATCAAATCTACCATAACCAAATGGAAAGAATATGACAGAAAAGCAAAACTGCCAAGAGACGGCCGCACACCAAAACTCACGGACCAGGCAAGGAGGGAATTAATCAGAGAAGCAGCACAGAGACCTAAGGTAACCCTGGAGGAGCTGCAGAGTTCCACATCAGAGACTGGAGTATCTGTACATAGGATGACAATAAGCCGTACGCTCCATAGAGTTGGGCTTTATTGCAGAGTGGCCAGAAGAAAGCCACGACTTTCAGCAAAAAACAAAATGCCACATTTTCAAGTTTGCGAAAAGGCATGTGGGAGACTCCAAAAATGTATGGAGGAAGGTGCTTTGGTTTTATGAAACTAAAATTCTACTTTTTGCCCTTCAAGGAAAACGCAAAGAAGATGCAAACCCAACACATCGCATCACCCAACAAACACCATTTTTCAGCAGTTGGGACTGGAAAACTGGTCAAAGTTGAGGGAAAGATGGATGGTGCTAAATACAGGGATATTCTTGAGCAAAACCTGTACCTCTCTGTACCTCTCTGTGTGTGATTTGAGGCTAGGATGGAGGTTCACCTTCCAGCAGGACAATGACCCCAAACATACTGCTAAAACAATACTTGAGTGGTTCAAGGGGAAACATGTAAGTCCTCGTACACACGACGGGACATGTCCGATGAAAACAGTCCGCGGACCTTTTTCATCGGACATGTCCGCTGGCGGATTTTGATCTGATGGCTGTACACACCATCAGACCAAATTTCCCGGGGACAGCGAACGCAGTGACGTGGCCGCGCCGTCGCCGCGACGTGCGCGACCCTGGAAGGTCAATGCTTCCACGCATGCGTCGGCCAAGCGGACATGTCCGGTGAGTCGTACAGACGACCGAACATGTCCGACGGACAGACTTCCAGCGGACATGTTTCTTAGCATGCTAAGAAACATTTGTCCGCTGGAAACCTGTCCGATCCGCCGGACAATTGTCCGGTCGGCCGTACAGACGACCGAACATGTCCGCGGAAACTGGTCCGCGGACCAGTTTCAGCAGACATGTTCGATCGTGTGTACAAGGCCTAAATGTGTTGGAATGGTCTAGTCAAAGCCCAGATCTCAATCCAATAGAAAATCTGTGGTCAGACTTAAAGTTTGCTGTTCACAATCACAAACCATCCAACTCAAAGGAGCAGTTTTGCAAGGAGGAATGGGCAAAAATCCCAGTGGTAAGATGTGGCAAGCTCAGAGACTTATCCAAAGCGACTTGGAGCTGTGATAGCCGCAAAAGGTGACTCTATAAAATATTGACTTTAGGGGGTGAATAGTTCTGCATATTGACTTTTTCTATCTTGTCCTATTTGTTGTTTGCTTCACAATAAAAAAAAAACATCTTCAAAGTTGTGGGCACGTTCTGTAAATTAAATGATGCAAATCCTCAATCAATCCATGTTCATTCCAGGTCATGAGGCAACAAAACACAAAAAATGCCAAGGGGGGTGAATACTTTTGCAAGGCACTGTATAATACACTCTTCAAATGTGCTTTAAAATGCATGGTTTTCACTTTTATGAACAAGAAAACGACCTTATGCTGTTGGGCTGGTATAATAACGCTATGAGGCTGGTATGACATTTTTTCCAGGGTTGTTTTTTTTTCTCCCAATCTGGCCCTGGACAGAACCAGGTATTTTCTGAACCCCCGGTTTCTGAATGGAGTCGCAAAGTAGTGATGTATAGGTGAGCATGTGATGTTGGAAAGAAAAGAATGAAAGAAAACCTGTTGCAATGCAGTGCATGAGCTAAGTGTAGGATTGCTTAATGCCACGTACACACGATCGGTTCATCCGATGAAAATGGACTGATGGATTTTTTCATCAGATATCCGATGAAGCTGACTTTCATCAGTCTTGCCTACACACTATCAGTTAAAAATCCGATCGTGTCCAACGCTGACGTAAAACACAACGACGTGCTGAGAAAATGAAGTTTAATGCTTCCGAGCATGCGTCGACTTGATTATGAGCATGCATGGATTTTTGACCGATGGATTTCCCCACAGACGATCGGTTTTTTAACCATCAGAAAATTTTAAAACATGTTCTATTTTTTTTTTCACCGATGGGAAAAAAAAAACGATGGGCCCCACACACGATCGGTTTGTCCGATGAAAACGGTCCATCGTCGTTTTCATCAGACGAACCAATCGTGTGTACAGGGCATTAGAGTTTACTTTAGTAAAATAAAAATACACAAAAGCAAACATAAAATGTCAAAATATGCGCTCACAGAAAACACTCTCTACTTTCCTTTTAACATCACATTTTGCATGACAAATACAGTGAAACAATTGTTGGCTGGCAGGTCTAAGATTTTTTTTTCCGAGGTATTCCCTTCCAAACACAAACTGTCAGCTGTAAATCTAATGCAAGAATGTGTGATGACCAGCCACGGTGTTAGGGGTTCCAGAGGACAAAGATATAAATGTTTCCTTTAGAGGAAGTCGACAATCCGATCAGAAGAGCATTAAGAATAATCCAAACTGTCCCTCTTAATTTTCCCTTCCACCATCTGCATCTGTTTTTTCCTCTGGAAAACCTCTACGTACTGTCATCTCAAACTGTATCCAAGAAGAAAGTGATTAAAGGAAAATTTGTATCTGCAGGAAAGAATCATAAGTTTCTTATTAGCAAGATACTTACGGGATAGATAAAACTTTTAGGAGGATGATCCCTGTGCTCATGGGTGCCTGCAGGTAGTCACAGATGTTCTTGACCAACTACTGATTAGAGTTGGACATATTCACCTATTCGCTATTGTATCCACCGATCAAGCCAGCATCAGCCTAACTGGCCTTCCTCCTCCTGCCTGCACTAAAATGAACATTCATGTTAAGGCAATCTGATGCCGCGTACACACCATCGTTTTCTGCGATGGAAAAATGCGACGCTTTATGTGCTTTAAAAAAACGTCATTTTTCAAACTTCAATTTGAACAACGACGTAGCATACACACCATCGCTTTTTCACAACGCTCTAGCACAGCGCAGTTCCGTCAATCACGCACGACGTCACTATAAAGGGTCGTTTCCATGCGGAAGACGGCCTCTTTTGCTGATATCGTGTTGCTGCGTGTTAGTAAAAGTTTGGTGAGATACGATTCGTGATTTTCAGTGACTGTGCTTTAAATTTCGTTTTCTTGTCTATAAGCTGAAAAACACCTTAACGAATGTGCTGATTCCATTCTGAACAGTCGTTTTACATGAATGAGCGCTGCAGTCTCCTAACTTGCTTCTGAGCATGCGCGGGCTTAAATCGACGTTTTTACGTACACACGGTCAATGTTTAGAACACAGAAAACGACGTCGGCCAAAAACGACACATAAAATTGAAGCATGCTTCAATTTTTTTCTGTCGTTTTTTAGAAGACATAAAACGACGTTTTTGCCCACACACGGTCAATTAAATTGACGTTTTTGAAAATGACGTTTTTTTCCATCGCAGAAAACGATGGTGTGTACGCGGCATGAGGGTACATGAGTTTGTGGAAAGATAATAAGTAGTCAAATTGTACCCACACATCAGACTATTCTCTCAGTTCTATGGCCAATGTTCAGTTCTTTCTACTTCCTTTTGCCCCGTACACAAGACCAGTTCTCCCGTTGGAAAAAGTCAGATAAGAGCTTTTGGGCGGGAATCCCGACCGTGTGTATGCTCAATCTGACTTTTTTCTACAGGAAAACTGCAGAGAAAAAAAAGAGAGCAGGATCTCTTTTTTCCGGTCAGGAAAAAATCCTAGCGGGAAAACCGTTCGTCTGTATAGAATTTTGACGGGAAAAAAACATGCATGCTCAGAAACAATTTGACGCATGCTTGGAAGCATTGAACTTCTTTTTCTCGCCTCGTCGTAGTGTTGTACGTCACTGCATTCTTAACACTCGAAAGTTCAGAGAACTGCGAGGCATTGGGGTCATGAATCCAAGGCCCTTCAAGATCTGTGACACCATAGAGTATTAGAAGTAATTGCACAGCGTGCCCATACCGCAGCTAATAACAAACCATCTTTATAATTAACTAGCCACAGGAAGTTGCAAATACAAAGAGGATGTACAACTGCAGATGTTCCCCTTGGTGGGATTTGAACTTAGGATTCTTCTTTTGCCATGCTGCTAACCACTTACAAAGATGGCAACCAGGTAGAAGCTTAGGGAGGCCATACATGATTTATTTTAATTGTTTTTGTTCAACCAACGACTTAAACAAAACAAACAAAATTGGAGTATAGCCTCATATAAAAAGTGAGTAATCATATTAATAACGTACCATCATACTTCTGTCTATCTATTATCTATTTTGGCTGAATTGTATTTTATGATTTTACACTGTTATGTATTTTATAGATTGGCTCTCCTGAAGAAGCGGTACATCCGCGAAACTGGTAGAGACTTCGCCCAATCTTTGATCTGTATGATTGCTTTGCATTTTTTATCTGTAATAAATCTTTTTAATTCAACAACTTCTATTGTTCTTTATCAGTACCGAGATAGTCCACAAACATTTGGGTGGGCATGTCCTCAAGTCTAGCTTCAGCAACTATTCTTTTGCCCCTACCCTTCCTCTAAGGCGTCGTATACACGAGGGGACATGTCAGATGAAAACGGTCCGCGGACCGTTTTCATCGGACATGTCCGCTCGGAGATTTCGGTCTGATGGTTGTACACACCATCAAACCGAAATCCGCACGGACAGGATACGCGGTGACGTGGCCGCGCCGTCGCGGAGACGATGACGCGGCGACATGCGCAACCCTGGAAGGCCAATGCTTCCACGCATGCGTCAAATCACTTTGACGCATGCGAAGGCTTTCGGCCGAGCGGATATGTCCGGTGAGTCGCACAGACGACCGAACATGTCCGATGGACAGGCTTCCAGCGGACATGTTTCTTAGCATGCTAAGGAACATTTGTCCGCTGGAAACCTGTCCGATCCGCCGGAAAATTGTCTGGTCGGCCGTACACACGACTGAACATGTCCGCGGAAACTGGTCCGCGGACCAGTTTCAGCAGACATGTTCGCTCGTGTGTACGAGGCCTTAAACAAAACAAAAAAAAATAAGCTGAGTTCCCCATCCACACATTGGTGTCAGTGCTAATAAAATACGCCACAATCACTGTTGTCAGATGGAAAAATTAGGCCCAATTATTGGTGCCAGAGGAATAAAATGAGTCCCAATCATAGGTGTTAGGCCCAGTGTTGCCAACCGCCAGTATTTTTACTGACAGCCAGTAAAAAACAGTCAATTTTCTCCTGCCAGTAAATGCCAGTAAAAGTAAAAGGTTGCAAGTAACAAATATGGCTGTGATGCTCGGCTTGGTCCAGAGCCGGCTTGGACCATCCGATATGCCTGATACAGTGTGATCGGGCAGCTCTAGCGGAGGCGATGTCTGGGAATGTCTTGTGATGTCAAAGTGCAATTGAGCCAAGCAGAGTGGCCAGAGCCTTGTGTGCGGGTCAACAGTATGGGAGCAAGGCAGGCTGGGACCAGGACTGTCAGTGTTGTTTAGACTGGAGGGACCACTAGGCTTGGACAGAGACTGCCCATGTGACTCAAGAAGGGACGTGTTGTGTCTGGGAGGTCTCATCATCATCTTTTCCTGCTGTCAGTGTCACTGTGAGAGTCAATTTTACGTGTGACCGCCCATTCAAATTTCTTGCCCTCCTGAGGCTGGTCCCTGAGCTACTTACTTACTATATCAAAAATAAAATAAGAAATATGTTTTTTGCCTTATTATCTACCTTAAATCATATTGTTATTTGCATATTGTATTTGTTTGTAGCCTAAATACTCTAATTTACTGTAATTTTTTAACTCATACAATGTTATCATATGTGTACATGTACACAGGTTCGTTGACTTTCATTTTTAGCCCAAAAAATGAGTTTAGACGCCAAAGTTTGAAGTTTCAGATGCCAAAAGCACCAAAAACGCGGCAACCCGCATTTAGCCGCGTTTCGTTTATAGGCTTTTTTCTTTTTTGGTCTTTTTAAAAAAAAACGTGGCATGTAAACGTGGCTAAATATCAGTTTTTAGATGCCAGTTTCTAGCTGTCAAGTAAATCATTCAGGAGAAGTTGAACAATGTCGCGTGTACAAGAAGGCTTAGTGAGTAAACGCAAAAAAATAAAACTTTAAAATCTTAAGATATTTTGCCAAGTTCCTGGTAGACCACCCCATGATATCAGATGGCTCCTAAGTGCCCCAGAAGACTTGACAGCTCAGCTGGAAGATTGGAAGATTGCACATTTGCTTCAAACCCCATCTGCTGTAATCCCCGGCCCTCATAAAATCTATAGTGATCAATAAATAATGGAAAGACAATGACATTTTGCTAAACTAGTTAGGATTACTCCTCTTTCCTCACGTTCTTCAAATACATCAATGCCCCCACCCACACCATCCCACCATGTCCATATTTCAAGTTCCTCCTCTTAGCAATAATCGCTTATATTTTATTCACAATATTCTGTCCAGCCTATTGCCGAAAGTACTATTTTTCCGTAATCTCTCCTTCTCTCTCTTCCAGCGCTTGTCATGATGATGATCAGTGACACAATTCCACGGAATGTGTATGTGCTGTTTATAAGGAATGGGGGATTTGTAACAGTAGCTATTCATATCCACGTCTCCATGTAGTGTCTGGACGTGTTTTGGCAGACACCTTTTGAAGAGTCTGCAGCTTACGGTAGCCATAGCGTCATCACCACTGTGAATAATGCATCAGTGCATGACATCAACTCAACATGAGCTAAAGGAGGTGAGAATAACTACTTGTCTTGTTCTTCCATGTGAAAAGTCTTTGCCAGCTCCAACCAGAAGCAGTGAAGGATCTAAATACATTTATTACAACTGTAAAATGTCATACTCCAAAAAGCCTGCAGCAATTTTTCGCCATTCCTTGTGTGACGGATGGGAGGTATCGCTTAACTCCAACTGTAGAACTTATAAAATCTTATAACTGGAGCTCTGCTTCTTTCCATTGCCTAATGGACATTCCGGAGGCTGTTTTCTTTAGTGGAAGGTATTATCTTTATGGACATGCCACACAGACGGATAAATGTGTTTGGACGTTTAAAGACTCAAGCAGCGAAATAATGAATACAGGAGGGATTGTTTCAACTAGTGACTCAATAAAAGAAACGCTATAAATTATCAAAGTGTTGATTGTTTTTGCAAATGCTGAGTGGGTTACTGAGAAACAGTAGAATAGATTTAGACATTCTGTTATTGTTTTAGAGTGATTGTACATGTAGCAAACAGAGCACGAGTAGAGAAACTTTGTAGTAGGCCACTAAGAACAAAATGGGTGCATCCATGACTGGTGTAAGGCTAGTGTGCTTGCTGCCCTAAACCACCCTTCATGCCCTTCTACGTAACCTTAAATTATTAAATTAAACGCATGACCCCTCCTGGATTAAATGCTCAACAAAGGCCAATTTATTAATTCCAAAACATAACTTTATAAAAATAACCTTTATGACCTGTACACATGATCGGTCAATCCGATGAGAGCGGTCTGATGGATTTTTCCATCAGTTAACCGATGAAGCTGACTGATGGTCAGTTGTGCCTACACACCATCAGTTAAAAAAACGATCATGTTAGAACGCAGTGACGTAAAACACAATGACGTGCTGAAAAAAATGAAGTTCAATGCTTCCAAGCATGCGTCGACTTGATTCTGAGCATGCTTGGATTTTTAACCGATGGACGTGCCTACAAACGATTGTTTTTTTTCTATCGGTTAGGTATCCATCGGTTAATTTTAAAACAAGTTTAAAAATTTTTAACTGATGGATAAATAACCGATGGGGCCCACACAAGATCGGTTTGGTCTGATGAAAACGGTCCATTAGACCGTTCTCATCAGATTGACCGATCGTGTGTACGTGGCATTATTTTTCTATAAATAAATATATATATATATATCTAACACATATAAACATATAACCCAAACATTTTCTGACTGCTACGTCTGAGGTTCCTGAAAGAAGAAAAATACTATGTCATCAGCTGTCCACCATCATCCTGGCCTCTAGCCGTGATCCCACCAGCTCAGAGACAAATGATTAGAACCTTCTTTCACCATTCAGCTCGATGGGAGGGAACAATTCTGTGTTTGTGTGTTACCCTATTCCTAGTCTCACGCCCAAATGCCAGGCTCCGCCCCCCCGCCCCTTGCTAATAGACACAGAGCGAGCTGGCTAGCACCGCCCTTTGTACACACAATACTGCCCTCTTCCTACAACCAACTTCCTGGTGCATCCTATCACAGCACCCCCCCCAGTCATGTGGCCCCTCTACTTAGGTTCCCTTTGCGTTCTTTATTACTGTAAATGTTTTGTCTTGCCATAGTGCTATCTGGCCTGGCCATTTCTATCCGGAATAGACAAAGCTCCTACAACACACTCAGCATACCCAAGTGACATTTTCTACTCATTTGTATAACTTTCTGTGTGATGTCATTGGCACCCGCGCTAAGAATAACAAGCATACAAAAAAAAGAAAGTACACCACACACAGGATGGAACTGTGGGTGTCCTATAGTAGTGCAGTGCCACGTACTACATATATTGGAAAATTGGTTGTTGGAGAGGAACAAGAATGGACTTTATAGGCACCAATTGTGACATAAAAATATGTTTATTGATGCAATTTCCCAATGAGGGTTATTGGACCAACATTACAATAAATGCATATATAAAAAGCACATTAAAAACACAGAAAAATTAACACAGAAAACTGTATTAAACAACAAAGGATCAAATTAAACCAATAATGATCCAGGAAAGACATCAAAGGTATATGATGACTAGCATATGTAGTGGTAGATCCCAATCAAGCTCGACATGTTTCGCGGGTGACCGCTTCTTCGGGAGCTAATAAATTTTCGTCCAGGGTACTGGATAGAATCTTATAAAAACCCGTAAGGATTTAAAAATAGAAGGATAGTGGTTATGGTAATATATGTGGTGTTCGGAGCTTGTCGGTAAGTCCTGGTGGTATTACAGATGGGGATACATCCGATAATAAGCCGGTGAAGGAATAAACGCGTTGGCCCAGTATCTTTATATGTAAGGATGGTAAAACCACCAAAATATATATATAGGAGGGATCGTTATCCCATGAGATGTAGATAGTGTTTCTAAAATTCATATGGACCACAGAGCGCCTTGTTGGCTGTATCATGGGTAATATAATGTCATCTCCCAACGATCACGAAGCTGTCTGTTTTCAAACAGGTCCTGCTGATATTACCCATGATACAGTCCAAAAACCCTCATTGGGAAATTGCATCAATAAACGTATTTTAATGTCACAATTGGTGTCTATAAAGTCCATTCTTGTTCCTCTCCAACAACCAATGTTACAAGAATAACAAGCAATAACAGTTAAAGTCCACTTGATGTTTTGTTGTAAAGGCCAAAGATCAAATCAGAGTTCATCTCATAATTAATCTGTAAATGTTCAACTTTTTTTGCCGGGATAATCCAGCCCCAATGCAAGGATAAATGCATCAATCAGCTATCTGTTGTACCTAAGGACCACTGCTTTAGTTGAGTAGTCTCTCTTCAGTGGTCCAAAACACCCCATTCCTTGTCAAAACTACAGCATTTGCAGTCAACAGCATTGCAGAGATGTAGTTGGGACTTAGTAGGGCGCATATTAGACCACTGCAGAGAGACTTCTGCTTCCACACCAGGGAAGGACTAGGAACCTTTGGCTTGAGGTTCAAACAGAGCCAACTGGCCCATTTGTGGTAGAAACAAATGAATGCGGGTTAAATAAACTTTACCATGCAGAGTAGACCATTGTGTCTCGTTGACTGGTGAACATGGTTAAAGTTGGGTGTTCCTAAAGGACATGGTTCGTTATAAAACAACTTCACATCCTTTATCATTGGTTTCATTACCATAGGAAGTCTCAACATCTTGGCACATGACATTCTTAAAACTGCAAAAAGAGTTGGCTTTGGAAGACATCCCTTTGCCACAAATTGGTATGGGCTGGGAACAAGTAGTTATATAATGCCCAGCAGGTATTACAGATCCCAGGTCCTGCTCTAAATGATGTCTGAATAGACTGTCCCATTCACATTGTACATACTCCCCTTTTCTCACTCCCACTTGCAAAGCATGCCCTGCATAAGACCCAAATCTACTTTTTGGACCTAACACACACACTCTTTCACGTGAGAGAGATGAAGTTGATTTCCCGAAGTGCCAAGATTTGACACTGTTTAAAGATACTGTTACGATAACTTCTCTTGTTGAATCTTGTCAGCTACAGTATCTGTTGCTCACCAGCATGATAATATGCCAGCATTACTTAAAGTGATTGTAAAGTCTTGGTTTAAAAAAAAAAAAGCATGTTATACATACATGCCCTGTTGCAGCGTTTTTTTTTATCAGGGCAGCCTGGATCCTCCTCTTTTCAGGTCCCTCTTCGCTGCTTCTGGCCCCTTCCTCCTGGTGAGTGCCCCCATAGACCAGCAGCTTGCTATGGGGGCACCCAAGCCAAGTCAGAGCTCTGTGTATCCATTTTTTTCAAAATTGCTGGTCTTTTTTTGTTTATAGTGCAAAAAAGACCGCAGAGGTGACCAAATACCACCAAAAAAAAGCTCTATTTGTGGGGGAGAAAAATAATCAAAATTCCATTGGGGTACAACGTCGCACGACCATGCAATTGCCATTAAAAATGTTACAGAGCTGAAAACTGAAAGCTGAAAATTGGCCTGGGCAGGAAGGGGGTGAAAATGTCTAGTATTGAAATGCCTAGTACATTCACTGTTATAGAAGAAATAATGAATGCACATATTTTTGCAGAAAAAAAATATGCATTTATTATTTTTTCCTGCAGGAGCCTTGAAAGCATTGTTCCAGGATTGATTCCTGGTCGGAGGGCCCCTCCCCTCTCCACTGAGCACACAGGAAATAGACCTGCTAGCCGTAAGGAGATCTGACGGCCATGTTTTCATAGCCTGAAGCTGCGGCGGCTGGTGATGGGTTGCCAAATGAATACCGGGAGATCCTGTGGGCACCACAGAGCTGCTACCCACCCCCCACCCGCTCAATTCTTAGCTGACAGCCAGAGGTACAGGGGGAGACACCAGTGACACCATTGACCACAGTTGCAGGTGAGTGGTCATGGGGTGATCTGCTGGATGTTCTATGTTTTGGGGAGTACAGAGCTTGGGTGGAGCTGCACATCAAGTCCTGTAGTAGCGCTGAATCTGGAGACAAGTGACTTGGCAGGTGACAAGCTACATCTGGTGGCAAGTGACAATCCGCATCTGGTGGAAGGCGATGTGGCAAGTGACAGTCCGGATTTGAATGCAGGCAGCATGGCAAGTGACAATCCACATCTGGTGGCAGGTGATGTGGCAGGTGATCCGGCAAGTGGCAATCCACATCTGGTGGCAGGTGATGTGGCAGGTGATCCGGCAAGTGGCAATCTACATCTGATGGCAGGCAATGTGTATGCTCCCTCGCATTTTTTCCCTGCCAAAAACCTCCGGCAAAAAAAAGAGAACCAGCTCTCTTTTTTCCCGTACGAGGCATTAGGGTTGAGAGTGGGTTAAATACTCACTCAAACAAATAAATATACAGATAACATACATACAGTATATGGTAGTTGTGAGAAAAAAGTGAGTAATGTCATTCACGCTACTGTGAGTAATAAATGTCTCCAAAAGACCAAACAATAGTGAAAATGCAGCAAAAAATAATAGTGTTTACAATACACAAAAACAGGGATAATTAAAAATGAATTCTCGCGCATATTCTATAAACACACTAATAGTGTCACAATAATAAAGTGAATAAATAAATAAATAAAGTGATAAGTGATGATTGAATCAGTGACGTGCCAATGCACAAAAATAAAAGTCCATAGTGATAAAGCAGCTGTACTGCCAAAGAGGAGAAAGAATGAACTGTAATGTCCACAGATCTTGAAAATGAATAAATAGCTTGATCGCAAGCGTGTCTGGTCTCACAGAACTCTCACCTTATCAATAGATTTAATAAGCATCAAGGATAATCATATCATAGCACTTCACCTCCACAAAAAAAACCTCCACACTTCCACTGGTACCTCTCAGGCCCCATACACACCATAGAATCTTTCCGCAGATAAATCCCATCAAATGGGTTTCTGCGGATAGATCCTATGGTGTGTACACGCCAACGGATATTTATCCGCAGATAAATCTCCCCTGGAATGGATTTCCAGCAGATAAATATTTGTCGACATGCACAGAATATCTATCTGCTGGAATCCATTCCAACGGATGGATCCGCTCGTCTGTACAGACTTACCGGATCCATCCGTCCAAAGGGATTCCCCGCACGCGCCGTAATGAATAGACGCATGCGTGGAATTCCTTATATGACAGCGTCGCGCCCGTCGCCGCGTCATAATAGCGGCGACGGCGCGACACGTCATCGGCAGAGGATTTCAGCGCGGATTTCAATGCGATGGTGTGTACACGCCATCGCATTGAAATCCTCTGAAATCTTAGAGAGGATTTATCCGCGGATACGGTCTGCGGATAAATTCTATCGTGTGTATGGGGCCTCAGACTTGTTCCAGGCTCATTGATAGTAACATCATACCTCCCAACTGTCCCTGATTTCGAGGGACTGTCCCTGATTTGGAGCAATGTCCCTCTGTCCCTCATTCTCCTCATTTGTCCCTTATTTTGGTCTGATCTATATAGATGTATATAAAATGCACTTTTTATCTGTCAAAAGAACAGAACAGCACGAGGAGGAGGCGCGGCTTTTGAAAAATGGACGCTCGTGGTCTGAGATTCTGCATGTCAGGGATAAGGTAAGGGATCGTCGAGGCATGCAATGGAGCAATGAGGCATGTAATGGCACAGTGAGGTGAGGCGAGGCATGACTAGTAGTAGGAAGGGGGTTGTCATACAGCGAGTATATCCCAAAACCAACATTTTAGCTGGAAGATTAGGGGGTAGTCTTATACGCCGGCAAATACGGTAGTCTAAATATGAGATCTGATATCTTTTTTACCCCAGATCTCATATTTAATAGGGCCTGTCATACTTTTTACTATTACAAGGGATGTTTACATTCCTTGTAATAGGAAAAAAAACAACCAAAATGTATTTATTTATGTATTTATTTTTAAAAAACAGTGTAAAAAAAAAAATGTAAGTAAAATAAATAAGAAAAAAATATATACGTTTTTTAAAGCGCTCCGTGAGCAGTGCCCATATATGAAAACGGTGTTCAAACCACCCATGTGAGGTATCGCCGCGATCGTTAGTGCGAGAGAGCAATAATTCTAGCCATAGACCTCCTCTGTAACTCAAAACATGCAACCTGTTGAATTTTTTAAACGTCGCCTATGGAGATTTTTAAAAGTTTGTCTCAATTCCACGAGCGGGTGCAACTTTGAAGCATGATATGTTGGGTATCAGTTTACTCTGCGTAACATTAGCTTTCACAATATAAAAAAAATTGGGCTAACTTTACTGTTGTCTTATTTTTTTATTTAAAAAGTGAATTTGTTCCAAAAAATAGTGCGCTTCTGCTGCGCAAATACAGTGTGACAAAAAGTATTGCAACGACCGCTATTTTATTCTCTAGGGTGTTAGAAAAAAAAAAAAATATATATATATATATAATGTTTGGGGGTTCTAAGTAATTTTCTAGCAAAAAAAAACGATTTTTAACTCGTAAACACCAAATCTCAGAAAGAGGCTCGGTCCTTAAGTGGTTAAACAAATTACCCTGTCTCCTCTACAGCCTCCTAAAGCACACATTTTATACAGCATTCCTAACTTTCAGAAAGCAGGGAGTGGGGTTCTGATGTCACAAATTGCACAGCATAGAGAAGGGAGCTCAGTTAAATCTGAGACCTGAGTGGAGGGAATGGACACACTCCCCTCTACACATCCACAGCTGAGGCTGTCAATCACCTGTATAGCTACCAACTGTCCCTGATTTCGAGGGACTGTCCCTCATTTGGAGCAATGTTCCTCTGTTCCTCATTCCTCCTCATTTGTCCCACATTTTGGTCTGATCTATATAGATGTATATAAAATGCACTTTTTATCTGTCAAAAAGTTTTTTCCAGCACTAAACCGTTCAGCTGATTTCTAAATTGCTGCATTTGTAAATTCTAAAAGCCAATATAAAGAAATAGTAGTGGTAAAAAGAGCAATCTTGTTTTTTTGCACAATTTTTCTTTAAGGGGGCGTGGCAAGGGGTATGCCCTTTGCCTGCATACTTTTGCTGATAGGAGTCCCTCATTTCCATCTCAAAAAGTTGGGAGGTATACACCTGCTGTGTGCTAGAGAGGAGGTGGGGGCCAACTTCTAGAATTGTTAGGTGTTGGCATAGACCAGGGGTGTCAAACTCAATTTCATCGTGGGCCGCATCAGCATTATGAATGCCCTCAAAAGGGCCGGCTGTATCTGTAAAATTAGACGTCCAGCGCATTCCCCTCCCCTTACATTAGATGTCAAGAGCCACCCCACCATCAGAAGTTGAGTCCCCCCACTCCCCCTTACATCACAGTGCACCCCCTTTTCCTTATGCTGCTGCTGGGAAGAAGCTGGTTGCATTGCTTGAAAGCAGAAAGTAGGGGTCTGGAGGAGGACCAGAAGAGGGAAGCTGCAGGAGAGGTGCGAGGGCCACATGAAACGGCCTTTAGGGCCGGATTCGGGCCGCGGGCCCTGTGTTTTACATCTGTGGCATAGACTATCCAAAATAACTCATGCAGATAGCAGATGGATGAGAGAGCAGACAGAATCCTTCTAGGTCAGTGGTTCTCAACCTTCTAGTGCCGTGAACCCTTGATAAAATTTCCCAAGTTGTGGGGACCCCTAACAGTAAAATTATTTTCATAGCGTGGGTTGAAAGGCAAGACAAGTACTTTGGACATTTAGCGCTCCCTGAGTGCCTTCCACTCGTACAGTATTAAAACCCCTTATAGTACATTTTAGGATGTACCTCTCTTTCTCTTTTGTTCTCCTTTCTTTCCCTTTCATCTCTCTCTATCCTAATTCCTTGTTTTTTCCCCCCATCCCTCCCTCTAACTGTCTTTCTTGCCCTCTTTTTTTACTTTCTCTCCCCTTTTCTTTGTTCTTCCCCCTCTTATCATCTCCCTTCCTGGGAGAACAGTGCGGGCTTCAGGAACAGCCCAGGATTCGGTGACCCCTGGCAAATCATCATTTGTCCCCCAGGTTGAGAACCACTTCTCTAGGTGCTTTGGATACAGGCAAGTACGTACTATAGAAGGATATGTTTTCTTTTTTCATTTTTCATTTCAGAGGTTCACAACTGCTTTAACATCTTTGTTAACATAAATTAATACATTAATAGATTTTTTTTCTAACATCTATTCAGTTTGTCTATAAGTGGTAGGTGTAACCTAAGGGTCAGAATAAGGGTAGTAGTCAAGAGATGTAGAACACCTTTTTTTACACAAGTTCTTGAATCCAAAACCAAAATACTACCTTCAGTGATTACAGAAATCGCTTGTTTTAATACTAACTCCTGCTGGAGTTCCTATTTAAAGCGGATCTCCACCCTAAAGTGAAGTCGCGCTGATCGGCACCCTCCCCCCTCCGGTGTCACATTTGACACCTTTCAGGGGGGAGGGGGGTGCAGATACCTGTCTACAGACAGGTATTTGCACCCACTTCCGGCCACACGACACGGGCAAAAGACGGGTTTTTTCCTGACGTCCCGTCCGTCCCCCGTTCTGTGCTGGGAACACTCGGCTCCCAGCACACAGCGGGAGCCAATCGGCGGGCGCAGCGCGACTCGCGCATGCGCCGTAGGGAACCGGGCAGTGAAGCCGGAGCGCTTCACTTCCTGGTTCCCTCACCGTGGATGGAGGGGGGAGCAGCAGGGTGACGAGCGATCGCTCGTCCTCTGCTGCGGACAGCGCTGGACTCCAGGACAGGTAAGTGTCCTAATATTAAAAGTCAGCAGCTGCAGTATTTGTAGCTGCTGGCTTTTAATATTTTTTTTTGAGCGCACATCCGCTTTAAAAGAAAACTAATCTCCACTCCACATAGGCTACCTCTGCCAGTCTTTAGGGATGGACCAAAACACTTACAACTGCCTCGAGTTCAAAGCATTCCTTGCTAAGCTGCATTAACTGAATGTCTTTTTCCTATGACTCATCACAAGGCCCATAACAAAGAGAAGTTAACCATCCTATCCACAGAGTGAAGAACCCACCACTACCTCCCATGTGTGTTACGAATGAAAAACCCACTTCACATAAAACGTAACTGGAGCACGTATGTGTATTTTTCTTGTAGTTATAAATCTCGGGATTATTTTTATTGGTTAGAGAACATTCTTTGTATAAGTAACCCAAGAAACTCGAAGGAAACTTGTGTTCATCGCTTTCCTTAATTGCCAACTCCATCCTTTTCTTGCAGAACAGGGAAGAATAGGAAAAGTTTTTTTTTTTCCTTTCATGATGTTAGTGAATAGAAAAGTAGAATAAAATTTCCATGGTTGAAGCTGCAGCCCTCAGTTCCAGCTCTGTAACTGGAAACAGCGTCCTTGCTGGAGAGGCCTTGATGGAGATGAAATGATACATGGTCGTCAGGGAGTTTCGTAGTAGGGCAGGACAAAGTTTATAGTAGAGATTTTGTGGGTTTAGTCAATAAATGATTAAGAGCTTTGAGGGACCAGATGGTGCATTACGCAGGGAAAGAATCCAGCGCTCCAGGGACTAACACACCTTGAGGATGGAAGAGTTTCTTGGCTGCTTCTTAGGAAATGCAAAGTGCACATTTGGCAAACCAAGAAGCTAACGGCTTTCCATCAATGGATTTATTAATTCACTAAAAATAATAGATTTTTATTAAGAAAGGCAAATGGGAGTGTTTACTTAATTGATTTATTTTTGTATATTAAAAGTAGCTGGCATGGTAAAAATAGGAGCACCCCTTATGTTGTTGGCTTTATGGCTGTTAAGACCATTCATTGGCTTTGCTACTAAAAGAAGACATAAACCCTAACTGAATGGCATTTCGTTTTCTAAAGCACTGTGTGGGCCTTTTAAACTAAAATACTATTTTTAACCTTTATCCATCCTTTGTTGCATCTCCATGTTGCTTATCTGCTGCTGCCACTTACAATAGCGTGACCAGACATCCCCAGTTTCAGGAGACTTTCCCCGGATTGAGAACACTGTCCCAGGTTTTGTCCCCGGATTGGATTTGAACAGGGGCTGGGGCAATTTCGAAGACATGGCAGAATAAAAAAAAGTCTAAATTACACCCCCCCTCCGCTCTGCCGCTCCTACTATCTTAGGGGGTGTATTTTTTTCCATCATCTGTGTCCCTTTCTGATGATCATGTGCTGGTCGAAGTGGAGGGAATATTTCTTCAGTTTCGGCCGTACGCCCATTCAGCTCCGCTCGCATTTTCTTCTGCCTTGGCTCAAGTCCCGGCCAGCCACCTGCCTGCTTATCTCCTTGCCTTCCCTGGTGGAGTGATCTTCCTACGCTCCCCACCCAGTAGTAGCCGGGGCCCAGAGAGTAAGACTTGACAGACTGTGAGGTAGGTGGCGAAGGGCAGAGAGTTGCTGATTGCCGCCATTTCTAGTAAAAAAATTAAAATTTGTCCCCGGATTTAATTTTTAAAATCTGGTCACCTTATCTTACAACTACCTCCATCTTATATGCATTCCAGCGATGGTTGCATGGCATTCCTCAGGGCAATTTTTATGATCGGTGGACCATGCCAGCGTATCCTGTACTGAAACTGCCACGAGTAGTTTCCATCAGAAGCTCATTTAACAGGGTGACTGTAACGGTATGGCCCGTGGGACCCAGAGGCTCTTGAAGGATACAGGGTACTCCTGGTTCAGCTTCGCCAATGACTCTTGGGTCCAGGGTCATCCTATGTCCACTGGGGTCATAGGATGACTGAGAAAGCATATATTGAATTACATGAGATGGGACAGTGATGATAATTCACAATGTATTGCAGGATATCTTGAAATATTACAGGTGGTTAATTCTGAACACAAACGGTCAATCATAGTGTGATTCATTCAATGTGGTGACACATACTGTTAAGATGTTAATTGATGTTAATCACCTCCAGCTACCTGGCTGTAGTGATAAAGCTTGCTGTAATTGCATTCTACTGTCTATTGTGTTAATTAAGTCTGGCTCCTAAGATATTTCATTGTGCTATGCTAATTGACACTGTATTGTGTGAAAGTATATTGATGATAATATGTGATGTGAATTAGCACAATCTAAAGGTCAGATGTCCGACTTATGTTTACTAAAGGAATGTGGATTGTATAGAAGGTGAGAAAAGCTTATCGCGGAGTCACAATGCCTGGGTAAATGATAGTAATTAACTCATGTCGATTCGGTGCCAGAAAGTCTGACTAAAAATGTGTATTTAGTTCCTTGTGTGATGTTGTGGGTGGAGTTGATTCATTGTTCACTTGGTTACTGACTGTATAAAAAGAACCTGAGTTTGTCATTAAAACCTATCCGTTTTGAATCAGAGAACAGAGCTGTGTGTCTCGTTTTCTGGGGAATCCTATGGGCCGTGTTCGTCTGCTGGATTGTGGAGTGTCGATAAGCTGTCTTGGGTTGGTGGAATGGAAAATCGTAAACGGCGTTAACCCCTGACCATTACAGTGACATTGCAAAAGTCCAACTGGGAGATGTGAGAGTTGTCACCCTATAACAGGAAATGTCTGAAAAGTTGTAGGCAGGTGCAGTTTACTTTCTCCACTGCAGAGACACTGCAGTTAGAGAAGAAGTCAAAGGGAACATGGCCCCTCTCCTCTATGGTTTTCTGGGTAACTGGGGAAGCTATTCCATTGGATGGTGCCACCCCATGTGACTCCTGCAGCCATCTTGGGTCAGGCATAGACTTTTTAAGGCCTCCCAGGTTTGGCATGTGTAGCACTCTCTAGCGTAGAGTGCTAGGTTATACATAGGTTTTTCTGTAGTGTAGGTAAATTTAGGCTTGGCTGGTGAGTGAGACAGCTTGGGAGGACTGTGGGAAGTAGCCAGTGGGGCTAGTGAAAGGGGCAGCGGCAGCCAGGTTGGCTAGCATTACCTGAAGAGGTGGTGCTGGTATCAGTAGCCACAGGAATGTTGCTGGACACAACTTTTTCCACACACATGTAGAACCCCCTAGCCTTGCTAGAGTGCTATAATTGACATTTTTGTTTAGTGTAAGTAAATTTGTTCATGCTTGACTGGCAGCCAAGCCTGTCTGTGTTTTTTTCCTGGGTTGGCAGATATCCAGGGAGGGCTGAATGACTCATAGGCAGTATCACTGAGACCTCCCCCCTACTTCTCGAACTTACTATAAACGTCCTGAAGAATGGGAGGGGAGGTAAGGAGGAGTTGCATGGAGTATTCTGAGGGCCCTGACCAATCCCCAACAGATGGGTTGGCAGGGGGCAGGCCCCCCTCAAATATTCAGCCCAGATGGGGAGGAGTGGAGTTCAGGTGGAAGCTGAATAGTAAGTAGTAAATGCTGAATGAGTAGTTTTCATTCAGAAAAAAATGGTTATAGCTGTAAAATTCAGTTATAAGCAATCATAGTGTGTAAAAAAAAAAATCCTGACCACTTCCCCAGAGTACTACAGTATTACTATGGTAACATTATATGGCTCTGGTCATTGTACATAAAAAAAATGTTTTTTTATTTATTTTTACATATTGTCACCAGTCAGTGTCCCTAATAACCACCACACCAGTTATATGATGCCACTGTCCTGCACTGGTGACATTATGTAACAAAAACTAAAACATTTTGAAAAACAATTCCAACAACAGGTCACAGACCGTCAGCAGGCCGTTGGGGAGGGTGGTTGGTGGCAGCTTCATTTCTATTGGCAGCCACCCAGGTTCCACCTTTTGTTTCTTCCCCTCAGCCTCCACGAGAGCTGGTCTTCTGTAAAATGGCAGCGGAGATCAAATCGCCAGTGCCGGCCCCAGACCTCTAGCAGCGGATCTGGTGATACTCCGGGAGTCTGGACAAAGACAATTTCCCATAATTTTTTCAGGGACACGGTAAGACCGGGACAAGGGTATGAATACCGTGAATGTCCCGGGAAAATCGGGACTGTTGGCATGTATGCCTTAGTACACGTAGTCAGGATTGGAGACTCATTCCCTTCCCAAGCCTCCAAATTCCAGAATCCAAATGAGGACTTAAAGGGTCACTAAAGGATTTATTTTTTTGGCTAAATAGCTTCCTTTACCTTACTGCAGTTCTGGTTTCATGTCCTCATTGTTCGTTTTTGCTTTGATGTTGCTGTAATTCCTCTCTGTTCTGGACACTTCCTGGTTGTCTGTTTCCTGATCACCACAGTACTGTGAGATTTCTCACTGTGGTCACTAATCAAGGAGGTGTGATTAAAACCCCTCAGCACCAATCCAGTTTTGCAAAACCTTCCCTGCCATTTATTGGCTCTCTGGCTCTGTACATCAGAGAACCAGGAAACAACAGCAAAAACTAAACTAAACTGCAGGCACATTATATGATTGTTTTTTATCTATTTTTAATCATTTTTAAAAGGGATCCGTTAACTATTATGTCTCTATACCCTGTAAACAGTCATTTCAGCAAAACATTTTTTTTCCTTTAGTGACCCTTTAATAATTCTAGGAGAAAGAACATCAGATACCCCGGAACCCCTCACCCTGCACAGGTGAGTTTCCTTGAGTACTCCAAACTGCTTCTTGTCACCCTCTTTAAAGCGGTTGTAAACCCAATTTTTTTTTTTTTTTTTTTATAAAAACCTGCAAGACAAAGGCATAATGAGCTAGTATAACTAGCAAACTAGCTCATTATGTATTACTTACCTTAGATCAAAGCCCCTGAAGCCGTCCTCGTCTTCCCCTCCAGCCGCAGCCATCTCTACATAAATCCTGTATAGTAATACTACTCCCCTCTTATATACCGTACCCCATTTTCTAGCCTAGGGAGACCCATAGTGGTCAACCCAAGTGCTACTGCTCAACCCAAACAAGGGAGTGGTTGCACAAGGGAAAGGTAGCATTGTCCTAAAACAGGCATTTTGCTGTACTTGCAGTGCTTTTAAAAAGACAAAACACAGGAAATATGCATGTTTCGCAGAGATGCATATGCTTTTTTTATTTTGCCAAGATATACACTTTAAGATTTTCCCATGTATAAAATAATGAAGATACAGTAAAAACAGAAGAAAGCTTAGAGGTTCCAGGTGCTCCTTTATTTCATATGTCAGTGACTCCTCCATATCATTAGTAGCATGAGATAGGGAGGGTAGGAAATTAAGATCAGATGTACACTCATTAAAGCCCCATGTTTATCCTTTCAGAGATAAATGAGAGGTCATCCCTTATTACATGAAGTTTATTCATCAAACTGAATATCATTTCTCACTGGATAATTGCTACACGATAGCACAATGTCCTGAGCATCTAGTGGAAGTAGACGAAGGTCTGCTGATAAATGATCTGAAACACATTGATGGGACTTTGTGTATCCTACAAACTTGCAGCGATCCATTGGATACTTCCTCTAATCAAGCTACAGGTGAAGGAGTATATACTGTATAAAGCTCAACTCCAGGAAAAATGTAAAAGCATCCCTTGCAGTGCGAATGTGCACAATTTCTTGCCCCCCCCCCCCCCCAATGCAAATTTTGCTCTCCACCTGCTTTGAGACATACAATAAATATCAGCTAGACTCAGATCAGGCAGCGATTGCGATTGGTTGCCAGAGGTTACAGCATATCATTACCACTTACTGATTGGTTGCTAGAGGTTACAGCACATGTTACGTCTCACTGATTAGTTGCTAGAGGTTACAGCACATGATTTCTGCTTGTTGGTTGGTTGCTGGAGATTACTGTACAGTAATACTTCTCACTGATTGGTTGCTAGAGGTTACTGCACATCATTACTGCTTACTGATTGATTGCTAGAGGTTACAGCACATCATATCCTCACTGCCTGCACACCATGGACTGAAGAGGTGAGCGGACCCATCAATAGACAGACAAGGGAATTTAAACCAGGATAGTTGGCAAGTATGAGGCTGCTGCTTTGGGCCCCACAACAATGACAGGGCCCAGGGCAGCTTCCCCTTTTGCCCTGTCTTAAAGACTACCCTGGCTACAGTGTGGGGGAGAAGATGTTGTAGGGGTCAATCTAAGTGTGAGAAGGAGAAGAGCATTGGGTAAGGGGTCTCCAAACTTTCTAAGCAAAGGGACAGTTTTTTGCCTTTTAGACTTTAGGGGGGCCAGACTGTCGCCAGTGGGAGGAGAAAATGCAGCAGCATCAGTGGTAGGGAAAAAAAGTGACACAGTACCTATGGCCAATTAGGAGGAGGAATAGTGGCCTGTTTTTGGTTTCAGTGGAAGAAATAGTGCCCAATTGTTTATCTTGGTGAGAGGAGAAGTACCCCATCATTGGTGTTAGTGGAAGGAATAATACTCCATTGCTGTTGTCAGTGGGATAAAAACTGCCCCACTTTTGGTGTCTGTGGGAGAAATAGTGTCCCATCATAGTTGTCAGTGGAAAAAAAGTGCACCATTGTTTATATCATTGGAAAAAATCATGCCCCAGGAGTAGTGCCCATTGGTGTCAGTGGAAATAATTAATGGTCCATCGTTGGATGTCAGTGGAAGGAATAATGCTCCATTGTTGGTGTCAGTGGAAGGAATTATGCCCCATCATTAGTATTATTGGGAGGAATAGTGCCATATTATTGGTAACAGCGGAAGGAATGGTGCCCCATCGTCTGTATCAGTGGGAGAAATAGTGCCGCATCGTTGGTGTCAGTGGGAGAAATAGTGCCGCATCGTTGGTGTCAGTGGGAGGAATAGTGCCCCATCGTTGGTGTCAGTGGGAAGAATAGTGTCCCATCATTGGTGTCAGTAGAAGGAATAGTGCCCCATTGCTGGTGTCAGTAGAAGGAATAATGCTATGTTGGTGTCTGAGAAAGTAATACTGCCTCACTGTTGGTGTCTGTGAGAGGAGTAGTGCCTCATATCAGTGACCACAGGGCCGGATAAAGCAAGCAAAAGGTTACATCTGGCCCACAGGCTGCACTTTGGAGACCATTGCCCTAGATCTAAACAAGCAAATAACCTTTGCAATGCGGACACAGCCCAACTCAGCCCTGGTTCACACTGGGTACGATTTGGAACGATTTGAGATGCGATTTGACATGTCAAATCGCATCTCAAATCGGCGGCAATTGTCGGCAATGGCACTGTCCTAATCAGTGCGACTCCACATCTGCGATTTCATTAAAATGCGGCCGAAATCGCGGCAAAATCGCGGCAAAATCGCAGCCGCAAAATCGCGGTAAAATCGCGCATTTTACCGCGATTTTGAATTCGCAGCAGTGTGAACCTAGGCTAAAGGAGAGAAAATGTTTTAGTTGTGAGAAGTTTAAATTTGCTTTTCAGATTTAAGTGAACCTTGCCATTAAAACCTTTTATACTATGGTGCTCAATGAGCTTTTACATGGATAAATTATATGACATTATACCCATATGTTTGGTGTAAAGAGCTTGGCCCTACTTCATATAAGAATGCTGTGAATGCTTGAAGAAAAATCCTTGTCTTCTTATTCAGTGATCTTTGTACTCCCCAGCCCAGGTCAAGGAGGTGAAAGGTGAACGAAGATCTGTCATACTTGGAAGATTTTAGGAAGTAAGAAAATAAGAAAGTACTTTACACAGGTAATTGGAACTGGCAAGTCATTCATCCCAGTTATGCATCACACTACAATATGTAGCGGTACCCCCGTATCGGCTGCTGGATATTGTGGTCCACGTCCACCTGTCAACCTGCCCAGCCTGGCATTCACTTCCCAGTCACTCTTGAGACAATGAACAGTCCGTATGTTTGTTTTGTATTTTATTGAGGGATTTTAAATTTGGATAGGGTAAGGGAAATTGTGTAATGCCCAAGGTCAATAAAGGAATGAGTGTGAGAGAGTGAGTGAGTGAGTAACTTGTATAGCGCTACAAATGCAAACTAAATCGCCTCAAGGCGCTGTATCCAATGTCGCTCTTCCAGCCACGCTTCAGAATAGATGGGTCTTAAGTTTTTTTCTGAAGGCCCGATGGTTTTCTTCCATCCGAATGTCTGTAGGTAGAGCATTCCATAGCCGTGGTCCTTGGACTGTGAATCTTCGTTCTCCTTTAGATTTGTAGCGGGACTTGGGGATGTGGAGGAGGTTCTGATTCGTTGATCGTAGGGCCCGATTTGAGGTGTAGTGTTTTATTTTCTTGCATAAGTATTGCGGCGCATTTCCTTGCGTGCATTTGTGGGTGGGGCAGAGGGTCTTGAATGTCATCCGATCCTTTACGGCTAGCCAGTGGAGGGTCCTCATGACTGGGGAGATTGGTCCCCACGTTTTTTTCCCCGTTACCAGTCTGGCTGCAGTGTTCTAGACGACTTGTAGACGAGAAATCTGGTATTTCGGTAGTCCTAGGTAGAGTGAGTTTGCTTAGTCGAGTCTGGAATTTATTAGTGTTCCAACTACTACTGCTGTGTCTTCTTCCGGGATGAAGGGGATGAGTCTACGCAGCTAGCAGAAGATAGTGAGATCTGCTGACCACTGTGCGTCCATAGACATGTCTGAGTCTAAGATAACTCCAGGGCTTTTTACTTTAGTGCTTGGGGTGCTTGGGGTGATGGTTTGTCCAAAGATGGTGGGAGGAGTCTATGTCATCCTAGAATTTATCTTTCAGTTTGCGCGGAGAAAGAGTTCTGTTTTGGATCCATTGAGTTTGAGGGAGCTCTCCGGCATCCAATTATCTATCAGTGTCAGGCATTTTTCTAATCCGTGATATTGGTCTTTTTTGTTGGTGATGCGAAGATAAAGTTGAGTGTCGTCCGCGTAGGAGTGGTAGAGCAGGTCTTGTTTGCTGATGATGGTTGGGAGTGGGCGGAGGTAGATGTTGAAGAGCACGGGCGACAGGGGTGATCTTTGAGGGACTCTGCATGTGACAGTGCAGGCTGCTGACGTGAAGGCTCCTAGTTTCACTGTCTGGGATCGATTTTCTAGGAATGATGCAAACCATGGTAGATCTGAGTCTGCGACTCCACCTACTTCTGTGAGACGAGTGGGTAGAATTTTGTGGTCTACTGTGTTGAAAGCTGCACTTAGGTCCAGCAGCACCAGGAGACACGATTCTTCTTCGTCCGCTGCTTCGAGAGAGTCATCCCATATTTTGAGAAGCCGTTTCTGTCCCGTGGCCTGGGCGGAAACCCTATTGTAGTGGGTCCGGGAGTTTCTGGGAGTTTGTAGGAATCAATAAGATGATCAGTTGAACCTCTTAACACTTCTAGAGTTCCAGTCTCCTCCAGCACACCGCTTATTTGTAGACTGTTCCTCTCTCTCCTGTATGATACTTGGTTGTTGGTACAGCTAGAACATGGTAGGCCCAACTCTGTCAGGCCTTAGCAAATGCCTATTGCCGGCAGGGACCGCGGGCCCCTTTAATGTAGCAACAAAAATTGAAAAGTCTTTAGTGCTAGCTGACCTTTGGTGGACTACTCCTCCCAGTCAGTCCTCTTCAGGCCCTGCCAGCCCTCCAAGCTGCAGCTGCCCGACTCCACTGCCCATGACATCACAGTCTCTCCTGCTGGCTCTATATCCATCTCAGACTGCACTCTCCCAGTCCGTTCCGCATGCCTCCCCAGTTTTCCCAACTGTGCCTGTCACTCACCAGCCCTTCTGGCTGCACTCCGGTGGATCCCTCCTGGAGACTTGCCCAGCAACACTAGCTCTTTGTCTTTCTCGGTTCCTCTCTGTGCCTCCTATCCAGATACTTCTTTGTTTCTCAGCAAGGCTCTGACTTGCATCCAAACCCCTCAGGCAAAGGTCACCCCCCCCCCCCCAGACTGGGGAGTGCCTCAAAGCCCCCGACAACCTAGTTATCCATCTCCAGCTTCTTCCACCGAACAACTCCTCCTTAGCTGGGCTGACCCTAAGTATTTAAGGAGGCCTGCCCCCTGCCAATCCAGGCAAATCAAAACAAACAGGCCTATCTAACAGCTAGAGGAGGAGAGGGAAGCGCCAAGCCAATCCTTTAAACAGCCTATGAATTTATTCAGTATATAAGTATAAAACAACACTAAAACTTGCGTTAAAAATGTTGGAGCACTTGCAGAGTGCTAGAGCGGGTAGGAACTTCCACATGCAGTGTCACAGGAGCACAGGAGGGCCGCCAGAAAGTCTCTATTGAGGAATCCATGAGCACCGTGTGTTAGTCACAGCTGGAGCCTCGATAAGCCTCATGGAGATGTCGGCTGTGTGTCTCTGGGTGGGAGTGGTCCAGGGCTGCAAACTGGGGAGCCGCCCACACACTGTCTGGCCAATCAGAACACATTTCGAATGCATGGCCTCGTCTTCTTCATCAGCTTCGGCTGATATATTAACTATATATTGACACAGTGACAGTGGTTCGCAGAGCCGGAAAATGCATTTGTGAGGTCAGGCACTGATGTTGGCAAAAAAATAAAAATCGCAGAGGTGATCAAATACCACCAAAAGAAAGCTCTATTTGTGGGAAAAAAAGGACATCAATTTTGTTTGGGGGCCACGTTGCATGGCAGCGCAATTGTCAATTAAAGCGACACAGTGCGGAATCGCAAAAAGTGGCCTGGTCTTTGACCACCAAAATGGTCTGGGGCTGAAGCGGTTAAAGTTCAGTGTTGCGTGTAAAGGCAGGTGTCCCAATACTCTGTGTTTTAGTGTGCTGAGAGGTCCATAGAAGTTAATAGCACATTAAAGTACATGTAATTTGCTTTTTGATACAACATGTATTAACAAGCCTTGGTCAATGGCTGTCAACCTTATCTTTTCCAAATTTTATACTCAAAAATTAAGTCACACATTGACAGGTGACAAAGTACATGTCCATTGCTACAAAAATGCACCTCTATGCACGCACAATGGGTCCTTAAACATACAGGTTTCAATATGCTGATTTTACCGTGTCATATAGTAGAAATATTATGATTCTGAAAACCAAATATATTGAATGTTATGCTGTAATCACATGAACCTCCACCCCTTCCCTAATATGGTAGCTAACTAATTTATTCTTAAGTGTGCCCCCTGGTGGTGACACATCAGCGTTACACTGTAAGTTTAGCGATGCACACTTTTCAATTTGACATATACCCATTGATCACTGCAATTACATTACATATGTTCTCTGTTCTGCTCTCTTCTTTAATGCAGACTAATTCAGTGCATTTGGCAGCAAGATGACTTTTTCCAGGCGTCATCTGGGAATCATTTTCTACTTTGAGCTCGGGTGATTGTGCTGTGTACAACCTGAATAACTCATGAGTACAGGTGCACTTGGCCCAAAAAGGCAATCATTTATATTTCAGTAATTTTAGCCTGTCTCACATAGATTATGTGCATGAAGTTTGTGCACAATAATTATGTCCGCAGATATTCTCTCATGTCTCTTTTCTTAGGTCTATTGTACCAGAAAGAAAAGAATGAGGCTACTGGAACAGATAAAAAAGAGGAGAAGAGTTCCCTCTTGTGGGCATCTATGCCATGGCCACTTATGCCCAAAAAAAAACGTTCTTCCGCTATCAGAGGTTCCTCCCCACTCAATCACTTCCCATCACTCAACCAAGCAAACAACGCCGTCGTATCTCTCAGAGTATCTATGCGGCTGATTCACAGAATCAGTTACGCATAGATAGCCTTAAGATCCGACAGGTGTAATTGTTTTACACTGTCGGATCTTAAGATGCAATACCGCGGCCGCCGCTGGGGGTAGTTTGCGTCGTAAACCAGCGTCGGGTATGCAAATTATGAGTTACGGCGATCCCCGACGTTTTTTCACGTTCGCTACGTCGCCGCTAGTCTAGTTTCCCGTCGCAAAGTTAGTCGTTTTTTTTGGTGCCTTAACTTTACACAGCAATCGTATTTCTGTGTAAAGTATGGCCGTCATTCCCGCCTCGAAATGTAAAAAATAACGTTGTTTGCGTAAGCCGTCCGGAAATACGGAATTACGCTACGCGCGTTGCTGTTCAAAAAAATTACGTCACTTCGCGCAAAGCACGGCGGGAGTTCGGAAACGGAGCATGCACGGTAGGTCCGGCGTGGGAGCGCGCCTAATTTAAATGGCACACGCCCATTTGAATTGGCCCGCCTTTCGCTGGAGGCCGCCAGCGTAGGTTTTCATTGCAAGTGCTTGGTGAATCAGGCACTTGCGATGAAAAATTGCGGCGGTGTAACGTATCTACGATACGTTACGCCGCCGCTGCCCTACGTGAATCTGGCCCATACTACCTATTCTCACTTCAGATCTGTGCAATAATCTAGAAAGAAAAAGCATTTTCACTTTGCCTTTGTGCAGGAGTTTTCTGTAGTAAAAACTGGTCACTGCTGCTCTCTCTCCTTGTGCAGGGTGACTGGTCTTGTCTCCGCCCCCTCCGTCTGGCCCCTCCCACAACTTTGCTTTCTTAACAGGCTGCACAGGGAAGACATCACTGCTATTTCTGCAAGGTAATATCTGAGTTGATAAAGGCATTTGGTGCAAACAAAGTGGATTTATTTATTTCTGGCTATTGAGGAATACTGAATATTTAATTTATTTTCAACCTTTCCCCTTCCACTTCCAGATCCTGTTTTTCATTTTTCACACACATACTAAAGTGCACATTTTTAACATTAACCACTTAAGGACCGCCTAACGCCGATATACGTTGGCAGAATGGCATGGCTGGGCACAGGCACGTACAGGTACGTCACCTTTAAGAGCCCAGCCGTGGGTCGGAACGCTCACGCGAACCCGGTCCGAAGCTCCGTGACCGCGCCCGCGGGACCCGCGGACCTGATCGCCGCCTGTGTCGCGCGATCAGTCACAGGAGCTGAAGAACGGGGAGAGGTGAGTGTAAACACACCTTCCCCGTTCTTCACTGTGGCAATGTCAGTGATCGTCTGTTCCCTGATATAGGGAACGATGATCACTGACGTCACACGTCCAGCCCCGCCCCCCTACAGTTAGAAACACACATGAGGTCACACTTAACACCTTCAGCGCCCCCTAGTGGTTAACTCCTAAACTGCAATTGTCATTTTCACAGTAATCAGTGCATTTTTATAGCACTTTTCGCTGTGAAAATGACAATGATCCCAAAAATGTGTCAAAAGTGTCCGATGTGTCTGCCATAATGTAGCAGTCATGAAAAAAATCGATGATCGCCGCCATTAGTAGTAAAAAAAAAAATTATTAATAAAAATGCCATAAAACTATCCCCTATTTTGTAAATGCTATAAATTTTGCGCAAACCAATCGATAAACACTTATTGAGATTTTTTTTACCAAAAATAGGTAGAAGAATACGTATCGCCCTAAACTGAGGAAAAAAATGTTTTTTATATCTTTTTTGGGGATATTTATTATAGCAAAAAGTAAAAAATATTGCATTTTTTTCAAAATTGTCGCTCTATTTTTGTTTATAGCGCAAAAAATCAAAACTGCAGAGGTGATCAAATACCACCAAAAGAAATCTCTGTTTGTGGGAAAAAAGGACGCCAATTTTGTTTGGGAGCCACGTCGCACGACCGCGCAATTGCCAGTTAAAGCGACGCAGTGCCGAATCGCAGTTGGAGTCCAACTGTGGTACATAGGTACATAGTAAATTAGTCAGGCTGAAAAAAGAAAAATACAATCCCATATACACAATCCTTCACCCACAGTTGATCCAGAGGAAGGTGAAAAATCCCAGCAGAGCATGATCCAACTTGCTACAGCAGGGGAAAAATATCCTTTATTGAACCCCCGAGAGGCAATCAGATTTTCTCTGGATGAACTCTACCTATAAATGTTAGTACTCAGTTATATTCTGTACATTTAGGAAAGAATCCAGGCCTTTTTAAAGCAATCTACTGAGCTGGCCAGAACCACCTCTGTTTGGAATCTATTCCACATTTTCACAGCTTTTACCGTGAGGAAACCTTTCCGTATTTGGAGATGAAAACCTCTAGACATAAAGAGTGCCCCCTTGTCCTCTGTGATGACCTTAAAGTGAATAACTTAACAACAAGTTCACTATATGGACCACTTAGGTATTTGTGTATATTGATCATATCCAACCATTATCTCCTCTTCTCAAAAGTGAATACATTCAGTTCCTCTAATCTTTCCTCATAGCTGAGCTCCTCCATGCCTCTTATCAGTTTGGTTGCCCTTCTCTGCACTTTCTCCAGTTCTCCGATATCCTTTTTGAGAACTGGGGCCCAAAACTGAACTGCATATTCCAGATGAGGTCTTACTAATGATTTGTACAGGGGCAAAATGATATCTCTGTCTCTGGAGTCCATACCTCTCGTAATACAAGAAAGGACTTTGCTCGCTTTGGAAACCGCAGCTTGGCATTGCATGCCATTATTGAGCTTATGATCAACTAAATCCCCCCAGTTGTACTCCCCCTAGTATGTATGATGCATGCATATTCTTAGCCCCCAAGTGCATAACTTTACATTTATCTACATTAAACCTCATCTGCCACTCAGTCGCCCAATTAGACAGAGCATTGAGGTCGGCTTGTAAATTGGAGACATCCTGTAAGGACGTTATTCCACTGCATAGCTTGGTGTCATCTGCAAAGACAGAAATGTTACTTTTGATCTCAGACCCAATATCATTTATAAATATATTGAAAAGTAAGGGTCCCAGCACTGAACCTTGGGGTACACCACTGATAACCTTGTACCATTCAGAGTAAGAATCATTAACCACGACTCTCTGAATTCTGTCTTTCAGCCAATTTTCTATCCATTTACAAACTGATATTTCCAATCCTGTAGACTTTACCTTACACATGAGCCATGTGTGGGGAACTTTGTCAAACACTTTTGCAAAATCCAAGTATATCACGTCCACAGCCACGCCTCTGTCCATAAAAAGAAATCTGACAACTTCTTGAATCCAAGCTGTCTGTTGCCTAAAATGTTTTTTTCCAGCAAGAACCCATCTATGTGGTCTTTTATTAAACTCTACATTATCTTCCAGACTATAGAAGTTAAACTAACAGTTCTATAGTTACTTGGTAAGGACTTTGATCCCTTTTTAAATATGGGCACCGCATTAGACCTATGCCAATCCAGTGCAGTGTAGGGTGACCACGTGTCCCGGTTTGCCCGGGATCGTCCCGTAATATACATTTTTGTCCCGTGTCCCGGGAGCCTTCAAACCGGGACAATAGAGAGTCCCGGAATCAACTGCCTGCCACACTCACTGCCGCTGCTGTCGCTGTAATTAAATGATTCTAAATCACTGGTTGCTAGGGAAGCCCCGCTTGGCTTGTAGCAACCAGTGACGTCACCGTGTCCCGCTCTCTGCGCCTCCGACTCCTCCCCCACCTCCTCCTCCTCCAGCGGCCAGCCGCGATTCTTGCTGCAGAGAGAGCAGCAGCGCCAGCGTAACAGGCAGAGAGACAGCACCGTCACAGCAGTGAGTCACTCACCTACCGCGGCACAGACCAAGACATCCTCCTCCTCCCCTTCAGGCCTCGGTTGCTCAGCTGGACTCGATCCGCCGCCCGTCCGTCCTGAGTCCCGACCTCCCGCGAGTCCCGACTTCCGCTGCGCCGCGCCGGCCATCCTTGGAGCAGGGGCAGAAAAGGTAGGTGCAGGGGAGGGGGGGGGGGTTGACCATGCAATGGGGGGAGATATTATACAGTCCAGATTACAATTTGCAGGGGCAGCAGAGGTGACAGTGAGAGAGGGGGGGGGGGGGTTGCATGGTGCACCCCCCTTTCTCTGTCACCTTTGCTGCCCCTGCAAATTGTAATCTGGACTGTATAATCTCTCTCTACCCAGCCCTCCGTCAGCCAGTCCCTCTGTCAGCCAGTCCCTCTGTCACCCAGTCCCTCTGTCACCTAGTCCTTCTGTCACCCAGCTCTCCGTCACCCAGCTCTCCGTCACCCAGCTCTCCGTCACCCAGCTCTCCGTCACCCAGCTCTCCGTCACCCAGCCCTCCGTCACCCAGCCCTCCGTCACCCAGCTCTCCGTCACCCAGCTCTCCGTCACCCAGCTCTCCGTCACCCAGCTCTCCGTCACCCAGCCCTCCGTCACCCAGCCCTCCGTCACCCAGCTCTCCGTCACCCAGCCCTCCGTCACCCAGCTCTCCGTCACCCAGCTCTCCGTCACCCAGCTCTCCGTCACCCAGCTCTCCGTCACCCAGCTCTCCGTCACCCAGCCCTCCGTCACCCAGCCCTCCGTCACCCAGCTCTCCGTCACCCAGCTCTCCGTCACCCAGCCCTCCGTCACCCAGCTCTCCGTCACCCAGCTCTCCGTCACCCAGCCCTCCGTCACCCAGCTCTCCGTCACCCAGCTCTCCGTCACCCAACTCTCCGTCACCCAACTCTCCGTCACCCAGCTCTCCGTCACCCAGCCCTCCGTCAGGCAGCCCTCCGTCACCCAGCTCTCTGTCACCCAGTCCCTGTCACCCAGCCCTCCGTCACCCAGCCCTCCGTCACCCAGCTCTCCGTCACCCAGCTCTCCGTCACCCAGCTCTCCGTCACCCAGCCCTCCGTCAGGCAGCCCTCCGTCACCCAGCTCTCTGTCACCCAGTCCCTGTCACCCAGCCCTCCGTCACCCAGCCCTCTGTCACCCAGTCCCTCTGTCACCCAGTCCCTCTGTCACCCAGCTCTCTGTCACCCAGCTCTCTGTCACCCAGCTCTCTGTCACCCAGCTCTCTGTCACCCTGTCCCCTGTCACCCTGTCCCCTGTCACCCAGTCCTCTGTCCCCCAGTCCTCTGTCACCCAGTCCTCTGTCACTCAGTCCCCCCTCACCCAGCCCTCTGTCACCCTGTCACCCAGCCCTCTGTCACCCTGTCACCCAGCCCTCTGTCACCCAGCCCTCTGTCACCCAGCCCTCTGTCACCCAGCCCTCTGTCACTCAGTCCCCCCTCACCCAGCCCTCTGTCACCCAGTCCTCTTTCACCCAGCCCTCTGTCACCCTGTCACCCAGCCCTCTGTCACCCAGCCCTCTGTCACCCAGCCCTCTGTCACCCTGTCACCCAGCCCTCTGTCACCCAGCCCTCTGTCACCCAGCCCTCTGTCACCCAGCCCTCTGTCACCCAGCCCTCTGTCACTCAGTCCCCCCTCACCCAGTCCTCTGTCACCCAGTCCTCTTTCACCCAGCCCTCTGTCACCCTGTCACCCAGCCCTCTGTCACCCAGCCCTCTGTCACCCAGCCCTCTGTCACCCTGTCCTCTGTCACCCGGCCCTCTGTCACTCAGTCCCCCCTCACCCAGTCCTCTGTCACCCAGTCCTCTTTCACCCAGCCCTCTGTCACCCTGTCACCCAGCCCTCTGTCACCCAGCCCTCTGTCACCCAGCCCTCTGTCACCCTGTCACCCAGCCCTCTGTCACCCAGCCCTCTGTCACCCAGCCCTCTGTCACCCTGTCACCCAGCCCTCTGTCACCCAGCCCTCTGTCACCCAGCCCTCTGTCACCCAGCCCTCTGTCACCCAGCCCTCTGTCACTCAGTCCCCCCTCACCCAGTCCTCTGTCACCCAGTCCTCTTTCACCCAGCCCTCTGTCACCCTGTCACCCAGCCCTCTGTCACCCAGCCCTCTGTCACCCAGCCCTCTGTCACCCTGCCCTCTGTCACCCAGCCCTCTGTCACTCAGTCCCCCCTCACCCATTCCTCTGTCACCCAGTCCTCTTTCACCCAGCCCTCTGTCACCCTGTCACCCAGCCCTCTGTCACCCAGCCCTCTGTCACCCAGCCCTCTGTCACCCTGTCCTCTGTCACCCGGCCCTCTGTCACCCTGTCACCCAGCCCTCTGTCACCCAGCCCTCTGTCACCCAGCCCTCTGTCACCCAGCCCTCTGTCACCCAGCCCTCTGTCACTCAGTCCCCCCTCACCCAGTCCTCTGTCACCCAGTCCTCTTTCACCCAGCCCTCTGTCACCCTGTCACCCAGCCCTCTGTCACCCAGCCCTCTGTCACCCAGCCCTCTGTCACCCTGTCCTCTGTCACCCGGCCCTCTGTCACCCAGTCCTCTGTCACCCAGTCCTCTGTCACCCAGTCCTCTGTCACCCAGTCCTCTGTCACCCGGCCCTCTGTCACCCAGTCCTCTGTCACCCTGTCACCCAGCCCTCTGTCACCCAGCTCTCCATCACCCAGTCCTCCGTCACCCAGCTCTCCATCACCCAACCCCCTGTCACCCAGCCCTCTGTCACCCTGTCACCCAGCCCTCTGTCACCCTGTCACCCAGTCCCTCTGTCACCCAGTCCCTCTGTCACCCAGTCCCTCTGTCACCCAGTCCTCTGTCACCCAGTCCTCTGTCACCCTGTCACCCAGTCCTCTGTCACCCAGTCCTCTGTCACCCAGTCCTCTGTCACCCAGTCCTCTGTCACCCTGTCACCCAGCCCTCTGTCACCCAGCCCTCTGTCACCCTGTCACCCAGCCCTCTGTCACCCAGCCCTCTGTCACCCAGCCCTCTGTCACCCACACCCAGCCCTCCGTCACCCAGTCCCCTGTCACCCTGTCCCCTGTCACCCTGTCCCCTGTCACCCTGTCCCCTGTCACCCTGTCCCCTGTCACCCTCTGTCACCCAGCCCTCTGTCACCCAGTCCCCTGTCACCCAGCCCTCTGTCACCCAGCTCCAGCTCTCTGTCACCCAGCCCTCTGTCACCCAGCCCTCTGTCACCCAGCCCTCTGTCACCCAGCCCTCTGTCACCCAGCCCTCTGTCACATGTCACCCAGCCCTCTGTCACCCAGCCCTCTGTCACCCAGCCCTCTGTCACTCAGCCCTCTGTCACCCAGTCCCCTGTCACCCAGTCCCCTGTCACCCAGCCCTCTGTCACCCAGCCCTCTGTCACCCAGCCCTCTGTCACCCAGCCCCCTGTCACCCAGCCCCCTTTCACCCAGTCCCCTTTCACCCAGCCCTCTGTCACCCAGCCCTCTGTCACCCAGCCCCCTGTCACCCAGCCCCCTGTCACCCAGCCCCCTGTCACCCAGTCCCCTGTCACCCAGCCCTCTGTCACCCAGCTCCAGCTCTCTGTCACCCAGCCCTCTGTCACCCAGCCCTCTGTCACCCAGCCCTCTGTCACCCAGCCCTCTGTCACCCAGCCCTCTGTCACCTGTCACCCAGCCCTCTGTCACCCAGCCCTCTGTCACCCAGCCCTCTGTCACCCAGCCCTCTGTCACTCAGCCCTCTGTCACCCAGTCCCCTGTCACCCAGTCCCCTGTCACCCAGCCCTCTGTCACCCAGCCCTCTGTCACCCAGCCCCCTGTCACCCAGCCCCCTTTCACCCAGTCCCCTTTCACCCAGCCCTCTGTCACCCAGCCCTCTGTCACCCAGCCCCCTGTCACCCAGCCCCCTGTCACCCAGCCCCCTGTCACCCAGTCCCCTGTCACCCAGTCCCCTGTCACCCAGTCCCCTGTCACCCAGTCCTCTGTCACCCAGTCCTCTGTCACTCTGTCACCCAGCCCTCTGTCACCCAGCCCTCTGTCACCCAGTCCCCTGTCACCCAGCCCTCTGTCACGGGCCCGCTGATTTCAGGATACGCCCCTGCCCCCAAAACTGGCAAAAAAATATGTAAAAAAACGTATTTTTTTTGGGGGGGGGGTGTCCCTGAATGGCAGTTTGGAAATGTGGTCACCCTAGTGCAGTGGCGGAACTACCACCATAGCGACCCACGCGGGCGCTATGGGGCCCGCAGCTGAGTGAGGATCAGGGGGGCCCGGTGAGCATAAGAGCATCACCGTCGCACTGGGTGGCATCTAAAGGAACTGTCAGCGCGGCTCTCACACACAGCTCAGCCTCAGAGCCGCGCTGACAGTTCCACTCTCGCCCACCATTGACTACTGCTCTGCCAGCCATAGGTGTCCAGACCGTCTGCCCAGTGAGGTGGGGGGGGGGAGCTGCGGGACGCTGTCAGTATGTCCCTTCCTCCCCCTTTCTCATGTCGGCATATCTGTGCAGCACGGGACAGGAGAGAAGAAAGCTTCCTGCTTCTTCTTCTCTCCTCCCACAGTGGAGCAGAAAGAACTAGTGGGGCATCCTGGGAAATGTAGTCTCGGGGATCACAGTCATCAGCATGCACTCTGCCTGCTGAGCCTGGAGAAATCTAGTAGCTGTCTTAAGCAACCCTCTAAAGGAGGATTTCTATGAGGAATTGATCGATCTTACTGTCTGCTTGTGGGGGGAAAAAGAGAAAACGCAGAAAAAAGCATGTACAGTACTACAGGGGACATGGAAATAGAAAGAGGACTGTGCTGGGGGAACTAATAGCCCCAGCACCACCAGATAGAGCCACGCTGTACCCGCACCACCAGAGAGCCACACTGTACCCGCACCACCAGAGCGCCACACTGTACCCGCACCACCATAGCGCCACACTGTACCCGCACCACCAGAGCGCCATGCTGTACTCGCACCACCAGAGCGCCATGCTGTACCCGCACCACCAGAGCGCCACACTGTACCCGCACCACCATAGCGCCACACTGTACCCGCACCACCAGAGTGCCTTTCTGTACCCGCACCACCAGAGCGCCACACTGTACCCGCACCACCAGAGCGCCACACTGTACCCGCACCACCAGAGCGCCATGCTGTACTTGCACCACCAGAGCGCCACACTGTACCCGCACCACCAGAGCGCCACACTGTACCCGCACCACAGTACCCGCACCACCAGAGCGCCATGCTGTACTCGCACCACCAGAGCGCCACACTGTACCCACACCACCAGAGCACCACGTTGTACCCGCACCACCAGAAAGAGCCATGAGAGCCACACTGTACCTGCACCACCAGAGAGAGCCATGAGAGCCACGCTGTACCCGAACCACAAGAGCACCACACTGTACCCGCACCGCCAGAGAGAGCCAAGCTGTACCGCACCACCAGAGAGAGAAAGCCAGAGAGAGCAGGTCAGTTTCACTGGGCAGTGTGGGCACAATAGGAGACAGCTAGTACTAGCATTGTTCTCTATCTATCTAGATATATTATGTGGTATCTCTCTGTATAGTGTTGGTGTGTGTGTGTGTGTGTGCACATGTGCGTGCGTGCGTGCGCGCCGGGGGGGGGCGGCAAAATGCACCTTCGCCTGAGTTTGCAAAAATCCTTGCACCGGCCCTGATCGCCGGCATGGTCTCCCAGCCAGGGGAAGAGAGAGGAGAGGAAGAGGCAAGCTGTCCGTATCAGCAAAGAGCGAAATTGCCCGCTTTAATAGCTTTCATTAGAACTTCCAGTGTTCCCGGGGCTCATGTCACATAGCTCCACCCCTTGGTCCGGCACCTTTGATCGACAGAACGCCGGTCCAGTGTCGGAAATGTGACGTCATCAAAGGCGTTGGGCTAAGAGGTGGGGGATCATGAGCCCCGGGAAGACGGAAATTTAAATGAAAGCTATTACAGCAGGCAATCCCGCTCTCTGCTGATCCGGCCGGCTTGCCTCTTCCTCTGCACAGGTGAGGCTGTATTGGGCACAGGCAGGCCAGGCTGTACTGGGCACAGGCAATGCTGTATTGGGCACAGGTCACGCTGTATGGGGCACAGGTCACACTGCATTGAGACTAGGGCGGCTCTGGGGGGCCCCATACAACATTTTGCTATGGGGCCCTGTGATTTCTAGTTACGCCCCTGATCCAGTGGTATCATTCCAGTGATTAACTAGTCCCTAAAAATGATATATGATGGCTGTGAAATTACAGAGCTCAATTTTTTTAGGGCCCATGGGTGTATGCCATCTGGTCCAGGTGCTTTATCCACCTTTATTCTGTCTAAATATTTCTGGACCATATCACTTTGGAGCCATTGTGGATCATTTGGGGCTGTGCCAATACCACCCCCATTATGGCCACAAGCTCCCCCATGCTCCGTTGTATAAACAGAGCTGAAGAAAGTGTTTAACCACTTGCGGACTGCCACCATAGTTATACGTCGGCAGTTTGAAGAGGATTATCACTGTTATGCCAGCAGCTAGCTGCGATAACCTCAGTATCCTCTTCTTCAGCGGATGATCCGCTTTCAGATAAAAGTGGTCTCTGCAGCGAATTTGCCGCAAGATCACTTATCGGGGGCAGGAGAGCCCCCCCCCCTCCCATAGCGCTCTGGTCGTCTCTGTCACTTATCAGAGCTGTCAGTAGCGGCGGAGACAATTGTGGGCGCTCTTCTCTGAGCCTGGATGCCATGTGAGGGGAAGATGGCCCCTGCTCAGCTCCATAGCATTGGAGGGCGGAAGCCTAAAGCTCTTAAAGGGCTCTGAGATCTGAGGTCTTTTTTGACCCCAGATATCATATTTAGGAGGTCCTGTCATGCGTTTACATTCCTTGGAATAGGAATAAAAGTGACCCAAAAATGTTTTTTTAAAAGGACAGTGTCAAAATAAAAAGTAAAACAAATAATAAAAAAAATGTAAGTGCCCCGTCCTGTGGAGCTCGCATGCAAAAGCTAACGTATACATAAGTCGCGCCTGCATATAAAAACGGTGTTCAAACCACACATGTGAGGTATTGTATTGAGCGAGAGCAATAATTCTAGTCCTAGACCCCTCTGTAACTCAAAACATGCAACCTGTAGACATTTGGAGATTTTTAAAGAGTTTTGAAGAGTGACATGTTGGATATCAATATATTATCTCTCACAATATTAAAAAAAAATTGGTCCAAATTTACCGTTGTCTTATTTTTTAATAAAGAACGCAGCGAAAATATGGTGTGACTGAAAGTATTGCAACAACCGCCGTTTTATTCTCTAGGGTGTCTGAAAAATATACAGTATGTCATTTTCAAATTTTCTAGCAAAAAGTTTTAACTTGTAAACACTGGGGCAGATCCACGTACATCGGCGCATATTTGCGTCGGGCGTAGCGTATCTAAGATACACTACACCGCCGTTAATTAATTTTTTATTTTTTTTTTAATCCTCAAAGAAAGCGCGCCGTAAGTTACGGCGGCGTAGTGTATCTTTGGCGGCGTAAGGGCACGCAATTCAAATCGATGTGATGGGGGTGTGTTTTATGTAAATACGTCGTAACCCGACGTAAACAACGTTTTTTTTTAGCGGCGCATGCGCCGTCCGTGGGGGTATCCCAGTGCGCATGCTCGAAATTAAACCGGAACAAGCCAATGTTTACGACGGTGACGTCATTCTACTCAAATCCCTATTCGCGAACGACTTACGCAAACGATGTAAAAAATTCAAAATTCGACACAGGAACGACGGCCATACTTAAAGCGGAAGTTCACCCATTTATTAATTTTTTTTTTTTCTCCCCTTAGATTCCTGCTCGTTCGGTCTAGGGGAATCGGCTATTTGTATTAAAATATGATCCGTACTTACCCGTTTTCGAGATGCATCTTCTTCCGTCGCTTCCGGGTATGGGTCTTCGGGAGCGGGCGTTCCTTCTTGATTGACAGTCTTCCGAGAGGCTTCCGACGGTCGCATCCATCGCGTCACTCGTAGCCGAAAGAAGCCGAACGTCGGTGCGGCTCTATACTGCGCCTGCGCACCGACGTTCGGCTTCTTTCGGAAAATCGTGACGCGATGGATGCGACCGTCGGAAGCCTCTCGGAAGACTGTCAATCAAGAAGGAACGCCCATTCCCGCAGCCCATACCCGGAAGCGACGGAGAGGATGCATCTCGTAAACGGGTAAGTACTGCACATATTTTAAAACAAATAGCCGATTCCCCTAGTAAAAACGAGCAGGAATCTAAGGGGGAAAAGTGCCCTCTAAGGGTGAACCCCCGCTTTAACATTGAGTATGCCTCATAATAGCAGGGGTAACTATACGCCGGAAAAAGCCGAACGCAAACGACGTAAAAAAATGCGCCGGCCGGACGTACGTTCGTGGATCGCCGTAACTTATCTAATTTGCATACTCAACGCGGAATTCGACGGAAACGCCACCTATCGGCCGGCGGAAAAATGCACCTACGATCCGACAGCGTACTAAGACATACGCCAGTCGGATCGAGCCCAGATGCAGTCGTATCTTGTTTTGTAGATACAAAACAAAGATACGACGCGGGAAATTTGAAATTACACGGCGTATCAATCGTTTGTGGATCTGCCCCACTGAGACTGAAAAATAGGCCCAGTCCTTAAGTAGTTAATACATTTGCCTCCTCTTTGTCTTCAGTCACCCACTCTAGATTATTTTGTAAAGGGCCTGAACTGACCTTTTTACTATTAATATATTTGAAGAATGTTTTTGTTTTGTCCTACTATCTTTTGAAATCTGTCGTTCATTTTGAATTTGTGTGTCCTTGATTTTCTTTTTACATGTTCTGTTATATTCTTTAAAAGTAAAAGGTCTCTCGCGCTACTAGTGAGTAAATATGAATGTGGGGAAGTCCAAATGACAAAAGCTGCTAGATCTAATGGTGTTCACTGTACACATAAAATGAATAAATTGGAAAGTGATCTTGCGCTAAAGATATAAAACCAATACATACAAACTACAAATACTGCAAATATGTGGTAAAGTGCTGACTATAAAGTGTCAAAACGGCTCATAAATAAATAAATGAATAAAATGAGCATACATGTGCTGACCCACAAACAGATAATGATACAATATATGAAAGTGATCGAGATTATATATATAAAGTGTCACTGTGCAAATATGAAGAAAGTGCAAAACCTGACAAAAAGTGCACAACTACAAGAAAAGTGCCAAATTGAAAAAAGTGCAAAAAATGCAAAAAAGTGCTGAACATGCACAAGTGCACCAATGCACACCATATATGAATGAAAGGTTCAATAATGCAATATACAAAAAAGGTATAAAAAATGTATAAAAAATGTAAACAAGTGTGTGAGAGTGAGGTATAAAAACGTCCCATATATTGTATAAGGGGACAGCTCCTCCAGTGTCTCCAAAGGACCCGGCCAGGTTTTGCAATTCGGCACTGCGTCGCTTTAACAGCCAATTGCAACGTGACTCCCAAACAAAATTGGCGTCCTTTTTTTCCCACAAATAGAGCTTTCTTTTGGTGGTATTTGATCACCTCTGCGGTTTTTATTTTTTTGCGCTATAAACAAAAATAGAGCGATAATTTTGAAAAAAATAACAATATTTTTTACTTTTCGCTATAAAAAATATCCCCCAAAAATATATAAAAAAAAATTTCCTCAGTTTAGGCCGATACGTATTCTTCTACATATTTTTGGTAAAAAAAATCACAATAAGCGTTTTTCGGTTGGTTTGCGCAAAATTTATAGCGTTTACAAAATAGGGGATAGTTTTATTGCATTTTTATAAAAAAACATTTTTTTTACTACTAATGGCGGCAATCAGCAATTTTTTTCGTGACTGCGACATTATGGCGGACACTTCGGACAATTTTGACACATTTTTGGGACCATTGTCATTTTCACAGCAAAAAATGCATTTAAAATGCATTGTTTATTGTGAAAATGACAATTGCAGTTTGGGAGTTAACCACAAGGGGGCGCTGAAGGGGTTATGTGTGACCTAATATGTGTTTACAACTGTAGGGGGGTGTGTCTGTAGGTGTGACATCATCGATTGTGGTTTCCTATAAAAGGGATCACACGATCGATGGCGCCGCCACAGTGAAGAATGGGGAAGCTGTGTTTACATACAGCTCTCCCCGTTCTTCAGCTCCGGGTAGCGATCGCGGGACTCCAGCAGCGATCGGGTCCCGCGGTCACGGAGCTTCGGACTGGGTCGCAGGAGCGCGCCGCGGGCGCGTGCCCTCGACCCCACGGCTGGGCTTAAAGAGCCACGTACATGTATGTGGATGTGCCCAGCCGTGCCAGGTTATTAATAATGTGCTTCAATTAAGCATGAAAATATCCCACTGAATTAGACACAGGATAGGGACAAATTCAGTACAGTAATACAGTTCAATCTCAACTTCAAATTTTAAAATAAAAATGTGCTCTGATCATTTACAAAGAAACTGCTTATACCCCCTATCCATCATTCATCTCTTTTTGGAGCATTGATTTTAGGAAGCTGTATTTCTCAGGAAGGAAGGTTGCAAAGCACAGCGTGATTGGCAAGAGACTGCAACCCCCTCCCAGAAGCACTCTGAAAGCCTTGCTCAATCTGACTGTGATGTACACATGGCACAGTTACAGTGTCATGTATATACAGGCCAGGTTTTTCTAATCCCTCCAGCTGTACGGAATTTTGCACAGAATTATGTGAAATAAAGCCAGAAGTGGATACTAGAGTATCACATGAAATAAATTTTAAGCTAAAATAAGCTGATCATCTTCCTAAATAGCATTAGCAGTGCACTGATGTCGAGTTCGTTTTTCAGATAAATATATTTTTATTAGCTGCGACCACAGGAAGAAAAGGAGAAATACAGGCACAGGGCAAAAGGTATCCACATACATCACAGTTTAATACAACTTTCTTTAGCATAAACAAATTATTTATGTTTTATTTTTATTTTTTTAAAGTGTATTTTGTGCGTGTACTCGAGAGAGGAGCCGGACTGCAGGAGTTGGGAGGCCTCCCCCAGAGGCAATCTGCCACCTTTCTCCATGCCCCGGGTGGCAATGGTGTGTGTGTGTAAGGGGGTCCTCCCACACAGCCCACCCTACCTGCTCCGCTTTGAAGCCCAACGGGGCAGAGGGACTCCCTATAAGGGAGTAAGAGGATCTAGCCCGCTCAACCAGCCCCGTTAGTCCTTCGCCTCTCTTTTTAGAGACCGCATAGTCAAAGTGCGTGCATGTTAACCCAATTTCGAGCGCGTGTAAGTGTGGTGGTTTTTGTGGGAGGGGGGTGGGCGTACTAAGCGCAAGCTTACCTCGCATAGCACACCCATCGGGAGCCGGGATGAGACCACCAAACTCAATTCACATGTAGCTGAGACCGGGATCCGAACCCCTAGCTGCAGAGGTGAATGGCTTGTCAGCGCAGTGCCAATCGCGTTGAGCTACCGCAGCTCCACAACAAATTATTTTTGATTCCACGCTAACCATGGTAGGCAAGCTCATTCAAAGGTCTGCAAAAAATCTATTCTAATAGCTAGTAGTCTTTCAAATGACTAGTCGGTCTGGATGGTGGTTATGACTTCGGGCAGGTTGGGTGCCATTTCTCCCCTCCGGTAGAAGGGGAGAAATGGCACCCAACCTGCCCGAAGTCATAACCACCATCTCATGAAGAGAGTTATTTTTTTAACCTTAAATGAGAATTATGGGCAAAGCCTTTCTTTCATTTTGGATAGAGTAGGGGAGCGTTATAACCCCTGTGTTTTTTTTTTGCCCTAATATGTCCCATTTGGGAGATTTTCATTCACTTTCTGGCCCATAGCCAAAACAGGAAGTGAAAGGAAACCCCTACAAATTAAGAGAATTCCTTGGGGACCTTGAGGTCACCAGAACTAGTGTCCCCATTGGAAGATTTCCCCTCTATTACTTTTCTGGGGACAACCCAAGATTTTTCTTTTACTTTCAATGATAATGATAAACAGGACAGAGAGGGTGAATCTCCATAAGGGGGGCACAGACAGCAATAAAAACTGACGGGTGTTCTAATCCCTCTCCACTCTAAAGGTTTGCCTTCAGTTCTACTGTAAGCAATCACTAAAACTGGAGAGTGAAAAATCTGGTGCAATTGCCCATGGTAGCCAATCAGCTTCTAACTTTAGCTTTGGATCATGCTCTGCTAGGATTTTTTGCCTTCCTCTGGATCAACTGACCCACAGTTGATCCAGAGGAAGGCAAAAAATACCAGGCAAAATAAATATATAAAAAAATATATATATCGTACAATCCCATATACCCAATTCTATACCCAATGGAATTGGGTATATGGGATTGTACGATATATATTTTTTTTTATATAATTATGTTTTATGGTTGAACTGGATGGACTTGTGTCTTTTTTCAACTTGACTAACTATGTAACTATGTAACAAAGGTTTAAATCATTTTATCTAAATGGATATAGTTTATGTAACATGTAACATTTTAATTTCAGTTACATCTTTGTCGTAATTGTTCTTGATCCTATGCACTGGGTATGGAGCTTTTTAGCTGGATTCAGTAAGAGTTAGGCCGGCGTATACGCCGACCTAATTCGGAATTTGCGCTGTCCTAAGTTTAAGTGTATTCTCAAACAGAGATACACTTAAACCTATCTAAGATACAACGGCTTGTGCCGTCCTATCTTAGGGTGCAATATTTAGGCTGGCCGCTAGGTGGCGCTCCCATTGCGTTTGGCGTAGAATATGTAAATCACTAGATACGCCTATTCACGAACGTACGTCCGCCCGTCGCAGTAAAGATACGCCGTTTCCGTAAGAGATAGGCCGCCTAAAATTTTATGTCGTTTGCGTAAGTCGTCCGTGAATAGGGCTGGATGTAATTTACATCCACGTCGAAACCAATAGGTCCATGCGGCGCACTTATCCGCAATGCACACTGGGATATGTACACGGAAGGCGCATGTGCCGTTTGTAAAATATGTCAATCGCATAAGGTCACCCCCCATTACCATAAAACATGCCCCCTCAGCTAAATTTGAATTAGGCGCGCTTACGCTACGCCGCAACTTAGCAGGCAAGTACTTTGTGAATCATGTACTTGCCTCGCTAACTTACTGCGGCGTAGTGTAAACACGATACACTACGCCGTTGCAACGCTACGCCTGCCTACCTGAATCTAGCTATTTATGTATAACTTCTCCATTTGTTATTTTCTGTTTTCTACAAAAAATTAGGAAATGTAAAAAAAATAAAAAAACTTGCCTTGTTTTTTTTCCTCAATGCACAGTTTGAAATACACAGCTAGGAAAATTCTATGAAATAGAAGGTTCATTTAACTGTTCACAATTACCTTCCCTTTGCCCTGTGTTCACCCAGCATATCCCTTACCATTCGCTTCTATGGAGAATTGTAGCTGGTGGTTGAGCGTACTTGAACAAACATTCAGACCCTGGCCTCCGTGTCCTCGTTGGACAGGCCTCGCCACGCTGGTTCCAAACCTCAGATGAGAAACAAAACATTGGCAAACCCGGCTCCGAAAAGAGAAAAATGATTTCATCCGTGTTGGAAAAGCCAAAACACACAATACTTTGTCCATTTGGGGTTTATTTTAAATTAATTATCACATGTTCTCTTCTTTTTGAGGAACATGAAACAAGATGTATAGAGTTGCATAGCGAATGTCAGTGAAACAGAAAAGTCTGATGGCACATAATCAAACCCCCCCCCTATCAAAAAGACCTTTATGGCAGTTGTTCAAAGTTATCGGAATTCATTTGTGTCCTTTTTTTTTTTAGTTAAGCACCTGAGCTGCAAGTGCACTTACACGATTCCAGACACAGAGGCCCAGCCAACAAGTGCCGAGTTTGTGGTCGCAAGCTTGAAGTAGTTAGTCTATTATGCAAGTCTTTCCAATTATCCAAGTAACCAGGTCTGCATGTGTTTAGCTGAAGAAATGTGGTTCTGACGCCTGCCTGATTTATTTTCCTACTTGGTCTCTATCCCCATGCATAGTTTCAAGTCAAAAGCTTGGTATATTTACGTTCTTCGACTTCTACGTACATTCAACATGCCAAAATCTTTGTAGAAGAGGCTATGTCACATTTTTATTGATTGGAAAATATGCAGGAGGAAGAGCTGACAAATGAATCTGGTACATCTGTCTCCTGATGAAATGCTCAGAGATGTGGTTGGAACCTTTGGTAACATTTAGACCTGTCAATCACAGACGCTCCCTCAAGCCCCTTTAAGGCTAATAGAAGGGTGTATGTCTGTCTCTTCATTCCTTAAAGTGTATGTAAAGGTTTACTTTTAGAGTGGTTAAACCATCTGCCAAAATTCTATGTTGTCCTCTCTGGGGAGATATACCATTGGCCTTGAGACAGGAAGCGAGTGGAAATCATAAATGTTGGCACGAGAGCAAGAGGTGAGAACAAAATCTTCCAATGGGAACAAATGTTCTGGTGACAGTTGGACATAGACAGCAAAAAGTAACATGATAGGGCTTTTAACCACTTAACCCCCGGACCATATTGCTGGTCAAAAACCAGAGCACTTTTTGCGATTCGGCACTGCGTCGCTTTAACTGACAATTGCGCAGTCGTGCGACGTGGCTCCCAAACAAAATTGGCGTCCTTTTTTCCCCACAAATAGAGCTTTCTTTTGGTGGTATTTGATCACCTCTGCGGTTTTTAGTTTTTGCACTATAAACAAAAATAGAGCGACAATTTTGAAAAAAATGAATATTTTTTGCTATAATAAATATCCCCCAAAAATATATAAAAAAACGTATTTTTCCCTCAGTTTAGGCCGATACGTATTCTTCGACATATTTTTCGTAAAAAAAAATCCCAATAAACGTTTATTGATTGGTTTGCGCAAAAGTTATAGCGTTTACAAAATAGGGGGTCGTTTTATGGCATTTTTATAAAAAAATGTTTTTACTAGTAATGGCGGCGATCAGCAATTTTTTTTTTGGTACTGCGACATTATGGCGGACACTTCGGACACTTTTGACACATTTTTGGGACCATTGGCATTTTTATAGCGATCAGTGCTATAAAAATGCATTGGATTACTATAAAAATGCCACTGGCAGGGAAGGGGTTAACACTAGGGGGCGGAGAAGGGGTTAAGTATGTTCCCTGGGTATGTTCTAACTGTAGGGGGGGTGGACTCACTAGGGGAAATGACTGATCGCTGTTCATACATTGTATGAACAGACGGTCAGGCATTTCTCCCCCTGACAGGACCGGGAGATGTGTGTTTACACACACAGCTCCCAGTCCTCGCTCTGTAGCGAGCGATCGCGGGTGCCCGGCGGTGATCGCACCCGCTGGGCACATGCGTCAGGATCAGGGACGAGCGGGGGGCGCCCCTAGTGGCCGATTCGCGAGGCGACGTAGTGCTACGGGCTCTCGCACAGGGGAGCCGACCTGCCGCCGTATAACTGCGGCGCCTGGTCGGCAAGTAGTTAAACCTTCTCTACTTTATTCAAAACTAACAAGAAAAAACTATAGCTGTGGCTATACATACACTTTAACCACTTCCCCTTGGGGGGATGTCATATGACATCTTGGGGTTTAAGTGGTTGTACCAGGATGATGCCTGCAGCTACAGTCATCATCCTGTATCAAGTGATGTGGCTTCTTGTAGAAGTAAAAACAACAAAAATTATAAAAAATATTAATAACAGCAATTAAAAAAAACTGATAAATACTATTCATTGGCATACATCTAATACCTAACATGTAACAGTGATGGATTGTATACAGTTGAAAGTAGCGTCCATTTTTCTTTGACAGTTTCGCCTTTAAGGCTTCATCAGGACTGGACGCGAAGGAATAAGAAATCCAGCTTTAGATGTAAGGAAAAATACACATAAATATACATATTATTATTTTGCGACAAAAATATACATTGCAAATATTTGTAAGGCATGCATGTGAAAAAAGAAGAGACCAGGAGAGGATTGGTTCCATTGTAGTGACCTCCGTATCTCTAAGAGGTAGGGAGCTCATGGGGAAGATTGCATTCGATCTATATGTGACTGCCCACTATTCTTGACTTGTAGATGTGGTTTAAGTGGTTATACAGCCACTCAATCACTTCTACAGGCATTGTAAGTAGATGCCCTCCTCTCCCCATCCCTGCTGGCTTTCCTGGGCTCCCCAGTCCGATCTGTGAGCCTGGGACAACTCCAACTGTCGGCATCCTGTGGATTGAATAGAGAGAGAGGAACTGATGTTATTCCTCCCTCTCTGTGACGTCGGAAACTGGAAGCGACGAGGAGTTTGTCACTTCCGGTTTTGGTTCTTTATTTACTGGCCAATGAAGCAGCCAATCAGATTGATCTGTGCCTGATCAGCTGCATTGGAGGCCAGAGGGCTAATAGACCCTGGATCTCTCCATAAAGAGTATGGCCCCGTACACACGATAGAATCCATCCGCAGATAAATCCCATCAAATGGGTTTCTGCGGATAGATTCTATGGTGTGTACACGCCAGCGGATCTGTTTCCGCGGAGAAATCTCCTCTGGGATGGATTCCAGCAGATCGGATATTTGCTGTGATGCACAACAAATCCATCTGCTGGAATCCATTCCAACGGATGGATCCGCTCGTCTGTACAGACTTACCGGATCCATTCGTCCAAAGGGATTCCCCGCACGCGTCGTAATGATTTGACGCATGCGTGGAATTCCTTATATGACAGCGTCGCGCCCGTCGCCGCGTCATAATCGCGGCGACGGCGCGACACGTCATCGCCAGAGGATTTCCGCGCGGATTTCAATGCGATGGTGTGTACACTCCATCGCATAGAAATCTGCGGAAATCTTTGAGAGGATTTATCCGTGGAAACGGTCCGCTGGACCGTATCTGCGGATAAATCCTCTCGTGTGTATGGGGCCTATCTGTTGTGGCACATGCTAAAGAAGGGATGTACTTTATCCCTTGTGCTAGTCAGTTGATCAAAGGTAAAAAACAAAAAACTAAATTAAAAGGACAGTGTAAAAAAAAGGTTTTAAATAAAATATATTATAAAAAAAAAATTGTGCTCATGTTCCACGTGCTCATGCAAACACATACTTCCCCACGCACATATGAAAACGATGATCACACCACACATGTGAGGTATCGGCGCGACCGTCAGAGAGGTAGCAATAATTCTAGCACCAGACATCCTGTGTAACTCTAAACTGGTAACCTGTAAAGGCCCTTAAAGCGGCGCCCATGGAGGTTTTTAGGTACCGCAGTTTGGTGCTGTTCCATGGGCGTACGTCATTTTAAAAAGTGACATGGTAGGTTTTTACTCGGCATAACATAATCTTTTATATTTTACCAAAAATTGGTTATTATATATATTTTTTTTTCACAATCAAGGTATTTATTGGAAAATTAATCAAAGTGTACAGATGATATATCCATAACAATGCATACAGAGATCTTGTACAAATAAAACAAAAACATATGTCAGTTAACAGATTATATTTTATTTGTGTGTACTAAAATTCATTAAAGCGGAGGTCCACACAAAAAGTGAACCTCCGCTTTTCGGAAACCCTCCTCCCCCAGTGTCACATTTGGCAACTTTCAGGGGGAGTGCCCCTGCCCCCCCCACTGTCTTCTGGGAAACACACAGGTCCCAGAACACAGCAGGGACAAGTGAGAATGTGCCGCGAGACTCGCGAACGCGCAGTAGGGCACTGGGCAGTAAAGCGGCAACACTTCACCTGATTCCCTCACCGAGGATGGCGCCGGGGGCAGCCGAGAGGCTTCGGCTGCCGATATCCCACCTTCCTACCCAGGCCGATTTTCAGCTTTCAGTACTGTCGCTTTTTGAATGGCAGTTGCGCAGTCATGTGACTCTGTACCCAAATATAAAATGTATCATTCTTTTGAAACAGATAGAGCTTTCTTTTTGTGGTATTTAATGAGCACAGGGTTTTCTTTATTTTTTTGTCTAAACAAACGAAAAGACAGACATTTTAGTTTCTATTACAAAATGTTCTAAATATGTAATTTTTCTCCTTTGCAGATTGATGAGGAGGCACTAATATGCAGCACTGATGAGGAGGTACTAATATGCAGCACTTATGATCAGCACATATGGACACTGATAGGCTGCACGGATAAGCAGCAATGATAGGCACTGATAGGTGGCACTGAAAGGCATCACTGATGGGCACTGACAGTCAGCACTGGTGGGCACTGTTGGGGCTGCACTGATAATCAGGATACTGATGATCAGTGCCCTAATTGTCAGTGCAGATGTCCCCACTGAGGAATGCCGCTTACCAGCTCTCCTCTCCTTATGCGCTGACAGTGTGTTAGGAGAGGAATGCCAATAACCAAAACATTTCATGTTTACACTGTGATCAGCTGTGATTGGACACATCATAGGCTCTTTACCGTGATCGGTGATGCTCCCTGTCCCAGGAACATGTCCTGTCCCAGGACAGGGCACACATGCATGGCGAGAATGGGAGGACGCCATATGACATCCTCCCAGAATGAGAGTGCTCCTGCCCATCTGTACAGCAGGCTGGAAGCAGTTAAAAACCACTGCGCATATATCGTGTGACATAAAAAATTTCAACACCCACCATTTTATTCTCTAGGGCCTCTGTTTAAAAGGTTATATATATCGTCTTTGGGGGTTCTAAGTAATTTTTTTACATGTATTTGAGAAGTAGTTAATGAACAGTTTAAAACTAGGTAATGCACAAGCTTCTGGAACCATCATGATGTACTGTAAGATGTCTTCATAAATCAGATGACAGCAATTATTAGAATGGCAGGATTGTAGGGGGAATAATATACTGAATGTGGCTATAGGGAAATAGAGGTGTTGTCAATGAATTTGGAAAAAATGAAAGTGTACATACATTACCATCTATATCTATAGAATAATGCAAAACAAAGGAAGAATGCTGACCTTTATTTATTGTGAGTTCATGTGCATTTGTTACTTTTGTGAATCATGGTACTGTAAAGTCCTGTCCAAAAAAGAAATAGATATTGTTTTAAAATATCTTTTAAGAGTCTATAAATGTATTTAAATGCTCTATTTAGCACCCTTTACATAGAAGCGTGCTCCTTCGAGGACTGTAAAACCGGCATCACCATATTTAATTGTCTGGAGTTCAGAAAGTTGGCTCATTTCCGCCTCGCTGACTCCATGGACCCAAAGAAGGCATAACTATCACAATAGTAAACCGCTAATGGTGCAGATGCTCTTTATTTCCAAATCACAGGCACTAATTGAATTGTAGATATGAACTGGATGACACAGGACAGTTCTGAAATTCTGACAAGATAAAAAAAAAAAACTATTTCAGTACAGTGGCCCAGATTCAAGTAGAATCGCGCAATATTTGCGTGGGCAAAGATCAAATTTTTTTCTCTGCGCCCACGCAAATATTGCGCTTTGCCCGCGATTCACGGAGCAGTTGCTCCGTAAATTGCGCGGGCAATATGCTAAGCAGCCGGGCGCAAGGCTGCCTAATGTAAATGATCCCGCCGGGGGCGGGAATCTTTTAAATTAGGCGCGCTCCCGCGCCGAGCGAACAGCGCATGCTCCGTCGGGAAACTTTCCCGACGTGCATTGCGGCAAATGACGTCGCAAGGACGTCATTTGCTTGTAAGTGAACGTGAATGGCATCCAGCGCCATTTACGGTTCACTTACGTAAACGACGTGAAATTTGAACGTCGCGAGCGGGAGGCGCAGCTATACTTTAGCATTGGCTGCGCCTGCTATTAGCAGGAGCAGCCTTATGCTAAAGGCGCCGTACGGAAACTCCGTACCTTGCGTACGCAGGGCCCGCGCAACTTTTGTGAATCGGTGGTAGTATGCAATTTGCATACTACACGCTGATCACAAAGGCCGCGCCCCCTAGCGGCCAACGCAAGAATGCAGCCTGGGATGTGAAGGCATAAGGAGGCTTATGTTTGTCACATCCTAGGCTGCATTCGGTGTAACGAGGTTCCTGAATCAGGAGCACTCGTTACACCGGAGCAAGTAAGCACTTGCGCCGCGCAACTATGGTTGCGCGGGTGCAAGTGCTTCTTGAATCTGGGCCAGTGTATTTAACAGATCAAAATGGAGAAAAAGAAAGACGTTCTTTTTTGTTAGGCCGCGTACACACGGTCGGTCCAAACCGATGAAAACGGCCCGAAATCCAGTTTCATCGGTGCAAACCGACCGTGTGTACGGCCCATCGGTCTGTTGTCCTTCGAACAAAAATTATAGAACTTGCTTTAAAATCGAACCAATGGACGGCTGACCATCGGTCAAAACCGATGGTTAGTACACAAAAGCATCGGTTCAAAACCCGCACATGCTCAGAATCAAGTCGACGCATGCTTGGAAGCATTGAACTTCATTTTTTTCAGCACATCGTGTGTTTTACGTCACCGCGTTCTGACCCGATCAGGTTTTGAACTGATGGTGTGTACGCACATCAGACCATCGGTCTGCTTCAGCGGTGAACCGATGAAAACAGTCCGTCGGACCATTCTCACCGGATGGATCGACCGTGTGTACGCGGCCTTAGAGTTTACATACTTTAAAAAGTTTTGTATACCTGCAGTATCTCCGGGTGTCTTCGACCAGGTCCAATGATATCATGGGTCTTCCTCACCCTGTGCCTTCCTCCGTCAGTGGGAGGATATGAAATTCTGCAGAGTGAGGCATCACATAATGACACCATTCTCTACAGCAGTGTTTCTCAACCTTTTTTTATATCAAGGCACCCTTTAAGATGATGCACAATCTTAAGGCACCTCATTTTAAAATATAAAAAACAAAACAAAACCCAACGTTAAAGAGGATTTATTCTTCCAAAGCAAGTACACCTTTACACACTGGTACTGACTAGTGTTCCAATGTTTCTCTTCTCCCTCAGTTTCTCTCCCTTATCAGATAATACAAACTCAATGCTGTCAGAGAGGGGCAGGGAAGGGAGATGCAGTGCAGGTGCCCAATGTTTTGCTCATCAACCAATTACATCATTGGTTGTTAGGATGTGGGGGGCTAGGAGGTTGTAATGGTGCACAATGAAAACAATTAGCTTTATGTAACTAAAAGGCAGGCTTGATTCACCAACTGGCTTGTATATAATTTTTGAGGCACCCCTGAAGAAACCAGAAGGCACCATAGGGTGCCTGGACACCCTGGTTGAAAAAGGCTGCTCTACAGTACTGTATTGTGAGTCCAGGATAGGGAGGCGAAGCCTTGAATGATTGGTTGAATAACGATGAGTGTTGTTCAATCCAAAAGGAGTTGTGCCGCATCACTAATTTTGTTAAATCTATAAGGCACAGTACCAAAGATCAGTTGAGTTTTTAGAGACCTGTGAGGGACTCTGCTGCCCGCTTTCATTTGTAAACAAAGAAGCCCGGCTTCATATGACATTTTCTGAAAAGGTGAACTTACAGTTTAATGCTAATTAGTATTTGTGTCTCCAGCGCTGTGTCAAACTGTAAAATTGTACCATAAGTTATCTCTAACCAAGTGCAACATAAAAATTATATGTACATTTCTATGATTCTCTATTGTTAAAAAAAAATCTATCATTCAACTCAAGTCCACAAAGAAAGTGCCAATAGTCTTCAGAGTGCAATCTGTGCTTGACATAAACTTGTGCCAATGGTGAACAAAAACATACAGTATGTGCCGTTTCATGCTCTTCTCCTCATGCATCCGCGCTCACCAGCTCCCAGTTCAATTGCCTATTTGGTATATGGAGAGGTCTTCTGGATATTTAGTGGACATTTTTCTTCTTTATATTTCCCAGCAGGGCAGTGTATATCTTGGATGGGTTTATTTAAAAGAGATCAAAAGCTGCCCATAGCGTAATTCCATTATTTTATAATTAAAACATGTTAAAATCCATAGGCAATTCCCTCACATGTAAAAATTACAAAACAAGCATCAAAATGCTGGTTTAAAAACCTCTGCTTGCGGTTTGCGTTCCAATTGTACTCCAAGGGCCGGATTTGACGTCACTGGAAATCCCGTCTAATGCATTTCACCCCCCCCCCCCCGGAAGCGTCATCATCACTTTAGGCCTCACAGCTGTTCAAGGATCTCCCTGCTTTTGCTTCATCCATTCTGTAGATCTGTGTTCCCTTCACTTCTCTTTCTGCTTCTTGGTCACTACCTTTGAATTTGTTCTTAAAAGGTGAACTAGCCCTTTAAGGCACAGGAAGTATTTCCCTTTTTCAGGGAAAGTTAAAACAGTAAGAATTGCAGGGTGCTGTTTAGGCAGAATCAGCATTTCGAGATGTTCCCTATAAGACAGCAAATCTTTACTTTTTGGGTTCAGGTCCACTTTAAGAAATCTTGACTTTCGTTGTGCCATATGCACGAGATGAAGGTGTTTCATTAATACTCAGTAATCTCCACGCTTCAACTCAAGAAGTTTGTATTATAAATCTGAATTAAAGTGACTGTTTCGTAGCTGTAAGAATTCTGTCCTTGTTCAGGTGCTGATCCTGTGAAACATAGAACATAATCAATCAGCTTCACACATTTATGGGAAGAAAACTTCATCTTCACAACACATTTTTTAAAGTTTCATAAACAGTATGAGCAAGACCAGATAGCATCAGTTAGCTTGAGGTGTCTCTTGAAAGCTGTCAAGCAGTTTCTTTTTTTTCGCCTGGAGTTGATAGAATTATAACAAGCTATATCTAAGCATTCTTCGGCTTTGTGGTGTAAGTCCTGCAAGGCAGCTGATGACAAAATATTTCAATACAGGTGCCAACACAAATCATAAAAATAGCACATTTTGTGTCTGCCCTGCATTATATCCTAGGTTGCTAAGCTGCTAGTGCTTTGATTTTGTTTAACAAAGGTAAATATTTCATTGTTCAATCGCAGTTTCAACATCAATGGCTACAAAGAGAGCTAATGAATTTGTGCGCTATTTTAGACTTAAAGCAATCAGAAAAAAGAGAAAAATGACGCCCAACGATTTATGTGAACAATTAAATAAACACATGCAGATAATATTTGATATTTTGCATCTTAAGGTGGCCAAAGTTAGATTAAAATTTGGCTCGAAATTTTACTCGAAATGGCCACTGCAGTTTAACAGAAATGGATCTACCAAATATACTACAAATATAAAAGTTTTACCCAAGCTCAATATTTTATATCCAGTAGCTGGAGTCCGGTGCTCTGGCTTCGGCGTCCAACTCCCAAGGTTGCAGATAGGAATACGATTAAAGCCGGCAACTCAGAGTGCTCTTATGAAGAAAATTCTTTATTGGCTACCTGTATAAAAGCATGATACAAAAGATGGTCTTCTGTTTATCCGCCCTGTCGGATAAAAAGCCATCTAATCAGCGGCTGCAGTACTGATCCGTGTATTCTAACAGCAGGGGAGTCTCCCTACTGTCAGAATACAATAGCACAGCAGGGAGGATTCCCCCATTCACCACAAATGTGTGGAAGGGGGAATCAGTTCAATTTAAAAAAATAATAATAATAAAATGTATAAATAATAAAACAATAATTGGTAAATAAATAAAATAATACAATTAACCACTTCCCGACGGCCGTACGACTTTATACGGCCGCAGGGTGGTTCTAATTATCTAACTTGCCGTCTTTTTACGGCCTCCGCTCCTCCTGGCCACTGGGGGGCGCGCGAGCGCCCGCCGCATCACTGGGATGCCGATGCGCATGCCTGGCGGTCGCGATGTCCACCAGGCTCCCGCGATCGGCGGTTACAGAGATCTGTGTGTGTAAACACACAGATCCACGTCCTGTCAGGGAGAGAGGAGACCGATCTGTGTCTCTTGTACATAGGGACACAGATTGGTCACCTCCCCCAGTCACCCCCTCCCCCACAGTTAGTAACACTAGGCAGGGTACACATTTAACCCCTCCCTCACCCCCTAGTGTTAACCCCTTCAATGCCAGTCACATTTATACAGTAATTCGTGCATATTTATAGCACTGATCGCAGTATAAATGTGAATGGTGCCAAAAATGGGTCAAAAGTGTCCGATGTGTCCGCCATAATGTCGCAGTACCGATAAAAATCGCAGATCGCCGCCATTACTAGTAAAAAAAAAAAATTCTGTCCCCTATTTTGTAGGCGCTATAACTTTTGCGCAAACCAGTCGCTTATTGCGTTTTTTATTTTTTTTACCAAAAATACATAGAATACGTATAGGCCTAGACTGAGAAAAAAAATGTAGCTATTTATTATAGCAACAAGTAAAAAAAAATTTTTTTTTTTTTCAAAATTGTCGCTCTATTTTTGTTTATAGCGCAAAAAATAAAAACTGCAGAGGTGATCAAATACCACCAAAAGAAAGCTATATTTGTGGGAAAAAAGGACGTCAATTTTGTTTGGGAGCCACGTCGCACGACTGCGCAATTGTCAGTTAAAGCGACGCAGTGCCGAATCGCAAAAAGTCCTCTGGTCAGGAAGGGGGTATATGTGCCCAGTAAGCAAGTGGTTAATACAATTACTAAATAACTAAAATCAGGTTGATTTACTAAAAGCAAATAGGCTGTTTAATCTACAAGGTAATGTTCATTTAGCTTAGTGAAGATGGGGATGTCCACTTTGCATAGAATATCACGTGCATGGAAAATTGAAAAACAGTATTTTTGCTTGCACATGTTTGGATAATAGAAGTTCGCAGAGCTTCATCTTATTTACTTAAAGTGCTACTAAACCCACAACAGTAACATCAGTCTGTATATGCAGTAAAGCATGCTTGTTATACTCACTGTGGAACGTAAGGGGTTAATCCTTTGCATTGTGTATAAAGGCTGTCTCTCTGATCCTCCTCTTCTTCCGCCCAGGTTCACACTGAGCTGCGGGAATGAAGCTCCCGATTTCGGCTGCGATTTCAGAAACATCTGTGCAGGTTTCAATGTAAATCGCAAAAAGTAGTACAGGAACTACTTTTTGAAATCGGAGATGCAGATACAGCGTTGCACCGATTAGGACGGTGCCATTGCCAGCAATTTGCGGCAAATACCGCCGTTTTGACATGCGATTTGACATGCCAAATCGCATGACAAAACGCACCAGTGTGAACCAGGCCTCCACACAGTTTGGTGTGTATTGCTAGAGAGTTTTTTTTTTCTTCGGAGGGTGCTTGTGATCAGCACAGGGCCAATCAGCACTGTCTAGACAGAGGATCATGGGAAGATGAAAACTCCTTTTACTAGCTTTACTAGATAGAAGTCACAAGACTGCTGATGAGAAAAGGTATTTATCAGTTTATAATTACTAGAATAACTGCATTTCCGTGTTCTGTGTACTGTGGGAGACCAGATATAATGAATACAGGTTCTGGGTTGGCAAATGAGGTGAAACAAATGTCAATGTAAAAAAGAGAGAGACAAAAAATTCCACAGTAGCGCACTAAATTAATCTACAAAACTCCTAAATATTAACATTGTGAAATCACCATAAATCACCCATACATAATGAAAAGTGTCTATATGGCATATTCAAAAAATATATATGCGCCAACATATGCAAATCAATATGGTAATACAGTCCAACTTAAAGTGATGTAAAAATAGTGAAACAAAATCTTGTTGATCCACCAAAATCCTTCACCAAAGTGATGTGTGCCAATTCCACTCCCTTAAGAATAAAGCTCACCAGCTGCTGTTGCCATTCACTCTCGTGTCTGGCAAATATTGCCTTGTTAGATGTTAATGAAGAAGGTGATTCAGTGTCGTGATCTCATAGCTTCCTTCGTACACATGGAGACATGAAGCCATTTAAAATCAATCAACTGTGTTTACTCTTTTTAAATCATAATGACAACAGAAACTACCCAAATGACCCCGATCAAAAGTTTACATACCCCAGTTCTAAATACCGTGTATTCCCCCCTTTAACATCAATGACAGCTTGAAGTCTTTTGTGGTATTCGTGGATGAGGCTCTTTATCTTCTCAGATGATATTGAGGTCAGGAGACTGAGATGGCCACTCCAGGACCTTCACTTTATTCTGCTGTAGCCAATGACAGGTCGACTTGGTCTTGTGTTTTGGATCATTGTCATGTTGGAATGTCCAAGTATGTCCCATGCGCAGCTTCCTGGCTGAAGAATGCAAATGTTCCTCCGTTGATAACATACTGCATTCATCTTGCCATCAATTTTGATCCCAAAAACATCAGAGATCCACCTCCGTGTTTCACAGCAGGAAGGGTGTACCTTTCATCATAGGCCTGGTTGACTCCTCTCCAAATGTAGTACTTATGGTTGTGGCCAAAAAGCTACATTTTGGTCTCATCACTCCAAATGACTTTGTGCCAGAAGGTTTGAGGCTTGTTTCTGTGCTGTCTGTAAGCGGGATACTTTGTGGCATTTGCGTAGTAATGGCTTTCTTCTGGTGACTTGACCATGCAGCCCATCTTTCTTCAAGTGCCTCCTTATTGTGTGTCTTGAAACAGCCACACCACATGTTTTCAGAGAGTCCTGTATTTCACCTGAAGTTATATGTGGGTTTTCCTTTGCATCCTGAACAATTTTCCTGGCAGTTGTGGCTGATACTTTAGTTGATCTACCTGACTGTGGTTTGGTTTCAACAGAACCCCTCATTTTCCACTTCTTGATTAGAGTTTAAACACTGCTGATTGGCATTCTCAATTCCTTGGATATCTTTTTATATCCCTTTCCTGTTTTATACAGTTCAACTATATTTTCCTGCTGATCCTTTGACAATTATTTTGCTTTCCCCATGACTCAGAATCCAGAAACATCAGTGCAGCACTGGATGAAAGATGCAAGGGTCTGTGAGGATGGTTACCTTTAATAGCCATTCAAACCCTTTGTGTCAACTTGTGTGCACGTTATCAGGCCAAAATCATCAGGGTATATAAACTTTTGATCAGAATCATTTGGGTAGTTTCTGTTGTGATTATGATTTAAAAAGCGTAAACACAGATGACTGATAATAAATGGCTTCAGGCAAACACTAACCATGAGTGAAAGAAAAGTTTTTGTGTTATCATTCATATTCTCTGAAAAATGGCTAAGAAATCATAAATTCTGCCAGTGTATGTAAACTTATGAGCACAACTGTAGGTGGAATCTTGTTCCTGTAATTGTTCCTAACGTCTTCTGGTCTTCTTGAATTATAGTACACCTACTCTTCCTGTTGTATCCTCCATAATTCAATTAAAGAAAAATACCACAGGGAAAGTGGGATCCTCTAGTAATGAGCACAGCAAAGGTGGAGACAAAGATGTAATCAATAGCATCCTCAGAAGACATAAGAAACCTTTAACTTCTCCAGCATCTACCCAAATATCTGTTTTATAACTAAAGGCAAACTTTTTTTTCAATTTGAATAAAGTGAAAAGGGTTGGAATCCCTGTCAGGTTTTTATTGCTGTGTCCTCGTTAGGGAGATTAATTCTCTCTAATTGTCCTGATAATCAAGGTCATTAGGACTGAAAGTAAGGATTCAATTTAGATTCAAGGACTAGGGAAATATTCTAATGATCACACTTGTTACTGTGACATCTATCTAAAACGTGACATCCCTTACGTTGACAGGAAGTGAATGTACATCTCCCTAATGAGACACAGATGGCAAAAATTAGGGGGGGAAAATTACAATGGTATTTCCCTCCCCTACTCTAAAATTTAAAAAAAAAATGTTTTGGCTTTAAATAGGTATGTAGCTATGTTAAGTTTTAAAAAATCATATACATTTATCACAATTAGATATTCTTTAATAGTCTATCTACCTCTGATTAAAAAATAAGGATATTTAGTTGTCGTGGACTAGAATAATACATCATCTATGCAGAAATCACATAGTTAAGATAATTCTCAGAGATAATTTTATATTAATGAAAAAATTATGAAAATTGCCCGCTAAATGACTCTTATGTTTCAGCTACTTTCATGTTGAACTATTAGATCTTTCTGTTCATTTTCATGACTGCGAATTCCCAAGTTGTCCTTTTTTTGTCTTGTTCTTTGCTGGATTCTTTCAGTACTTCCTAAGACAGCTCATTCATATCTGTTTAATTGCTCACCTTAACCCATTGGTTCAACCACCAAGATGTAAGAAGTCTGAACTCAACCGTAATCAATGACCTAACCCTAAGAGTTAGTGGCCAAGCATTATGTCGGCTCATAGATGACACTAAACTATTACAGAACCCTTTTCTTTCTAAACATGCTTGCGTTGTTTCATATCGTCTGTTCCAGGACTTCAGTGTTTTCCACTTGTTAAGGCTTGGCAGAATGAAACATTGCATATGCGGCCTCCCAAAAATAATATAAGTGCGTATCTACGCTAAGAATCGCTGTGCCAAAAATACAAGGTAATATTTTTGGCGACAGCGGGCGTATCTTAACAAATACGGACGCAAATAAATCATGCTGCCACAATTACAATATCATTACTTTATTCAGCCTGTTTAACTCATTAAAGGTCATCCCAATGAAACATAAATGTTTCAGGGGAAACGGCCTACATGTTTCATTGCTCTAATTGTTATAATACTATTCATCTTGTGCAGCTGTCTGTCCTGTTAGTTGAAGGGTCAGTCCACCCAAGGGTGCTATCTTAGTTATAGGTGGAACCTGGTTGGTTGCATCAGACCCTGGCTTTTATGTTTGAATACTTCCTGCCAAAATTCTAGAAAGTTCCCTTGATTGTATTGTTTACAACATGAAAAAATTATAAGCAGAGTGACCATTAAAGTCCTCAAGAAATATAATTTTTCAGATGGTTTGATTTTCCACCAGGAACTGAAATATCATTGTTGTGTGGACTAACCCTTTAAAACCTTTTAGTTTCCTATGGCATCCTTTAAGTATTTGTAAACCTAATCGCTAAATTCTCATATAATCTTATTAAAAAATGACATTTGTTTTAAATCTTCAATTTTTATTTTAAAACTGGTAAGCCTAAAACTGTGAAGATCTTTATACAAGCACTTACTGTTATGGGGTGACAACGCTCTATCCTTTTTATCCTTATCTCCCAATTGCTTTCCTGTGTTGTCACCCTGTTACGTATTACTTCAAGGTAGGCTGGGTTGCTGCTCCTTGTGCAGGAATTGTTCCCTGTTGTTATCATCATTAAGCACACCTTGAGCGATGACATGCAAGGCTGAGAAACGCATGAAAACATTATTTTATAAAAGAAACAAACATGGTAGTTGTTTATGATACACAGTGCTTCCGAAAAAGTAAATCTTATCCATTTAGGGTTTACATTTGTAGTGATGAGATCACTTCTTTGCCCATTTACCAAGTGTATACTCTTGTTATGCAGTGTTTGTTTGCTCTTTTTAAATATGGTTGCTAATGCTATGCTCTCTCTCACACCAAGGATGAGGTCATCAAGAAGAGCAGAGGATGGCAAGGGGTTTTGTGGGTAAGTGGGTGAGACATGTGGCATAAGGAGAACAATGGATTCCTGCCAAGAGAACACGGGCTGTGTAAGTGCTGCTGCTGCTGCAGATTCATCTCACTGAGACAAACAGAGAGACTGTTAATGATTTCATGTTCCTGTTTGGAAAAAAACCTTATGTTGGATGGTTCACTGAATGTTATTTCTTCAATACTTGGACTTTCAAATACAATGCTGTGTGGATTACTGTCTATGTGGAGATATATTTCTCAATTGGGATTTCACTTGCTATTCACAAGCCCCAATTGAGTGGAGGCACTGTCTTGTTAAAGATCCTGTCCTGATCACACAGATTATAAAGACTCTGCTCCTAATTTCTATACAGGTGACGCCATCATACCTCAGTAGCCGCAGAGAGAGAGAAAATAATCTGCACATAAATGCAGGCCAATGTGTTCCCCAGTTCAAGAACTAACTTCTTCCTGGAACCTCCGAAGCTTTGGAGCAAGGGACGCTGCAAAATCATGTAAAGAAAGGAAGAATGTCTTCTGGACAGCCACACTAAAAATAAAATTGCCTTTATTGTAAAATCCAATACAGCAGTACAAGTCACAGCACACTGGAAATCTGACTGGTTTCACACTATACTTAGTGTTTAATCATAGCTATATCCAGAAGACATTCTTCCTTTCTTTGCCTTGTACTTGCATTGCCTGCACCCGTGGTTTCTGTGAGCAGGATTAACTTTGAAGACAACCACACCTGAGCGGCTTCCCTTACTGTTTGCAAAATCATGTACATGGGAAGTCTGTTCAATGTATTATCCTCAAGTGCAATCATAATTCTTTCAAAATATTTCACACATTGAGAAGGCTGGGTCTGGTATTAAAACAGAAAAAAGCACAGGGCTTGTGCTGCCCAATCAGTTTTCTTTTTTTTACTTTGACATCTAACATCTTATTTTCCATTTCTGTCCCTTTTTAGGAGCAAACCTCTGACAATGAACACATCAGCTTCATCCCATGAAGTCATCACATGCTTCCTCTTGCCAGCAGCCCACCTGCATGCTTCCTCTTCTCAGTCCTCCTTACTGACATACACTGGAGATTCCCCAGGGCAAGGTTGGGTGAAGACTTGGCACACAGCTGTCTTCTAGTACAATATTTTAACTGGAATATAGAAAAAATGCAAATGCAGCTTTCCCACGAAGAGGATACCAAAAGTAGGCTTAGCGAAACAGCATTAACACAAGTACACATATGGAATATGTTTTAAAAGAAGTACTATCGATCAACAGGGGCCCTCCGACCTAGGCTGGGGGTTAACATAGGGTGCCTGGGCCTAAGGGCTAAGGGGCTGAGATGTGAAATAAACCACAAACAAAGTTAATGGAAACAAACCTTAGACTGGATATTCAAAGAAGTTTTGGGGGAGGAAGGAAGAAAAAATAAAATTGGGGGGGAAGTCCAAGGAACGGGGGAAGAAGAGAGAGAGATAACAAGAAAGATTGTGGAAGAGGAAGATAAAGGGAGGTAAAGGAAGAAAGATCCCCCAGGCTGGGAAATAAGCGGGGTCAATTAGACAGGCCTAGGCTGGTCAATGCAGAGTAGGGAGAGTGTAAGACTACCACAGGGCCCACACCTTGAGAAATTTAGTGTGAGAGTCGTGGAGGATACAACTCATCTTCTCTTTGATCATGAGGGTTGTCAGGATGCTCCTTACCTCCGCAAATGAAACAGCTGTCTTTTTCCAGGCCCTGGCTATTGCGCATTTAGCAGCTATAAATAGATAGGTGGCCAACTTCTGTTGTTACGAGAAGCAGCTGCTAATTTGACGCCTTTATGAATAGGTACATGGAAGAGGGTAAACAACAATCCAAAGACCCTTGACCAGAATCCCACCAGACAGGGGCAGGACCACCAGATGTGAAGTTTGTCTCATCGATGGCCGCATCCCCGAAAACATCTAACATTGTAGGATGGGTTTGATATGGCGATGTGGGCTGGGACCCAATACCAGCACAGGAGCACTGCCTCCAGATTAAAGGAGCACTTTGAAACATTGGCCCAGGCTTTACTCCAATCAGTGGGAGATAGGTCTCATTCCCAAATAGTTCTACCAACTACCTCCTGTGGTACGATCTTTCCAGGCTAGCCTCCCAAGCTCCAGCCTGAGGTAAAACCCTCAAGGGCCACCGGCAGACTCCCGTTATAACTGCTTCTCCATCTTCCACCCGATTCCTGGACTCCCATTATAACGGCTTCTCCATCTTCCACCCCGCTTCCTGGGGATTGGCTAAGGTCCCCTAAATATTCAAGACAACCCCTCCTGGCTTCCGTCCACTAACTTCTAGAATGTTCTCCAAAATTCTTGAAATGGGGAGGCACCAGAGAGCTGACAGGGTGAGTCATCCAGTCCTAACCTCTAATAACCCTGTCCTAAAATCCATGCCTCGGGTTTATCGCTGAGCCAGATAAATTTACATGCACTACCGTTAGTAGCACACTAGAAGGCTAGAAGGTGCTACATATGCATTTCTGTTGGCCAGTGAAGTGATCTATCACACATCAAGGTTTAGAAAGCAAGGGTAGACAGGGCCATGAAACAGTTCAGATAATGCAGTGGCTATCACATCTGCCTTGCATTACTGGGGTGCTTGGTTTATATCATGGTCCTAACACTAGTTCGAACAACACGAGTTTGCATGTTCTCCCTTTGTTTGTGTGAATTTCCTCCCACACTTCAAAGATGTGTTAGTAGATTAATTGGATCCTGTCTAAACTGGCCCATGCATGTGAGAAAGGGACTTTAGATTGTAAGCTCATTCAGGTCAGGGACTGATGTAAATGTACAATATGTATATCACTGCCTAAATTGTCATTGTTACATGAATATGTGTAATAAAATAAATCGGTCAATCAGAACTCTATAAGTCTCCTTCAACAGAAGGTATTTGGTCATCTGAGTGTTGCTATAGGGAACTGGTAGCAACATTTTCTTGCAAAAATTCAGCCCCTCTGTGGTTATTACTCAATTTCTTAATCAATTCACACTGACATTTGAATACAAGCCTATTTTAATCAGACGCTATTCATAGTTGTCTCTTTAATGTCCTCAGAGTATTGAACAATCTGACACTTCCCCTTCATGATGTGAAATGAGGGAAATCTTACACATCCCTCACTGAACATTTTTGGATTGCTTTACAAGACATATAAAAATAGAATTCTCACTTTATTACCTTATTAAGCGAGGAGATATTCTGCTACTAATAAATTATTCCAAGCTGCATTGCTGGATGTATAGCACATGTGACCTTGTAAACCCCACACTGACAAACAAACACAGAAACAGTTTTGTTGCTATGTCCTTAATTTACTCCCTTTTCACCTTCCTAAAATAAGTATTAAGTCATGTGTTGGGATGGGAACTGGGATGTAGAAGACTCTTACAGAAAAGTGGAATGTGTAATCCATTCTGCTATACTTTCTGACACAATTTTAAGGCCCCTTTCACATGGGCGTCTCTGTGGAACACATTCCACTTGCTCTCCATAGAAGAGACTGCAAGGTCCAATCAGGGCCACCTGAGAAACTGACAGGTGGATCTGATCGGACAGCCCAAACTCAGGAGAAGTCCTGAAGGAGAGCATGCAAGAACGTGACAAGGGAAATAGAGAGCAGGAGGTCTTGTGAGGACCAAACAGAATGGTTTGTTTGGTATTTTGAGACTAGACCTCTCTAAATAAAATGTATAGAGTTCTTCTTCGTACTTTATAATGACCTTACATTGAATAATACTGCACCAATGCAAACATCCTCTGTGACCTCCCACTCTAAGGCCCCATACACACGATAGAATCCATCCGCTGAAAAATCCCAGCGAATGGGTTTCAGCGGATAGATCCTATGGTGTGTACACTCCAGCGAATCTGTTTCCGTGGATATTTATCCCCTGGGATGGATTTCCAGCGGATAAATATTTGATGACATGCTATCAAATCTATCCGCTGGAATCCATCCCAACGGATGGATCCGCTGGTCTGTACAGACTCACCGGATCCATCCGTCCGAAGGGATCCCCCGCATGCGTCGTAATGATTCGACGCATGCGTGGAATTCCTTATATGACAGCGTCGCGCACGTCGCCGCGTCATAATCGCGGTGACGGCGCGACACGTCATCGCCAGAGGATTTCGGCGCGGATTTCGATTCGATGGTGAGTACACTCCATCGCATGGAAATCCGCGCAAATCCTCGAGAGGATTTATCCGCGGATACGGTCCGCTGGACCGTATCCGCGGATAAATCCTCTCGTGTGTATGGGGCCTAAGGCAGCGTACACACGGTCGAACATGTCCGCTGAAACTGGTCCGCGGACCAGTTTCCGCGGACATGTCCGACTGTATGTACGGCCTAGCGGACAGGTTTCCAGCGGACAAAAGTTTCTTAGCAAGCTAAGAAACTTGTCCGCTGGAAACATGTCCGTTGGACATGTCCGATGGTTAGTACACCTAATCGGACATGTCCGCTGGTTATGACGTGTAACCAGCGTCCCGAAATCCCGCGCATGCGTCCAATTGATTCGACGCATGCGTGGAAGCATTGCACTTCCGTGTTTGAGAACGTTGGTGTCTTCTACGTCACCGCGTTCTCTGTCCGCGGGGATTTTGGTCTGATGGTGTGTACACACATCAGACCAAAAGTTCCCAGGAGACATGTCCGATGAAAACGGTCCGCGGACCGTTTTCATCGGACATGTCTCCTCGTGTGTACGGGGCCTAATAATGACAGAAGGTAGTTTTCAAGGATTATTATGACTAAAATTCAGAGCAATATAAGTATGCCATCAACAACAGACATATAGCATGCCAATCTGACAGGTGCAAAAGATCAATGGATACAAAAACTAGAGCCCCCCAGCAAGAATGCTATGCATCCAGAGTGAATTTGACTCAACATTTCCAAGTTTGAGTATTATTATAATACAGGATTTATATAGCGTTAACAGTTTGCACAGCGCTTTACAAAATGAGGGCAGACAGTAAAGTGATAATACAATTCAATACAGAAGGTATCAGAGGGCCCTGTGTTGTGCAGAGTATTGAAAAAATGTGCTGGAAGCTTCATGTACAGTATACAGCAATATGCTTTACTTCTATGGAAAAATAGCAATCAATGTCTTTACAGCATGGAGACATGAACAGGAACTAACCACAAACAAGTGCACCGAACTTAGATAGACGGTACATCCGGTGATTACATTATGTCATAGATACACACTATAATACCACAGCGCCACCTATTGCAAAGATAGGTATAATGCATATATATAGTTCACAGTATATATAAGCAACTAGTTGTTGTTCTTCAAACACCCCTTCTCAACAACAACTACATTCAGCTTCTTCTGGATATAATTATGACATTCCTTCAAAAGGGCTTGGTGAGTGCATCAGCGCTCAACTCCTCTGACCGGCAGTTTTGAATGTCAATAACACCTTATTCTTGATTATCCCTCGGTAGGTGATACTTGATGTCGATGTGTTTGGTTTTAGGATTGACCCTTTCTGATTGCGTAAGCTTTATACATCCTGGTTGTCTTCAAAATTGGGAATTGGTTTTGACATGTCTATCACAATGTCCACAAAAAGTTGACAAATCCATATTGCTTCCTGACATGCATATGCTGCTGGAATGTACTCTGCTTCAGTTGAAGATAGAGCGACAGTTGCTTGCTTTCGACTAGACCAACTTATGGTTCCTTCCTCATACTGGAAGATTAATCCATTTGTGGATTTGCGGTCTGTGCAGTCCCCAGCCCAATCAGCATCCACATATCTGACCAGTTGTGGATTGGATGTTGCTGGTAGCCGTAACTTCATCTAAATTGTTCCTTTTAGGTATTGCATCACTCTTTTTACTGCATTCCAGTCATCATGTTGACAGGGAACTGAGGCTTTCCGGCATAGTATGCCCACTGTTGTGGCTATGTCTGGTCTGGTCACATATATAGCAGCTTACCGATTGTTCTGCGATACGTATCATTATTGGGTAGCAAGTTTTCCATTAGGAATGTTCATACTGAAATAGTAGTAGAGTAAACAAGGGTATTCATATTATTTACAAAAGGCGCATGCCAATAGTCTAATGACCCCTCTACAAGAACCTTACGCCTCCAAAGGTCAGGGATGGAGGGACTTTTCCCATTTAAAAGACAACTTGAACCTCATAAAGGTTTTAAGGTTTTGGATTTTTAGGTTCTCATGGTAAAACATTGCTAAGCCCCATTTCATTTAATCTGGCCACATAGTATAACTCCTAGGGGTTCCCATGCCTCAAACAGTTAGACAGACGTTGAGGAATTACAAATAAAGAGGTGTTCTGTCATTGCAATTAAACTAGCACTTCCAACTAGAATTCTCCTGAAAATGCTGAATGTTTTTTGCCTTCCAGTAAATCTGTCATAAACTTGGATATCTCAAATTGAACACTGCATAAAAAGAGGTCACTGTAAGTTTACCTTTCTCTGCACACATCAAGCTTGCCCCACCAAACCCCGCCCATCCTAAGGCTCACAATTGGCCCCTTCCATTGGCTGAACATACTATATGACCTTAGGGATTATAATATTTGACCTTAAGAATACTTGGGAGCAGGGCAGGACTTAGGGTGGTGGGGGCCCCTGGGCTTGAGTGTTGAAGGGGCCCCCTGGAGCCGAGAATTGGGGGGGATCGAAGTTGTTGAGCGGGGGGGGGGGGGCGAATTGAAGTTGTTGAGCGGGGGGGAGCGCATTAAAGTTGTTGAGCGGGGGGGGATTTTGCAGTTGTTGAGGGGGGGAGTGCCTCTCACCTGTGCTGCCAACAGCCGGGGCCACAGACTGTCATTAACCCGGCTGTCGGCTTTCTTCCCTTCAGCAGCCACAGTCCTCCACACACCACTCCGGTTCCTCCTGCTTCCGTGCTGCCTCCTCTTGCAGTGCGGGAAATTTAACCCTTTTGCGGGACTGCGGGAAGAAGCTGTCTGTGCGGGAAAGTCCCACAGAATCCGTGCGTGTTGGGAGGTATGCGCAGGGCCGCCATCAGGAATTTTGGGGCCCCTCGCACAGCTTAAGGCATGGGCCCCCTGAAGCAGAGAACCTAGGGGGGGTGGGGGTGCTGCCGCCTGAAATTGAGAAGCGTGGGGGCTGCCGCAAATTGAGAAGCGGGGGGGCCTTTACAAAAAAAAGAAGAAAACAAATATATATAAATATATGTAGCCATCCGGGGCCCTGGGGACCTCTGGGCCTTTTAATAAAAAGAAAAAATAAACCTCTGGGCCCTTTAATAATAATAAAAAAAAACATTTATAAAAAATACATAAAAAAAGGGAGGTTGCCAAACCCGGGGGCCCTGGGGACCTCTGGGCCTTTTAATAAAAAATAAAAAAATAAACAAAAATAAAAAAATAAACATTTATAAAAAAAATAAAAAAGGGGGGGTTGCCACATGGGGCCCTGGGGACCTCTGAACCCTTTAATAAAAATATATATATATATATATATATATATATATATATATATATATATATATATATATATATATATAAAAAAAATGTAATTTTTTTTATAAAAAATGTGGGTTGCCATCCGGGGGCCCTGGAGACCCCTGGGCCCTTTAATAATAATAATAATAAAATATATATATATATATATATATATATATATACATATATATATATATACATATATATATACATATATATATATATATTATATATATAAAAATAAAAAATATATAAAAAAAACATTTTTTTACAAAAAATAAATAAAAAGAAGGGGGGTTGCCGTCCGGGGCCCTGGAGACCCCTGGGCCCTTTAATAATAATATATATATATATATATATATATATATATATATATATATATATATATATATATATATATATATATATATATATAAAAATAAAAAATATATAAAAAAAAACATTTTTTTACAAAAAATAAATAAAAAAAAGGGGGGTTGCCGTCCGGGGCCCTGGGGGCCTCCGGGCCCCTGGGGACCTCCGGACCCCTAAAAAAAAAAAAAAAAAAAAAAAAAAAAAAAATGTTTTTTTTTTTTTTTTAAAGGGGGCCCCCTATTGGGTGGGGCCCCTGGGCTTGAGCCCAGTCAAGGCCAATGGTAAGTCCGGCCCTGCTTGGGAGACAAGAAAGGGGTGAAAACAAGTTTGACTTTTACAGAAAGAATTAAGATTTGCATATCAATTTAGCTGCCTGCTTCCTTGTATCTGGACATCATGAATCCATCAATAATAACCCAGTTACCATTCAAACCTTTTTTTTTCTAATAAAAACAATAGACTATATGAAATTGACTTAAAGCAGAACTTCACCCAAAAGGGGTAGTCCAACTTACATCCTCTCCCCCCTCCTCTGCCACATTTACACGGATACCTGGTTTTAAAAGGTACTTCTGGTCAGATTGCCGTAACGATCTTGTTACAGTTGAAGTTTAGCCCTCCCCCTTCCTTCCCTCACAGCCTTCTGGGACACATCACAGGTCCCTAAAGACTATGGGACCATTCACAAAGTGCAGCGCAACTCAGTGGGAATCCAGCAAGCCATAAGGCTTTGCTGCCAGTTTCCCTTAGTTAAAATGCCAGAACCTGGACCAGAATCTGATTGAAGAATTGATTCGGGTGAGGACAGCGCTGAATCCTTGGACAGGTCAGTCTCCTTTTATTAAAAGACAGCAGCTATAGTATTAGTAGCTGCTGACTTAAATTTTTTGGGGGGAGCTCCTCTTTAACTGGCCATAACAGACATTTTATTAAAGCATAGCAATTAAATGAACAGCATCGCGATTGCAAATAGCAAAATACCCATTTTATCAATGAAGTAACCAGAAAGGGTGGGGTTGAAGAGAGTGCAAAATTTGGTACAGCTCTGCATAGAAACCAAGCTGAAGTTAGAAGCTGATTGGCTGCCATGCACAGCTGCACCAGATGTTGTACTCTCTAGCTTTATTAAATCAACCCCATTGTCTTTAGTCCAATTTGTTTAAAAGTGAACTGCAACACACCAACTCAACTCAAGGACCTCCTATTGGAAAACTAAAAATTATTTGAGACTTAAAGGGACACTGAAGGTACATGTTTTTTCACCTTAATGCATCCTATGCATTAAGGTGAAAAAACATCTAACAATACCGCCCCCCCACCCCAGCCCCCCCGTTTTACTTACCTGAGCCCGTTCACCTGCGGCGCTCGCCCCGACGTCCTCTTCGCCGCTCAGCCTGGTCGTTGATTGGCTAGAGTGGATGGATTGAAAGCAGCACAGCCATTGGCTTGCGCCGCTGTCAATCACATCCAATGACGCAACAACGCCGGCTGTATCACAGGAGCACGCCTGCAAGAACTTACCACCATGCGAGCTTGCTCGCATAAAGGTGGAAAGATCTTGCGGGCAGGACCAGAGACAGCCGCCGAGCAACCCCAGAAGACGTGGATCGGGGCCACACTGTGCAAAACGAGCTGCACAGTGGAGGTAAGTATAACATGTTAGTTATTTTAAAAAAATTCTCTTTACAACCCCTTTAAGCATCATGGGGACCACTTCAACCACCAAACACCAGAGGGCTCCATTCTCTCAGTTGTGCCCCCTTCGGCAAAAAAAAACCCACTGATTTTGCAAGTGTCAAAGGCCCCTGCTCAAGTAACCAAACAAAATAGGGTGGGAGGGACAAATTCTCAGCTCTGTAGAAGTTTCTTCAAAGGCCATCCCTAACTCAGTCATTCAAGGTATCTCTTGTGGCTCCTCAGTTGGTTGTCATCTTCAGTAGAAGTAAACCTTTACCACTACACTCCATATGTAAAGCCCCACATGAGGGGCAGTCTTCTCTTGACTTAACAGGAGAGGGAATGAGCTTCCTTCCTGTCAGGGCTTATGAACTAGGCTCCGTTGTGTAAACCCTGCCCCCGGGAAGTACATTACTTCTCCACACACACCCACAAAATGTAGTGTAAACAAAGGTGCAATGTTGGAAATAAAGCATCATATGCACATCAGAATGAAGTGCGGGGGGGCCCTCATATTGTACCACAGGAAAAGGTGGAAAGATAAAATCGAAATTTTTATTATGTCAGTTTTTGTTTTTCTTGGGTGTTGTAAATTGATAATGCGTGACTAACTCAGCTGGTGTACTGTTTCCTGAATATATTATTAAAGGGTCACTAAAGGAATTTTTTTTAAGCTAAATAGCTTCCTTTACCTTACTGCAGTCCTGGTTTCATGTCCTCATTGTTCGTTTTTGCTTTGATGTTGCTGTAATTCCTCTCTGTTCTGGACACTTCCTGGTTGTCTGTTTCCTGATAACCACAGTACTGGGAGATTTCTCACTGTGGTCACTAATCAAGGAGGTGTGATTACTGTGTGTCTAAAACCCCTCAGCACCAATCCAGTTTCGTTTTACAATCCATCACTGCCCTCTATTGGCTCTCTGGCTCAGTACATCAGAGAACCAGGAAACAACAGCAAAAACAAAACTAAACTGTAGGTACATTATATGATTGTTTTTTATCTATTTTTAAAAGGAATCAGTTAACTATTAGTTAACTCTCTATCGTATCATCTGTCATTTCAGCTAAAACATTTTTTTCCTTTAGTGACCCTTTAAGAGGTGATCAACACAGCACAGGCAAGTCTGATGGCTCCAGTTTTGAATGGTTTCATCTAGGGTTGTCCCGATACCACTTTTTTAGGACTGAGTACGAGTACCGATACTTTTTTTCAGGTACTCGCCGATACAGAATACCGATACTTTTTTTAAATGTGTCCCCAAATGCAGCCATGTCCCCCCACAAATGCAGCCATGTCCCCCCACAAATAGAGCCATGTCCACCCCACAGATGCAGCCATGTCTCCCCCCATATCCAGCCATGTCCCCCCCATATCCAGCCATGTCCCCCCCCATATCCCCCCCCATGCAGCCATGTCTCCCCCCATATCCAGCCATGTCCCCCATATGCAGCCATGTCTCCCCCCATATCCCCCCCATGCAGCCATGTCCCCCCATATGCAGCCACGTCTCCCCCCCATATCCAGCCATGTCCCCCATATGCAGCCATGTCTCCCCCCATATCCAGCCATGTCTCCCCCCCATATCCAGCCATGTCCCCCATATGCAGCCATTGTCTCCCCCCCATATCCAGCCATGTCCCCCATATGCAGCCATGTCCCCCCCCATATCCAGCCATGTCCCCCATATGCAGCCATGTCTCCCCCCATATCCAGCCATGTCCCCCATATGCAGCCATGTCTCCCCCCATATCCAGCCATGTCCCCCATATGCAGCCATGTCTCCCCCCAAATCCAGCCATGTCCCCCATATGCAGCCATGTCTCCCCCCATATCCAGCCATGTCCCCCATATGCAGCCATGTCTCCCCTCATATCCAGCCATGTCCCCCATATCCAGCCATGTCCCCCATATGCAGCCATGTCTCCCCCCATATCCAGCCATGTCCCCCATATGCAGCCATTGTCTCCCATATGCAGCCATTGTCTCCCCCCATATCCAGCCATTTCCCCCTTACCTGCATCCCGCTGCCGCCGACTGGTTAATACGCGCGGGGAACATTACAGCTTTGAATAGCTGTAATGATTCGCGCCGCGCTGCGTATAGACACTCCCCCTTGCTCGGGATTGGACAGTTCACCCGAGCAAGGGGAAGTGTCTATACGCGGCGCGGCGCGAATCATTACAGCTATTCAAATTAAAGCTGTAATGTTCCCCGCGTGTATTAATCAGTCGGCGGCAGCGGGGATGCGGCAGGATGCGGCGCAACGGCGGCGGGATGCGGCGTAACTGCGGCGGCGGGGGGGGGTAGATTCTATTTCGGTATCGGGGGGTATTTGCGGGAGTACGAGAACTTCCGCAAATACTCGGAATCGGTCCCGATACCGATACTAGTATCGGTATCGGGACAACCCTAGTTTCAACTTTCATCCTTTGTATGGGATACATTTTTCAAGTTACAGTTTTTACTTATGATGACCTGTGCATTTGCAGATTATACATTTGGTTTGCAAGATATCCAATGGACAAACTTTTTTTTCTGTCGTCAGCTTCTGTGACAATATGGCTTAGGATCCTAAATGTGTTATTTCGTGCCAATCACACTCAAAGAAAGCTACTAGCAACAAAATGTTTTAATATGTCTAAAGAAATTGAACTTAAAGCGGAGTTCCACCCAAAAGTGGAACTTCCGCTTATCTGATTCCTCCCCCCCTCCGGTGCCACATTTAGCACCTTTCGGGGGGGGGGTGGGGGATACCTGTTTTTTTACAGGTACCCTGTCTCCACTTCCGGGAGACCGGGCCACAGCAAATTATGTCAGCAGCTCGGTCCCCCTCCTCCTTCCTCCCCTTCAGCCAGGCCAGTGAATGAGCGCAGCACGCTTCGCGCATACGCAGTAGGGACACGGTCATGAAGCCGAAAGGCTACACTGCCGTGCTTCCCTTACCCACAATAACAGCGGCAGCACCCGACCAGCCGATAGAAACATCAACTGCACAGCCGACATCGCTGGACTCCAGGACAGGTACGTTTTCTAATGCTAAAAGGCAGCAGCTACAGTATGAAGGGGCGGCAGAATTCTGTTTTAAGTCTTTTTACTTTCATAGGATTTTGCCACAGTAAAGTTTTGCATAGGATGCCTACACCTATTCTAGCCCTGTTACAAGGCAATGATTTTGAAGCTCTTTTACAGTTGCTTGAAACTTATTGTCATATTTTATTCTTTTACGCACAACTCCAACCAAACCCTCTGTTTTTTAGTTGTGAATGGAGTTGGGCAGGGTTGGAACCTCTAGGACACAGGTGTCAACACACCCTCCAGGCCATTTCATGTGGCCCTCGCACCTCTCCTGCAGCTGCAGGAGAGTTCCAGCCCTCCTCTAGTCCTCCTCCAGACCCTTACTTTCTGCTTTCAAGCAATGCATTCAGCCTATTCCCAGCAGCAGCATAAGGAAAGGTGGTGCACTGTGATGTAAGGTAGAGTGGGGGACTCAACTTCTGATGGTGGGGTGGCTCTTGAGATCTAATGTAAGGGGAGGGATTGCGCTGGACATCTAATCTTACAGATACAATCGGTCCTTTTGAGGGCAATCATAATGCAGATGCGGACCACGATGAAATTGAGTTTGACACCCCTGCTCTAGGAGGTTTATATTGTTGCCTGCATCCCCTCTGGGAAGATTACAAATTATTTCCCGCTCCCATGGCAGGATTTCAGAGGGACAGGAAGTGGGTGGAAATCTCTTGAATGGCACCAGTTAAATTTGGCAATTGATTTGGGATTTGAAATGGTTAAACCTCTGTAAGCTTATTACTGTTTAAATCTTCCTGTCCCAGTGACCCTTATTCTCCCAATTTCTCATCCTGGTGTTACATGAGTTAGGGAAGTCACCCAAATGGAGTCAGAGATAGCAATAAAATCTCCAGGATGTCAAACCGGTGCCTGGAGCAGCTCCACCTTCTATATCAAGCCATGAAGGAGTGAGGCCCCATACACACGACCGAGTTTCTCGGCAGAATTCAGCCAGAAACTCGATCGGAGCTGGATTCTACCGAGAAACTCGGTCGTGTGTACACTTTTCAGCGAGGAAGCCGTCGGGCCAAATAGAGAACATGTTCTCTATTTCCTCGTTGTTCAATGAGGAAAGTCGGCCCGCCAAGATCCTCGGCGGCTTCAACACTGAACTCGACGAGGAACTCGAGTTCCTCGGACGTGTGTACGGGGCCTCATTTGGAACTCCCAAAACCCATTGTTTTTTTATTAATAATAACTCAAAAATAAATTCTGGACCCAACTGGTTTTGGTGCTTTCCGTTTTTACCTTCGGCCTAGTACACACGAGAGGATTTATCCGCGGATACGGTCCACCGGACCGTATCCGCGGATAAATCCTCTCGAGGATTTCCACGGATTTGGATCCGATGGAGTGTACTCACCATCGGATCGAAATCCGCTCCGAAATCCCATCGCGATGACGTGTCGCGCCGTCGCCGCGATGATGATGCGGCGACGTGCGCGACGCTGTCATAAAATGAATTCCACGCATGCGTCGAATCATTACGACGCATGTGGGGGATCCCTTCGGACGGATTGATCCGGTGAGTCTGTACAGACCAGCGGATCAATCCGTTGGGATGGATTCCAGCGGATAGATTTTAAAGCATGTCTTCAAATTTTTATCCGCTGGAAATCCATCCCAGGGGATAAAAATCCGCGGAAACAGATCCGCTGGATTGTACACACCAGGGGATCTATCCGCTGGAGCCGGTCCGCGGATCAATTCCAGCAGATGGATCCTCTAGTGTGTACGGGGCCTTCCAGTTTTCCTGAGATAAGAGACAAATTTCAAGTTCTATTCTCTATGAAAGAACCCCTTTACACTTGATGAAAGACCCTATTAGGGTCCTTAAGCTGTACTAGGAAGTCACACACCTACCCTTTATTTAGCTATAAAAACTGGACAGCAGTTCAAACCTTTCCTCGGACTACTTAAAGCTAAGATAAAGTTTTCACTGGAATTTTGGCTTTAAACATCATTTTATCATTAGGAATGTTCAATATGAAATAGTAGTAGAGTAAACAAGGGTATTCATATTATTTACAAAAGGCGCATGCCAATAGTTAAAACCTTACATCATTACTAATTTTATAAGGATCAAAAAAGAGCAAAGCCACCAAAGGATGCTCTAGTGATGACTATTTTATTTACTTATTTTTAGTTGGCATACTAGTCCTAAAATGCATTTTCAATAAACTTTAAACTAAGTTCTGAAGTTACTTAATCTTGTTTTTACGTTCTATGTCATATAAAATAGAGGTCCAAGTTATTTATTACAAGGAATAGAAAAAAAAATAATTGTGTTTAAACTTATATGCCATTTCTAGCCTAGTGATGAAATTATGTGGATACATACCGCTATTGTTGTCCAAACCACACAATTGCAGGACCTTGCTTCAAGGGTATATGATATAAAGAACAAACATCTAAGGTTTCTAGTATGCCCTGAGAGAGCAGGCTGCTTGGGAAACATCAGCTACACAAAACAAGGCTTATTGGTATTCCTGACAACCCAGCCAGCCAAGTTCCCAAAGGTGCAGGAGAATTTTTTTTAAGCTTATATGTGCAAAACACAGTCATATCTGTTGTTTTATGCTTGTTTACTTTGTTTAGAATTTGTCTTCTACATGCCAAGTTAAAGCTGAATTCCAGGCAGACATCAAACATAATACTCAATGGGCATATATTTGAGCCGGCCAAGGATTAATAATAGTGTCCAGACAGTTTTGTGATTCAGGCGCCTCTGCCAGGCAGTATAGGCAGCTCCTGGAACACCATTGCAGGCTTAACTGCAGCTAAAACATACATAAAGCGTATTGTACATTTTTTACGTTAACTTACTGGGTGTGTGAGTAGTTATATATGGATTCTCAGACTGGGAGGTTTAAGTAATAATATTGTGGGATGTTATCACCAAAGTTATAAGAGGGACAAGTGAGCTATACACGTGTGTTGCGCTACCCCTGGAGGAGCCGCTGATTAGATTTGGGACGGCATAATTATGTTACCTCTGTGATGTGTCTAGGGTTGATGGTGATGATGAGAGCAGTGACGGAATGTCCAGACAGTTGGTTGACATTTTCAATGCTTTTTATTTCTGGTCCAACACAACCAACAGTCAACTCGAGGTAGATAGAATAGATTGGTGAAAAAGAATAAACTTTGCAGATTCAGGCTATGGATAGAAGAAGCAGTCCTGCCTCCAATGACTATGCTTGTTTCGTCATCACTCCAGCCGGAGTGGGTATAGTGCCCCTGGACAGATCCCTCTCACAGACCTGGCAGCCAGGGCGTCACTCGGAACCACTGGGAAGGAACAAGTCTCTGCCACCGACTTGGCTCTATTCGATTTTGGGTTAGTAAAGGTTCTCTGCCAAGGGCCCAGTACTCAGGAACATGAAGGTAGAGCGAATCCTCCCAGTCAATAATTTGGGGGCCACTGACTGACAGTTTGCGTCATGCAACCTGCCAGTATTCGGTCACCCAGATCCCCGATGGTTTTGTCCAAGCCCTATTGGATCACCTGCCTCTGGGCTCACCTCAGACCGACTCCCCACCGTACAGCACAACCAGCTTGGGATCTTTCTTTCAAAGTGTGGGGACCCAGTAAGTCACTGGGGCCCCATTGTAGCTTCAGTTGCTCTGAGCCCCGAGGGCCCAGAATCAGGAACTCCGCGTAGCACGTGCGCCCCGGCCTGGTAGGCCATATCGCCGGGGCCTGTGATGTGCGCACACCCTAAAGGTGGGTGCCGCACCTGGAACCCGCGAAGAACCCAGAGTCATGGCCTCCGCCACAAAAAAAAACCCTCCCCAGCATGCCCCGCGAGGGAAACGCTCCTCTAATTGGCTGCTGGGGAAGAGCGGCTCCCCCTGAACCCCTCTGGCGCCACCTGCCATCCAGAGCTGAAACTACATCTCTGAAGCACAGAATGACCCACAGGTCGGTTCAGGGCTGGCGACAGCCAAAATTTAAACAGATCAATCCCGATGAAAGCAAATAACTCTCTCATGCTACTAAATTTAACATAGCACCTGTACTGAAAAGTACACAGGCGCTACATAAGCAATCTAGTTGGATTGGAATGTGGCAGAATCAGATGTTTATAGCATGCAAAGACTGTGATATATATGGTCTGGTGTCCTGGTTTTGAGAAAATACTAATTCCCATTGAAGGCAAGAAGGGGTAGTTGTGCCTAAAGATTAGCAAAAGTTCCTTACTGAGTAATAATCTCATAGACTGAAGATTCTACTCAAGGTTACATGCTGAGCAATTTTACCTTCATAGACCCACCATTGAGAACCTGTATGCAGAAAATGCTTCACTGGTAGCACCTGGAACTGAATAAAATTCACTATACATAATAGTGCTGGACTTGTCAAGGAAAAGAAATGGGACTATATTGTACAACACCATATGAGCCAATTCAGAACCTGAGGTCTCCAGCCAGCACCCCCTGGTATTGTCAAGAAGGCAGATGTCACAAACAATGCCCACCATAACATTAGCCACATCTGCAGGAACAGCAGGCCTACTGCAGGTAAAGAAGCAGGATGAACAGCTGTGCAACATTCTCAGTCAATGCAGCTTACTGCAGGGCTCTGTTGTACCCCATTCATGACTTAAAGTCATCTTGAGAGGTGGTCCTAAATGAAAGGACCACCTCTCCACCCCTCGTTTTTGGATAATTAAAAAATATTTCTCTATCTCTACCTTTTTTGGAAGTACTAAGTGTTCTTCCGATCCAGCCATGGCCCAGGACGTCACATCCTCTTCTGCGGCAAGCCCCCAGTTGTCTTCTGGGACCATGACTAAGACAAATTGCAAGCTCCTAAAGAGTACTACAAGCCCTAGGATAATAAGCACTATAATAAAGACTGTTTATATTCATGAAACCTTGTCATGTCTTTCCATTTATCATAATCATGTTATATTATTCAGTGTAATCATCTTATCTAACGACTGTTTCATGGGGTATTTTAGAATCTGGTTGTGGGGAAATGCAGCCTGTTGTAACGGCAGTAAACACTCAATCCGAGGAACAGAACTTGTATTAAAGTCAAAATTCCTTCATTCACAACAAGCCCGGCAGGAAGGCACCCAACCGGGAACACTCACAGAATGCACAGTGATGTGTAGCAGAGCAGATCTTGGTGGGCCGACAGCATTTGTCTTGAGGAGCGGAATGCAGCCTGGCCAGTCTGCATTCAAATGGAGAGGTGTCCAGGAAAGTAGGCATGTCCCTGTCCTTTCCCTTCTCATCTGGAACCTCTCCCTGCTGCTAATCACTGTCCCTGTCAGATGGTAACCTGACCCTACACTACCCACACACTACCCTGGGATCCAGGGTTTTAAAGTGGATGTAAACCCTCACATATACCCAGTAAAGTGAACAGCCTTAGATGATACACAGGGAGGAAACAAATCCTCCTACATAAGTTTTACGTGTATATCTGCTGTCTTCATCTTTATATACTGTTTAGAAAGAGAACATCGTGTTAGGAGATTTTCTCTTCCTGGATAGCACTGCAGAGAAGCCTGGGCATACAACCAAGACAGCTGATTGGAGGAAAGCCGTAGACCCCCTCTCCTCATAGGTTGAGACTTTCAGCTTTGTTTTTTTTTAATCCTTCAGCTTTGTGCTAATCTATTTGTAGCATCCTCCCCAACACAAAACTCAGGCTTGTTTTATCATATGTGACGGAATACTTGTCAGGAGTTATCAGGCTGATAACAGAAGAACGGGGCAGGAGAAAGCTATGGGACATAGTGCTTTTAAGAGAGATACCAAAACACTGCAGATATATGTGCCAAGCTCAAATTTCATGAACTGGGTTTACATCCACTTTAAACAGGCTCTGTCTGACGCAAGATCCAATCGGATAGCTTCTCCAGTGACCCAGGAAACCATAGAGCATGGGTGCTCAACCTGTGGCTCTCCAGCTGTTGCAAAACTACAATTCCCATAATGCCTCAGCCTTTGGGAGACATGCTTGTACCTGTCAGCGGCTTGCAATGCCTCATGGGAATTGTAGTTCCGCAACAGCTGGAGAGCCACAGGTTGAGCACCCATGCCATAGAGGAACCATGTTCCTCTTGACAGCCTCTCTGAGCTGCTGAGGGAGGGAAGCTGAAAAACGTATCTTCCATGGACATTGTGGAAAGGGGCCTGCATTTGAGCATAGTAAGCAAACAAGCACTCCACTGCAAAACCAGACAGCCATAAACTTCTCCATTGTTGGTGACTGTCAGTAACATACATATGGAGGGAAGGCTACTTGAGATACACTATGAAGGTATAGAGTAGAGTATATGAGTATAGGGATGCATGCACATGCATGGAAGATACATAGATGCATATATAGATTGAACAGTACATGCTGGCTGGGGTTTGTAGTTAGTACCTGTATTCTTTCTAAAATTATGAGAGAAAGAAGTTAAGATTCTTAAGGGATCCATAGGATTTTCATTATTATTTTATTCTGTGTATACTCAGTTGGACTTTATCTGTCTCTGGGACTGTAAAATCCAATAAAACACTACACTCTTTGGAAAAAAAACAAGGATGCCTGGAATTTGTTTAAAGGTTGTGCTCTGCGCACACTTTTCCCACTCTTCCCCCCTCATCCCTGTAAGTATGTTGAATGAGAGAGACTGACAGCACTATACAAAGCAATAGAGTACGGACTGCTCAGACTAAGGCCCCATACTCACGACCAAACATGTCTGCTGAAACTGGTCCGCGGGCCAGTTTCAGCAGACATGTTCGGTCGTGTGTGGGCGCGAGCGGACCGAATTCCAGCAAACATTTGCCCGCCGGGCCTTTTCCCAGCAGACAAATATTCCTGGACGTGTTTTAAAACCGTCCGCTGGAATCCTGCCCGCACGGACATGTACGGTCGTCAGTACAGACCTACCATACATGTCCAGGCGCCCGCCGTCCCTCGCATGCGTCGAATGACTTTGACGCATGCGTGGAAGCATTTTAAAGGCGGGCCGCCGACGTCGCTGCGTCATTGTCGCGGCGACACCGCGTCATCGACGCGGCGACACCGCGGACACGCCCCGCGTATTGTTTACGCGCGGACTTCTGTACGATGGTGTGTACAACCATCGTACAGAAGCCCTCTGGCAGACATGTATGGTGAAAACGGTCCGACGGACCGCTTTCACCATACATGTTTGTTCGTGTGTACCCGGCCTTAGAGTGCCATCTGTCTCTATCCCACTCTGGCTATTGCTGTGCTGGGGATTACAATATAGGTACATATGTACCTGCCTGCACCATTTGAAAGACCTTTTTTTATACATAAACCATACAATACCCCCCCCCCCCCCCCACCCCATGTACAACACTTTTCCCTTCATGTTGCATGTCTAGTTTGCATAAATACTGTCTCTCTAATTCTATGCAGTCAATGCTAGCCAATGGTAATCCTGTGTATATTACAAAAACAGTCTACCAGGTCTTCCATCTGCACAGAAAACTAAAATTAATTTTATTTTGGACTAGTCTACACGGGCATCTGAATGCTTTCCAATGCTTTCAGGAAAACATTACATTACATGTATTTGAAATAAAATCACTTTGGAACATGTTTGAAATGCATTTTTCTTGTGATCACATTATTCTGTATGAATACAAGCAGAGCAACAGTGAAAAAAACAAGAATAAATGAAATTGTGGATCGCTCCATACAGTCTAAAACCAAAGTGAAGCACTGGAATCCAGATGTTTCAAAAATGCTTCAGAAAAGCATGTCAATATGTCAAATGCTTGTTAACTTACTGGTATGTTTTTTTCTTAAAGTAGATGCAAACCCTCACATACCCAGTGAAGTGAACAGCCTCAGATGATACACAGAGATGAAACAAATCTCCCTACATACGTTTTACATGAATATATGCTGTCTTCATCTTTATATACTGTTTAGAAAGTGCAGATCGTGTTAAAATTTTCACTTCCTGATTCACCTTTGGGTGTGTATTCTTGCCATACACTGGAAGACAGCTGATTAGAGGAAAGGCACACCCCCCTCTCCACATAGACAGCGACTTGCAGAGCTGTGCTGTGAATTGACCAGCTCTCTGCTAATCTATTTATGGCACCCACCCTGACAAAAATTTCAGCCGGGTTTTATCACAGTTGACAGAGAACTTATCAAATGTTATCATTCTGATAACAGAAAAAAGGAGCAGGAGTAAGCCACAGGACTCTGGGCTTTGAAGAGAGGTAAGAAAACACTACAGATATATGTGTCCAGCTCAAATTTCATGAATGGGGTTTACATCCACTTTAAGAGAAAGAAAACAAAGCAGCTAGAGAAAAAACAAGTAGACCCAGAGCTAACATACATATTCTGTTTAATTGGCTACCTACTGGACCTCTTTTTTTGCAAGGCTAGAATGCTAACAGAACTCTGAATTTACTATACTCTTTCTAAATACTGTATCTCTTCATAAACAGTACCTCATACAGTATGCTACCCTAATTATATCATACTTGTTGATATACCGTGTATATAAAAACTGAACCCATAAAAGTGAAGATGTTTCCCAGCAGCCAGGTTTGGTGCTTTATTGCCCCGCAGATAAAATGTCATTGGTAACTATAACCAACAACTTTATGTTTCTACCAATTACATTTTTGTCGGTCTAACATTATATAAAGTTTTTAGTCCTGATGATAACTCACAGGTATAATGGCAATTATATACACACACATATATATATATATATATATATATATATATATATATATATATATATATATATATATATACGTATGTATATACACACTTAGAGACATATCATACTGTATGTCAAATGTCAAGTCAAGGGAGGAAGAGGGTCATGAGGCTTAGCATCTTAATGCCAGCTTGGCAAAACTTGGCTCCAGCTTTTCTCATTACAGTTTGTGGAATAAACCCCCTGCCACTGTGCTACACCACAGTGGCAGGTACTCAGCCATGATTATTTTGCCCAGAAGGTCACCCTTGCCCTCCACCAGCATGTGGAATGGAATTTGTTTGTCACTGGACCATGTTGTTAGGGGCAGGATACACATAACCATGGACAGATGGTCCAGTAAGCATGGGCAGGGATGTTACATGTATGTCATGGCACACTGGGTCAATCATCTGGTTGGTGGAAAAAGTGCAATACAGGGCACATTTGTCTGTCCCATGTCTGTCCGATGGTGACAGCACAGTCACCTGTATCCATCTCTCTTCACTGGACTTATCCTCTGACATCTCAGAACCAGCAGCCCCCCCCCCCCCCCCCCAAGCACCCTAGAATATATACAATGTCACACAAAGTGTCTGACCACCTACCATCTTTAGCCAGACAAAATCATGTGTGGCAATGACTATTAACCTGCTGACCCCTTCTTATTTAGCAAATATCACACACGTGCCTTGCCTGACAAATGCCCTTAACTAGGTGGTGCAGCAGTTTATTGCCTCACCCTGATTTCCAGGAGGTCCTTCGCCATGGCCACTTTAGATGGTTGTGCTTGGCCTCTGTTCCCTTGGCAGAAATGCAGCACCAACATCAGCTGCCTGCCAACTGCCTCATCTGTGACACCTCCATGCTGAAACTCAATGTTGGAAATGCTGCAGAGGCTGCTTCAGTGTGCCATCAATGGGCTAGATTCATAAAGCCCGCCGTAAGTTTGTGCGGGCGTATCGTATCTGAGATACGCTACGCCGCCTGAACTTACTGAGGCTGGGGCTGGATTCACAAAGAATCTGCGCCCTAACTTATGGCGGCGTAGCGTACATCTGCCAGCGTAAGCGCGCCAAATTCAAATTCTGAAGAGGTGGGCGTGTTTTATGTAAATAAAACATAACCTCACGTAAATGACGTCTCTAACGAACGGCGCATGCGCCGTTCGTGAAAAAATCCCAGTGCGCATGCTCGAAATTACGCCGCAAATCGTAAATGCTTTAGACGTGAACGTAATTTACGCAAAGCCCTATTCGCGAACGACTTACGCAAACGACGTAAACAACGCAAAATTCGACGCTGGCCCGACGTCCATACTTAACATTGGTTGCTCCTCATATAGCAGGAGCAACGTTACGCCGGAAAAAGCCTTACGCAAACGACGTAAAAAAATCGTACGTTTCTGAATCGGCGTATCCAGCTCATTTGCATATTATACGCTGAAATCGACGGAAGCGCCACTTAGCGGCCAGCGTAAATATGCAACTAAGATACGACGGCGTAAGAGACTTACGCCAGTCGGATCTTAGCCTAATTTCGGCGTATCTTGCTTTCTGAATACAGAAAGAAGATACGCCGGCGCAGCTTTGAATTTACGCGGCATATCAATAGATACACCGGCGTAAATTCATGCTGAATCTAGCCCAATGTCTTCCTGTGTAATTATGGTAAGGGAGCAGGCTCTGGGGAGCTAGGGTTCTTTTTACAGCATTTATGCCTCATCATTTAGGACATGTGCAACATTTTGGAACCATTAAAGCGGTGACCAAAATGATGAGCTGCCACCAGATGGGAAATAATGATATATTTCCTCCCATGTTCCTACTGGGGCACACACTATATGGCTGCATCTGGTGGCTGTGGTGGCAGGCTACAGTGACAAGCTGCAACTGGTAGCTGTGGTGGCAGGCTACAGTGACAAGCTGCATCTGGTAGCTGTGGTGGCAGGCTACAGTGACTAGCTGCATCTGGTGGCTGTGGTGGCAGGCTACAGTGACAAGCTGCATCTGGTGGCTGTGGTGGCAGGCTACAGTGACAAGCTGCATCTGGTGGATGTGGTGGCAGGCTACAATGACAAGCTTCATCTGGTGGTTGCGGTGGGAGGCTACAGTGATAAACTGCATCTGGTGGCAGGCTACAATGACAAGCTTTATCTAGTGACTTTGATGGCAGGCTACAATGATAAACTGCATCTGGTGGCAGGCTACAATGACAAGCTTTATCTGGTGACTTTGGTGGCAGGCTACAGTGATAAACTGCATCTGGTGGCTGTGGTGGCAGGCTACAGTGACAAGCTGCATCTGGTAGCTGTGGTGGCAGGCTACAGTGACAAGCTGCATCTGGTAGCTGTGGTGGCAGGCTACAGTGACAAGCTGCATCTGGTGGCTGTGGTGGCAGGCTACAGTGACAAGCTGCATCTGGTGGCTGTGGTGGCAGGCTACAGTGACAAGCTGCATCTGGTGGATGTGGTGGCAGGCTACAATGACAAGCTTCATCTGGTGGTTGCGGTGGGAGGCTACAGTGATAAACTGCATCTGGTGGCAGGCTACAATGACAAGCTTTATCTAGTGACTTTGGTGGCAGGCTACAATGATAAACTGCATCTGGTGGCAGGCTACAATGACAAGCTTTATCTGGTGACTTTGGTGGCAGGCTACAGTGATAAACTGCATCTGGTGGCTGTGGTGGCAGGCTACAGTGATAAACTGCATCTGGTGGCTGTGGTGGCAGGCTACAATGACAAGCTGCATCTGGTGGATGTGGTGGCAGGCTACAATGACAAGCTTCATCTGGTGGTTGCGGTGGGAGGCTACAGTGATAAACTGCATCTGGTGGCAGGCTACAATGACAAGCTTTATCTGGTGACTTTGGTGGCAGGCTACAGTGATAAATTGCATCTGGTGGCAGGCTACAATGACAAGTGACAAGCTGCATTATGGTGAGTTAAACTATTTTAATACATTTTACTATGTAATAAAATAAATAATGTGCTTCAATCATCCGGACACCATATCACGCATGGTGTCAGGATGATTGAAGCGCTAACACCAAATCACACCAGTTACCTTTGAGTATTGTATTTCATTTGGTAGTTTATAAACTGTACTAACTGCATCATGCATTCTTATGAAATACATGATATCGTCTCTTAGGAGATCCGTTATTTTCTCTAGTGTCACATATAATATGCAGTGCGTCTAAATTCACCTAACAATCAGTAAATGTGGCACGGTGGTATTACTTCTATGAAACCCTGTGTTCAATCACCATGCAAAGATTTATCTTTCTGTGCTGAATTTAAACAGTTCTTACTTTTGCTGTACCTACTATTACCTGTCATCAGATATATTTTGTTCATGTTGAAGTCATGCAAACGAAGTAATGTGTTGGTGTAACACTTGCAGGTATTCATTACCTCTCACAGGGATCATAGTTCTCCCCCCAATAATCTTAATTTGATCTCCAGCCTCTTACATTGTGAGTTGCTACAAAGCTGCAATGTTGCAGTCTGATTACTGTAGGAGAGGGAACTGAGGACATTTTTCTTCCTGCCTGCATATTCTAACTCCGATTGTTGTGAAGCGATTTATCCCTTGTGAGACCTCTATGCCTGGCCTGTAAAAGAAGATATAATCACTGAGGACAATCCTTATCAGATAGCTTGAACTCACCAATACCGATTCTATTCACAGAAGTTGCTTTAATCCAAAACATCAGATGATAGGTTACAGCAGATGAACAGGTTGTGGTACTTATGTGGTCAAAAGATGATATTGTCGGTAGTTTACTATGCAGAATACATGCGCCCTGCTACATGTGGCCTGTAGCGTCCTCCATTACACAGGAAGTACAATCACAGGAAGAAAGGGTGGAGCATTACATACAAAGGAAGTATGTCATACATCAGGGAGTAAACATGGAAAACAAATGCATTACCACAAAAGGTCACAAGATGGCAGCATGTGAACAAAACATAAACGTCCATAGAAAATGGTTCAGAGAAACAATGGCCCAGATTCACAGAGAGCGGACGCACATTACGCCGCCGTATCGCAAACAATGTACGCTACGCCAACGCAGCGCAGATAGGCAAGCATGGAATTCAGGAAGCCAGTGCTCCCAACGCTGCGCCAGTGTGGCCTGGGTTTCTAAGGCGTACGCCGTCGTAGGTGGAAGTGGGCGTGAGCCATGCAAATGAGGCGTGACCCCATGCAAATGATGGGCCGAGCGCCAGACAAATACGTATCACGAACTGCGCATGCGTCGTGACGTGGACGCATCCCCATGCGCATGCTCACAACCATGTCGGAACAACTCCCTAAACTACGCCGGATCACTGCGTACGGCATGACCGTAAGCTACGCCCAGCCAGACACACGTCCAACGTAAAATACGCCGGCTTGTGTTCCCTGGTGCAGACCTTTGCATGTCTGCTGCTGGGTTGCGCCCTCCTTTATGGGGAATAACTTTACGCCGGACGTACAACATACGTGCACCTTGCGTAGCCTGCGTCGGGCGCACATACGTTCGTGAATCGCCATATTTCCCTCATTTGCATATTTGAATGGCTGATCAATGGGAGCGCCACCATGCGTCCAGCCTAAATGTGTGCCCACCCTACGCTGGCATAGGCAAGTTACGTCGGCGGGGTGAAGCCTGTTTTTAGGCGCATCTTAGTTTGTGGGTCTGGCGCACAGATACAACGGCGCACATTTGCACTTACGTCCGCGTAACTTGTTATACGTCAGCGTAAGTGCTTTGTGAATCTGGGCCATAATATATATAAATACTATGCCCCATTGGGGCGGCACACTGCAGAAGACTATTGACATAATCTCAACCCAGGCAAAGTCGTTCCAGCCCTCTCTCTGAGCACCGTGTATCTGAATCAGGAAACGTTGGAGCTCACGTGCAGCTGTTTCCTTACACACTATTCCAGCACAGTGTAGGAATACAGGGGACAATAACAGTCGTGGATGGCTTTGACAGATCACAGGACCCCATCCGTATGCCTGAACTTCCATATTGACATGTGAGTGCTTAATGTGAATTATTTCATTAAAAGTCTGCAGTTTTACTAAGTGGCGCCTGTTTTGTTTGTTTCTTTTTTTCATGTTTTTAAAGCATTGCTTCAGCTCCCTACGCAAGGCTGCCTGGTATTATAGACTGCATCTCACACCAAAGCTTGTATAGCTTATAGGACTTATACTCTGGACTATTTATATACATGTTTCCTGTATGCGCCATTATTGTCATTTTTAAAGTCGTCAGACTGGGGCTCAAGAACTGGTTTTAAGTGATAAAATGTTGCATTATTGCATTATTGTTATATGTCGGGAGTTTATTTATGCAGACCTGGAAAGTTATTGGCAGATCCACCTTGAAGTGGAATTTTACACAAGCAAGCTCCTTATTGCAGAAGAGACACAGTAAGTAAGTATTCTTACCTGTCCACAGTCTCCCTGACAATGTATACTGAGCTGTGTATGCACAGCTCAGTGTTCAATTTTAGCACATATTGTATGTTACATCATCTCAGCATGGCCAATTAAGATGGCTGAAGATCCTGAATCTAGAAGAAGTCTAAGCATTGATGTCTGCAGCGAGGGAGCTCTGCTAGGGTTGCCAGTGCCACCTTTTCTTCAAGCTTAACCTGAACACTTTAGCGGCGCATGGCAATATTTTTTCCCGAGTTTCTAAGGGGGGTCGCTGATATAAGGGGACTCAGAACTAATGAGGGGGGTCTCTAACGTGGGTGCTAATATAAAGGGACTCTGATCTAATGGGGGGTCTGTAAGGGGGAGGGAGCTGACTGCTGATCTAATGGTTGATCATCATTAGATAAGCAGTCAGCTTAGAGACCCCTATTAGCTCACAGTGCCCTTATATCAGTGCCCCCCCCCTTCTATAGAGACCTCCATTAGAGAGCGACCACCCCCTTATAGCAGCACCCCCTGCCCTTTTCTATATGATTGTCTAACACCTTACCAGCAGGAGGGACTCTGCAGCCACTGCAACTGCAGAGCTGGGAGGTGGAGTGAAAAATCCCATGTGTGCTTTGCAAAAGCGTTATTGGTTGCCAGGACACCGGCAGTCCTAGCAACCAATGACTGCAATGCAGATCATTCGGTCGGGCAGGGGGGGGGGGGGGGGTGACAGGTGTCGGTGGGGGAGAAGGCAGAGCAGAGAGCACACAGAACAGTAAGAGCAAGGTGCAGCTGACAGGATTTCCGGAGGATACCCCACTGAGTTCCCTCACTGCACTGGACTAATTTACCTGACTGGACTGGAGGTATGTTGTGTCCAGGTTTCAGGTGAACAGAAACACGGGCACAAGTTGAAAAACCCACACTGTCCGGGTCATACCCGTACAGGTGGCAACCCTAAGCTCCTCCGAATGCAAGGTGAGTATAGTTCTGGCTTAATAGTGTTGTTGCAAGGTTTGTATTGTGTTTAGTAATATGTTTTACCACTTCAATACAGGGCTTTTATACCCACCTCAATACCGAGCCTATTCTGGCACTTCTTTCCTACATGTAAAAATCATCATTTTTTTTGCTAGAAAATTACTCAGAACCCCCAAACGTTATATATGTTTTTTTTAGCAGACACCCTAGGGAATAAAATGGCAGTCATTGCAACTTTTTATCTTGCACGGAATGTGCGCAGTAATTTTTCAAACACCTTTTTTTGGGAAAAAAATGGTTTAATGAATTAAAAAATAACAAAACAGTAAAGTTAGCCCAATTTTTTTGTAAAATATGAAAGATGATGTTACGCAGAGTAAATAGATACCTAACATTTCACACTTTAAAATTGCGCACACTCATGGAATGGCGCCAAACTTTGTTATTTAAAAATCTCCATAGGCGACGCTTTGAAAATTTTTACAGGTTACCAGTTTAAAGTTACAGAGGGGGTCTAGTGCTAGAATTGTTGCACACGCTCTAACGCATGCGGCAATACCTCACATATGTGGTTTGAACGGCGTTTACATACGTGGGCGGGACTTACGTGTGCGTTCGATTCTGAGCGAATGTAAATATCCCTTGTAATAGGAATAGTGTGTGACAGGTCCTCTTTATGGAGAGATGCGGGGTCAATAAGACCCCACATCTTTCCTCCTGGCTGGAAAGCATGAGATCTGGAAAAAAAAATCACCAATCTCATGCTTACTAGCCGCAATCGCGGCTTTGTTTACTTCCGGGTACCCGGGTGTGACGTCATCACTTAGCTCATGGGCCTCCGGCGGTCATAAAGATGACTGGTGACCATCTGGTCATCCGGCACTGGACGATTCTTTCTCCGGGCCCCCGATGGCACGGGAGACCCCGGAGAAGCACCGGATGGCGGTGGGAGGGGGGGTGTCCCCTCCTGCAGTGCCGCCTATAAAAACGATCAAGCGGTGGAACCGCCGCTATGATCATTCTTATCGTGCGCAGAATCGCTGCCGGCAAATAATGATATCTGAATGTTGCCTCTAGCTGCAGGCATCATTCAGATATCCCCTCACAAAGCCCAGGATGTCATATGACGTCCACCCAGGATGGGAGATCCCTTCTGTGGACATCATATGACTATTGGCCGGTATTGAAGTGGTTAGCTACTTGTCTATCAGCACCGTTTATAATTGGCAGCTGACAGAACACGATTTCAAATAGTCCTGGCTGTTATAACAGCCAGTAGTATGTTTAAATTTGTTCAGCCACCAATGGGCTTTCTTGTGAAAGTGATTACAGCCGCCTAATAACTGTCACAGTCTTCTGAAGGTACCACTAGCCCCCTTACGCCCCCCACCATGCATCCCTGACTCTGCTATCCCACCTGCGAACCTGAGACTGGAATGTTGGTTGTCAGCAGGTAGAACAATGGCATATCAGCAAACATCAGTTCACTGATCTCCCCTTCAGTGAACAAAAACATAATCTGCATGTACCATAATGTGTCACTTCTGGCATAAAGCATAATCTGCATTTTTGGTATTGTGTCACTTCTAGGTGTAACTTTTCCCAGCTGCTGTGGCTCGGGAAGAAGTTAATCTGTGCTCTATTCATTTTAAAGGGCAGAGGATTGAAACAGGGGTCTAATAGGCCCTGATATCTCAATAAAAGGAGCCAGTTTACAGTATGCTATCACATACAGCCTATTGTAAAAAAAAATTAAGTAACATATAATAAATAAGAAATACAAAATAAATTCTCCTGCTCTCAACATACAAACACATAACAACATAAACGCGTATGGGGGGTGCACCTACATATGAAAATGTCAATTGCACTACACATGTTAACGCAAACATCAGAGTGAGAGCAATAACTCTAGGACCACATAAGGTTTAAAGCCGAACTGTGGGGTTGTCAGGGGGGAATTGCAGCGCTGAATGAGTGGTCCCCCACCCAGAACTGGGGGTGACAAGGGACCTGCAGGGGAAACTTAAGTAAGTATATCTGGCTTCACTAGATAAGGGGAAAATGCTTAGTATGCCTGAAGTGGGCTTTAACTCTAAACTGATAACTTGTAAAGAGTCTATTAAAGTGGTTGTAAACCCTTTACAACCACTTTAACCTACAGGTAAGCCTATATTAAAAGGCTTACCTGTAGGTGCTTGAAATATCTCCCAGGCCTGCACGGTCTAGGAGATATTTGTTCTGCGCATGCGGCAGAGTTAGAAAGGGCACGCTATGCCCTTTCTAGCTCGGGTCATGCCATGAGTGGAGGCTCCCACGCGAATGCGTCACGCAACTCTGGCCACTTACAGAGCCGGAGTTCACGGCCCCGGAAAGAAGAGGGGTGAAGAATGGCCGCTCGCTACTGGCGAGGAAGATGGGGACATTGTGGGCTTCTCCTGCAGGTAAGTGTCACATATTGGGCTACTATGTGATGCATAGTAGCCCATTATGCTTTACCTTTGCAGGGAAACAAAGAGGAAGTAACACCCATCAGGGTTTACTTCCTCTTTAAAGGGTTGTCTACACACAAATTTGGGTGCCACAGTTTGTCCCTATTTCACAGGCACACACACTTTTCTGGCTTGATTTGTTTGGTATCTGTTTACTCATCGCATCCTTGTCTTTTCTATTTTCCCAAAAATGTGCGTATTATATTGTGTTTGTATGCATTAAAATGAACTATAGTGTTGTTTTTTAATGGAAATTTGGGTTTGATAAACATGTGCGCTAATATATCACTCAACACATTTCAACTACCCCCATTTTATTCTCTAGGGTCTCTGCTTTCAGAAAATATAAAGGCCCGGATTCACAAAGCACTTACGCCGCCGTATCTCGAGTTACGCCGCGTAAGTGTAACTATGCGCCATCGTATCTGTGCGCCATGCCCACAATCTGAGATACGCCTAAAAATAGGCTTCCTACGACCGACATAACTTGCCTATGCCGTCGTATCGTGGGCGCATATTTATGCTGGGCGCATTTTCCACTCCCATTGATTTTCTATGCACATATGCAAATGAGGAAGATATGGCGATTCACGAACGTAGTTGCGCCCGGCGCATAATATACGCGGTTTGCGTAAGTCATACGTCCGGCGTAAAGTTATTACCCATATAGGAGGCGCAACTCATGCAAAGGTATGGACCAGGGAACAGAGCCGTCGTATTTTACGTCGTTTACGTAGTACGTGAATATGGCTAGGCGTAGGTTACGTTCACGTCGTAGGCAGTGATTCGACGTATCTTCGGCTGATGTTTCGACGTGATTCTGCACATGCACACTGGGATACGGCCATGGGACGGCGCATGCGCCGTTCATTTTAAGTACTTCTATGGCGGTTGGCCCATCATTTGCATGGGGTCACGCCACATTAGCATGGCTCACGCCCACTTCCATATCCTACTAGCGGGAGTGAGTGCTTTGTGAATACTGTGCTTGCCTCTCTGCGCTGCGTCGGCGTAGCGTATATTCGATACGCTACGTCGAATAATGCGCCGATGTATGTGAATCCGGGCCATAATGTTTTCTGGCCTAAAATGTGCATTTTACCATGAGTGCAAAACCCCAAATAAAAGACCCTGGTAGGGGGGGCGTGGCCTGGAACGGCATGTGAGAGGACGTAGCTCTCACAGCTCCTGACCTCGATCCGGTACCGATCCTCCCTCAGCCAAACTACGGACCGGTAACGGTTATATGCTGACCCCAGCTGATCCCGGGACCTCGGGGGAACCTCCGCCAGCTCTCTGCACGAGGGGAATGGTCAGGAAAGTACTTTCTGAGCCGGGTCCCGAAATCCAAGATGGCGCCGCCGCGCTCTCTGTGAAGGGGACTCCTCGTGGCGCTGACAGAATGAAGGAGCACGGACCCAAGCAGCAGAAGCAGCAGAAGTCTCAGGGTAAGGAAGCCCCTAGAGACATGCTATACTTCACTCAGAAGTTGAACGGACTGGCGGGGGCTGATAGTGGTGGACGCCCTGGGCACACTGACTCTGACAGGCATGAAACACAGGCCTTGGCGGCCATCTTTGCCGAGCACAGTGGAGGAGAGGAGAATGATCTGCCTGACCCGGGGGCCCAGGGCTCAGGGGATAATGATACACCTGTGGCTACCCAACCCACACTGGCTGACATATTAAGGGCTGTTAATTTGGGCAATGCCTCCGTAAACACCGTCAGGGAAGAATTGTCATTGATGAGACAGGACTTTCAGAAAATGAGGGAGCGCACCATGGCTGTGGAGAGCAGGGTGAGCGAGGTAGAAGACCGCCTGACCCCCATAGAGCGAGAGGCCAAAGCCGCATATCAACTGGCGAGGGAGGCCACTGACAGGGCGGAAGATTTTGAAAATCGCCTTAGAAGGAATAACATGCGCATTGTCGGTCTCCCTGAGAAGGTAGAGGGTAGAGATCCCACGGCCTATGTGGAGGGCTGGTTGTTGGACATATTTGGGAAGAATACCTTCTCTCCCCTATTTGCAGTGGAACGTGCTCACCGAGTGCCAGCTTGCCCTCCCCAGCCGGGGGGGCCACCCAGGCCGATGCTGGCGAAACTATTGCATTACATAGATAGAGAAACAGTGCTACGCCAGGCAAGAGAAAGGGCTAATATTCAACATAATGGGACCAGGGTGTCCTTCTATCCTGACTTCTCGGCGGAGGTGCAGAGACGCAGAGCCAAGTTCTTTGATGTGAAACGCAGACTTCGGCAGCTGCAACTACCATACGCCATGTTATACCCGGCTAAGCTGCGGGTGATAGTGGAGGGGCAGGCGCAGTTTTTTGAGTCCCCTAATGACGCAGCTAACTGGCTAGATCGGAACGAGCAACCCCTGAGACGATGACTACGAGAGGGAGCAGAGGAGGGATAGTGATGCCCAGGCCCATAGCGGGACACCGAGACAACTATGGAAAGTGGGACACCACGTTTGGATGGAGACATTGTGTGGTGTTTATCTAGTTAACCTCTGGCTGAGGGAAAATATATTGCTACAGATCAAGACGAGAGCTTCAGAAATCTTTAATGGCGAATCTACAACACGTGACTTGTTCTGGCCTCCGAAGTTTGAATGAGAGGCCTTGTGCCGGTCTTGCCCTGTTGGCAGGATCCAGAGCAGCAGAGTTGATTTGGGCAGCGGTTTGCGCCCTTTGCTTTTTTTTTCTTTTACTTCTTTTTTTTCAGCTTTTGGAAAGGTGGTTCTACAGAACGAATATTGCAACAATCAACATGAGCAACATGAAGCCCTGGTGGTTATTTTTGCTGTTTTTGTCACCGGGCACATGGTCTGATGGAGTCTTGGTCCTAATGGAGGTACATTTGCTCGTTACTAACTTTTCTTTTTATACATGGCAGAGGTACCTATAGTGTCGTGGAATGTGAGAGGACTTCAATCCCCGCTTAAGAGAACTATGATACGCATGTGCCTTAAAAAGTTTCTACCAGGGATTTTTTGTTTCCAGGAAACGCATCTCACAGTGGACACTATTTGCTGCTTACGGTATAACTGGGTGTCTAAAGCGTACCACTCCACTCACACCTCCTACTCCAGGGGGGTGAGTGTTTTGGTACATGGCTCCCTGAACTATCAGGAATTGGATAATAGCATTGACACGGAGGGGCGATATGTTTTTCTCTATTGCAGGTTGGGGGATTTGACGTGTATTCTTGCATGTGTGTATGTACCCCCCCCTTTCGCGGCGACGGTGCTGCGGGCGCTGATTGCCTACTTGGATGGCAAGCCTGAGGTACCGTTGCTGGTGATCGGGGACTTCAATTGCTGCTTGGACCCTGCGGTGGATAGACACCCGGCAGTAGGAGCCTCTGCCCTCTCCAGGGGTACCCCCCTGGCGCGGTTGTTGCAAGAGGTGGGCTGGGTGGATGTCTGGCGGCAGCGGAATCCAGGTGTGAAGCAATACTCATGCTTTTCTAAATCGCATGGCAGCCTGTCTAGGATTGACCTGGGGGTGGGAAACGCACACATGCTTCCGTATGTCTCTAAAATGGAGTATAGACCTCGCAGCGTACCTGACCATTCCCCATTGATCGTGCATTTGGTGGTTTCTCAACCAACTGAGCTCCCTAAGGCCCCCTGGAAATTCAATGCCTTTTGGCTAAAACTATTTGACTCTCCTGAGACTATAGAGGAAAGTGTGCGTGGGTTCTTTACTGCTCAGGATCCACAGGGCTCTTGTGTACAACAGTGGGAGGCTTTTAAACTGTTCCTGAAAAGGGTCTTGGTAACTGAAATCAACAAGGTCAAGAAGGCCTCATCTGCGTTTCTGTTGGAGCTGGAGGGGAGGGTGGAGGCTCTGGAGGGGCAGTTTGTCCTGGACCCCTCTGACTCGGCCAGGGAGGAGTGGCAGGCCGCTCAATCTGCTTATGAGCGGGTGCTTTCCTCTGGGGCCGAAAAAAAGAGATTTTTCTCTAAGCAAGCGTTTTTTGAAGAGGGGGAGAAAACGGGCCGCATGCTAGCGCGTATAGCAAATTCACAGCAGAGGTCTCCAGCTATAGTGGCCATAAAATCCAAAGTTGGGCCCATTGTTAGTACACCCGAACTTATCATGAAGGAATTGGCGGGGTTCTATGAAGAACTGTACCGCCCTGGTACTGCCTACGTGGCGGCTGATCTGGAACAGTACTTGGGTGGCTTGACGTTCCCTCGGTTAACGGTAGAGCAGAAAGCGGGGTTGGAGGCGCCCCTTACTGTGGAGGAACTTCAGGAGGCGGTGGGACTATTTCCTAACTGTAAGGCACCGGGGGAGGATGGGATTCCCATCGAGGTTTACAAACAACACGCAGAAGTTTTGCTGCCACGGCTGCTACGGGTGTTTAATGCGGCACTGGGGGAAGGAATACTTCCGCCCTCCATGGCAAAAGCAAATATTGTTTTGCTTCTTAAACCGGGCAAAGATCCGGTTGAACCAGGGTCCTACAGGCCAATTTCATTGCTGCAATGTGACATAAAGATCTTGGCAAAGGTCTTGGCACTGAGATTGAACACTGTCATAACGTCCCTGGTGCACGGAGATCAGGCGGGGTTTATGCCGAATAAGTCCACTGCCATCAACTTGCAGAGGTTGTTTCTAAACATGCAGTCTGACGCGGATAATGTAGGACACAGGGCTTTGCTGTCTTTAGATGCGGCCAAGGCATTTGACAGCATTGACTGGAACTACTTGTGGGAGGTGTTGGCGCGATTCGGGTTTGGTGAGAAATACATAGCATGGGTCCGTCTACTGTACAGTCGTCCGGAGGCAGCTATCAGGGCCTTCGGGTGTCTGTCCCCTGGCTTCGCGTTGGGAAGAGGGACGAGGCAGGGATGCCCGCTGTCCCCTCTCCTCTTCGCGTTGGCCATTGAGCCCCTGGCCATGGAGATTAGGGCCAATCCGGGTATAGTAGGGTTTTGTTATGGCCCCCTGCAGGAGAAGGTGATGCTCTATGCAGATGACACCTTGCTTATGTTGGGAGACACTGATGCATCTCTGAGGGAGGCCATGGCAACCATTATACGATTCGGGGGGTACTCTGGCCTACAGATTAACTGGTCAAAGTCGGCCCTGCTATTGTTAGATGGGGAGGCCACACAAACAGTGACATCGTCCTGCCCTATACCGGTCACGACTTCCTTCAAATACCTCGGGATTTATGTAACGGCCAACCCCAGGGATTTTAGCCATTTGAACATATCCCCCCTGCTCCAGAGGTTCCGAGAAAGGGTCAAGTCATGGAACAATCTCCGTATCTCAGTGGCGGGTAAGATAAACCTAGTAAAGATGATATTAATGCCGCAGCTGCTTTATTGTCTCCACAACGCCCCGGTGGTGATCCCTTTAAAAATCTTTAGAATAGTGAATTCTATCTTCCGGTCCTTGATCTGGAAGAATAAGACGCCAAGAATTAAACTTGAACATCTTCAGAGACCCAAGGATAATGGCGGGCTGGCGTTGCCCAACCCGTGGTTGTACTACCTTGCGGCGCAATTGCAACACCTGGTGGGGTGCTTCGGGAGGGAGCCGGCTGGTTCCTCTGGAGCACTGATGCTACACACGGTGGGGGATGGGCCCATCCCCATGGCACTTGAGGCCCTGGCTTTCGCCAAACCTAATAAGAAATATCCCACGTATAATCTTATACAAAAGGTATGGAACAAATGCAAATATGTACAGCAAGCTGATGGATACACTGACTACAGCCCCCTATGGCATAATGATACTTATACAGAACTGGCTAAATTACAGATTGGTGGTGGGTGGAAAAGTCATGGGGTCACACACATTAAACATGTATTTAGACACGGGAGGCTCAGGCCATTCGCAGATTTGCGGGTGGAATATGGGCTACCATCTTCGATGCTTTTTCAATATATGCAGCTTCAGCACGCAGTGAGGGCCCAGAGTAGGTCATCTGAGTGGCGTCTGTCGCCGACTCCGGTGTTTAGTCTCCTGGGTGATGCTGTGTCCTCGAAGGGATTTATTTCTGAATGTTACGCCATCCTACTACAATACTTCTTGGGACAGCATCCAGTCATGGTAAGGGAAAAGTGGGAGAGGGACGTGGGGCAATTGGATGGAGAACAATGGGAGGAGATATTTCAGGGGGTGAGTTCCTGCTCACTGAATGTGGCTCAGCGACTCACTCAGCTATACATTATCTTTAGGGTGTATTACACGCCGCGCAGGTTACAATTGATGGGAATGCAGACGGATGATGTGTGTACTAGATGCAAGCGTGACCACGGGGACCTCATACACCTCCTGTGGAGATGTCCCAAACTGCACAAGTATTGGTCTGAGGTGACGAGTACTATTAATTCTGTTTTTGGGGTATCCATGCCTGTGGACCCCAGAGTTGGTTTACTGGGGGTGCTGGAGGAACATGTTGAAGAGGTGTACACGAGGGAGGCGGTGCAAAGGGCGTTGTTCCAGGCCAGAAAATTGATTATGACACACTGGAAATCTGAGACCCCTCCGACTTTAAGGGAGTGGATTGATAGGATGGGTGAAATGCTACGTATGGAGAAACTCATTTACCAACACAGGGGAAGCAATCGTAAATTTGAAAACCTCTGGGCTCCGTGGCTGGATACACCGGGGCTTTCACCGGTGGATCTGGTTATGGATAGATTGCTGGGAGCGCATGTGGGATAAATGTTATAATTCAGGGAAATGTATACTAGGGGGGGTGAGAGAAATGCCATGTGACTGCAGTGCCCGGCTGGGACTGGTCGATGAGAAATGTATTCCTGGTTTTGCTGTGTAATATTGAATGCCATAAGCTGTATACCACCTTTTCATCTTCATCAATAAAAACTTTTTTTGTTGGATTAAAAAAAAAAAAGACCCTGGTAGAAAAGTGGTTACTCTGAAGCCCTGTCTGTGGAATATAGTATTTAATTCATCTTTATGAGGATGGAGATACATGCTGGTCCTACATGAGTAGTTAGGATATACAGGAGACCAGTTTGAGGCAATTGACATTTATGTTTTCTTATAAATAAGCCCAGAATATGTCGGTATATACCAGAGTGCCTCTCTATAGAGAATATTAGATACCTACCTCTACCATGACACTATAGAGGGATGTAGAGAAATGAATGCAGCAGCAATCAATAAGGAAGCTGACTTTCCACTCTGTCTCCAGGCTCACCATTGAATCATTGTGTTGTAAATATAATAAATTCAGAATTATAAACATTTCAGGAGAAGCCCACAATGTTGCTCTTTGCGCACGGTCCTTGCTGGTTTTAGTGGGATTTCCAGATGCCCTGCCTGGGGGCAAGTGCCCCATCTGCACCATATTTTGTTTCAAGACTGGCGAGCGGCCTGAGCCGAGGAGCTTTGCCCAGAATAATCCAATTCAAACTAATGTTAAGTCGTTAAAGTTTGAAAACCGCAATCCTGAAACATTACATATTTAGCTATTTAGTGTGACTGCCATGGATATTGTTTTCAACTTACGAGACCACATCTGTCGTAACTTTACTACCATAAATAGTAAGTGAAGCCTAGGGCAAAAGGAATGTACTTCTTGTTAATCTGCTTGCTGAGCGCTGCCCTCCCACCTCCACTCTGCACACAGTGTTCACAGGCTCCCGCTACAGCTGCCCAGCGCTGCGTCCAATAACCTCTTCACTGCCGGCTGCTGCCAGTAGTCCCCAGGCAACAAGTACTAACAGACAACTGCTAATGCTGTCCGAGAAACACTGCAGCTGCCAAAAAGCCTTCCCAATCTAAAGCAAATGTGAAACCAATCACTAAAATCTCATATAAGCTTTAACATGTGAATGTCATTTCAAAACTCATTTTCAATGTTTTTTTTTTAATCTTCAGCTTTCTTTTAAATATTACCTTATGATCCTGTCATAAGGCTTCTTGTTCAGGCACTTCCTGTTATAGGCCGACAACGCTCTGTTCTTGCTACCAACTTTTCTACTGCATGGTCACTGTCACATAGACTTCCTATGGGGACTACAAGCGGCTGTTTCAGCACACATTACACAGGCACGGTCCACTGTTGTCACCATCTGACCCCACATCCAATCTCTGTCCAAACCTTGCCGGCGCCGCTTTCGTCTCCATCACATTTACAATATATACGCCATGCACTTATTATCTCTTACCTCAACTATTGTGATTTCTCTGAAGATATAAAAAAAGTAGGGCTGGGGAAATTAAAGATTAATTCCTCGACTAATCTTTAATTCTTTTGATCGATCAAAATTCTTGACGTCACCGGACAGCCTGGACAGTGAGACTTACCCTGCTGGATGCGAGCAAACTGCACCCATTGGATTCAGGTACCTTTGCATCTGTGGAGCAGGAGGATGCATCAGGCTCCATCAGGGGAAGGGGGCAAAAAAAAACATAATTTTCCTGTCCTAAGCAGTTTTGTGCAGACAATTCTTTGTGTATCAGCAACATCTGTTCCGTGCGAAAGACTGTTCAGTTCTTCAGGGTATATTGTCAATAAAATGCGATCATGTCTGGCTAAAGTGATGCCTACTTGCCTACTATAAAGTGACTGACAGTCAATATACTAGATACGTTTTATAATTAAAGTTAAACTAACTTTCTACGTTTTTCTTAAAGTTTAATAAGAAAAAATTACTTATGTCAGTGCTACAGTTTGAATTTAAACGTATTTGTGTGAACTGTGAAGTTAAGTCATGGATTGTGGAAACTAACTAGTGTCAGGTGATTGTATATAGTGTATATCACATTTACCACTGACTAATGCAGAGTTGCAAGGAGATTAGCTAAAAGTAGTTGGATCTGTATGTGCGTTATAATTAATAGAAATTAGTCGATTAATCGATTAAATAAAAAATGATTAATCGAACACGAAAATTTTAATCAGTAACAGCCCTAAAAAAAAGGAAAAGAAAGGTGCCTCTAAGTGCAGTATGTAAAGTTTAACAAAGTGCACAAAGGGTTAAAAGCACTTACAAGATTGTTGAGTGTTAAAAGACTAGATAAAATCTGGAGTCCTCATCTGTGGCATGTGGCCATCCTCAGCATGGTGGTAGAGCACAGTAAAGAACCATCCAGCAGCTGTAAAGCATTCTCATAGGTGTTGTAGAAAGGAGGCAGCAGGGAAGCCTGTATTCTGGGTTCACTGCGAGAAACACGAGGCTGATGGTGTCAGGGGGAGTAGAGGGCAGCAATGCATTTCGGAGCATGTGCAGCTCCTTCGTCGGACCAGGAGCTGCACATGCTCCGAAACGCGATACTGCCCCCTTTTCCCCACGTGGTTGGGGTAAATGTAGGGCTGGCAGGGAACCTGGCGGGCAATGGGCGAGTAAAGCAGCGATCATTCAATCAACAGGGGGAGCAGCGATCAATCGACCGAGCACCGTGGTGGGGGTGGTGGTTGGCTGGCTGGGTGAGGGCCCCAGGTCACACCAGCCTGCTCATGCGGAATAACGTCACAAATTTAGCTAAGGCTGGTTCCCCTGTAAAAGGCTTCAACTGGGAAAGGACGTTATTCTGGTTCATACAACTTGTTTTTTTTTAGATGGTGGACAGAGGAGGTTTTGAAATATCTGGTATGGTTCTTTTTTTTTCTACTCACTCTGATAGCAACACTCTTGAACTTGTATTCTCCTACCTATGCACTCCATGCAACCTCTCCAACAATCCTTTTCCTCTCTCCAATCACCACCTTATTGGTTTCATTCTCTCCCTTTCTTCCACCTCTTCTCCCTCAAACCACCTAACAGTTACCCGTAGAAAGCTTCACCACCTCAACCCTTCCCCCCTCACTACACACAGAATCAAGCCCCGACCCCTACAACCTTGGCAAACAGATGATACAAAAAATCTCAATAAACAAAGTTGTGCTCTTGAGTGCCTGTGGCATAAGGCTAAGTATCATAAGGACTTAAACCAATACAAATCTGCCCTCCAAAAATATAATTCCTGTCTCCTCACTGCCAAGCAGACCTATTTTATCACTCATATTAACACCTTCTCACCCAGCCCCCATCAACTCTTCTGTACCTCCAACTCTCTGCTTTGTCCCCCACCCCCTAACTCACTCACTGCCCAGGAGATCACTAATCACTAAAAAAAAAAATTGATACAATTTGTGATGAAATCTCCACTCTACAGATATCTCCCCCACTTAACTCCCTGTGTCCACAGGTACACTCAACACTTCCCGCATTCAAAACCACTATTATAGACAAGTAGCTAGATTCAGAAAGAGTTAGGCCGGCTTATCTACAGATAAGCCGACCTAACTCAGTTTACGTCCACGTCGAAATCAATAGGCCCATGCGGCGTACTTAGCCGCAATGCACACTGGGGAATGTAGGCGCCCGGAGCATGCGCAGTTAAAAAAAAACATCAAAAACGTCAGGTCAAGCTCCATTAGCATAAAACACGCCCCCTTAGGCAAATTTGAATTAGGCGCCCTTACGCCCGCCCGCTTTAGGCTACGCCGCCGTAACTTAGCAGGCAAGTACTTTGAGAATCAAGTACTTGCCTCGCTAACTTACGGCGGCGTAGCATAAACACGTACGCTAAGCTACGCCGCCGCAACGTTAGGACAGGGTACCTGAATCTAGCTAAAGGTTGCTAAACTTTTTTCCACCTAACCACTAGAGATGGACCGAACACGCACCTGTTCAGTTCCCAGCAGAACTCCCGAACGAAGGAAAAGTTTTGACCCAAACGGCAAACCCCATTAAAGTCTATGGGAGCCAAACAGGAAAAATCAAATGCAGGCTTCGTCGTTTGAGAGTTCTTATATAGGTAAGGGCGGGGCCACCTGGTGATGTCACTTGGTGACACCGCCCCTTGTGACATCACCAACCCAGCATGCACTAGTTCTATGTACCCTATACTTTGTTAAAGGGAGGCTTCCATATTCCGATAAGTCCCCTACCCCATACTCATTCACATGGGGAGGGGCTGGGATCTGGATCTCCAGATTCTGATAAGCCCCATGCACGCATACCCCCACAACCACAGCCCAGGGTTGTAGGGAAGAGACCATTGTACCCATTTGGGGTGGGGGACAGCCACACATGTTGAGGGCATGTGGCCTGGCATGGTTCAGGAGGAAGGTGCTTACACGCCCCCCTTTCCTGACCTGCCAGGCTGCATCCTCGGATAAGGGTCTAGTATGGATCATAGGGGGAACCCCACACCGTATTTTTATTTTGGATGGGGATTTCCCCTAAAATCCATACCAGACCAGAAGGTTCTGCAGAGCATTAGGCGAAGCGAACATCTGCCGAACTCCCTTCAAATTCGGGTGTTTCCCGAACAGGGTGAACAGCTAATGTTCGGCCTGAACCCATGCTCGGGCCAAACCGTTCGCCCAACTCTACTAACCACCTGCCCCCTGGACCCTGTTCCCTGGCAAATGCTACAGTCACCCGTGGCTCTATCCTACACTCTCTAACTCACATCTTCAATCTCTTTCCCTCTTCTGGTATCTTCCCCAACTCTCTAAAAAATGGACTAGTCACCCCCATACTTAAAAAGCCTTTCTCCTTGTTTCCCTTTTATTCCAAACTCCTTGAACGTCTTCAATTAACTGAGAAACCATCTTACTGAGAACAAACTTCTTCCTCAGCACTTCACAGAAACTGCTCTCCTAAAACTCACATAGGATCTACTAACAGCTAAAACCAATGTACTCCTACTCTTGGACCTCTCTGCTGCCTTTGACTCGGTGGACCACTCCCTCCTCAAAAAAAACTCATGACACCTATGACTATGCTTCGCTGGATTTCTTACCCACCTATCCCACTGCACCTTCAGTTTCATTTACAATTCTACTTCCTCTTCCTTTCTCCGTCGGAGTCCCCCAAGTTTCTTTTCCTGGACCTCATCTACTCTCAATCTACACCCCCCTCCCTGGGTCAGCTAATAGCCTCCCATGGCCTCCAGTACTATTTCTACGCTGCTGTCACCCAAATCTATCTCTCTACCCCTCAGCTCACTCCATCAGTTTCCACATACATCACTAATTTACTAACAGACATATCAGACTGGACGCAGACTGGACACATAGGGATGAATGGACCTTCTGATCAGGTCGGTCTGAAAAATTGAAAGGAGGACCTGATCAGAATGCCCATGTGAAAGGGACCTAAACCTGCTTTGACTAGGTTGCCAGTGGCTACTGCGACGTTAAATTAGAGGAATCCCTCCAATATGGACAGAGAGAACCATCAAAATACTTTTATAGTGGGGCGGGGAAGGGTTAGAACGTTGTTACGGCTTTACGTGAGTATTCCCTTTACTTGAATCTACTACCGGTACTACTACTACTTCTTAAAACTACTACCTAAATATTCGGAAGAACACAAAATGAGGAAACATCTATTGAATGGGAGCGCAAGCCACAATAAAAGCCATAAGGAGTTCTGACTATATCTACTTTAAAATTTGCAGAGAAATTACATCACTTGATTTTTTTGTACATCTCTTCCATAGTATTATGTTAGGAATTGAAGCATAGCATAAAGCAGTCCAACAATTATGGCTCTTCCTCTGAACATCAGTCCTTCAAACAATGAAATGGTGATGATGTAGCTGTGAACCATGTGATAAAGCCTGTAAAGCACAATGCATGCACTGACACAACACTGCATGTCCTGGCTGTCATGAGAACAGGCTCTTTTTGGCTGCGATCACACAGAACGAGAACCAGACTGTGTGTGAGAGCCAGAGACAGTGCGAGCCTCCACACAATGTACAATACACATCTCTTGTTGTACAGTGTTAACTCAGGCCACAGACAAGACTGTGGGAAGATTTTTGTAGGTATGGTGTTATGACTGGAAAAATCGCACTTCGCAATCACTCATCCCGCAAAGTTATTTATTTATTTGTTCATGTCTGAACCAAAAGATAACTGGAAGCGTTCATTGCGTAAATACACAATTCTAACTTTAAGCTGAACTACAAGCAGATGTTGAATACACTTATTAAAGGCTAAGTTCACCTTTGGGGAAAAAATAATAAATGCATATATTTTTTCAAAAACAAATGTGCATTTTTTCCCCCCAAGCAGCTTGGAATGCATTACACATGCAATCACTGGATTATGCTCTCAGTTTGTAAACAACGTACGAATGCGCTTATCAGTGCACTCGCAGTTCATTGAGAACTATAATCTGCCTGCCATGTAGCTTTCTCATTCACAGATTGCTGTGAATTAAAGATGTGCTGATTATTAAATGTAGCAGTGCATGAGGGGAGAGGAACCCCTGCCTGCTGTCACAAGGAGAAAGGGGGGGTTGGAAACATGTTACATCTTACATACACCTTACATGCATGCCCGCAGGAGCATGATTGCCATTTCTGAAGTGCGCCTGCGCCGTTGTCTACGGCACATGCACCATAGACATCGGCGCCTATCATTAATGTAAATATCTCCTAAACCGTGGATGTTTAGGAGATATTTCGAGCACCTACAGGTAAGCCTTAATCTAGGCTTACCTGTAGGTAAAAGTGGTTGTAAAGGGTTTACAACCACTTTAAAGTGGTATTAAACCCTCAGTTTTTAAAGTGAAGCTCCGCTTGTCTGCCTCCCCCACTGCCACATTTGGCACCTTTTGGGGGGGGGAGCAGGTACCTGGTTTTGACAAGTACCCGCTCCCACTTACAGCTCAGTTCGCTGTGGCGTATTGAGCCGGAAGTTTGGCGCCCCTCCTTCTCCCGCAGCCCTCTGGGACACTTAATAGGTCCCGGAAGACTGCGGCCCATTCACAAAGCACAGCGCGCTTCACACATGTGCAGCAGGAAACCGACTGTGCAGCTGCAAAACTTCACTGCAGGTTTCCCATAGTCAAGATGGTAGAACCAGCATCCGATAGCGGCCCGGGTGAGGACACCGCTAGATGCATGGACAGGTTGGTGCCCTAATACTAAAAGTCAGCAGCTACAGTATTTGTAAAATGTGGGGAGCCTGGAGCTCCTCTTTAAGCACTTTCAGCCACTAAATTCAATAACTTCCACTGGCCATTTATGGTTCAGTTTTGAACCTACTTCCCTATCCACACATTTGATGTGGATGCGGAAATTCTCCCCACTGTGTCATTGTGTTCTGACAGCAGGACATCCCCCCCTTCAGAATACTCTGATCAGTGCTTCAGCCGATTGCGCTGATCGAAGTAACATTTTCCAATAAGCTGGTTCATAGGAAGTCAATGGATAGATCGACTTCTCATGAACAGGAACAGAAATTCGATCCATGCATGGCCAGCTTTGCTGAGTATGCAGCTTCTTTATCTTTAAATCCTTCTCTATGTTCCAGTTTAAATAAAAAACACAATTAAATGTTTCATCATTAAACAAATTGTTTTCTGGCACTGAGTTTGCGTTGATCAATGCAGCTCAATTGACATGGTGTGCATTAGCCCTAAAGTATGCTTTTTACTAAAGCGCTGCGCAAACTGTTGGTGCTATATAAATCCTGTATAATAATACTATACAGTAAGGTCTCTTCCCCATAACAAATTGTTGAATTAAAGGAATTAAAACTCCAAAATGGCTTTAAGGTAGATATTCATTACACATTTATAGTATGGGTACCTGAATCTACCTTTATATTGGGTCCTGCAATCCTCTGCATTATCGGGCTGTGAAGAGAAATGGCAGTTAATCGATCCTTATTACATTACCCAGTGCTTATAAGATGGTGAGAGTGGAAGTTTACCAAAAAGAGTTTTGGATTAGAACTCCCACTAGGGCTGGAATTTCATCACTAAAATCTTTGAACCTTCAGTGTCCGAAGAAGTTCCCCTCTTCTAGGAGAAGACCTTGTATACAGAACATGTCATTGTTTTTCTGGTCCTATCCTATCTTAGAGGTTTGTGATAATGCATAAATAACCTTGTATGAGATAACATTGCCTACTGTGGATAAGGAAAAAAAAATTCAGCCAATAATGAAGTACAAAGTTGCCTTTTCCCTCTATCCTCTATAGGCATGTGCTGATTGTATCTAATGGTAAATCCACCCCTGACCCATACCTCTATGTCTGACTTTGTACGCAAATCCTACTCAAATATAGTAACTATCTTTTATTTTTCTGACCTGTCGATACAGTTGTAGCAGCACAGCGACACTGACTCTATGCGCATAAGCCCCCAAAATGGGGGGAAAAAAGTTCTCCCTCTGCTCCTACCTCCTCGGCCCCTTTTGTTGACATGATGGGGCCCAGGGAAATGTAATTTTAGCCCTTAAGCAAGTAGGAGTGTGGTCTAGTAAAATCTATTTACTCATTTGGGTAGAAATTAACAATAAAGCTGTCCGAGCCTCTATGTTTAGCTTATGAGGCCTGGGCCAAGTACTTTAGGACTGGTTGTACTGCCTTATCAGCGGCCCCCGATGGTACCACAACATACCCCACATAAAGCTGTGCGTTTAGTGCGCATTAAAACAAAATAGTCCAAATAGCTGGGGGGGAATGGTGACAAAGCTTAAAAGTCAAATAGAGAGGGTAAATCTGCCCAGTGGAGACAACAATAAAAATATCACATAAGTTCCAACCCTCTCACAATCTAAAACAATAATAAAGAAAAATTATACACAAGCCAAAAACATAACTGACTTTTGACCCAAAAAAGCCAGCTACATCACTGACCTAGTCTCTAAATACCAACCTAATCGTTCTTCTCAAGACCTCCTACTCTCTAGCTCTCTCATCACCTCCTCCAATGCCCGTCTCCAGGACTTTTCCAGAGCCTCTCCAAGCCTATGGAACTCCTTACCCCAATCTGTCTGTCTATCTCCTTCTCTATTAGCTTTTAGAGGATCCCTGAAAACCCTCCTCTTCAGATAAGCCTATCCTACCCACATCTAACAACTGTATTTTCATTTGAGTCCATCTGATTATCCCCCACAGCTAACTACCCTTTGTTCCACTTGACTCTCCCTTCTAGATTGTAAGCTCTAACGAGCAGGGCCCTCTGATCCCTCCTGTATTGATTTGTATTGTGACTGTACTGTCTTCCCTAATGTAAAGCGCTGCGCAAACTGTTAGCGCTATATAAATCTTGTATTATAATAATAATAATAATAATATACATGTGGCTAGGATAGAAATATTCGATTGTAAGCATTCAGTTCCATTATTCTCTGTAAAGAACTACATAATATAATGGCATGTATCAATATGTGAATAAATAAAATATACACATTTTCTAGAAATCCATTTCAAAAACACTTGTCTTTTTCTTTACCGCAACAATTTTACAAGCCTATAATTATTACATTTTCCTTTACAAACAACCTGTTTCTGACATATCACTGCCATACTGGAACACACAGCGTGCTTTACCTTAAGAAAAATGGTTCAACAAATTCCAATGCACAGGTCTATTAAAAAAAAAGAAAACAGGGGTAAAAAATGATAATATATGAGAAAACACGTTTATTTATTCAGCCAAAGAAGCTTCTCCATTCTTGGCAGGTGGCCATTTTGTATGTCACTGCTTGCACACCACATGCTAGGACAATGTACATGTCGCTATATAAAACCACAAGACAACAGATGTTCGTATTCATGCGCTGGTGACCACAGAGGTAATAGATGTTGTTAGACATGCCTCTCCAAGACCACAAAGATCACGTTGCTGAATGTGAAGAAAGCTTTGCTAGGTTTCCCAGACACGAGAAGTCAAAACAGAGTTAGCAGGCTGTTCGGCTACGTTATCTACAGGGACAACATGGAGTACTGAGGGGTTCGACAAGTCATACTTTATGGACTTGACTTATATGTGTCTACGGAGGGTTTCCATGCTTTCTGATCCCGATTCCATACAATAAATAATTCCTCTAACATAAATGTGCAGCTGTGCTTCAGTTGCCGTATAGATGCTTTTCACAGAGGGCTGAAGCCTGGACGTGGGCCACCATTTGTATTTAGATATTGTGAGAAGGTTCTCATGTCAATAATAATAATACCTTGGGGAGCCCACCTTGGAAAAACTGAACGTAGAGTCTGTAACATATACAGTGAAAAAGATCTTTGGTGGTTGTCAAGACTTCAATACATAAAAATACAGTTTTTTTTTACACTGCCCACTGAAAGAGATATATATAAAAAAAAAAAGTGAAATTTAGCTATAGAAATATGGAAGAGAGGAATATAAAGAAAGAAATGTAGCCTAAAGCAGCTATCAAACTGTAGCTTTTGTTTTTCTACCAGAAGGTTAAAAAACTACAATAAACACATTAGCGGCTCTTGTAGTGTATGCTTACCCAATTTTATCCTTTGTTCCAGATTATATTTATATTGTGGTTTAAAATTTTTGTAACATTTTCACTTGTAATAGCAAGCAAAAAATACACGTCAGCTGAGAACACATCTAAAAAATAGTTTTGTGATTAAAATAAAATCTTGAGATATTGTACTTTATGCAGCACAGCTATCTATTTACATCAGGTTACAGCCCCAAAATATTAATTCTAGGTCAGCTTTTTCCCAGTGATAGCAGAAGCCAGCAGGTGAACATGTAAGATAGTGTTATGCCCCGTACACACAATGGGAATTTCCGATGAATTCCGTTCAAGCTGTCTTGCATACACACTGTCAGACCAAATTTCGACCATTCAAAACGCGGTGATGTAAAACACTACGACGAGCCGAGAAAAACTAAGTTAAATACTTCCGAGCATGTGTCGACTTGATTGTGAGCATGTGTGGGCTTTTTCTCCGTAGGAGATGCACACAGACGATAGGAATTTTCTATCGTTTTTTTTCCATCGGAAAAAAATAAATAAAACATGTTCTATTTCTAAACAGTGACTTTTTTCGTCGGAAATTCCGATCATGTGTACGTGGCATTAGTGACCCTTTTAGGGTAATCCAGCCAGACTGGGTTGGTGCTTCCTTTTTATTCGTAAGCTGTCCATACACTGGTAGAATTTAATTTGAAAATGTTTGTTTGATCCTCTAAGGCCTCGTACACACGAGGGGACATGTCCAATGAAAACGATCCGCGGACCGTTTTCATCGGACATGTCCGCTCGAAGATTTCGGTCTGATGGTTGTACACACCATCAAACCGAAATCCGTGCGGACAGGATAAGCGGTGATGTGGCCGCACCGTCGCCGCGACGATGACGCGGCGACGTGCGCGACCCTGGAAGGTCAATGCTTCCACGCATGCGTCAAATCACTTTGACGCATGCGAGGGCTTTTGGCCGAGCGGAAATGTCCGGTGAGTTGTACAGACGACCGAACATGTCCGACGGACAGTTTCCAGCGGACATGTTTCTTAGCATGCTAAGAAATTTTTGTCCGCTGGAAAACGGTCGGCTGGACAAATGTCCGCTGGAATACGATAGGCCGTACACATGACCGAACATGTCCGCTGACCGTGGACCAGTTTCAGCGGACATGTTCGGTCGTGTGTACGAGGCCTAATGGTTAATGGCGACAAATCAATGTTTGTTTTAACCATATAAGCAAGAAAATTCAAAGGCTCAGGATTAAAAATGTTGTTGTTTCTTATCTGAACAAATAAACTTCTAATTGTTAATGTAGTCCTCAGTTGGGAAAAAAACTGTTCATATAGTATTTGTACACTGCTGTTAAGAATCAAAAATCAAACAATCAATAACATTTTCTATACAAATCGTATGGCAATTGAACAAAAATTTGCCAATGAGTCAGTGATGAGCATACTGAATGCTATATCAAATGTTCTTTCACGAACGCCCTTTCCAAAATCTAACAGTGTTTGGACAGCTTTAGAGTATACAGTATATAGAGTATAAAAACAGGGAGGAGGGTCGAGCTACTAGTGGGGTGGTACATGGGAGCAGTAGGACCAAAAAGAGCCCCATTAGCTGGTGGTAAGATAGCCACATGCAGAATTTCTCTCTGCAGTGCCTAGCTTGGGCCAGGTTCAGCTATGTAGTCCAAAAGGACTATCAGAGTAGCTTTTAGAAAAGACTCAAATTTAGAACACCGGCAAACAAATGCATCAAAGCAGGGCAATACAGGCATACCCCACTTTTAAGTACACAATGGGGTTTGTTTACTATCGCTGGAGAATGCATAATCGGGCTAATTTCTGTAAAGCAACCAGTGAGCTTTCAGTAGGGTGACCACGTGTCCCGGATTGCCCGGGACAGTCCCTTTATGCCAGGACAATACAGTGTCCCGGAATGAAACTGACACGGCCACCCCCCGGGCCCCATCTCATGGCCCCAAAAAAGGCTACCACATCACCGCTTTACTCACTGACAGTATTTGTCCTAGCCGGGAATGCCTGGAGGAGCACAATCCCCGCCCCCCTGCTTGTGATGGGAGAAATCGTAAATCCTGCCTCTTGCATCTAATGACTGTGTTGTGATTTGTTACAGTACAAGCTGATTTTTGGGAAGACTTAATTGAACAAGCTGGGGTTAGAAGCTCATTGGTTTCTATGCAAAAGTGAGCCTGATTTTGCACTCTCCAGCGATAGTAAATAAACCCCATTGTGTACTAAAAAGTGGGGTATATGCCTGTATCTTCCTATAAGAGGACAGATATGCCAAATTTTAACTTGTAATACCCATTGCCATTAAATAAAGCATCAAGAAAATCAAGTTCCCTGACTGGACATTACATAATGAGAGAGATTGAATGAGTGTAATGCCTAACATGATGTAAAGGGTTCTCACACCCTGGCAGTCCTGACATACAGCAAGGGCAGGTGACCGATGTCTTTTTCTTTGGCCCTCTGGGTAAAAGACGGAGCGAGGAAGATTCTGCTGTTGTCTTGTAATTCAAATGAGGCAGACCGGTCCAGAAAGAAATGCACCCTGTGAGTGTCTTTGTTATACATGTGAACTGGCTTAGGCACACCTGGTAGGCCCTGAGGTTTTCAGGGTTCTCAGCTGTTTCATGATCTACAGTAGGCCCCGGAGCACAAGGTTTTGATCACCTACCTTCTCCATGTGGGGGGACAACTGCAGCCTGCTTCCCCTAATCCCAAAATAGCAGTATGTTCAAGGAGGCCTCCCAGGAGGGACGATCTTTGCAGCTTTCTACATTCTTAGACCTGTACGCTGGCTATACCAAGCTTGAAATTCAAGCCGGAAATGGTTATGCTGACACCACCTAGCTCGACCACATTGATTGAGAAATGGAAGGAGCTGGGTAGAAAAAAGTTGGAGGAACAGTGACTTCAGCTAATCAGCTGCAGTCACTGTTTGGGTATTCTGACAATCGTGGGTGCCGACTGTCAGAATACAATAGCCAGCAGCAAAAAAATCTTCTATACATGCCGCTTGGAATGGACATTTTTAACTTATATAGCCAACTTAATGCCTAAGTACAAGATAGATGTTATATAAACACATGGCAAAAGCCCAGGAGGGAAAACCATGTGCCAGTAAGTGCCTCCGATATCTAATAATGTTATTAACTGATTGGTTAGGTATTAAAAATCCTTTACACAGAATAATATCTCTAGCAATAATTCAGGAAGCAAATAGCTCCCCCAACAAAAACCCTTATGCCGCATACACGCGATCAACATCAAAACCGTGTTTTTTTTTCCAACGGATTGTTCGCTCAAACTTTTCTTGCATACACACGGTCAAACAAATGTTGTCGGAAATTCCAAACATCAAGAACACGGTGACGTACAACGCTCCGATGAGCCGAGAAAAATTAAGTTCAATGATTCTGAGCATTTGTCGAATTGATTCTGAGCATGCATAGGATTTGTGTGCATCAGAATTGGCTACAGACGATTAGAATTTCTGACAAGAACTTTTGTTGTCGGAAAAATTGAGAACCAGCTCTCAAACATTTGTTGTCGGAAATTCCGACAGCAAATGTCCGATGGAGCCTACACACGGTCGGATTTTCCAAAAACAAGCTCACATCAAACATTTGTTGTCGGAAACTCTGACCGTTTGTATGCGGCATTACAGTTAACAATAAGACGAAAAGGGTGAAACAACGGAAAAGAGACCACCAAAAACAGGGACCACTCTGACTCCAAGGTATCAGGTATGCCACAATAGCTAAAAAAAAAAAAAAAACACAAAACCAAAACACAATAATGTACAAATAAAATATAGTTCCCATGATTGTACACCCATACCCTAACCCTCAATTAAAAACAGATACAAGATATTACCACGCCTCCTAGAATGAAACTGATGAGAATAATGCCGCGTACACACGGTCGGAATTTCCGACAACAAATGTTCAATGTGAGCTTTTGGTCGGATATTCCAACCGTGTGTATGCTCCATCGGACAACAAATGTTTGAGAGCTGGTTCTCAATTTTTCCGACAACTAAAGGTCTTGTCGGAAATTCCGATCATCTGTATGCAATTCCGATGCACAAAAATCCTACGCATGCTCGGAATCAATTTGACGCATGCTCAGAATCATTGAACTTAATTTTTCTCGGCTCGTCCTAGTGTTGTACGTGACCGTGGAATTTCTGACAACATTTGTGTGACCGTGTGTATGCAAGACAAGTTTGAGCAAACATTCCGTCGGAAAAAAATCCACGGTTTTGATGTCGGAATGTACGATCGTGTGTACGTGACATTATAACAAACTCAGCAATAATACTACTAATAAAATTATAATAACAAAAGACTGTGGGGTTGATTTACTAAAACTGGAGAGTGCAGAATCGGGTACAGCTGTACATGTTAGCCAATCAGCTTCTAACATTTGGTCTTTCAATTACGTTTTAACGAAAAACCTGGAAGCTGATTGGTTTCTATGCAGATGCAATATTGTAATCCAAAAACACACTCAATATATCAAGTAAAAAAAAAACAGAAGATTGTCCTCAGATTAACATTCCAATTGGATTATTATTTTGCCTTATTGTAATGCTGTATTGGTATTTTTTGGTATTCTACCTAGAGAGGAATTTATGAGTAATCCAAATATTTTTTTTTTTTTATGTTGGCATAGTGCCAGTGTCCGAGGATGAGTGACTCCCATGCACATGTCAATCAAGAGGCTGAAAACCCAGCACCCAGGGAAGAGCCTGGGGAGAAGTTTTCAGCTCCTGGTGAGTCGCATCGCTGGAACAAAGGTGAGTATTCCAGGTTTTAGTGCATTTACCTATACACTGTACAGTTTTTCACCTATGGGGCATAAGGGGATAAAAATGATTTAGGATGTGGAAGCTACCCCTCTATATGTTATCTTTAGTGTCCCCAGATGTTCAGACCTTTAGAAACATTATTATAGATTTTGGAGAAGAGACAGTGAACACTTTATCCATTTATGGATGTTAGAAAGCTCAGCAGAATTACAATTAGCTACTATAGATATATATATATATATATTTTACCCACTGATGTTCACATTTGTGGGCTTATTTGCTGTATGCTATTCAGGCCTGAGCTTGTAAAATCCTGCATGCTGCAGTTAAACTCTATTTTATATTTAAAGATGCACCGAAGTGCACAAACGCAGGTCACTAGGCCTTTTCATGGTAGCAGGATAAAGGACTTCCTAGTTGAGAGACTGAGATATTCTTGAAAATAACAACAATGTAACAGATAAACTAAATTCATTTAACTCTTTAAAGGGGTTGTAAAGAATTTTTTTTTCCTAAATAGCTTCCTTTACCTTAGTGCAGTCCTCCTTCACTTACCTCATCCTTCCATTTTGCTTTTAAATGTCCTTATTTCTTCTGAGAAATCCTCACTTCCTGTTCTTCTGTCTGTAACTACACACAGTAATGCAAGGCTTTCTTCCTGGTGTGGAGTGTCGTGCTCGCCCCCTCCCCTGGAATACAGGAGAGTCAGGACACTCTCTACGTTGCAGATAGAGAAAGGAGCTGTGTGTTAGTGGGCGTCCTGACTCTCCTGAAGGAAAGAAAGGCAACATACATGTCATTACAGAAGCTGTTCCACCAAGTTCTTCTAAGCTCTTCTAGCAGAGAGAGGTAGTTGGGCAGAAGCTGCTGCCTTCTTATTTTTGTGTGCTGATCTGCTGCTGAAGATAGGGCAGAGGGAGGATCCAGGAAGGGGCATTTATTATAAAACATGATTTCCCTAGTAGAATCCTATAGTCATGTTTAAAGTTTAAGCTAACAATCTGAGTTTACAAGTTTTTATAGCCTTAGCTGAATAACAGCAGTTTTTCCAATGGTTTACAGCAGGGGTCTTCAAACTACGGCCCTCCAGTTGTTCAGGAACTACAATTCCCATCATGCCTAGTAATGTCTGTGAATGTCAGTGTGTTACAATGCCTCATGGGATGTGTAGTTCCGCAACAGCTGGAGGGCCATAGTTTGAGGATCCCTGGTTTACAGCTTCAGTCTTGAACTATTGACCCTTTATTCCCTTCACTTATACAAGTGTCTCTAGTCCTGCGAAAAACATATTTACTTAATCCCTTATCAGTGAGAGGCTAGGTTACCCATGGGCGCTGCGTTCCCTGTAACAGCAGAACACAACACTATGGAAAGTATAAGTATTGCCGCTCCTAATTGTGCGTTGCGTGCCATATAGTGAAGCACATGAAAAGCATGCTTCTTCACAGTCACTTAACGTGTTCGTGTTGCGGTTATGTGAGGCACTGCATGCATTGGTCTTTATTCTTACAGTAGAGAAGTCATTAATTATAACTTTTTGTGAATTGGGACATTTAAACTTGCTTTTTTTTAATTCCAATCTAAATAGTAGGAGTCGGAGTCGGTGCATTGTTTGCCGACTCCAGGTACTCAAAATCTCCTCCGACTCCGACTCCACAGAACTGGTAGAATCACCATAGTAAGATGCTGGAAATAGACTGGGGTAGAAATGGACTATGTCCACCAAATTTATAGTGGATAATAATCAATGATAAACTTCAGGGGTCAAGTCCTGGGGAAAAAAGTGTGGGAACTCCCACCCAAGATCCACTCCCCCACCAAAAAAAACAAATGATACGCTCATATGCATAATTACTAAACCACATGTTTTTTTTTTTCCGATCCACTGTACCTTAGTAAGTAACTTTAAGCAAGTTATTTCTAAATCCCGCGATAACTCGAGGCAGACCTCCACAATGTCTCCTGGGAACAATGACAAAAGCTCCCAGGAGACATTGCGTCATTGAGGAAGTGACGGAATACCCCCACACTACCCGATGAATCCATATAAGGAAGCGGCCAGTAACATAAAGGATTACTAAGGTTCGCCTGCCCCTGACAGTGACTCAAGCTGGGCATCGCCGCTTAGTGAAGGATTGGGTCGGGTGGCTCGGCTGCTCTAGTCCTGCAAAGGGAACTGCGTTCCTGCTGTGAAAAAAGTGCAGGAACTCCGTTCCCACGCGTTCCCGCAGGACTTGAGCCCTGATAAACTTACATGTGCTTTTCAAAACAATTACACTTATTAAATTTGAGAAGACCTTGGACCCCCTGATCAGATATATTTCTCCAGACTGATGAGACCTGGGAGCAGCCGCTCTTACTACTCTTGGTGACTTTTTTTCCATTTTCTTTCCTCTTCCTTTACTTGTTCTCCTAAGCCTTGATGGTTACAACGTTGCAGAAATTGCATGAAGTTATTGACGTATTTGTTTGTTTTTTCTTGACTTCACTTTTGATAGTTGTCCCGACTAGAGAACCAGCATATGTTCTCCATACTTTACAGAGAGCTCCCCTCTTGTAGCTCGGTTTGGTGAGTTAGATTAATTATTATTATTTTTTTTTTTAAGGGTAACTTTATTGTACATAAATATTTTCAAAAGTACAAAAGTAAAAGAGAAAACATAGAGCAAGTGTTTCTCAAGTATCACAACATAGTAAAAACAGTGTGTCTATTTGGTACACTTGCAGCAGATACTGAAAGAGCAGCTGAACCATACAAACTCATCTAAGAACACTGGATACAGGTTATCAACAAAATGGTACATATAGCGGGTAAAATAAGCATTGAACACACACCATTTTTCTTGGTAAGTAAAGCTGCTATTGACATGACATTTTCACATCGGTAACAACTCCTGCAATCCATACTTACAAAGAAAAGAAAACAAATAAGCGCACGCCCCCCCAGCGGCGGGAGTACGGGGGCCGTATATTGACGGCCTCCCGGAATTTTAGAGCCACCTTGTGGCCGGAAAAAGTCAATCTGCGGATGGGAAGTGGTTAATATGTCAATTTATATAATGGGAACACCTGAATAACAAGGGCTAGCCAGATTGATTGATTCATTATGGCTGTGCTGGGCACCGAATGATTGGAGACACCCACTAGCTGTCATGAGCCTTACCATTGTATTGATAATGCTTATTTGTAATATGTTTTTGTATTTTGACTTTAAAGACCCTTTAGGGTCAAACTAAATTTTTCCTTTTCTTTTGTACTTGTGGAAAAACAAATAAAAAGATTGAAATTTTTTTTAGATAGAGTAGGAAATTGTTAAAACCTCTATTAGGTTATTTCAGTGTTTGTCAACTCCAGTCCTCAAGGCGCCCCAACAACTGTTGGGGCTCCTTAACCACTTCCCGACGGCCGTACGACTTTATACGGCCGCAGGGTGGTTCTACTTCTCTGAGCCGCCGTTTTTATGGCCTCTGCTCCTCTTGGCCACTGGGGGGCGCGCACGCGTGCCCGCCGCATCACTGGGATGCCCGTGCGCATGCCTGGCGGCCGCGATGTCCGCCAGGCTCCCGCGATCGGCGGTTACAGAGACAAGGACGTGGATCTGTGTGTGTAAACACACAGATCCACGTCCTGTCAGGGAGAGAGGAGACCGATCTGTGTCTCTTGTACATAGGGACACAGATCGGTCACCTCCCCCAGTCAGTCCCCTCCCCCACAGTTAGTAACACTCACTAAGGTACACATTTAACCCCTCCCTCACCCCCTAGTGTTAACCCCTTCAATGCCAGTCACATTATACAGTAATTAGTGCATATTTATAGCACTGATCGCAGTATAAATGTGAATGGTGCCAAAAATGTGTCAAAAGTGTCCGATATGTCTGCCATAATGTCGCAGTACCGATAAAAATCGCAGATCACCGCCATTACTAGTAAAAAAAAAAAAATTCTGTCCCCTATTTTGTAGGCGCTAAAACTTTTGCGCAAACCAGTCGCTTATTGCGATTTTTATTTTATTTTTTTACCAAAAATATGTAGAATACGTATCGGCCTAGACTGAGAAAAAAAAATTGAGCTATTTATAATAGCAACAAGTAAAAAATATTTTTTTTTCAAAATTGCCGCTCTATTTTTGTTTATAGCGCAAAAAATAAAAACCGCAGTGGTGATCAAATACCACCAAAAGGAAGCTCTATTTGTGGGGAAAAAAGGACGTCAATTTTATTTGGGAGCCACATCGCACGACCACGCAATTGTCAGTTAAAGCGACGCAGTGCCGAATCGCAAAAAGACCTCTGGTCAGGAAGGGGGTATATGTGCCCAGTAAGCAAGTGGTTAAGGGCTGGAGTTGAGAAACATTACGTTATTTTATGCTTTCTGTGTCCCACTTCAATTCCTGTCCAGGAGAGGCAGGAAGTGAGAGGAAATCTCCCCAGTAGAATTCCCAAATTAGAAAGTTGTCACAGAGTCAGGTGTCCCCATCTTCTTAGCTCCTTACTCTGCATCTTGATTTCTCCTTCTTCCCATTGGGCGGCCATTGATGATATTCAATGGCTTGCACCCAGCCACCAATACTGCAATGTGCATGTGCTACATACAGGCAGTGTACACAACAAAAAGTTTTCAAAGGAGAAGGAGTTTTTTGGCAGGCAAGACATACAAGGTCTTCTCTACCAAAAAAACTCTACTTTTTTTATTTCAGTTCCACTTTAAGATAAGTAGACAGAAACCTTGAAATCTGTGAATAAATTGTTTAGACGTTTATTCATCCAGCTCACCTGAAACTGACACCACTTCACCAATGATCTGTTATTTCTGGATGATGGTGTGCAATTTACTAGCCGAAGGGAGTTTTATTAAACTTTTCCTGGAATGATAGGACAGTAATTAAGACAATAGATTAACTGGATGTTTCTGCCAATTTCAGAGGAAGCCATTTGTAGGAAAGTCCCAATAGACTCTTGTAATTTACAACAATATTGCAGTGAATGCTGACACTTACAGTACAGCTCATGTGCCAGAAATATATGAAATCTATGGACTTTTTAGACATATTTGTAATTTATGGCTCTTGCTATAATGGATATAGCAGGTGTGAAATTCCAGGACATTGGAAAAATCAGGTAAGGAAATCAATTAATTGCGCAGCCAAGGCAAAAATGAGTATCTGCCATTTAAATAGTTAGTCCGCTCAAAAGTGATATTTCAGTTTTTAGTAGATGCTGGAGAAGGAGACACCACCTTGTAGTTTCTATCTCTAACACACAACCGTTTTTCATGACGAGAAAAATTCAATTTGTTAAATTGGTCGTTAAAAACGGTCGTGTGTAGGCTCCAGAGCATTTTTCTCAACAAGAAAAATGGGCATTAAAAATTTAGAACCTGCTCTATCTCATCATTTTTCACGTCGTTGTTTTTCATGTCGTGAAAAACGGTCGCGTGTATGCTTTAACGACGGGGAAAAAAATGTGCATGCTCAGAAGCAAGTTATGAGATGGGAAATTAGCATAATCAGCCCAAAGGGTTGCGCCATTAAAATGGAACTTCCCCTTTGTAGTGCCGTTGTACGTGTTGTACGTCACCACGCTTTGCTCAAGCTTTTTTTATCACGATCGTGTAGGCAAGGCAAGCTTGAGAGGAATCCCATCGAGAAAGGCCTTGTACACACGATAGGTTAACCAGAGGACAACGGTCTGAAGGACCGTTTTCATCAGTCCAAACCGATCGTGTGTAGGCCCCATAGGTTATTTAACCTTAGGTTAAAAAAATGAGAACTTGCTTTAAAATTTAACCTATGGATTGGTAAACGATGGGTCAAAACCGATCGTTAGCATGCAAAACCATTGGTTAAAAACCCGCGCATGCTCAGAATCAAGTCGACGCATGCTTGGAATCATTGAACTTCGTTTTTTTCAGCACGTCGTTGTGTTTTACGTCACCGCGTTCTGACACGGTCGTTTTTTTAACTGATGGTGTGTACGCACGACGGACCATCAGTCAGCTTCATAGGTAAACCTAAGACAAGGGTCTGAAGGACCTATGGGGCCTATACACGATCGGTGTGGACTGATGAAAACGGTCCTTCAGACCGTTGTCCTCTGGTTAACCTATCGTGTGTACAAGGCCTTAAACTTTATTTTTTTCTATGACATGAAAAACAATCATGTGTACGCGCCATTAGGGCCTTGATTAGTTATATCTCTGTGCTGGGACATCCGGGGATCTCACTTTCTCTATTGGATGTTGTATTTAGGAAAAACAGTATATTATACAGCTTCTATGGACCTCAGGGGATGTCACTTTCCATATTGGATGTTGTATTTACCAAACAGTATATTATACAGCTGCTATAGACTTCAGGGGATGTCACTTTCCCTATTGGATGTTGTATTTACTGAACAATATATTATACAGCATGCACCAGAAGGAGGGAACATCTAAAATTTCTAGGTGGACAGGAACAGAGTCGGGCATTATGACAAGAAGATTTCACTTGTGGTGTTTTAAGACATATAAAAAGCCAGGTACCCAGCCCACTGGACCCAACCCCAACCCTATACCACATTAATGCCCTTTAAAGTGACCCTGTCACTATAGAAAATTGCTTAAATTAAGATGTATTTAAAAGAAGGTAGAATATAACACATATTTCCTGCTGCCTGTGCTGCTGAACTCCAATTAATTGCTAAAAGATCCTCTAATGAAACCTCTGTGAAGGTTCTCATTTATCCAGGTCATGGTATATCTAGTAGTAGGCAATCTTGTTCAAGTTGGCTGTAATGTTAAAGGTGTTTTTGCACCTCCAATCCTGTCCTTGAACTATGACATCTGCTTTTCCATGGTTGATTGGATCCTGTGTGGATATAAACGCTGGGATAATTTCCTGACGATAATTAGAACTGAAGAGGTGGACTGGATAACTACAAAGCATCTTCATCATTACAAAAGCCCTATTGAATGTGACTAACTACTACTAGATAATAGATATTCTACTAAAGTCTTTTGGGGAAACCAACACATTCAAGAGTATCATTCTTTTGTCCCCGAAGGTATTACTGGTCCCTCCCTTTGACACCTCAATGTTACAGTGGACATTAGTGGCCTGGAGTTCAGCGGGAGGAAGCAATGAGGTCGGTGGGGGACCCAGGAGATTGACACTACTATGTTGGTTTCCCAAAGGACATAAGCTAAATTGTTATTATCAGAGCAGTGTTCGGTTGCATAGACAATAGAAATGGTGAGTATTTCCTGTCTCCTTTTACAGATATGTCATAGTTGAAACCATTTACTTTAAAGTGATGGGGGGTGCCCACTCTGACCAAACATTGGGCCAAATCCTCAGAATTCCTGCCTAACTTAACTTTTCCCATTTACGTTACACTGACTTAAAATTTCTACCTAAGTGGCCGATCCACAAAGCACTTACCTAGAAATTTCAGGCCGTGTAACTTAAATGTCTCCGGCGCAAGGCGGTCCTCTTCTGCAGGGGACGATGACAATTTAAATGAGGCGCGCTCCCGCGCCGGCCGTACTGCGCATGCTCGTGACGTCATTTTCCCAACGGGCAGCGCGCGAAATTACGTTACGTCGGGCTTTGTGGATTGCGACGGGACAATAAAGTTGCCGGGAAAAAAAATTCAAAATTTAAAAAAAATCGCGGCGATCGAAAAAAAGATCTGTTTTTACAAGGTGTTACTAGTTTACACTTTGTAAAAGCAGAACTAATTTTACGTATGCAAACGTAACCTTACGCAGAAATCACAAAGCTGAAAAGCTTTGTGGATCTCCGTAAGTCCTCATTTGCATACGCAAAGCGGCATTTCAATGAGAAATGCCAACAGCGGCGGATGCGGTACTGCATCCTAAGATCTGACAGTGTAAGTGTCTTACAGATGTCAGATCTTCTGCCTATCTTTGGAAAACTGCTTCTGAGGATCAGTTCCAAAGATAGGCACAGGGATACGCAGGCTGAACAGCAGTTCCGCCTGCGTATCCCTTTTGAGGATTTGGCCCATTATTTCTACAAGGGGCTGGCTGGAGCTCAACTTTCTGTGTCAAAGCATCTTCTCAGGGTGCTCTATCTATCTATCTATCTATCTATCTATCTATCTATCTATCTATCTATCTATCTATCTATCTATCTATCTATCTATCTATCTAGTCTAGTTTTGTCTGTGAAAGATACTGGGTTTTGGAGCACCTATCTCAAGATACATGCAATAAAGTGTACGTGAATGATGCACTTTCTTGCCCATAGCATACCCTTGAAGTCTGTACACACAGGCAGAATGTCGGGAGACATCAGCTGGTTAAAAAAGCAGCTAACTGACTCCCAATCAGCGCTCTCAGCCAATGTGTTGATCGGAGTGTTCTGGCGGGAGAGGGGCGCCCCCCTGTCAGAACACAACAGCTCAGTGGGGGAGATTGCTGTACTAGCTCTGAATGGTTAGTACAGCAGCTCCGATCAGAGCTGACAGTTGACTGTTGAAAAAAACTCATAGTGTGTACCAGGCTTTTGTTTGATGTTCCTGCATTTGTTTTTGTCTCCAGCCTTCCACACAAGGGGGTCACAAAAAGTGTCACCTGGGTGCAGCTGCATTCCTCATTTATTTATTTGCCACCATGGAGAGTCTATCAGAGAGTGTGACAGCATTATTTGGTGTCGTAATGATCTTGGCAGTTTTGCAAAACCAGAAATTATGTTGCGGAGATATCAGCACTAACAGACACATGTCAGTAGATTTGTCAGCTAATACAAAAAGTTAAATAGATGACAAAAAATAAAATACTTGGCTGGTAATGCCCTACAGAGGGAAACTAGTCTTTTTGGGTCAGATGTATTTGTTGTTTTGAACATGTGCGGTGAGGATCACTGGTTAAAAATAGGGCAAACAGTTCAGTAAGCACTATTTCTGTTAATGATCAGACATTAGCAGATGTTAATGTTGCTTGATCTGTTTAATGTGCTTTGTAAATGGAAAGATTAAAGTGATTGTAAAGTCTCATTTTTTTTTTTCAAAAAAAAATAACAAACATGTTATGCTTACCTGCTCTGTGCAGTGGATTTGCACGGAGCAACCCGGATCCTCCTCTTCTTGGGTCCCTCTTCTGTGCTCTTGGCCCCTCTCTCCTGTCGAGTGCGCACGCAGCATGAAGCTTGCTATGGGGGCACCCGAGCCAAGCTGCCCAGCCCCACCCACTCTATTTCCTGATTGGCTGACTGACTTTGTTTAACAGCAGCGGGAGCCAATGGCACCACTGCTGTGACTCAGCCAATCAGGAGAGAGAGTCTCGGATGGCCGAGACACTCGTGGACATTTCTGGACAGAGATGGGGCTCAGGTAAGTATTAGGGGGTGCTGGGGTGGCTGCTGCTACAGAAGGCTTTTTATCTTAATGCACCTTCTGACTTTACAATTCCTTTAAAGTAGTTACAAAGCCTAATATATTTCTTGCATTAAGGTAAAAAACGTTTAGGCATCAGCATGGCCCCCTCGCAATGCCCCCCGCGGTACAAACCCCCTTCATTGGATCCAGCTCTGTGCCTGTCTGCAGTTCTTCTCTCCTCACTTCCTGGTCTCACAGGCTTTGCTGAGTCAGCGGCTCCCGCTGCTGTCAATCAAAGCCAGTGACGAGGGAGCAGGGGATGGGGCCCAGTCCTGCTGTCTGTGTCTATAGACAGGGGCACTCACCAGGAAGGAGGATCCAGGAGTGCCAGCGGAGGACCCAAGAAGAGGAAGTTCGGGGCCACTCCATTATACAGAGAAAGTATAAACCTGTTTGCTATTTAAAAAAACTGCATTTACAATCATTTTAATACACCAGTAAGTGTATGAATGTAATTATAAATATTTAAAAGGAGTTGTAAAGTCTCAAGGTTTTTAACTTCAAAGCGGAGCTCCACCCAAAAGTGGAACTTCCGCTCATCGGATTCCTCCCCCCCCTCCGGTGCCACAATTGGCACATTTCAGGGTGGAGGGGGGACAGGATACCTGTCTTTGACAGGTATCCTTTCCCACTTCTGGGAGTCCGGGCCACGAAACGTGACGTCAGCGTGGGGCTCCCTCCTCCTCCCTCCCCTGGCCGCCGGGCCAGCAGGAGAGAGGAACGGGGCCTCGCGCATGCGCAGTAGGGTTCCTGGTGTGGCGGTGGCAGCACCCGACAGCTGATGGAAACATCAGCTGCGGGTGCCGACATCGCTGGACTCCAGGACAGGCAAGTGTCCCTTTATTTGAAGCCAGCAGCTGCAGTATGTGTAGCTGCTGGTTTTTAATAATTTTTTTTGGGGGGCGGAACACCACCTTAATGCATTCTATGCATTAAGGTGAAAAGCCTACTGTGGTGCAGCTGCCCTCCAGAGCCCCCTTTTCTTACCTGAACCCGTTCGTTCCAGCGACAAGCATGAGCCCAGCAGCTCCAGCCGCTGTCTCAGGTCCTCATTGGATAGATTGATAGCTCCTGCTGCTGTCAATCAAATCCAGTGACACGGGAGCCAAAGGCGGGGGCCAAGTCCTGCTGTCTGTGTCAATGAATGCAGCAGCAGGACTTAGGAGCGCACCTCCATGGCTGCCCCCATGGAAAGCTGCTCTCCGTGGGGGAACCCAATGAAGAGGAGGGGCCAGGAGCGCCACCGGGGGACCCCAGAAAAGGAGAATTGGGGCTGCTCTGTGCAAAACCCTTGCATAGAGCAGATAAGTATAACATGTTTGTAAAAAAAAAAATACGAACCTCTACAATAGAGCTGCACGATTAATCGTCAAGAATCGTAATCGTGATCTTTTTCCCGTTGCGATTCTTGACACAGGGTTTCAAGATCTTTGACATGAAAATAATTTTCTCTCTGCACTTTGGTATGCAAAGAATTTCATCTCTGCTCTCAGCCAAAAGTCAAAGTCTGGGCAATCTGCCAAGTCTGGGCAGCCTGCCAAGTTTTGAAAACATTCTTTATCAGTGGAAAGTTAAATCTAAACATTGTATCACATTGAAGGCCTCTTGAGCCCCCTAGGGAAAGAGAGCCCTGACTGATGGGGGCATGACCAGGTACTGGACAAGGCGGTGGTCATGGTGGGATTGGCTACTTGGGGGGTTGGGTTGGGCCCGAGCTCCGATAAAAGGGATCGCCCCAAGGAATTCTGGGTCCTTTGGAAGCGCGCTGGGAAGAGCTGCTGAGGGAAGTACTGCTCCCTGACTGACATAACTGACCTTGTCCCTGTCCCTCAGCTATGGACACTGAGCACCTGTTGGCCAGGGTCCGCGACCTTGCCCTCCAGGGCCAGGCTGACTGGCTTTTTGCCCTCCTTTCCCCTGCGGTGTCTTTACCCCCCCCACCACCGCCCGCGGCCCCTAGTGCGGGGCCCTCGGCCCCCAGGGCCAGGAGGAGGGTTCGCCCTCCTTCGCGCTGGAGCCCCAGCTCCTCCAGTGCCCCCGACCTCCCCCCCCCCATCCCTCAAACCGAACACTTCGAGCCCACAGGCCCTGTCCTCTCCCCCCAGAGGAGGCCTGGTGGTGCGGCCTGCAGCCGCCGGGGCCTCGCTCGGCGGGCATCCCCATCCCCTGACACGGCGGCGACACGGGCATCCCCCCGCCACGCGCGTTCGCGGAGTCCCCGGGCACCTCCGGCCGCATACAGCGGCTGCCTACCTGTTCCTGTGGATGCGGCGGTGATGTCGGCCCCCCCTCCGCACTCGCGGGCGTCGCGTCGTGGTCCCGCTCCCGCGGCTCGTGGGGGGATGGCGGCTGGCGGCGCTCCGCGCCGTGCTGGCCGTGCGTCCCCTCCTGTGCCCCGGCGGAGTGGTCGCGGTCGTGGTCGGGGAGTCCCTCCTGGGTCCCCGCTGGGCGGCTGCTCCCAGCCTCCGAGCGGCAGTTCCGCGCCTCGTGCTGCGGCCGCGCTGCTGCCCCCAGTGGCTCCTGCTCTCCCTGCGCCCTGCAGGGCGGGAGATTTAAACGTGCCACCGTCCTCTGTCAGTAATGAGGCGGCTGGACACACTCTCCCTGCGCCCTGCAGGGTGGGGGGGGCTACCATGCCCATGTCTCCCACAATGAACAGCTTTAATGTGCAGGATCCCCCTGCGCCCTACTGGGCGGGGGATTTGCACATGCCCCTGTCCTCTGCCCTGCCCCGGATGGCCGTACAGGATCCCCCTGCGCCCTACAGGGCGGGGGATTTTTTGCGAGTCCCGGTCCTCTGCCCTGACTGCTCCGCCAGCCCCGGATCTCCCTGCACCCGGCTGGGTGGGAGCCCACATCTCTTGCCCTGCCGCCCACCCCGTCCGTGGCTCCCACCTCGGTCACGATCCCCCTGCGCCCGGATGGGCGGGGGTCGGCCACTGCGCGCCGGCTATACGCCCTCTGCTGCCGCCGGCAGGGCGACGGCATGCCCCTGCACCCGGCAGGGCGGGAGACCACCTCTCCGCGCCTGCCGCCCACACCTTGTCTATGCCAGCTGTTCGCCAGCATCTCTCGGCGCCCGGCCGGGCGGGGGATGTGCGAACTGCCTCTGCCTCCCTCTCATCACCACTGGCTCACGGGGACCCGCACCTCCCTGCGCCCGGCTGGGCGGGAGGTTTCCGCGGGCCGCCTGCCACCACAGCCCAAATTCGTCTCCCTGCGCCCGGCTGGGCGGGAGACTCCTCTACCGGTCCCGGTCAGTCTACTGCTCCTGCCTCGGGTGCTGGGGTCCACGGTTGCTCCTGTCGCTGTTCGGACGCTCCCCTTGGCCAACCGGGCTCCTCAGGGTCGTTGGTCGGTTCCCCGCCCCTGGACCTTTCCTGCCGTTCAGCTCCTGCCGTGGTGGATCCTGCTCTGGACGTCCCGCCTGGACCCGCCGCCGGTGGCCCGTCATCGTCTCTGCCTCCACGTATCAGTGAGTATGACTGTGATTTGATTTGGGGTAGACCTAATGACGCTCCCGTATCGGGCCCACCAGATGATCACATAGCCACGGTCGTAAAGTCGGTCTTGTCCCAGATGGGGGTCTCGGGTTCCGCGGCGGGTTTGGGCTCCGTCTCGGGCGGTGCTTTGTGGGCGGTTTCTCCTACTGGCGCGCACTTGACGGATGAGGTTAAGGGTAAAATCTGGCGTCGCGAGTTTGTCGATTTTATCGCGCTCGTCCCTCCTGACAGGGAGTCGATCGACAAGTCACGTCGGGTGGACGTCGCGGTGCAGGGTGAGAAAGCTAAGCAGCTTCCTCGGACGTTCGGGAACTGGCTACAGGGGTTTTGCGCTTACGCGGGAGTGCTTTGTGAGCGGTTCCCGGAGTTGGCCGCATCCCTATTTTGTTATTTGGACCTGGTTTGGGGTGCTTACAAAGTGTATGGGGGTCAGTGTTGGTTCAATTATGATACGCAATTTCGCCAGAAGATGGCGGCGCGTAAGGAATTCCGTTTTGATTGCCAGGACGGTAGCCTGTGGCTGCTGCTCATGTGCCCCCACAGGCCTTCGTCCTTTCAGTCCCCGGCCGGCGCTCCTCCTGGAGCGTCGGCCGTCCCCAAGAAGGGTATCTGCTGGCTCTTCAACGAGAGCCACTGCAAATGGTACACCGCGTGCCGCTTTAAGCACGAGTGTTCCGGTTGTGGTGGCGCTCACCCCGCCAGCAGGTGCTTCCGGAAGGGAAAGCAACCCCTTGCCCGGCCGGGAGGCAAGCCTGACCTACCTAAATCGGTAGTCGCCAGTGAACGTGTCAGAGATCCTTCCCTGGCTAGACCAGTACCCCCTTCATAGGGAGGCTTTGATTTTGAGGGACGGCCTGGACCGCGGTTTTTGGATACCCTTCACTCCTTCGGATGTGCCTACCATGTCACCCAATTTAAAATCCGCAATGGAGTTCGAATCCGTCGTGGCTGACAAGCTCCAGAAGGAGCTGGAGCTAGGGCGGATGGCAGGCCCATTTGATTTTCCTCCTTTTCACAACCTGAGGGTGTCCCCTCTCGGTGTGGTCCCAAAGAAGGTGGATGGAAAATTTCGCCTTATCCACCACCTGTCCTACCCTGCTGGATCCTCGGTCAACGACGGCATAGACAAAGAGGAATCTCGGGTCCAATATGCCTCCTTTGACAGGGCCCTCCAGCTGGTCAGGGCTGCCGGCCAGTCGGCATTGTTGGCAAAGGCGGACATCGAGTCCGCTTTCCGGCTCCTCCCAGTTCACCCGGACTGCTTCCACCTCCTGGGCTGCTACTTTCGGGACAGCTACTTTTTTGACATGTGCCTGCCTATGGGCTGTGCCATCTCTTGTTATTTCTTTGAATTGTTTAGTAGCTTTCTCGAATGGGTGGTTGCTCAGGAGGCTGGTTGCCAGTCCTCGCTGCATTATTTGGATGACTACCTCTTCGTAGGCCCAGCGCACAGTGATCGGTGCCAGCGTCTCCTCTCCTTTTTTCAGGACACCTGCAGACGGTTTGCCGTTCCACTGTCCGCTGACAAGACCGAGGGTCCCGTGACTGTCCTGGCCTTTTTGGGCATAGAAATAGACACGGTTGCCATGGTCTTTCGGTTGCCCAGTGACAAGCTGGCCAGGCTCCTCTCCCTGGTCCGCTTGGCTAGAGGGGCCAAAAAACTACAATTGAAACAGCTCCAGTCTCTGCTGGGTCATTTGGTTTTTGCCTGTAGGGTCATCCGCATGGGGAGGGCTTTCTGCAGACGCCTGGCTTGGGCCATGAAAGGGGTGGCTGCCCCCCACCACTATGTCCGTATCACCAAGCCCATGCGGGACGATTTGGGGATATGGCTGTCTTTTCTCCAGGCCTACAACGGCCAGTCTTGTTGGCTTCGGGAGGAGGTGCCGAACTCGCAGCTGGAGCTGTACACTGACGCGGCTGGCTCCTGTGGTTTCGGTGCCTTCTTCCGAGGGGAGTGGTCTGCCGAGTGCTGGCCGGCCTCATGGGCCCGCTTGGATTTGTTGCGCAATCTCACCCTGCTGGAGCTGTTCCCGATCATTGTCGCCGTGGAGCTATGGGGCGACCGGTTGCGCAACCACCAGGTTGTTTTTTGGACCGACAACATGAGCGTGGTGCAGGTGGTTAACAGACAGTCCGCCAGCTCCCCTCCAGTCGTGTCGCTGTTGCGTTTTTTGGTTTTAAAATGTTTGCAGTTTAATATCTGTTTTAGGGCCAAGCATGTCCCCGGGGTGGATAACGATATCGCTGATGCTCTCTCCCGTTCGCAGGTCGCCCGGTTCCGCTCCCTGGCTCCGTCGGCTTCCCTGGAGGGCCTCCCCTGTCCGGCCTACTTATGGAACCTCGTTTCCGAGGTTTGCTAGACCTCCTCCGGGCGTCGTTGTCCCCGCAAACTTGGTCCGCATACTGTCGGGTGTGGGACGAATGGGTCCATGCGTCGTGCGGTGAGTTTTCGTTTTCTTCCCCCCTCGACAGACGCATGGCCTTGTTCACTTACCTTGTATATTTGCAACAAAAAGGTGTTTCGGGTTCCACGGTTTCATCTAACATGTCGGCTCTGTCCTTCTGGTTTCAACTCATCGGGTGGGAAGACATCACAAAATCCTTTTCGGTCCGTCGGGTACTTCGGGGCTGGAGGCGCGTTACCCACCTCCCCGATTCGCGGCGGCCGGTTTCCCTTCGGATCCTCTCCGGTATCCTTTCCCTGCTTCCATCCGTGTGCTTCTCGCCGTTTGAGACGCTCCTTTTTCGCGTGGCCTTTTCTTGGGCGTTCTTTGGGGCCTTTCGCATTGGCGAACTGGTGTCAAAATCCACGTCTTCGGCAGGCGGCGTCCTAGCCGAGGACGTATCCGCCTCCGAGCAATGCGTATCGGTGCTGTTGCGCACCTCGAAGACTGACAGCCTCGGCAAGGGTAAGAGGATTGTTCTGTACCCTTGCGGTGGCCCATTTTGCCCTGTGGCACTAGCCTCCCCTTTCGTGGCTGCCCGCCCCTCGTCTCCCACTTTTTTCGTCCACGCTGATTCCTCGTCCCTGAGCAGGTTCCAATTTTTACGGGTTTTCCGGCGTTGCCTTGATTTATTGGGTCTCCCGTCGCGCGAATTTGCGACCCACTCGTTTCGCATCGGCGCAGCCACCGCGGCTTCTGGTATGGGTTTTTCCGATACGGATCTTCAGCGTCTAGGTAGGTGGGAATCGTCTCGGTTTTCTCTGTACGTCCGCCCACACTTGTTATTTTAATTTCAGATCCCCGCCCGGCACAAGTATGGATACTGGGGGACTCCTTTATCCACTGGGCCGCCCGTCGGTCGGCTTGCCGTCACGGTGGCAGCAACTTGGGTTTCGACAATGGCATTGCCAGGATCCGTTGGCTCGGGCTCCGCGGGTTACGCTGGTTTCAGGTCCTTCCGGAATGCTTGCGTCTTCGGGCTCATGTTTCCGGCCCCATCGTCTTAGTGCTCCACGCCGGCGGGAACGACGTCGGCTACGCCCGTTCCGTGGATCTGATTTCCGCAATCAAGAGCGACATCGCCCAGTGTTTCGCAACATTTACAAATTTGGTCCTGGTGTGGTCGGAAATCGTGCCTCGTTTGCTTTGGGCTCGGGAAATACCTGGCCCACAACTGGAACGCTTTCGGCGAAAAGTTAATGCTCAGGTCTCCAAGTTTGTTCGCCAGATCGGGGGATTTGTGATTCGACACAAGGACTTGGAAGGTGCCAATGGAGATCTGCTGAGATCGGACGGTGTCCACCTGAATGACATTGGCCTGGACATATTTAACCTGGGCCTTCAGAGTGGGGTGGAACTAGCGCTGGCTGCGGTGGGGCGCCCCGTCAGTTAGCCACTGACGGGCGGTGGCGGTTTTCTTGACCTTGCCAGCAGGAAATGGCCGTAGTGGGCCATGCCCCTTTATGGACACCGGAAGTAGGCGGCCTGTCCAGCACTTATGGTAAGGACAGGCCCCTCCCCCCTTCCAGGATTGTGCTCACAGTAACACTGTGACTGGCACTGGTTACAAATGGTTTAAAGTTGTTATGTTTGCGTTAATAAAGCTGTGGCCTTGCCCTTTCCAACTTAATGGTCGTAAGAGTGTTTATTTATTGGATGAAGGGGCAAGGGGGGGAAGGTTTATTTACATAAGTTTGTATTAAGGGGTACCTGGTAGCATTGCGCCTCAGCAGTCATGAAGGCCTCTTGAGCCCCCTAGGGAAAGAGAGCCCTGACTGATGGGGGCATGACCAGGTACTGGACAAGGCGGTGGTCATGGTGGGATTGGCTACTTGGGGGGTTGGGTTGGGCCCGAGCTCCGATAAAAGGGATCGCCCCAAGGAATTCTGGGTCCTTTGGAAGCGCGCTGGGAAGAGCTGCCCACCCTCCCGCCCCTTTTGTTATGGTACGTCACAGCTTGCTGCGGTTTTCTTGACCTTGCCAGCAGGAAATGGCCGTAGTGGGCCATGCCCCTTTATGGACACCGGAAGTAGGCGGCCTGTCCAGCACTTATGGTAAGGACAGGCCCCTCCCCCCTTCCGGAATTGTGCTCACAGTAACACTGTGACTGGCACTGGTTACAAATGGTTTAAAGTTGTTATGTTTGCGTTAATAAAGCTGTGGCCTTGCCCTTTCCAACTTAATGGTCGTAAGAGTGTTTATTTATTGGATGAAGGGGCAAGGAGGGGGAAGGTTTATTTACATAAGTTTGTATTAAGGGGTACCTGGTAGCATTGCGCCTCAGCAGTCATGACTTCTGTATGTAAATTAGGAACGTTTAACCACTTAAGGACTGCCTCCTGCATATGTACGTCAGCAGAATGGCACGGCTGAGCAGATGTACGTACAGGTACGTCTTGTACATGTACCCAACCGTGGGTCGCGGGGGCGCGCGCCTGCGACCCGGTCCGAAGCTCCGGGACCGCAGGACCCGAACGCTGCGGGGGTCCCACGATCGGTCCCCGGAGCTGAAGAACGGGGAGAGCCGTATGTAAACATGGCTTCCCCGTTCTTCACTGTGGCGGCTGCATCGATCGTGTCATCCCTTTTATAGGGAGACACAATCGATGACGTCAATCCTACAGCCACATCCCCCTACAGTTGTAAACACACTTCAGGTCACACATAACCCCAACACCACCCCCTAGTGGTTAACTCCCAAACTGCAACTGTCATTTTCACAATAAAGAATGCATTTTAAATGGATTTTTTGCTGTGAAAATGACAATGGTCCCAAAAATGTGTCAAAATTGTCCGAGATGTGTCCGCCATAATGTCGCAGTCACAAAAAAAATCGCTGATCACCGCCATTAGTAGTAAAAAAAATAATAAAAATGCAATAAAACTATCCCCTATTTTGTAAACGCTATAAATTTTGCGCAAACCAATCGATAAACGCTTATTGCGATTTTTTTTTACCAAAAATAGGTAGAAGAATACATATCGGCCTAAACTAAGGGAAAAAAAATGTATATATGTTTTTGGGGGATATTTATTATAGCAAAAAGGAAAAAATATAGCATTTTTTTCAAAATTGTCGCTCTATTTTTGTTTATAGCGCAAAAAATAAAAACCGCAGAGGTGATCAAATACCACCAAAAGAAAGCTCTATTTGTGGGGAAAAAAGGACGCCAATTTTTATTGGGAGCCACGTTGCACGACCGCGCAATTGTCAGTTAAAGCGGCGCAGTGCCGAATCGCAAAAAGGGGCCTGGTCTTTTACCTGCATTTTGGTCCAGGGCTTAAGTGGTTAACCACTTGAACACCAAACCTTTTTCTGACAGCTCTTTTCAAGTTAAAATCATTATTTTTTTTTTGCTAAAAAATTACTTAGAACCCCCAAACAGTATATAGATTTTTAGTAGAGACCCTAGAGAATAAAATGGCGGTTGTTGCAATATTTTATGTTGCACTGTATTTGCGCAGCAGTCTTTTTAAATGCAATTTTTTGGGAAAAAATTACTTTAATGAATTAAAAAAAAAAATAGCCAGTAAAGTTAGCCCATTTTTTTTATATATATAAATGTAAAAGATTTTACGCCGTGAGAATCGTGAGAGAATCGTGATCTTCATTCTAAGCAAAAAAATCGTGATTCTCATTTTGCCCAGAATCGTGCAGCTACTCTACAATCACTTTAATATGTGACAAAGTGTTCCCAGAGTTGTATGGGTTATCTAAAGAGAGAGCACAGCTAGATTTGCAGCTCCCTTTCTCAGATTGAATCCTGTAAGTTAACTGATAAGGGAAGGGTCCCTACTGTGATGACCAATGATACTAATGATGGAAAAAGGAGACTAGAGTTACCTGAGGCTGCATAGACGACTACATAATGAAATAAAAACATATTTCATTTTTTCTTTCTCCTGACCTTAATAATAAATAGACATCACAGAAAAAGCTTACCTGCATAGAGCCACTGCTTATCACCTTGACCTTCATTTTGAGCCCCGGGCAGCTATGCTTTTAGACATTTCCGAGGATGCCAGGAGAGGGGCTCAAAATGTCTAATTCTGCCAATCTTAAAACACAGAGACAGATTATATATATTAGCAGGTACACCTGTTCCCTTTGTAAACAACGTATTTCAATTACGCCTGGACCTAGTCATTTAGAACAAAATTATTTAACTCTTCTGCACTAACCACAGAGAAAATATGAGATTAATCTTGTGTAATCATAATTTTGGCAGAAAACTGTGATTATTGGTATAGTCATGGTTTTAGAATGTATCTTCTATCCCTTATCTGCTTATGACTAAGTGCAAAACACACTGCTGGAAGATGCATAATGTAGCCCAAATTCCTGTCCTCCATAAGTGTCCTCCACACGGTCAATGCTGCATTCTTCATTTGTCCTATGGTTTAGGTTTGCTGGACCATGTGGATGCACAACAATAAACATTCAATTTCTTCTTGTTGAGTAAACTGTAGAAAGTACATTGTAGGGGAACTTGGAGATCAAAGTAAAGAGATTTGCTGCTTCTATTTATGCCTTGTATTCAACTGCCACCTTGTGGCCACTTAAAGGCATTATCCTTCAGCTGTGTTGTCGCCTAGTCTGGTAGAGTTCCATTTTTGACAATTGAAAACTTTGATGTAAGTTAGGATAAAACAGTATTCCCCTTCTGGATAGGTTAGCGGATGAATAATAATAATAATTTAAAACAGAATCAGCTGCAAGAACTGAAGATAATCACCTTCAAACATGTGGGTGGTGGTAATTTGAACAAATTGAATATGTAAAGCATCATACAAAGGGCCACTTCTGCATTTTTCAGTTGGAAGCTTCCACAGACTAAGGGGCAGATTCAGGTAGGGAGCGCGTAACTCTGTGCGGGCGTAGCGTATCCTATTTACGCTACGCCTCCGCAACTTTGACAGGCAAGTGCATTATTCACAAAGCACTTACTCCGTAATTTGCAGCGGCGTAGCGTAAATAGGCCGGCGTAAGCCTGCCTAATTCAAATGTGGAAGATGTGGGCGTGTTTTATGTAAATTTATTGTGACCCCACGTAAATGACGCTTTTTACGAACGGCGCATGCGCCATCCGTGAAAGTATCCCAGTGCGCATTCTTCAAATTAACCCACAAAAAGCCAATGCTTTCGACGTGAACGTAAATTACGCACAGCCCTATTCGCGAACAACTTACGCAAACGACGTAATCGACAGAAAATTAGTTTCTGGCCCGACGTCCATACTTAACATTGGCTGCGCCTCATATAGCAGGGGTAACTTTACGCTGGAAAAAGGGTTTCGTAAATGGCGTATCTGTACTGCGACGGCCGGGTGTACGTTCGTGAATAGGCGTATCTAGCTGATTTACATATTCTAGGCGTAAATCAGCGTACACGCCCCTAGCGGCCAGCGTAAATATGCAGTTAAGATACGACGGCGTAGGAGACTTACGCTGGTCGTATCTTAGTCAAATCTATGCGTAACTAAGAATCAGGCGCATAGATACGACGCCGCACACTCAGAGATACGACGGCGTATCTGGAGATACGCCGTCGTATCTCCTACCTGAATCTGGCCCTGAATCTGGCCCTAAATCTGTAAAGTGTATCCTCAAGACCTAGATTTAACACTAAACAGACTACGTTTCATTAGCCCGAGCACTGTGTAGATATTAATCAATTGCTTTTGTGTGCATGCTTTTTTTTTAAAATAAAATACAGAATTTTATTTTTTCATCTCATGTTGCATCTCAGCATTGCTATTGCAGCCTCTGTTCAGCACTTCAGCAATGGCTGCATAGCATTTCTCAGTGCGGGTTTCCTGACAGTGACAACAGTGGACTGTGCTCACATAACGTGTGTTAAAATGGCCGCTTGTAGTCACCATTGGAAGCCCAGGTAACAGGGTAACAATGTTGAAGCACATTTTTGAGGCAGGGACAAAGGGCTGTCATCCTATTATAGGAAGTGCCTAAAAAAAATAAAAAAATAAAAACCTTTATGGCAGGATCACTGGGTAAAAATTTAATGAAAGCTGCAGAATTAAAAATCTTGACAATGGTTTTTGAAATGACATAATAACCACTTGAAGTCCAAGCCTTTTATGGCACTTTTTGTTTACAAGTTTTAATCAGTATTTTTTGCTAGAAAAGTACATAAAACCCCAAAACAGTATATATATTTTCTTCTTAGCAGAGACCCTAGGGAATAAAATGGCAATCATTGCAATTTTGTAATTGCACACGGTATTTGCACATCTTAAAATATGAAAGATGATGTTACGCCGAGTAAATAGATACCTAACATGTCACGCTTTAAAATTGCGAACGCTCGTGGAATGGCGACAAACTCTGGTACTTAAAAATCTCCATAGGCAAAGCTTTAAAACTTTTTACAGGTTACCTGTTTAGAATTACAGAGGAGGTCTAGTGCTAGAATTATTGCTCTCGCTCTAACGTTCACAGGGATAACTCAAATGTGTGGTGCGAACACTGTTTACATATGCGTGCGCGACTTATGTATGCGTTTGCATCTGCCCGCAAGCACAGAGGGATAAGGGACTTTCATTTTTTTTCCCCTATTTCTTTTTACACTGTACCTTTAATTTTTTATTTTTTAATCACTTTTATTTCTATTACAAGGAACATAAACATCCCTTGTAATACAAAAAAGGATGTCAGGTCCTCTTTATCTGGGGTGAAAAAGAACCCAAATCTCTATGTTATCTTTAAAAGCAAAAGATCAAAAAAAATTTTTTACTTCCACCCTAGATCAGAAGTGATGTCTTGACATTGCTCCAATCCCGCAAGGCCATAGAGGCAATCATAGGTGTGTGCACAGGGTGTGTCAAATGTGCCTGGGCACACCCTAATGACCCTATACTGGACAAATCCACCCTTCTGCTTGGCTGCAGAGCAAGGGATTGGGGATACTCTGTCCTCAGCCCTTTTCTCTATCTGAAAAGTGTTTAGACCCCTGACATTTCACCAAAGCCCACCAATTGGCACCTAACAAAATAATAAAAACCTAAAAAAAATAAACTACTGCACGTCCTCCCAGACACGTTTCGTCATTGGACGTTGTCAATGGGATCCCATTGACAACATCCAATGACGAAACGCGTCTGGTAGGACGTGCGGTGACGTCATCACGTCAGGAGGAAGGGCTCCACTTTGCATGTTCGCCGGCCGGCAACAAACCTTTTTAAACAAACACTCGTTATTCTTTTATCAAATGTGAGTAATTTTTTTGGGATTGCTTTTTATCAATAAATGTTTTTGCTGTACTACACTATGTCTGCTATTTTCCACGTATGATTCGTATGGTGGTATCCGGTCACACGTGTGGGAGCTAAGGGCAGATCTGATCCAGGGAGGAGGATCCCTCCCCAAAGGCCGCAGCTGGGTCACAGCCGACTGTTGTCTAGCAACATCCCTCTGGTAAGCTGCTTTACATAAGTGGTGGCGGGCTCTCACTACAGGAGTGTGCAGTGGATTCACGTGGTGACCAGCGTATTCTGTGTACAGCAAGATTTGGATCTAGTGGAAGGAATTTAGACCTCCTTTTTTATTATCCAGCTCTTTATAGGACGTGTGCACCATCCACTTATTGGTTTTGGACTGAGTTTTCCCTACCATCCAGATTCATTATAGGGCTTGTGCACCATCTGTCTATTAAAATTTGGACTGAGATTACACCCAGTCTGGGTTCTACAGCGCAGCTCAACCCCCCTTCTTTTTTGCTGACTTTTAATATCAGGGCACTTACCTGTCCTGGAGTCCAGCGCCGTCGGCAGCAGAGGACGAGAGATCGCTCGTCACTCTGCTGCCCCCCCCCGCCATCCTCGGTGAAGGAATCAGGAAGTTAAGTGCTCCGGCTTCACTGCCCGATTCCCTACGGCGCATGCGTGAGTCGCGCAGCGCCGTCCTCACTGGTCCCCGTTGTGTTCTGGGAGCCGAGTGCTTCCCAGAACTCAATGGGCGGGGCGGGAAATGGCGCACTACCCGCAGACTCCCCGCAGTGAGGACTCCTGGAAGTGGGTGCAAATACCTGTGTATTGACAGGTATCCCCCCTGAAAGGTGTCAAATGTGACACCGGAGGGGGGAGGGTTCCAATGAGAATGGAGCTCCACTTTAATTAACATTTACCATTTGCATTCTTTTTTTAGGCCAGAAGCACATCTTCACGTTGCTCATCCTTTACTATCTAAAGGAACATGCCATAACTAATAGTTCACCGAAAGACAGAGAGCCAAACCTTGCCTCGCCCTCATCAATATCAACTGTTAAAAACTGGAACTGTGCAGCGTTTACCCTGTAAACCTCAACAGCTTGTTCTTGCTTGCTTTTGGTGCTGAGAGCATTTTTGGTGACGATTCAGTAAAACCAATCTGTTTTTAATCTGCTTCTAAAAGCAAAAATCCCCAGTAAATGCTGGATAAGTTAATACCTGCCATACAAAATGGCTGACACTAATGACAACCGGAGCTGCGTTCACGGTACTGCTTAATTTCTCTTTTGACACGGTTATCTAAAAGAAAGCTTTATTGATTGTGTCACTATGTTTTAGCCTTTGGATCCTCCGTTGTGTTGTGTTTTATACTCGTACAAGACTGTAAGTGCACTATGCCAAAATGGCTCTGTGTAGGGATATCTGAGGTATGACACAATGCTTGTACATATCAGGAACAGCTTAAACACTCTTTAATAACTGCACAGAAATGCCAGCTCGGCTGCTCCACGCTGAAGTCATCTCTGCAGACAATCTATGTGTCAGAACTGGGAAATGGACTTAAATAAAAAATATATTCAATATACGCATTATATTTTATCTGGATCAGACTTGATCTTCATTTATTTTTCTAATGCAGTAAAGGTTTCCTTTTAAAATGGTTTGCGGTATGTGTAATGTTCAACACATAGGAGATGCCAAGCTGCAGACATCATGAGACAAACCGAGCAACGGAGAAGGGCCGCCTTCATAAATTGCCCTGTCTGCTTGAGTTGAGTAGGGACAGGACGGGGATGAGTGGGTGGGAGCTGGATTAAGGCTTTAAGAAAAAAGAGAAATTAAACATACATTTAAAAACGTTAAAATAAAAGTGACCCAAAACAATTGCATGTACTTTACATTCACTGGAAAACTAATTGCCCCATTTAGAAAACACTTTATTAAAAAAGGATCAAGCAACATTCACTGGCATTTGTTAATATCTATTCTTCAACATGAACTAGTACTTAATGTACTATTCACCGTAGCCAGCGATATTCACCACACAATCACAGAAAACCTTTACAGAGCTAATATGGCATTCTCTGATCACAGATCTCGCCCAAGTCCAAAAAACGGTTCACACTCCATAACAATGTGTATTAAGTCAGGTCACATCCCATATTTACAGTATGTGCTAAAAAGTTGTATTTACCAAAAAAATAAATAAAAAAATAACAGTAATAACATGGGATTTTTGTAAATATCGAAATTTTTTATTTTTAGAGTCCATTGAGGGGCACAGGAATTCAGAAAGTGTCACGTTTTATTGTTGCCTACAGGAGGACTGAACATGGGCAAACCAAAAGTTGTGGGCCAGCCCAGTATAACTTCTCTTACTCTCAGCATGCCTCAGTTTTGTCGTAAAGCAGTACCAAGAGCATGATCATAAACATGGAGTGGTGGAACCTTTGTCCCCCTTTTTTTAGGGGTAAGCACAAAAACACCAATTTTCTCTCATCCATTGAGGTTCACAGTAATTCAGACACCGTTGGGACATACATAATACAAAAATATAACAGAACTGGGGACTGCTGCAGCTCAAAAAGTTACTTTAAGAACCTAATGCCAAAAGCTGGCACCAGATGAGGTCTAAACATCCAGATAGTAGAACTTGGAGACCATCTGTACAGAAGACCTAGTTTGCCTTGCAAATTTGCTTTGCCAAAATGCCCAAGAAGTTCTCATAGATCAAACAGAGTGCTCCTTGACAGGTAATGGTGGAACATGATTCTTAAGATCACAAGCCTATCCCTTCCCTTTTAAAAACTGTACATAACTTTATGCAGGATTCTAGACCAAAGAAAGTAGAGGCACTGGTGGAAGAGTTTGGTCTACCAAGCGAATCACACTTTACGTGTTCCTGTATCATACATTTTCTAGCTAAACACCCTATCCCGAAGCACCATGCTCACCCTAAAGCATTTGAATTTTATACCTCTACAGAGGTTTTTATAACATTCTACAAAACAAGACCACATTCCAAAAGACCAATACAATGCTAAAATGGGAAGCAGACCTCCATACTGTACCTCCCTACCAATGGCAATCAGCGTTCTGCGCACTATATAAAGTGAAGCATTGTGTCGACCACTAGCAGATGATGCTTAAGATCACAAACAGATGGTATTACACCCCCTATAGGCTGGCTAAATTCTCCCCATCCCTATTCCTGGCGAAACGGTGGTCAGGTAGGGCACTTACTACACACACTTTGGGAATGCCTCAGCCTAAAAACAAGTTTATGGAGACATGTTTTTTGATTTAAATCCTCAACAACGGGGATTCTTTCTACCCACACCCGGATTTAGCACTTCACAACATCGGTATAGATACATACCCACACCCCTTTCAACCAGTAATCGTCTGCTTGACTTTGCTTAAAAGGTGTAAATCCAGTGTCTCCTCCAACATCTAAGATGCAACCATAATAGTTCAACAAAACTACACCTATGAGCACTGCTTAGTGATTAACTCCCTTACATGTGCAACATTTGATCAGGCTTGGTCCATATGGACAGATAGAGGCAAATAGGTCTTGAGAAAGGTATGGCCACATGGCCAAAAGGATGCAAGTTGCTATATTCGTTACATTGTTCTTTTATTATACTTGTTCTTGACAATATGTATACTGCTGTATTTACTGAACACTTGTCAGGCCATGCTTAATGTTAACCAATTCCTTGATTTTCATATAACTATGTATCACACACTTCTGATTCATATTATGATCCTCCCTCTTAGATTGTAAGATCTAATGAGCAGGCCCTCTGATACCTACTGTATTAAACTGTATTGTAATTGTACTGTCTGCCCTTATGTTGTAAAGCGCTGCATAAACTGTTGGCGCTATATAAACCCTATATAATAATAACAAGGATGACTATCTTTACAACATGTACTAGTCCCTGTTTGTATACCTTTTAAACCTAATAAAAAAAAAATCATAAACCTGAATAAGGGTTTGTCTGCACCACCAAGAAACAGTGGAATTAAAAGTTTTCTTTTACCGGGACCATCAGGAATGACAAAGAGTTATGCCGCGTACACAGGGCCGTTTTTCATGATGTGGAAAATGCAATTTTTTAAATTGGTCATTAAAAACGATCTTGTGTAGGCTCCAGAGCATTTTTATCGACGTGAAAAATGGGCATTAAATATTTAGAACATGCTCTAATTTTTCTCATTGTTTTTCACGTCGTGAAAAACGGTTGTGTGTAGGCTTTAACGACAGGAAAAAACATGCATGCTCAGAAGCAAGTTATGAGATGGGAGCACTCGTTCTGGTAAAACTAGCATTTGTAATGGAGATAGCACATTCATCACGCTGTAACAGACTGAAAAGCACGAAGACTGAAATGCGAGAATCCTCTCTCACCAAACTTTTACTAACACGAAATCAGCAAAAGCAGCCCAAAGGGTGGCGCCATCAGAATGGAACTTCCCCTTTATAGTGCCGTTGTACGTGTTGTACGTCACCGCGATTTGCTCAGGCATTTTTTTTCACGATCATGTGTATGCAAGGCAGGCTTGACAAGAGTCACGTTGAGAAAACGTTGTTTTTGCCATGACATGAAAAATAGTCGTGTGTACGCGGCTTTAGTCTTTCAAATATGAGCAGTGACTGCAAGGTAATCACACACAGCATGAAGTACATCCAGACAATAAAAGGAGATCTTCTTCTGATGAGCTGGGGCCTGACAGGGATGAAAGAATGTTGTCCTGGTTGAAATGAAAGGTAAAAATTACCTTAGGAAGGAAGTTCTGCATCTCATTATCTGTGTGTAACCACAGAAATGAAAAACCGAGGTGATTGCAACAATCAAGGCAACCTTGTGAGTGTGATTTGAAAAGGGTCCTGATCAGTTCCAATTGTGCTTTTCGAAGTGTCAAGAGAATCAAATTGAGATTTTACTGAGTCACAGGTGCCCACATAGGCGTAGAAAAAGACACCCTTGACTAAGGTTTTGATCAAAGAATGAGAAGCCAGCAGTATCAGAAACAAGATATCCAAGAGCAGAGACCTGATGCTTGATGGTGCTAAGTGCCAAATATTGGTTCAGGCACATTTGCAAAAGGCAGCTAGTGACCATGAAGGTGGTAAACCGATCTTTGAGGATCCAGACAATCTGGAAAAGTCTAGAGAGCATCCACCAGGAGTCTGATAAGGTCAATAGTACAATAGTACAATATCGACCTGGGTCAATTCACAGCTATAACGAACACTGGCATGCCCTCTATCTTGATCCTATGAGGCAGGCGAAGGAAATTTCACTTATTTTTTCCTCTAGCACTGCGCATGTTTATTGGGTGTGTTCAATAAAGACAGGAAAAATTTGAATTGTTTGTTTTATCAGCTTGGGCATTTTGTGTTTGTCTACTGTTGTGACTTAGATCATATCACATTTTATTGCAAATTCCAGCAGAAAACCAGTTCATTCTAAGGGGTTCATATATTTTTCTTGCCACTGTATATACCGTATTTTCCGGCGTATAAGACGACCTTTTGCATGTAAAATAATGCCCCAAAATTCGGGGGTCGTCTTACCTGTGGTCAGACGGGTACCTGTGGCCATCCATGATTCAAAAGCCACGCCTCCTCCTCCAGGCTGTTCCGTGATAGGCGGAATACTCGTTTTCCCAGCAGAGCCTCTGTTCAGTGTTCCACCTATCACGGATGCCTTCTCATCCTCACCCTCGGCCTCGGACGAGAGGACATCCGTGATAGGCGGAACACTGAACAGAGGCTCTGCTGGGAAAACGAGTGTTCCGCCTATCACGGAACAGCCTGAGGAGGAGGCGCAGCTTTTGAATCATGGATGGCTGCCGTCTGACATACTGTGCATACAGGAGAAGGTAGGGAGATCATCGAGGCAGGGAATGGAATGGCACAGTGAGGCATGTTCCTAATGGCACAGTGAGGCATGTTCCTAATGGCACATGTAGTCCAAGGGAGGGGGCGAGCACGACACTCCACACCAGGGAGAAAGTCTTGCATTACTGTGTGAAGTTACAGACAGAAGAACAGGAAGTGAGGATTTCTCAGAAGAAATAAGGACATTTAAAGGAAAATCGAAGGATGAGGTAAGTGAAGGAAGACTGCACTAAGGTAAAGGAAGCTATTTAGTAAAAAAAATTGTACCTTTACAACCCCTTTAACCACTTAAGGACCGCCTCCTGCACATATACGTCGGCAGAATGGCACGGCTGGGCACAAGCACGTACCTGTATGTCCTCTTTAAGTGCCCAGACGCGGGTCCCGGGCGTGCGCCTGTGACCCGGTCCGAAGCCCTGCGGCCACAGGACCCGATCACCGCTGGGGTCCCGCGATCGGTGCCCGAAGCTGAAGAACGAGGAGAGCTGTGTGTAAACACAGCTTCCCCGTTCTTCACTGTGGCGCTGTCATTGATCGTGTGTTCTCTGATATAGGAAAACACAATCAATGATGTCACACGTCCAGCCCCGCCCCCCTACAGTTAGAAACACATATGAGGTCACACTTAACCCCTTCAGCGCCCCCTAGTGGTTAACTCCCAAACTGCAATTGTCATTTTTCACAGTAAACAATGCATTTATATAGCATTTTTTGCTGTGAAAATGACAATGGTCTCAAAAATGTGTCAAAATTCTCCAATGTGTCCATAATGTCGAGGCCACGAAAAAAAAATTATTAATAAAAATGCAATAAAACTATCCCCTATTTTGTAAACACTAAATATTTTGCGCAAACCAATCGATAAACGCTTATTGCGATTTTTTTTACCAAAAATAGGTAGAAGAATACGTATCGGCCTAAACTGAGGAAAAGAAAATATTTTTTGATATATTTTTGAGGGATATTTATCATAGCAAAAAGGAAAAAATATTGAATTTTTTTTCAAAAATGTCGCTCTATTTTTGTTTATAGCGCAAAAAATAAAAGCCGCAGAGGCGATCAAATACCACCAAAAGAAAGCTCTATTTGTGGGGAAAAAAGGACGCCAATTTTGTTTGGGAGCCACGTCGCACGACCGCGCAATTGTCAGTTAAAACGACGCAGTGCCGAATCGCAAAAACTGGCCAGGTCCTTTACCTGAATTTTGGTCCGGGTCTTAAGTGGTTAAGGAAAAACACTTGGGAGGCATGACAAACTATTGCAGAGTGAGGATGTGCTGGCCACAGTACCATGCCTTACAGGTGACATTGCAGGCAACTCCCAGATCATCCTCTCCCTGTCTGTGTGCAGAAAGACTAGGGGAACACCCTATTCAACTCAGGAATCCATCCAGTGTTTCTTTGTGTCTACAGCTTCCAAAGTGGCGGATCCCTTGGGAGCTAGGAGCTCCTACGTGAAGGGTTTCAACACCATGCTGATGCAGAATGCCCTGAGCAGGGCCAGATGATGGAGTCCTCCAGACAAAAAGCATAAAACACATCAGACTGATCTACTCTATCATTTCTGTCAGGGGCTCCAGGCCCCCTAAAAAAGGCAAAAATGAGAGTCTTCTCCAAGATCCTCTAACTTTAACAGGCATGACAAAAGAATTGCACTTCTACTTTCAAACTGTATGCGAGTGTCCAAACACTTTTATATCTTACAGTAAATCTGTAATGTTTTCATGCGCACTGAAATTAATTTAATTCAGGTTTTTCCAAATGAAAATATAGATCTGATAAACAGTTGTGCCAATATTGTGCAACATTAACCACTTCCATACAGGGCACGTATACACCTTCCCGCCCAAGCCAATTTTCAGCTTTCAGCACTGTCGCAATTTGAATGGCAATTGCGCGGTCATGCTACACTGTACCCAAACAAAATTGGCGTCCTTTTTTACCCACAAATAGAGCTTTCTTTTGGTGGTATTTGATCACCTCTGCGATTTTTTTTTTTTGCGCAACAACTAAAAAAAGACCGAAAATTTAGAAAAAGATTACGTTTTTATTTTTTTCTGTAATTTTATTTGTAAATAAGTACGTTTTCTCTTTCAATTACGGGCACTGATATGGTGGCACTGATGGGCACAGATGAGATGGCACTGATGGACATCGACAAGGTAGTACTGACGGGCACAGGTGAGGTGGCACTGATTGGCGGCGCTGGTATGCGGCACTGATGGGCAAACATAGGCGGCACTCATGGGCACACATAGGAGGCACTGATGGGCACTCATGGGCAGCACTGATGGGCACTCATGGGCGGCACTGGGCACTCATAGGCGGCACAGATGGGCACTCATGGGCGGCACAGATGGGCACTCATGGGCGGCACAGATGGGCACTGTGGGGTGGCACTGATGGGCACTGTGGGGTGGCACTGATGGGCACTGTGGGGTGGCACTAATGGACACTGTGGGGTGGCACTGATGGACACTGTGGGGCGTCACTGATGGACACTGTGGGGCGGCACTGATTTACTTGTTGCCAGTCAGTTCCCATTTGTGGGCACTGATTGGCATCTTTTTTTTTTCCCATTTTTTTTTTTTCAGACTTTTTTTTTTGTTTTGTCCTTCCCTGGTGGTCCATGTGGCGATCCGAGGGGGGGCTGCGCTGATAAACAATCAGCGCGAACCCCCCCTGTCAGGAGAGCCGCCGATCGGCTCTCCTCTACTCGCGTCTGTCAGACGCGAGTGAGGAAGAGCCATCGACGGCTCTTCCTGTTTACATCTTGATCGGCCGTGGTTGGACACGGCTGATCACGTGGTAAAGAGTCTCCGTGAGAGACTCTTTACCGAGATCGGTGTTGCGGGGTGTCAGACGGACACCCCGCAACAACGATCGCCGCGATGCGCGCCCCCGGGGGCGCGCAGCGGCTCAGAATCCTGAGGACGTCATATGACGTCCAGTCAGGATTCTACAACCACTTTGCCGACGTCAATCTGTCATTGACGGGCGGCAAGTGGTTAAAAATTGCAAAGCAGGCAGCAGAGCCTGCATATTATATGTGCACATATTGCTGTATGTATGTAATTATAAACCATATACTAAAACAACGTTTTTAAAAACATTTAATTTATATTGATTTCAGTATTTATGACAAGCTACTCGCTTTTACACATATATGAAAAGGTAAAAATGAATAACATTAATTATCTCATTACAATGGCACCTGAAAATGGTGAGATATATTAGACAACAAATGACCATGTCCCTGAATTTGATGTTTTGAAAGCAGAAACAATTGGGCAAGCATAATGATTTGAGTGGTTTTGGCCGATTGTAGTGGTTACACCAAATGTTTCTCAACTCCAGTCCTCAAGGCGCACCAACAGGTCATGTTTTCAGGATTTCCCTCAATTTAAACAGCTGAGGTAATTACTAAGGCAGTGAAACTGATCGAATCACCTGTGCAAAATAATGGAAAGCCTGAAAACCTGACCTGTTGGGGCGCCTTGAGGACTGGAGTTGAGAAACACTGGGTTAGACGACTGGGTCACTCAGAACAACTCTAAAACTGCAGCCCTTGCGGGTTCTTCCAGGTCTGCAGTGGCCAGGATCTACAAAAAGTGATTCAAGGAAGGAAAACCAGCAACATGTTCGTGGGTGACCAAGGCTCATTGATGCACGTGTATTTCAATCCAATAGAAGAGCTTCTGTAGGTCAAACTGATAAAAACGTTAATGCTGGTTTCAATAGAAAGGTGTCAGAATGGACAGTGCATCGCAGTTTGTTGTGTATGGAGCTGCATACCCGCAGACTGGTCAGAGTGCCCATGCTGACTCGTGTCTACAGCCAAAAGCGCATATAATGGACAGGTGAACATCAGAACTGGGCTATGGAGTAATGAAAGAACCTGGCCTTGTCTGATGATTTCAAGAATGGTTTGAGGAACATAAGAATGAGTCTGAGGTGTTGAATTGGCTAGATCTCAATCCAATCGAGCATATGTGGGATATTCTGGAAAAAGTCAGATCCATGGAGGCCCCACCTTAGCTGCTTCTGATGGCTTGGTGCCAGATACCACAGCATATCATCAGAGGTCTAGTGGAGTCCATGCCTTGAGGGGTGATGGTGGGAAGTCATAATAGTATGGCTGATCAGTGTATATTCCTTTTAGGTACAACAATAGTATATTTTAATAGTCAATTTGGTTAACGCGGAAACAACCTTTTTTTTCAGTACTTTTTTAAAAATTAACAGTGAAGCGTCATTATGACATAAAGCAGACAGCATAACTTTAAAACATAATTTCCCTTTTCTATCTGAATAAAATACTGGATGATCCTACCAGTGACAGGAACTTCCTTCAACAGGGTGACAACGCACATTCCCCTGCAGTGAAATTACTGCAGATTTATCACCCTGTTGAACACTATCCCATCATGCAGAAGGAGTACAGTTCTAAGTGTTGTCATCAATGGCAATCAGTTCTGCCCACAGCTATCTCAATGTCTTAATAAGGTAGGTAAAAAAAAAAACGAAAAAAAAAAAAAAAAACTGAAAAGACATCAAAAGGGCCAAGGGAACATCTGAATTGTTTTTCAGTATAGATGGAGTATAAAGAGGTATAATCGTAGACCTCCTTCTAAAAGCACTGACCCAGAACAAGCATGTGGCAAGTGAAGTTGGAACTCTTGATCTCAGAACTGATGACTTGTAGCCGCAGTATCATCATGACAGCCAGGCTTCTAGCTTTATCAGATGGAAAGTGCGGCGTTGGCAGTCTCCATATTTCTCTTCGGACATGTCTGATTTCGGTCACTTTTTAATTACTAGGTATTAAGTCATTACATATTGTTCAGCTCCTTAACTAAGCTAGTAGCTTCATATTAAAAAAAGAAGAGGTAGTATAACATGGTTCTTTCTTCTGGAATTGAAGGTCCATTGTAATGTATTACAGTGTATTACGGTTATCACATTCATTATTATTATTGCTTTAATCCACCCAAAACTGATTTCAATGATTTACTTGCTGGTTTCTATGTCGCAATGTAAATAAAAGTAATCTCCAAAGTAGTACTGCTTATCTAACCTTGGAGTCTCACTTCTCATGCGTCAATCTTCATAATAAATCAAATTACAAATTTAACAAATTACTAGAGCTGGCGGACAGAGATGGAAATGCACCCCCTCCAGTGAAGTCCGATTCACTCTACAGCATTGTGGTAACATGCAAATATCTGTAAGTGTGGCAGTGAAATATGGTTCACTGCGGTGCCATTCGTTTTGAATGTTACCCCAATACATTTACTAGCGTACCACAATGCATGTTTGTTTTAGAGTACCTCACCACACACATGAAGCATCTGTGCATTTTTCCAGATGCAATAAAACCTGCATCTGTGCATTGTGCCAGATGCAATAAAACCTGCATCTGTGTATTGTGCCAGATTCGCTGAACCTGCATTGTGGTGTGTTGGCAGCCGCTTCAAAAAAAAAAGAAGAAAAAAAGATGGTCCTAACATAATGCATTTAACACAAGGCAAATATGTGAATCTGGCCTCCATAAATATAACAAGCTGGTGGGGGATTTAAAGGTCAGCACTAGAGATGGGCTTGTACGTGTTCAAAATCCCACATGCCCGACCCCGCCAGAAAGCCGACACTGCACAGCGCTAATCACAGGAAATAGGGAAATGTCTCGCTGCCTGTGATTTGTGCTGTGCAGTGTCGGCTTTCTGGCGGGATCGGGCATGTGGGATTTCGAGCCCATCTCTTGTCAGCACCAGTTTAAATTTTGGGTGGAACAACCCTCTATGTTATCTCTGCATAATTGTGTGCATAACATACACTCACACTAGTATCAAGCAAATCTATTGTTATTTAGATTCCAGAAAGCCTCTTCCTTTTCTCTTCCTTGTCCAGAATACTTTGCTGCAGACTGATCTTTGCATCTTCAAACTGAGGGTTTAGCTCCAATACTTTCTGGAAATCTTTTATGGCCTCATCAAAAAATGCTGTAAAAACAAAAAAAGGAGTGAGGTCAAATGATTGGAACAGCAGAGACAAGATAGCATTAAAACCCAAGTGTTTCGTTTTACTTTAAATAGTTCAGTTGGATCACGCTGACCCAAAATAACTATTTCCTTTAATAAGGCTCCATTCACACTTGTATGACTCAAGTTGCGCTACTTCGACGCAACTTTGGATGGGTGCAACTTGGATACGACTTTGACTTTGATCAGTGATAATGGACAACTGTTGCATTGTATAACATTCAGGTACGACTTTCATGCAACTTCTGAAGGTTAAAATTGCAGTCTGTGGACCTCAAGTTGCATGAAAGTCGGAACAAAGTAGTGCATGAACTACTTTGAAGTTGCTGCAACTTTAAGTCACGCATATATAAATGATTTGACCAATGCACAAAGCAAGGTCCATAAAGACGTGGATGAGCGAGTTAGGGGTGGAAGAACTTGACTGGCCTGCACAGAGTCCTGACTTCAACCTGATAGAACACCTTTGGGATGAATTAGAGGGAAGACTGCGTGACAAATGCGCTTCTGGAAGAATGGTCAAACATTCCCATAGACACACTCCTAAACCTTGTGGACAGCCTTCCCAGAAGAGTTGAAGCTGTTGTAGCTGCAAAGGGTGGGCCAACTCAATATTGAACCTTATGGGCTAAAACTGGGAGTTCATATACATGTAAAGGCCGGTGTCCCAATACTTTTGGTAATATAGTATATATTGTTATCTTACAACAAAACACTGGTAAAGAGAGATTGAGGCCTTGCAGCAAGCGACATGGTTTGTGTTGCGTTTCGCACAATTGGATGTACTAAGCATTGGTGCTCAACCTGTGATCCTCCAGCTGTTGCGGAACTACAAGTCCCATCATGCCTCTGCCTTTGGGAGTCATGCTTGTAACTGTCAGCCTTGCAATGGCTCATGGGACTTGTAGTTCCGCAAAAGCTGGAGGGCCACAGGTTGAGCACTCATGCACTAAAGCAATGCAGGTTCACCATGAGTCTCGGTTCACACTGGGACTGCTTCAAAGTCGCCCCATTTTTGGTACAGGGTAACTTCAGCGTGGCTTGCAAACAACTTCTGTAATAGAAGTCAATGCAAATTGCTCTGACGTCGCCCCCAAAAGGAACAGGAACCTTTTTTAAAGTCGGATTGCACTGCGCGGATCGCGTCTTGTCAGGCGTCTAAGTCACCCGACAGGTCGCTTCAGTGTGAACCGAGCCTGATGGCTAGGAGTTTCAGTAAAGCAGTATGATAAGCAGAACTGTGTGATGCTTCAATCGGGTCTGTGTGTTCTGCCATACAGACAGGTCAGGTCACAAGAGTCCGGCACTCTCACACAGTCTAATAACTCTTAAGCAGACACAAACTCCAGCAGCACCAACCTAAACGATACAGGACCAAGCCCCTGTTGTAATAAGGCACGTCGAAATTAGGGCTCACTCGTATCGCCTCTGTGTAGTCATCCATTGCTTCATAGAAGTCAACCCGGAAATACTTAATTTGCCCTCTGTTATTGTAGGCAGTCGCTAGATCTTCAGAGCTGCATTTGCTTCAGAAAACAAAAAAAAAAACGAAATTACTTTAAAAGAAAAAAAAAAAAAAGAGCAAAAAGAGAAGATAGTTGTAATAAGTGGGAGAATCAAAGAAAGGGCAGATTTATAACAACCAGAGAAGACAGTGTACTCCCAATCATCATAAATAATTTTATATTATGACATCATAACAGCAGGGAGTGCTGGCCTTGTGACTGGACAAATCCTAAATATGTAGGTGCAGCTGAAAAAAAAGACATACAGCATTAAATCCTTCTATCTTAACCTTTACAAGCCATTAAATGCTAAAAAAAAAAAAATATTTTCCAAATCGCATCAATCTAAAAACACTCCCTCTTGAAGGATTATTTAACTAGTAAATCACATTTTTGGTAGGATACTTTTTGACAAAGTGTTGTAATTTATGGAGGAACCATACAAAGAAGACTTTGCCTATAATAAACCACCCTGGCCTTATTTCATAGGGGAGTCAAAGACAGCGGGATCATTTGTAAAGCTAGCCTCAAAAACTAGACGTTACCTTTTTTAAATGAAGGGCAGCCATTTACTGACCTATTCAAATCTGCTGCATGTTTTACAATAACTGGAATAACTTAAAAGGGGTTGTAAGGGTTAAAAAAATAACAAACATACCATACTTACCTCCACTGTGCAGCTCGTTTTGCACAGAGTGGCCCCCGATCCTCGTCTTCTGGGGTCCTCCGACACTGTCTCGGCTCCTCCCTGCAAGAGCTAACCCCCGTTCTGGGAAGCGCTCTCCCAAGGGGGTTAGCTTGCGGGCACGCTCCTGTGTTATACAGTGGCGGCCATAGCCGCCAAGTGTATCACTCGCCCCCGGCGTGTCGCATCATTGATTTGATAGACAGCAGCGGGAGCCAATGGCTGCGCTGCTATCCATCTCCAATGAAGAGCCGCCTCAAGCATGGGGAAAGCATCGCAGGATCGGGCCAACTGAGTTTCGTGGTTTAGGTAAGTAAAACGGGGGGGGGGGGTCCGAGAGTGCATAGGATGCATTAAGGTGAAAAAAACACGAAGCTTTACAATCCTTTAAGAAATCCTAAAAATTAACTTTCAGGTCTTGGGGGAACGCCTGGTAAAACCAAACCATTGATTAGTGGGGAAAAAATCCTCTTACATTGGTGGTCAGTGGGAAGAATGCCCCATTTACAGCGGTGATAAAAGTGCCATCCTTACAGATGAAAAAGATCACTGGTGTCATGAAACTTGTTCTGCCAAGTAGTATTGGACCCAGAACTATCCAGGGACCATCAGATGGGAGGTCAATCAGCCACAAATCAAAGAACCCCTAGCAACCAGTGAAGGAACCCTGGTTGAGAATGGCTGGTCGAACCACACAGATGCTGAATAGGAATGCCGAGGACTTTGCCTCATCTGAAGTGCATACCCTGATCTGTATCAGGTCCATTAAGATGGCCAAATCTTACATATGAAGGTGGTCTGGGAAGGTGCTGGACGCCCATATGGTTTACGGGACAACAGCAGTGATCATGTCACAACCATACCCATTAGGTCCTCAAATGATCACAGCTTCCATAGGGGAAGGGTTACTGCTAAGGAAAGTGACAAGGCGGACTTTTAAGGCAAGACAGGAACATAGGGTTTAGAAAAGTATAAACTTTTCATTATAAAGATACAAGAAAATACATAAAAAAAACATATAAAGTATACGTTCAATTGCAAAAATTCCTTTTCGTCTACGCGTTTCGCCTTTTGGCTTCCTCAGGACGAGGTTAGGAGAATTTGACAGTGAGATATTATATATTTCATTAATCGGAATGATCGTTAGCTGTCCATTGCACCGGGGACATTTAAGATCGCAGACGTACCATCAATATGCAGTTTAAAGAACAGCTTAGTACAGCCAATCAAAGAGGAATTCCTCTAAAGGACATCAGACCCACGTATCTATAGTGTCTGTTGACAAGAGTAGAGTCTGACAGGTAACCAGAGCCATAAACAGAGCCGAGACGCACAGGCTATCCCCTGGGACATGCGATACCCTTCTGTCCGAGAGGCCCTGAACCCTTTGTTTTGTCCTATAACGGATACTGCAGTGTGGCTGCCCATTTTGGATACATTCCCCATCTTGGCCTCGCCCCCTGCTCTTGTGGTCCCGGCTCTGTTTATGGTTCTGGTTACCTGTCAGACTCTACTCTTATCGACGGACACTATAGATACGTGGGTCTGATGTCCTTTAGAGGAATTCCTCTTTGATTGGCTGTACTAAGCTCTTCTTTAAACTGCATATTGATGGTACGTCTGCGATCTTAAATGTCCCCGGTGCAATGGACGGCTAACGATCATTCCGATTAATGAAATATATAATATCTCACTGTCAAATTCTTCTAACCTCGTCCTGAGGAAGCCAAAAGGCAAAACGCGTAGACGAAAAGGAATTTTTGCAATTGAACGTATACTTTATATGTTTTTTTTATGTATTTTCTTGTATCTTTATAATGAAAAGTTTATACTTTTCTAAACCCTATGTTCCTGTCTTGCCTTAAAAGTCCGCCTTGTCACTGCCCTTAGCAGTAACCCTTCCCCTATTGAATATATCGGATGTTGGCAAATGTGAGTGCTTTTTTGTTCCCCTTCCCTATGTTTTTGATCACAGCTTCCATCCCAGCTGTCTCCGATCTGAGAGGACAATCAAAAGTCAAACACAGGGGTTGATTTACTAAAACTGGAGAGTGCAAAATCTGGTGTAACTCTGCATGATAGCCAATAAACTTCTAACTTCAGCTTGTTTAAATAAGCTTTGAGAATAAAACCTGGAAGCTGATTGGTTTCTATGCAGAGCTGCACCAGATTTTGCACTCTAGTTTTAGTAAATCAGACCCAGTTTCCATGGGCCCATTAACACTAAAGAGATCTAAAATGTATGTTCTCTGTACACAATCTACATGTGAGTTGGAATCCTTAACCACTTTACTACCGGCCGGCGTCAATTGACGGCGGCACGATAGTGCTGTTGTTCTGAGATGACGTCATATGACGTTCTCGCCTTGCAGAGCCACTAGGGGGCACGCGAGCGCACGCGCCGCATTACTGGGAACCCGATGCGTGTGCCCGGCGGCCGCGATGGCCGCCGGCCACCCGCAATTGTCCAGTTACTGAGCAGGACCGTGGATCTCTGTGTGTATTCACAGAGATCCACGTCTTGTCAGGGAGAGGAGACCGATGCTGTGTCCCTTGTACATAGGGATACAGATCGGTCACCTCCCCCAGTCAGTCCCCTCCCCCTACAGTTAGAATCACTCACTAGGGTACACATTTAACCCCCTGATAGCCCCCTAGTGTAAACCCCTTCCCTGCCAGTCACATTTACACAGTAATCAGTGCATATTTATAGCACTGTTCGCTGTATAAATGTGGATGGTCCCAAAATAGTGTCAAAAGTGTCCGGTGTGTCCGCCACAATATCACAGTCACGATAAAAATCACTGATCGCCGCCATTACTAGTAAAATAAAAATGCTATAAATCTATCCCCTATTTTGTAGCCGCTATAACTTTTGTGCAAACCAATCAATATACTCTTATTGCGATTTTTTTACCAAAAATATGTAGAAGAATACGTATCGGCCAAAACTGAGGAAAAAATTTGTTTTTTTATATATTTTTTTGGATATTTATTATAGCAAAAAGTAGAAAATATTGCTTTTTTTTTTTTAAATTGTCGCTCTTCTTTTGTTTATAGCGAAAAAAATAAAAACCGCAGAGGTGATCAAATACCACCAATAGAAAGCTCTATTTGTGGGGAAAAAATTATTAAAATTTAATTTGGGTAAAGTGTAGAATGACCACGCAATCATCATTCAAATTGTGACAGCGCTGAAAGCTGAAAAATGGCTTGGGCAGGAAGGGGGTGAAAGTGCCCGGTATTGAGGTGGTTAAAAAGTATGGGCTAGATTCAGGTACAGCGGCGTACCTTTTGGCCGGCGTAGCGCATCTTCTAATATGCGCTACACCGACGTAAAACAGTGAGCCCAGAACCGTATTCTCAAAGATCCCGCGCCGTACGTTGCGCCGGCGTAGTGTAAATAGGCCGGCATAAGGCCGCCTAATTCAAAATAGGCAGGTAGGGGGCGTGCTTTATTTAAATTAGCCGTGACCCCATGTAAATGAATGGCCGTTCGTACGGCGCATGCCCAGAATCACGTTGCATATACTCCCTAAGAAACGTTGGCGCAGTGCTTTCGACGTTAACGTAACCCACGCCCAGCCCCATTCACGTACCACTTACGTAAACGATGTAAAATTTGACGGCTGTTCCGACGTCCATACCTTAACATTGGCAGCGCCTCATATAGCAGGGATAACTTTACGCCAGACGTAAGCCTTACGTAAACGGCGTAGCGGGCACAAGTACGTTCGTGAATCGGCGTATCTAGGTCACTTACATATTCTATGCGTAAATCTACGGAAGCGCCCCTAGCGGCCAGTTTAAATATGCACCTAGATACGACGGCGTACTAACACTTACGTCGGTCGGAGGAAGCTGAAATTCAGGCGTATCTAGCGTATCTATTCAGGCGTATCTAGCTCCATGAATAGCGCGCATAGATACGACGGCGCATCTTCTAACTTACGCGGTGTATCAATAGATACGCCGACGTAAAGTTTACCTGAATCTAGCCCTATCTGTCTCCAAATACATAAACCAAATGTACTGTTGCACATGTTCCTGTAACATCAAAGTTTAATCCTTTATGTCACACTGTATTTGATGATATTCACTAAAGCCTAGTACACACAATCAGAAGATCGGATGGAAAATACCGCTTTCAGAGCAATCGTCAGATAATTTAATTGGTAGTAGAGCCAATATAAGACTTGCAAAAAAAAACAGACGATCATTCATCCGATATTCTTATCATGTGTGGGCTAATGACGTGTTCTGTACGGTGCTGTGAGGTGTTAGGAAGGCTATAGGTGCCTATAAAATCCAGACATGCTTTGTAGAATATAAGCAACCTCTGGACTTTGCACTGTGCTTTCACATTCCTCTACTGGAAGCTAGTTCGAATATAACTTTGTGTCCGGCATGATAAAAGGGACAGGAATGGAAACAAAAACGGTGTTATGAATCTGCACTTGGAAATGTGTATTCGGGACACAAATCCATACCTCCCAACTTTTTGAGATGGGAATGAGGGACACCTATTAGCAAAAGTATGCAGGCATAGGACACACCCCCTACCACGCCCCTTTAAAGGAGAATTGTACACAAAAAACAAGATTGGTTAAACACACAAGTGCTTTTTTTACCACTACTTTTCCTTTATATTTGCTTTTGGAATTTACAAATGTAGCAATTTAGAATTTGGATTAAAGGTTTAGTGCTGGAAAACACTTTTTGATAGCTAAAAAGTGCATTTTATATACATCTATATAGATCAGACCAAAATGAGGGACAAATGAGGAGGAAGGAGGGATAGAGGGACATTTCTCCAAATCAGGGACAGTTGGGAGCTATGACAAATCTAGTACACACATTTCTAACACTATTAGCTTGCGTGAAATGCTTGCTCTGGTAATGACATGGGGCATTGGGAAATGCCTTCAACACTTAAAAACAATAAAGGGCCTCAAGTGCGGCCCCTTAAACTTCCAGAGGTCCACATGGTAGCAGCTAGTTTTCATGTGTTGAATTAAATTGCATCAAGTTAGGCAGCCCATTCAAAATAAATTCATTCAAAATAAATGCACCGCGCTGCCTAAACTGTTAGCACTATATAAATCCTTTATAATAATATAATAATAACATGACAATTTTCATGCTGCTGTTTTTTGACACACACTAAGAAAATGGGAATTATTAAAGTAGAACTATAGGCAACTTTTTTTTTCAGTTTGGGTAGATCAATGGAGGGTTATAACCCATATCAGATTTTTTTGCCATCTGTGTCCCATTGCAGAGATTTACCTTCACTTCCTGTTCCATAGCTAAACAGGAAGTGAGAGAAAATCCCTGAAAATTAAAGGAAATTTATTGGGGACCCCCATACCACCAGAACTAGTGTCCCCATTAGAAGACTTTGCCTCTATTACTTTTCTGGGAACAACTCAAAATTTGGGAATATCTTTTAATGATAATGGTGAGCAGGAGGGGGCAGGGGGCACCGACAGCAATAAAAGCTCACAGGTGTTCTAATCCATCTCCAATCAGACTCCTCACCCAAGCGGTACGGGGTGGCTGTCGGCCACGGCACACTGTGACACAGACAGCAGTAGCCCGGTCATATGTGTGCCCCGGAGCATATAGCTCACCGGCCACCCCTGGATGACGGGGCATGTCGTGGCCGTAGCTAAGGCCTGCTCACGCTCGATGGCCAGGCTGGGGAAACTACCAGGATCTATATTATCCAGTCTGTCACCCAGCCCCGACTGTTGATAGTAGATCACCAGGAAAAAATCACCAGGACCAATGGTCCCCACTGAGAACCAGGACCTTCTCCTACACTTGGCAGAAAAAAAACTGAGCTGCTGTATTCAGTGTGAGGGGTTAAAGCCAGGAGGACCGCCCCCTGGGCAGTTTTGCTGTTTTCACATGTTCTACCTAGTCCTCTCCTGAAGGTGGCGATATAACCCTAAGGTCAAGATTAAAAGTGCTGTGTCCGTCAATGAACGAAAGACAAAAAAAGTTTTGTTTTTAGTTATACTTTAACTTCCCATCATTGGTACCAGTGGCAGTAATAGTAACTCCCAGCATTGGTGTCAGTGTCCACAATACTAACCACCAGCACTAGCATAAGCGACCACAGTAATAACTCCAACACTGGTATCAGTGACAGCAATCGTCCACAGTACTGATGTCAGGGGCCGCAATAAAAAAAATCCCCACGATTGGTGCCAGTGTCTAAAATAATAATCCCTAGCTTTGGTGTCAATGACCAAAGTAATAACCGCCACACTGGTCATCAGTGGCAGTGCTGTATCAATCCCCAATCATCTGTGGTCAGTGGCAATGCTGTTAACCCACCCCACTTAAAGTTTTCAACACAAAATCAAAAACGTGATATATTGCAGCTTACCAGTCATTAGATGTGGTGGCTGCATTAGGTTTCTTTTTTTAGGCTTTTATCTCTCTGTTTTCACTTGGTGATCTGGGCAGTAACACACCTCCTGTACTGCAGTACCCACACTCTGGATGAAGGAGCACAGGGGGCACCTTTGGACAACATCATTGATAGTCTAAGGCATCGGTGCTCAACCTGTGGCTGTCCAGCTGTTGCAGAACTGCCAGTCCCATCATGCCTTTGGAAGCCATGCTTGTAACTGTCAGCCTTGCAATTCCTCCTGGGACTAATTTTGCAACAGCTGGAGGGCCACAGGTTGAGCACCCATGGTCTAAGGGGAGAGTAGTATTAGATATACTGTCAAATTTAGATACACTTACAAACTGAAAACAAACTCTAGCTCACACTTTTTAAGCTGCAAAGTTTTTTTTTCCTTTTGATATAAAGGTTTTATAAAGACAAATAAAACTGATCATTGTAATCGTCCCTATCAGTGTTGAATGGTTTGCCTCATGCTTGTAACTGATACCCCTGAAAGAGAGTTTGTTCTTTTGAAAAACATTAGACTTACCGGCCAGATCATCAGATAAGAAAGAAGGCCTAAAAAAAAGAAAACGAATGTAGCCACTAAGAATTGGTAAGCTGCAATATAATAATTGTTTGCTTTGGGTCTTAATACTGCTTGGTGTGCAGTGGGTCATACAGAGGGAGTTTTTATTTACAAAAAACGATTAGCATGTTCAGTGTACTGTGATATAGTGGATATAGCGAATGCAGGGTCCTGGGTTTGGAAACACTTTAAGGCACATGTGCCAAACACCTCCACCTTTTTTCAGCAATTGGTAGCAGAGAGGAGGACAGAACTCCTCTGCCAGATCCTGCGCCTTTCTGTGCAGCCACGGAGAGGGTCCTCTCTGCCCCTCTCTTAGCAGTTGGCAGCAGAAATAACAGAACTCCTCCTACAGATCCTGCGCCTCTCTCTGCAGCCACTGCACGCCCTCGTCTCTGCCTCCCCTGGTCTCAGCATTCAGCAGACTCGCACACACCTCTGGTCCTCCTCCAGACCCGCGCTTCCTGCTTCCCAGTGCCTACCCTACTTTCTTCCAAGCAGCAGGTAAGTGGGGTGCACTGTGATGTAAGGGAGGTTTGGGGACTCTTGAATTCTGATGATGGGGGGGGGGTTTCTTGACATCTTATGTAAGGGGAAGTGGGTTGCTCTGAAATCTAGTCTCTCACATACAACTGGCTCTTTACTTTGAGGGTAACCATAATGCTGATGTGGCCCATAAAATTGAATTAGACACCCTTGCTTTAAGGCAAGGAATGCATTAAGGTAAAAATGTTTAGGCTTTAGAACCACTTTAGTAGTAGAGTACTCCAAATAGGTAAATAGTGACAACCTCCTGGGGTTGGCAGTTTTCTTGTAGTCCTAGGTTTTCTTTGTAGATGATGTGTGCTCTCACCTCTTTTGTGTGCAGCGGTCTATGATTTTCCCATACAGATCCTCGGCCACATCCAGATGATGTTTCTCTAGCTCTGCATTGGCTGTCTGCAGCAGACTACGCTCCATTCTGAAAGGAAGCAGAATTCCAAGATTAATGAGAAAATTTCCTTTGGTATGTACAGATCACACAGCACTTGTATATCAAAGCAAATGTCCCCATAAGAAATGATGGAAACTCCAATGATTCGTTCCACAACCATTTACTCATAAGTCCTTCAGTTTATAGTTCATATAAAAAGATTATAGCAATGTGACCGGGTTGTGTAACCATAAAATGTCCATCCACAAATGGAAGCCTCCACAAGGGGATTAGAAGCAAAATCCAGCAGGAGCTCCAGAGTATAAAAGAGAAGAGAGACGCCTCTAAGTGTAGCAATATGTTGCTAAATGTTGTACCTTCATTAAATGTAACCATATTTCTACACTTTGAGGTGCCTCTCTTCTCTTTTATACTCAGTTGTGACATGACGCTACTCTTATATCAAGACATCGCTTGTATACTGTATTAATGACACTGACAGGGAGGGGGGGGTTAACATCAGGGGCGATTAAAGTGTTAGCTGTGTGCCTAGCTTGTGTTTTAGTACTGTGGGGGAGGTGCTTTTACTAGGGGAAGACATGGAGCCATGTTCCTGCTTTGCAGAAACACAGGATCCATGTCTTCCCTCTTGTCAGAATGGCGATCTGACTTGATGCCTGTATGCAGGGTGATCGGCGGGTGCCAGCGGACATCGAGTCTGTGGTACCCACCGCTGAGCTCCTGCTGTGTCTGATCACAGTGGGAGAAACCCGCTGGCGGCGGGCATGCGTGTGCCCTACCTACCTAAATAAAGTGCCAACACGCCTTTTATTTATGTGATCCAGTGTTCTGTCAAAAGAGCAGTAATTGCAGATTTTGACGACTGTTTTCACAGAACACCGACAGCGTATACACTACGGTACACAATATAATGAGTGGACATTGTTAGTCCGCTCGCTACTAACCAACAACATGGCTGCCTCCAAGGCGGTGACGATTTTTTTTACTCCTTAGCCGATGTTCTGTCAAAACAGCCAACTCGTGTACTGAGTGTATATGCTGCCATACACTTTATACCATCTATATGACAGGTCCTCTTTGTGTCAGGTATATGACAGGTCCTCTTTGTGTCAGGTATAGGACAGGTCCTCTTTGTGTCAGGTATATGACAGGTCCTCTTTGTGTCAGGTATAGGACAGGTCCTCTTTGTGTCTGGTATATGACAGGTCCTCTTTGTGTCTGGTATAGGACAGGTCCTCTTTGTGTCTGGTATAGGACAGGTCCTCTTTGTGTCTGGTATAGGACAGGTCCTCTTTGTGTCTGGTATATGACAGGTCCTCTTTGTGTCTTGTATAGGACAGGTCCTCTTTGTGTCTGGTATAGGACAGGTCCTCTTTGTGTCTGGTATAGGACAGGTCATCTTTGTGTCTGGTATATGGCAGGTCCTCTTTGTGTCTGGTATATGACAGCTCCCCTTTGTGTCAGGTATAGGACAGGTGCTCTTTGTGTCTGGTATATGACAGGTCCTCTTTGTGTCTGGTATATGACAGGTGCTCTTTGTGTCTGGTATATGACAGGTGCTCTTTGTGTCTGGTATAGGACAGGTCCTCTTTGTGTCAGGTATAGGACAGGTCCTCTTTGTGTCTGGTATATGACAGGTGCTCTTTGTGTCTGGTATAGGACAGGTCCTCTTTGTGTCTGGTATAGGACAGGTCCTCTTTGTGTCTGGTATAGGACAGGTCCTCTTTGTGTCAGGTATAGGACAGGTGCTCTTTGTGTCTGGTATAGGACAGGTCCTCTTTGTGTCTGGTATATGACAGGTGCTCTTTGTGTCTGGTATAGGACAGGTCCTCTTTGTGTCTGGTATAGGACAGGTCCTCTTTGTGTCTGGTATATGACAGGTCCTCTTTGTGTCTGGTATAGGACAGGTGCTCTTTGTGTCTGGTATATGACAGGTCCTCTTTGTGTCAGGTATAGGACAGGTGCTCTTTGTGTCTGGTATAGGACAGGTCCTCTTTGTACCATAATAAAGTGACAGGGCCTCTTTACACCATATAAAGTGACAGGTCCTCTTTATACCATATAAAGTGACAGGTCCTCTTTATACCATATAAAGTGACAGGTCCTCTTTATACCATATAAAGTGACAGGTCCTCTTTATACCATATAAAGTGACAGGTCCTCTTTATACCATATAAAGTGACAGGTCTTCTTTATACCATATAAAGTGACAGGTCCTCTTTATACCATATAAAGTGACAGGTCCTCTTTATACCATATAAAGTGACAGGTGCTCTTTATACCATATAAAGTGACAGGTCTTCTTTATACCATATAAAGTGACAGGTCCCGTCCTCTTTATACCTAATAAACTGACAGGTCCTCTGTACCATAAACCACCCATTCCACCTACTGGGGCGAATAGAGGAAGTGAAGGAAGAGACAAGCAGAGCCATTCCCAGGACCTGGTCTTCATACCCGGCAGTGGATATCAGTGACAGTCAGATAAATAAGAAGAACACACCGTACAGGAAGTACATACAACGTATACAAATACCCCAGCGATCCCTTTACAATGGTAACCATGGAAACACAACACACACAGACCCCACAACTTACGGCTATGCCCGACAGCGTAATCTCGTCACGTGACCGGTCCGGGGCCGCGCTTCAGGAGGAGCGCGCCTGACCACGTGGGGGAGTGGGGCGGGACTTTTACAGATAGTGCGTGTAGTGGAGAGATGCTTTCTTAGCATTGTATTGTAGTAATGAGGAGCTTTATGAGTATGGGCTATGCTATCCTTATGAAGGTCTGAATATATAGTAATTATAAAACAAATTACCATTATTTTATAGTTCTGTATTTATTCTCAGGCACATATCTGCTCATCTATGGCCATTCTCAGTGTCTGTGGATGATTTCTATGACGTAGTATATACCAGCTGTGTATGTAGTGTCAGGCTCCATGTGTGACAATCCTGAGATATAGAGGCGTGCCCACCAATAATACACACATACCATTCACATCTATCTGTGCTGGGGATGTGTGTTGTCCTGATATGCACAAACCTGCTGCCATTTATTACAATTAAAAATTACGATTTTTTTTAAACCCTGCAAAGTAAAGGCATAATGTGCTAGTATGCATCACATACTAGCACATTCAGAAATACGTAGAACGCTGTGCTGTCAGCACTGACAGGGAATCCATCTTCACCCGGTCTTCCTTCCAGGTTCATGGCCTCCAGCCATCTGATTGGCCACACCGCAAATGACATCACTCCTGCACATGCGCGTGGAAGTCGGGGACAGTGGCACGGAGCTCTGAAGGGACAGCACCGGTATACCGTCCCTTCAGAGGGCATGCACCAGTGACATCACCGGCTGCGTGCAGTATGAATATATCCTAAACTGTGCAGGTTCAGGAGATATTCATAGTACCTACAGGTAAACCTTATTATAGACTTACCTGTAGGTACGCATTTACAGAAAGGGTTTACTTCCACTTCACTTCTTAATGGCATCTTTTTTGTGAACTGGTGCCCAGCCACCTCTGTACCCCCCGTCCACAGCCACCTCTGTACCCCCCTCCCTGTCCACAGGCACCTCTGTACCCCCTCCCTGTCCACAGCCACCTTTGTACCCCCCCCCCCCCGTCCGCAGTCACCTCTGTGCCCCCCTGTCCACAGCCACCTCTGTACCCCCGTCCACAGCCACCTCTGTACCCGCCCTCCCCCTCCCTGTCCACAGCCACCTTTGTACCCCCCCCCCCAGTCCGCAGTCACCTCTGTACCCCCCTGTCCACAGCCACCTCTGTACCACCCCGTCCACAGCCACCTCTGTACCCCCCCCCCCGTCCACAGCCACCTCTCTACCCCCCCCCCATCCACAGCCACCTCTCTACCCCCCCCCATCCACAGCCACCTCTTTACCCCCCCCCCGTCCACAGCCACCTCTCTACCCCCCCCCTGTCCACAGCTACCTCTCCTCCCCCCCCTGTCCACAGCCACCTCTCTACCTCCCATCCACAGCCCCCTCTGTTCCCCCCCCGTCCACAGCCAACTCTCCACCGCCCCCTCTGTACCCCCCCTGTTCACAGCCACCTCTGTACCTCCCCATCCACAGCCGTCCCTGTACCCCCCCCCAGTCCGCAGTCACCTCTGTACCCCCCTGTCCAAAGCCACCTCTGTACCATCCCGTCCACAGCCACCTCTCTACCCCCCTTCCCCCGTCCACAGCCACCTGTCTACCCCCCCTGTCCACAGCCACCTGTCTACCCCCCCCCCCCCGTCCACAGCCACCTCTCTACCCCCCCCCCCCCGTCCACAGCCACCTCTGTACCCCCTGTCCATGGCCACCTCTGTATCCTCTGTCAACAGCCACCTCTGTACCTCCCTCCCCTGCACAGCCACCTCTTTACCCCCACCCTGCACAGCCACCTCTGTACCGCCCCTTCCACGGCCACCTCTGTACTCCCCCCTGCATAGCCACCTCTGTATCCTCTGTAAACAGCCACCTCTATAACCTCCTCCCTGGCACCGCCCCCTCTTTACCCCCACAGCTACCTAATTACCCGTCCAAGACCACCTCTGTATCCTCTGTCAACAGCCACCTCTGTACCCCCCCTGTCCACAGCCACCTCTTTACCCCCCCCCCCCGTCCACAACCACCTCTGTATCCTCTGTCCACAGCCACCTCTGTACCCCCCCCCACGTCCACAGCCACCTCTGTACCCCCTCCCCCTTGTGCACAGCCCCCTCTCTACTGCCCCATGCACAGCCACCTCTGTATTTCTCCCTTTACGCCACCCCTCTGTCCAAGATTTTACTTACATCTTCATAAAAAGAAATCAGGTTTGTCTGACAATTATATTTCATGCTGTCTGTTGCTTAAAATATTTTCCAGCAAGAACTCATCAATGTGATCTTTTATTAACCATTTAAGGACCGCCTCCTGCACATTTACGTCGGCAGAATGGCACGGCTGGGCACATGCACGTACAGGTACGTCCTGTGCTAGTACCAAGCCGTGGCGCCCGCGACCCGGCCCGAAGCTGCGGGACCCTGATCGCCGTTGGAGTCCCGCGATCGGTCCCCGGAGCTGAAGAACGGGGAGAGCCGTGTGTAAACGTGGCTTCCCAGTTCTTCACTGTGGCGGCGTCATCGATCGTGTGATCCCTTTTATAGGGGGACACAATCGATGATGTTACACCTACAGCCACACCCCCCTACAGTTGTAAACACACATGAGGTCACACATAACCCCATCAGCGCCCCCTGTGGTTAACTCCCAAACTGCAACTGTCATTTTCACAGTAAACAATGCATTTTAACCTCTTGACCACTGGGCACTTAAACCCCCTTCCTCACCAGACCAATTTTTAGCTTTCGGTGCTCTCACAATTTGAATGACAATAACTCAGTCATACAACATTGTGCCCATCTGAAATTTTTGTCCTTTTTTTCCCACAAATAGAGCTTTCTTTTGGTGTTATTTGATCACCTCTGCGGTTTTTATTTTTTGCGCTATAAAAGAAAAAACACTGAAAATTCTGTAAAAATAAAAAATAAAATTCTCGCTTCTGTCATATTAGCAGGTATTGCGGAGTATGGGGGGGTATTGCAGAGTATGGGGGGCGTTGCAGAGTATGGGGGGTATTGCAGAGTGTGGGGGGTATTGCAGAGTGTGGGGGGTATTGCAGAGTGTGGGGGGTATTGCAGAGTGTGGGGGGTATTGCAGAGTGTGGGTGGTATTGCAGAGTATGGGGGGTATTGCAGAGTATTGAGGGGTATAGCAGAGTGTGGGGGGTATAGCAGAGTGTGGGGGGTATAGCAGAGTGTGGGGGGTATTGCAGAGTGTGGGGGGTATTGCAGAGTATGGGTGTTATTTATTGCAGAGTATTGCACAGGGAGGGAGGGATGGATCTGTGACTGCATTTGTCACAGATCCATCCCACAGCAGCTGCTGCTGCTGCCGCTCTCCCCCCTCTCCTCTCACACTGTACCGATCGGTACAGAGAGGAGAGGGAGGAACCGGCGTCATTACATGACGCCGGTTTGTTTACAAGTGATCGCTCCGTCATTTGACGGAGCGATCACGTGGTAAACCGCCGCTATCAGCGGCGATTTACCGCGATCTGTGATGCGCCGGGTCTTCTAGACCCGGTGCTCACAGATCCTTCTGGGAGCGCGCCGCAGGGGGCGCGCGAGTGAAGCATTCTGGGAGGACGTCCCAGGGACGTCGTCCCGGAATAACTCCACCGCTCTGTAGACGTCTTTTGTCTATGGAGCGGTGGGGAAGTGGTTAAACAAATTTTTTGCTCTGAAAATGACAATGGTCCCAAAAATAGGTCAAAATTGTCCGAAGTGTCCACCATAATGTCGCAGTCACGAAAAAAAACGCTGATCGCCGCCATTAGTAGTAAAAAAAAAAAAAATTAAGAAAAATGCAATAAAACTATCCCCTATTTTGTAAACGCTATAAATTTTGCGCAAACCAATCGATAAACGCTTATTGCGATTTTTTTTTTACCAAAAATAGGTAGAAGAATACGTATCGGCCTAAACTGAGGAAAAAAATGTTTTTTTATATATTTTTGAGGGATATTTATTATAGCAAAAAGTAAAAAATATTGAATTTTTTTCAAAATTGTCGCTCTATTTTTGTTTATAGCGCAAAAAATAAAAACCGCAGAGGTGATCAAATACCACCAAAAGAAAGCTCTATTTGTGGGGAAAAAAGAACGCCAATTTTGTTTGGGAGCCACGTCGCACGACCGCTCAATTGTCTGTTACAGCCACCTCTCTACCCCCCCTGTCCACATCCCCCTCTGTACCCCCCCTGTTCACAGCCACCTCTGTACCCCCCCATCCACAGCCACCTCTGTACCCCCTCTGTTCACAGCCACCTCTATACCCCCCCTGTCCACGGCCACTTCTGTACCCCCCCCCTGTTCACAGCTACCTCTGTACTCCCCCATCCACAGCCACCTCTGTACCCCCTCTGTTCACAGCCACCTCTATACCCCCCCCCCTGTCCACAGCCACCTCTGTACCCCCCCCCCCGCACAGTCACCTCTGTATCCCCTGTCCACAGCCACCTCTGTACCCTCCCCCCTGCACCACTACCTCTGTACTCCATGGCTACCTCTGTACCCCCCCCCCCCTGCACGGCCACCTCTGTCAACAATCACCTCTGTACCCCCCTGCACAGTCAACTCTGTATCCTCTATCCAGAGCCACCTCTGTATCCCCCCCATCCAGAGCCACCTCTGTACCCCCCCCTGTCCACAGCCACCTCTGTATCCTCTGTCCACAGCCACCTCTGTACCCCCATCCACGGCCACCATTGTATCCTCTGTCCACAGCCACCTCTGTACCCCCCCCATCCACCTCTGTATCCTCTGTCCACAGCCACCTCTGTACCCTCTGTCCATGGCCACCTCTGTCAACATCCACCTCTGTACCCCCCTCCCCTGCACAGCCACCTCTTTACCCCCACCCCGCACAGCCACCTCTTTACCCCCACCCCGCACAGCCACCTCTGTACCGCCCCTTCCACGGCCACCTCTGTATCCTCTGTCCACAGCCACCTCTGTACTCCCCCCCTGCATAGCCACCTCTGCATCCTCTGTCAACAGCCACCTCTATAACCCCCTCCCTGGCACCGCCCCCTCTTTCCCTCCCCCCGCACAGCCACCTAATTACCCATCCACGGCCACCTCTGTATCCTCTGTCAACAGCCACCTCTGTACCCCCCCTGTCCACAGCCACCTCTGTACCCCCCTCATCAACAGCCACCTCTTTACCCCCCCGTCGTCCACAACCACCTCTGTATCCTCTGTCCACAGCCACCTCTGTACCCACCCCCACATCCAGAGCCACCTTTGTACCCCCTCCCCCTTGTGCACAGCCACCTCTCTACTGCCCCATGCACAGCCACCTCTGTATTTCTCCCTTTACGCCACCCCTCTGTCCAAGATTTTACTTACATCTTCATAAAAAGAAATCAGGTTTGTCTGACAATTATTATATTTCATGCTGTCTGTTGCTTAAAATATTTTCCAGCAAGAACTCATCTATGTGATCTTTTATTAACCACTTAAGGACCGCCTCCTGCACATTTCCGTCGGCAGAATGGCACGGCTGGGCACATGCACGTACAGGTACGTCCTGTGCTAGTACCAAGCCGTGGCGCCCGCGACCCGGCCCGAAGCTGCGGGACCCTGATCGCCGTTGGAGTCCCGCGATCGGTCCCCGGAGCTGAAGAACGGGGAGAGCCGTGTGTAAACGTGGCTTCCCAGTTCTTCACTGTGGCGGCGTCATCGATCGTGTGATCCCTTTTATAGGGGGACACAATCGATGATGTTACACCTACAGCCACACCCCCCTACAGTTTGACTCCCCCTACCCTTCTCCCCGCTTGGGGCGGGGTCTGGCTGTGGCAATAGGAGGAGGGAGAGGAGCACGAGGTAAACCCTCAGGTGGCGGTCAGGACATCAGGTAAAATTAATCAAAGTAAAGTGCGGGTGCCAAGCTCACTGACATTTTGCAGGTGTTGTTGGTATACGGTTTTAAGGCAGAAAGGATAGTTACTTGCTTCATGAACCTGCAGGCCATGGCTATTGCAACCTCCCCTTATAGCCGGCCCGCCACACTCCTGGAAAAACGCGTGCCCGAAAAATGTACCGGCCTCCAACATCCCCTTAGAGCCGGCCCGCCACACACCTGGAAAAATTGCACGCCCGAAAAAAGTACCGCCCGAAAAAATGCACGCCTGAAAAAAAATGTAACGGACTCCAACCTCCCCTTATAGCCGGCCCGCCACATGCCTGGAAAAAAACACGCGCCCGAAAAACGTACCGGCCTCCAACCTCCCCTTATAGCCAGCCCGCCACACGCCTGGAAAAATCGCACGCCCGAAAAAAGTACCGCCCGAAAAAATCCACGCCCGAAAAACGTACCGGCCTTCAACCTTCCCTTATAGCCGACCCGCCACACGCCTGGAAAAAATGCGCGCCCGAAAAAACGTACCGGCCTCCAACCTCCCCTTATAGCCGGCCTGCCACACTCCTGGAAAAAACACGTGCCCGAAAAACGTACCGGCCTCCAACCTCCCCTTATAGCCGGCCCACCACACGCCTGGAAAATATCGCACGCCCGAAAAAAGTACCACCCGAAAAAATGCACGGCCGAAAAAACGTACCGGCCTCCAACCTCCCCTTATAGCCGGCCCGCCACACGCCTGGAAAAAACGCGGGCCCGAAAAATGTACCGGCCTCCAACCTCCCCTTATAGCCGGCCCGCCACACGCCTGGAAAAATTGCACGCCCGAAAAAAGTACCGACCGAAAAAATGCACGCCCGAAAAACGTTCCGGCCTCCAACCTCCCCTTATAGCTGGCCCACCACACGCCTGGAAAAAACGCGCGCCAGAAAAAACGTACCGGCCTCCAACCTCCCCTTATAGACGGTGCGCCACACTCCTGGAAAAAACGCGTGCCCGAAAAATGTACCGGCCTCCAACCTCCCCTTATAGCCGGCCCGCCACATGCCTGAAAAAAACCGTACCGGCCTCCAACCTCCCCTTATAGCCGGCCTGCCACACTCCTGGGAAAAACACGTACCCGAAAAACGTACCGACCTCCAACCTCCCTTTATAGCCGGCCCACCACACGCCTGTAAAAAATCGCACGTCCGAAAAAAGTACCGCCCGAAAAAATGCACGCCCGAAAAAACGTACCGCCTCCAACCTCCCCTTATAGCCGGCCCGCCACACGCCTGGAAAAAACGCGCGGCCGAAAAATGTACCGGCCTCCAACCTCCCCTTATAGCCGGCCCCTGCCACACGCCTGGAAAAATTGCATGCCCAAAAAAATGCACGCCCGAAAAAACGTACCGGACTCCAACCTCCCCTTATAGCCGGCCCGCCACACGCCTGGAAAAAACGTGCGCCCGAAAAACATACCGGCCTCCAACCTCCCCTTATAGCCGACCCCTGCCACACACCTGGAAAAAATGCCAGAAAAAACGTACCGGCCTCCAATCTTCCCTTATAGCCGGCCCGCCACACGCCCGAAAAAAACATACCGGCCTCCAACCTCCCCTTATAGCCGGCCTGCCACACTCCTGGAAAAAACACGTGCCCGAAAAACGTACCGGCCTCCAACCTCCCCTTACAGCCGGCCCGCCACACGCCTGGAAAAAACGCACGCCCAAAAAAACGCACACCAGAAAAAACGTACAGGCCTACAACCTCCCCTTATAGCCAGCCCACCACACGTCTGGAAAAATGCATGCCCGAAAAAATGCACGCTCGAAAAAACGTGCCGGCCTCCAACCTCCCATTATAGCCGGCCCGCCACACGCCTGGAAAAAACGTGCGCCCGAAAAACGTACCGGCCTCCAAACTCCCCTTATAGCCGGCCCGCCACACGCCTGGAAAAATAGCACGCCAAAAAAAGTAGCGCCCGAAAAAATGCACACCTGAAAAAACGTACCGGCCTCCAACCTCCCCTTATAGCCGGCCCGCCACACACCTGGAAAAAACGCGCGCCCGAAAAAACGTACCGGCCTCCAACCTCCCCTTATAGCCGGCCCGCCACATGCCTGGAAAAAACGCACGCCCGAAAAATGTACCGGCCTCCAACCTCCCCTTATAGCCGGCCTGCCACACGCCTGGAAAAAACACGTGCCCGAAAAAACGTACCGACCGAAAAAATGCACGCCCAAAAAAACTTACCGGCCTCCAACCTCCCCTTATAGCCGGCCTGCCACACTCCTGGAAAAAACCTGTGCCCAAAAAACGTACTAGCCTCCAACCTCCCCTTATAGCCGGCCCACCACACGCCTGGAAAAAACGCGTGGCCGAAAAATGTACCGGCCTCCAACCTCCTCTTATAGCTGGCCCGCCACACGCCTGGAAAAATCGCACGCCCGAAAAAATTCACGCCCGAAAAAACGTACCGGCCTACAACCTCCCCTTGTAGCCGGCCCGCCACACGCCTGGAAAAATCGCACGCCCGAAAAAACGTACCGGCCTCCAACCTCCCCTTATAGCCGGCCTGCCACACTCCTGGGAAAAAAACACGTGCCTGAAAAACGTACCGCCTCCAACCTCCCCTTATAGCTGGCCCACCACACGCCTGGAAAAAAATCACACCCAAAAAAACATAACGGCCTCCAACCTCCCCTTATAGCCGGCCCGCCACACGCCTGGAAAAAGCGCACGCCCAAAAAAACACGCGCCCGAAAAAAACGTACCGGCCTCCAACCTCCCCTTATAGCCGGCCCACCACACGCCTGGAAAAAACGCGCACCCGAAAAAACATACCGCCTCTAACCTCCCCTTATAGCCAGCCTGCCACACTCCTGGAAAAAACACGTGCCCGAAAAACGTACCGGCCTCCTACCTCCCCTTATAGCTGGCCCGCCACACTCCTGGAAAAAAATGCGCACCCGAAAAACGTACCGGCCTCCAACCTCCCCTTATAGCCGGCCCGCCACACACCTGGAAAAAACGTGTGCCCGAAAAAACATACCGGCCTCCAACCTCCCCTTATAGCCGGCCCACCACACGCCTGGAAAAAACATACCGCCTCTAACCTCCCCTTATAGCCAGCCTGCCACACTCCTGGAAAAAACACGTGCCCGAAAAACGTACTGGCCTCCAACCTCCCCTTATAGCTGGCCCGACACACTCCTGGAAAAAACACGCGCCCGACTAGCACCGGTACCTTTTAAGTAACCAGGCGCTACACTCACAAAGCAGCTCTAATGCCACGTACACACGATCGAAAATTCAGACATGAAAAGTCCGATGTGAGCTTTTGGTTGGAAATTACGACCGTGTGTAGGCTCCATCGGAATTTGGCTTGGTGAGCGTTTTAGAGCTTTTAGAGGTGTGAACGGGACCTTAATCAGGAATTCTTAATCTTTTTTTAATCACGAAAGTATGCAAAAAAAAATAAGACATGTGGTCCCCAAAATCCACACTAGACCTTTTTTTTTTTTTTTTTATGAGGACCTGGATTTTAAGGGGGGGGGGGGTGGAGTGAGGGTTCTCTCCCAAAATCCATACCAAACCCTTATCCAAACATGACTGACTGACTGGCCAGGAAAGGGGCCTGAACCATGCCAGGCCACATGCCCTCACCATGGGTGGGAGAGCCCTGGAAAGGCACTCTGTGTACAGAACAACCCCATGTAGCCATATCGCATTGCATTTAAAGGAAATTACAGTGGCTGCAGAGTGAAAAGCAATGGTAATTTTTAATAACATTCAAAAAGGGCGCGCCGGAAAAAACACGCGCCCGAAAAAACGTACCGGCCTCCAACCTCCCCTTATAGCCGGCCCGCCACACACCTGGAAAAAACGCGCACCCGAAAAAACGTACCGGCCTTCAACCTCCCCTTATAGCCGGCCCGCCACACACCTGGAAAAACGCGCGCCCGAAAAAACACGCGCCCGAAAAAACACGCGCCCGAAAAAACACGCGCCCGAAAAAACACGCGCCCGAAAAAACGTACCGGGCTCCAACCTCCCCTTATAGCCGGCCCACCACACGCCTGGAAAAAACGCGCACCCGAAAAAACATACCGCCTCTAACCTCCCCTTATAGCAAGCCTGCCACACTCCTGGAAAAAACACGTGCCCGAAAAACGTACTGGCCTCCAACCTCCCCTTATAGCCGACCCACCACACGCCCGAAAAAATGCACGCCCGAAAAAACGTACCGGCCTATAACCTCCCCTTATAGCCGGCCCGCCACACGCCTGGAAAAATCGCACGCCCGTAAAAAACGTACCGGCCGCCAACCTCCCCTTATAGCCGGCCTGCCACACTCCTGGGAAAAAAACACGTGCCTGAAAAACGTACCGCCTCCAACCTCCCCTTATAGCCGGCCCACCACACGCCTGGAAAAAAATCACACCCAAAAAAACATAACGGCCTCCAACCTCCCCTTATAGCCGGCCCGCCACACGCCTGGAAAAAGCGCACGCCCGAAAAAACACGTGCCCGAAAAAACGTACCGGTCTCCAACCTCCTCTTAGACGGCCCACTACACGCCTGGAAAAAGCGCGCGCCCAAAAAATGTACCACCCGAAAAACACACGCCCGAAAAATTGTACCGGCCTCCTACCTCCCCTTATAGCTGGCCCGCCACACTCCTGGAAAAAAACGCGCACCGAAAAACGTACCGGCCTCCAACCTCCCCTTATAGCCGGCCCGCCACACACCTGGAAAAATCGCACGCCCGAAAAAAGTACCGACCAAAAAAATGCACGCCCGAAAAAACGTACCAACCTCCCCTTATAGCCGGCCCGCCACACACCTGGAAAAAACGCGTGCCCAAAAAAACATACCAGCCTCCAACCTCCCCTTATAGCCAGCCCGCCACACGCCTGGAAAAAACGTACGCCCAAAAAAACATACCGGCCTCCAACCTCCCCTTATAGCTGGCCCACTACACGTCTGGAAAAAACTCGCGCCCGAAAAATGTACCGCCCGAAAAAACGTACCGCCTCCAACCTCCCCTTATAGCCGGCCCACCACACGCCTAGAAAAAACACGCGCCCGAAAAAACTTACCAGCCTCCAACCTCCCCTTATAGCCGGCCCGCCACACGCCTGGAAAAAACACGCGCCCGACTAGCACCGGTACCTTTTAAGTAACCAGGCGCTACACTCACAAAGCAGCTCTAATGCCACGTACACACGATCGAAAATTCAGACATGAAAAGTCCGATGTGAGCTTTTGGTTGGAAATTACGACCGTGTGTAGGCTCCATCGGAATTTGGCTTGGTGAGCGTTTTAGAGCTTTTAGAGGTGTGAACGGGACCTTAATCAGGAATTCTTAATCTTTTTTTAATCACGAAAGTATGCAAAAAAAAATAAGACATGTGGTCCCCAAAATCCACACTAGACCTTTTTTTTTTTTTTTTTATGAGGACCTGGATTTTAAGGGGGGGGGGGGTGGAGTGAGGGTTCTCTCCCAAAATCCATACCAAACCCTTATCCAAACATGACTGACTGACTGGCCAGGAAAGGGGCCTGAACCATGCCAGGCCACATGCCCTCACCATGGGTGGGAGAGCCCTGGAAAGGCACTCTGTGTACAGAACAACCCCATGTAGCCATATCGCATTGCATTTAAAGGAAATTACAGTGGCTGCAGAGTGAAAAGCAATGGTAATTTTTAATAACATTCAAAAAGGGCGCGCCGGAAAAAACACGCGCCCGAAAAAACGTACCGGCCTCCAACCTCCCCTTATAGCCGGCCCGCCACACACCTGGAAAAAACGCGCACCCGAAAAAACGTACCGGCCTTCAACCTCCCCTTATAGCCGGCCCGCCACACACCTGGAAAAACGCGCGCCCGAAAAAACACGCGCCCGAAAAAACACGCGCCCGAAAAAACACGCGCCCGAAAAAACACGCGCCCGAAAAAACGTACCGGGCTCCAACCTCCCCTTATAGCCGGCCCACCACACGCCTGGAAAAAACGCGCACCCGAAAAAACATACCGCCTCTAACCTCCCCTTATAGCAAGCCTGCCACACTCCTGGAAAAAACACGTGCCCGAAAAACGTACTGGCCTCCAACCTCCCCTTATAGCCGACCCACCACACGCCCGAAAAAATGCACGCCCGAAAAAACGTACCGGCCTATAACCTCCCCTTATAGCCGGCCCGCCACACGCCTGGAAAAATCGCACGCCCGTAAAAAACGTACCGGCCGCCAACCTCCCCTTATAGCCGGCCTGCCACACTCCTGGGAAAAAAACACGTGCCTGAAAAACGTACCGCCTCCAACCTCCCCTTATAGCCGGCCCACCACACGCCTGGAAAAAAATCACACCCAAAAAAACATAACGGCCTCCAACCTCCCCTTATAGCCGGCCCGCCACACGCCTGGAAAAAGCGCACGCCCGAAAAAACACGTGCCCGAAAAAACGTACCGGTCTCCAACCTCCTCTTAGACGGCCCACTACACGCCTGGAAAAAGCGCGCGCCCAAAAAATGTACCACCCGAAAAACACACGCCCGAAAAATTGTACCGGCCTCCTACCTCCCCTTATAGCTGGCCCGCCACACTCCTGGAAAAAAACGCGCACCGAAAAACGTACCGGCCTCCAACCTCCCCTTATAGCCGGCCCGCCACACACCTGGAAAAATCGCACGCCCGAAAAAAGTACCGACCAAAAAAATGCACGCCCGAAAAAACGTACCAACCTCCCCTTATAGCCGGCCCGCCACACACCTGGAAAAAACGCGTGCCCAAAAAAACATACCAGCCTCCAACCTCCCCTTATAGCCAGCCCGCCACACGCCTGGAAAAAACGTACGCCCAAAAAAACATACCGGCCTCCAACCTCCCCTTATAGCTGGCCCACTACACGTCTGGAAAAAACTCGCGCCCGAAAAATGTACCGCCCGAAAAAACGTACCGCCTCCAACCTCCCCTTATAGCCGGCCCACCACACGCCTAGAAAAAACACGCGCCCGAAAAAACTTACCAGCCTCCAACCTCCCCTTATAGCCGGCCCGCCACACGCCTGGAAAAAACACGCGCCCGACTAGCACCGGTACCTTTTAAGTAACCAGGCGCTACACTCACAAAGCAGCTCTAATGCCACGTACACACGATCGAAAATTCAGACATGAAAAGTCCGATGTGAGCTTTTGGTTGGAAATTACGACCGTGTGTAGGCTCCATCGGAATTTGGCTTGGTGAGCGTTTAAGAGCTTTTAGAGGTGTGAACGGGACCTTAATCAGGAATTCTTAATTTTTTTTTAATCACGAAAGTATGCAAAAAAAAATAAGACATGTGGTCCCCAAAATCCACACTAGACCTTTTTTTTTATGAGGACCTGGATTTTAAGGGGGGGGGGGGGTGGAGTGAGGGTTCTCTCCCAAAATCCATACCAAACCCTTATCCAAACATGACTGACTGGCCAGGAAAGGGGCCTGAACCATGCCAGGCCACATGCCCTCACCATGGGTGGGAAAGCCCTGGAAAGGGACTCTGTGTACAGAACAACCCCATGTAGCCATATCGCATTGCATTTAAAGGAAATTACAGTGGCTGCAGAGTGAAAAGCAATGGTAATTTTTAATAACATTCAATTACAGTATGACTTGTATCACAATTGTACACACTATATTATTTTTTCTTTATTTGCTATTTCTTTCCCTACAAAAGTGGAGTTACCCGTTGAGTTTGTAGATAACAAAAACCGGAGGTTATTAAGGCCAAATTTAAGTAGGTGTACAGAGACGGGCAAAGTGCGTGTCTCTTTACGTTTTGTAGCAGGAAGCGTGTTTGTTGCATTCTCCTCCCCTCCCCACCTGTCACTGGTTGGTAAAGAAGGTGTCGGCTTTACAGCTGACAGCCTCCTAGAAACCATAGATGCTGAGAGTGGGTGGGGCCTGATGGGGGAAGCTGAGACTCTAGTTCCTTATCGCTGCTTGAGATTGACAGCAGGCAGTGGGCGCTTTCTGTAGCCAATAGTAGGCTGTCGATTGGCTATGGATCCAGCCACTGCCTGCTGTCAATCACAAGGGGAGTGAACCTGATGGGAAACTAGTACCTCAGCGGCTCCATTAGGCTTCACCCACCCAGTCATAAAACTTTGCTGCAGCGGCTAGAGGGAGCTCTGCGGCCCTGAGGACAGGGTGTCCATATAGACACTTTGGTCTCAGTGTGCTTCCACATGTGGTGCATGCCCCTGATTCATGTACCTGTTTACAAAAGGTACAGGATACATAGCTCTCAACTGTCCCTGATTTCGAGGGACTGTCCCTGATTTGGAGCAATGTCCCTCTTTCCTCCTCATTTGTCCCTCATTTTTATCTGATCTATATAGTTGTATATAAAATGCACTATTTATATATCAAAACGTGTTTTCCAGCAATAAACCCTTTCATCTGATTTCTAAATTGCTGCATTTGTAAATTCCAAAAGCCAATATAAAGGAATAGTAGTAGTAAAAAAAGCATTTGTGGGTTTAACAAATCTTGATTTTTTCATACAATTCTCCTTTAAGGGGACGTGGCAAGGGGTGTGTCCTATGCCTGTATACTTTTTCTGATAGGTGTCCCTCATTCCCATCTCAAAAAGTTGGGAGGTATGCAGGATATAGTCCCTGTCACCAACATTTGTCCTGCGGAGGCACTCTTTATGAATTCCCTTGATTGTTGTATATAAACGTAGCAGAGGACAATATGTGAATAGCTTTAAAAAGGTCCAAAAACACACTGAGACCTTATGTCAGCTATAGTCTCCTACTCCCTGGTTTCCCTGGACATCCTGCTGGGGAGTGAACACCCATAGTACCAACACAAGTCACATGATCTAGTCCCCTTCTCAAGAACAGAGGTGTAGCACCTACTCTCCTGTATGGGGTCCAGGCCCCATAAGTTCAACAGAGGGGCCCAGAGCAGCAGGAGTGGGCACGGTTACTGGAGCCAATCCCCCCTGTGACCCTCCCTGTGTTTACAAATGCTTCAGTTTATAAATGAACAGGGAGACTCTGTATAGAGAGCTTCCTGTTCATTCAGTCTGCAGCTAGTGCCGCAGAGAAAGGATTGAGGAATCTGTGTCCTCAATCTCTTTCTCTGTCTCAAAAGTGAGATTTGGTTGTCTGTTTAGACCCCTGATTATTTATAGACACCAACCCCCACAGGGTCGTTAAAAAAAAAATGGGCTCATTCTCACGGGTATTCTGGTTGCATGAATGAGTGGTTTGTTCATGCGGCTGAAGCCGTTTGTTAGGCTTGGTGACTGTCACCTAGGCTGTACGGGGCCCCATGACTTCTAACAGCAGCCCTGCTCAAGACTACAAGTCCCATCATGCCAATAATTAATCACCAGTATAGGAAATTTCAGGTGAAAGGGTTATAAAGCGTTGTAGAGTAAGGAACAATTAGAGGAACTTACTTTTATTGGCGAGTCGCAATCATGGATGTTTGCAGAATAAAACAGAAGAGTAATAAATCCCTACATGGCTTGTAGGGAAAGGTACATTGATAGGAAGATGCAAGCTCTCAGCATGAAGTAATATCCGATTTGTCCACCAGGTGGCGAAGAAGTCCACAAAATCTTGCAGTCACTTTACATTATTGTCATCCTGCAGATTTTGGTGTTTTCGAGTTAAATTGTTTAAATATTATTTTACGTTACCCAATAAGAAACCAATTCTGGTGGAAAAAAACTTTAAAATAATTTATAAAGCACTTTAGTGACATCACAAAAGAATTTCAGGTATACTAAGACTACTTTTATTGCAAATAAGCACATGTGAGGCATAGGAGATCAAATCGAGACACCACATCCCATATATTGGCAGAAAAAATATAAAGGAGGGAAGGGTAACAAACCCAGGGACTTTAAACGGTGTCAATAAAGAAAAAGATATATCAAGTAGAAAAATGCATAATTTATTTGATTTGAACATACATAATTAAAAATGGAAGTGAAGGAGCCACACTAATGACCTGTACATGGAGTGCCCAACATGTTTCGCCCTGAGCAGGGCCTCATCAGGAGCTTGTACAAGGCATACTATAACGAAAGAAAAATAATCATGTATAAAAAATCAGTCAAACATTGAGACAATAATCATTTGACACACTCAATGTACAGTGCACATACTTGGAACAAGTATAATATGTTTAAATAAAAGTTTTTACATAAAAACGATAAAAAAGAGAGAAAGGAGAAACTATTTATTACAACAATATAAGATGCATATACATGAATACATGGAAATACATCACATAATTACCACTGGGCAGACCACTTACCCATGGAGCAGCAAACTTCAATCCAAATGCGTAATGAAGATGAAATTTGGAATTCAATAAAAGGTTGATAAGAGGAATATGGTGGACATAGATTCCCAAGCAACTGCCTCAGAGGAGTGCCCCCAAAAATTCAATCAGTCCCACAGTGAGAAGAGAGGCTATAGTAAATGAAAGCAAAAAATATAAATACTAAATATATAATTGGTTGCAAAAAAGCACACCACAAAAGCAATCAAGAGGGCACAGGGATGAATGATCTCAGTGCCTGGAAAAAGCTTTTCACTTATGAGGTAAATACCTGAAGGTCTAAAACTCGAAGTGTAGGGTCAAAAGGTAAGAATCTGGCTGTGATGAAAAGGAGTATGTGTTAGCATACAAGGTTTGTATTTAATGAGCAACAAACAACTATAAGTCATTGCTGTGTGCCTACTATATTGTATGATCACTAGATGGCAGTGTTACGTTTGTGGGTTCATGTTTTGTCTATGCCTTATAAGTAATAAAAGAGTTTCCTGCTCGTGTCGCAGATTTTCCACAGAGAAACAACAGACTGTCTGCCTTGTACTTTGTTTAGCCCCTGAAAGATTATATCTAACAGGTTATGGGCCCAGGACATGTTACAGAAGCCCAGGATATAATACAGATTACCCCTGGATATAGCCAGATACAGTGAGCTAAAACAATTGAGTGCAGGAGACAGCAACAGAAAGACAAACAGCAGAAATGGCTGCTGCCATCCCCTCAGCAAAGTTCTCCATTGCAAATCTGACGAATCAGAACTACCAATCTTGGAAATTCAAGATGAAAATGCTGCTTATAAGAGAAGGTACGTGGAAATGTATAAATTAACCAAGACCTGCACAGCCCACAGAGGAGTGGTTAGACAGAGATCAGAAGGCCCAGAGTACAATCTCCCTGTGCATAGATGATGATCAAATCATACATATATGTAACTGTCAGACAGCAAAAGACATGTGGGAAGAGTTACAGAAAGCACATGAAAGAGTTAATCTCAGCAATAAACTGTATTTAATCAGAAAGCTCTATCAGACTAAGCTACAGAAAGACCAGGACATGCAGGACTATATAAGACAGACCTTAGAGATGGTGGAGAGACTGCGAGGGATTGGAGAAGAAATAAAAGAATTCCATGTTGCAGCGCTATTATTAAGTGGACTTCCTGAAAGTTATGAGACACTTGTAACAGCACTAGATGCACGTCCAGATGTTGATCCAACACTAGAATATGTTAAAGTCAAGCTTGTGGATGAATACAAGCGCAAAACTGAAAGCATGAGTAATGTGAGTGTGTGTTCAGAGACGGCTTTAAAGACGAAATACAAAAATAAACACAGTAACGTGCAGCTAGAAAAGCGGGAATGCTTTGTGTGCAAGTAACCAGGACACCTAAAAGCAGATTGTAGAATCTGGAAAGCTAGAATGCAAAAACAAAGTGCATTGCAACAAGCTAAGAATGTCATAGAAACAAAGGAGTATGCATTCGGATCCAAAAATGGTGTCACCTCTGTGCAAGCATGGTGTGTGGACTCAGGTGCTACAAGTCACATGACAAATGACCGAAGTTTCTTCGCTCAGCTTGATGAAAGCAAAACAGAAGGGATAACTACAGCTAATGGACAATTCATGAAATCAGTGGGAATAGGAGATGGCTTTCTATACTGTCCTATCTCTCCAGATATCACTAAAAAGATCCATATGAGGAATGTTCTGTATGTGCCAGATCTTGAAAGCAACCTTTTGTCAGTAAAGAAACTCACTAACCAAGGCAATGTAGTCACATTTCAGGGTGACAGTTGTGTCATAACAAAAGGGGATTGCTTGCTTGCAAAGGCTAAAATCATAGATGAACTATATCAGTTGAACTGCAGTGAAATGGTTAAAATAGCCAAAGAGGATAAACATTCAAACTGCATCCACACTTGGCACAGACGATTGGGGCACAGAAATTCTGATACAATAAAGAAAATAGTCGAGAATAACTATGCAAGAGGTATTAAGATTAATCCATGTGATCACATAATGATTTGTACCAGCTGTATTAAAGGAAAAATGGCAAGGACACCTTTTCCCAAGCAGACCAACAGCAAAGCTCAAAAACCTCTGGACTTAATACATTCAGATCTTTGTGGTCCAATGAAAACTATGACTCCAGGAAAGAAAAAATACTTCCTGACCTTCATTGATGATTACTCCAGATATACCACAGTATTTCTACTTCACAATAAGGATGAAGTGCCAGAGAAATTAGAAGAGTATCTCGCTCAAGTAAATAATATTTTTGGCGGAATGCCCAGAGTACTACGAACAGATAATGGCTCAGAATATACAAGTGGTAAAACACAAGCCATTCTCAGGAAGCATGGAATTATGTTCCAGACAACAGTTCCATATAACCCGGAGCAAAATGGAGTTGCAGAGAGAATGAACCGCACACTGTGTGAAAGTGGGAGGAGCATGCTATTTGATGCTGATATGCCAACTACATACTGGGGAGAAGCTATCACAACTGCATGTTATCTTCAAAATCGCTTGCCGGGAAAAGCAACAACAAAAACTCCATATGAACTGTGGAACAAAAGGAAACCAGATTTAAGACACATCAGAATTTTTGGAAGTAAAGCCTATGTACACATTCCAAAAGAAAAACGTACAAAATGGGATGCATGTGCAAAAGAAGGTGTACTTGTGGGGTACAGTGAATCTCAAAAAGGATACAGGATTTTACATCAAGACACGAACAAGGTAACAGTCAGCAGAAGTGTGATTATTGATGAAACTTCTATGTGCTCAAAGTTTGAACAACAGACACAAACTATTCAAACTGAGAAAGAATCAACATCAGTCACTCAAGAAAATAAGGAAAGTGATACGGAAATAGAAATTACTGCAGAAGAATCAAAACCTGAATCTGAACCAGAAATACCTTCAGTCAGAAAATCAACCAGAATCAATAAATGTTCCAGCTGAACGTTTATCTTACATAGCTCGCAGAGCTGTTCAAACTGAACCAGGTTCATAGAAAGAGAAACTGCCAATGCATGAGAAACAAGTATGGAATAAAGCCGCTGATGAAGAAATGACATCACTCGAAGATCTCCAGACATGGACACTTTCAGAGCTACCTCAAGGTAAACATGCCATTTGATAAATGGTTTTTTAAAACCAAATGTAACTCTGAAGGGAAAGTCTGTCGGTACAAGGCAAGGCTGGTTGCTAAAGGTTACTCACAGAAGTTCGGTGAGGACTATGATGCTACTTTTGCTCCAGTTGCTAAACAAAGTATTTTCAGAACACTAATGACAGTGGCTGCCATGCGTACAATGATTGTGAAACATCACAATATTAAGACAGCTTTTCTTAATGGTGATATTGAAGAAGAAATTTACATGTCACAGCCAGAAGGATATTTGAAAAAGGGACAAGAGCATCTTGTCTGCAAGTTGAATAAATCTCTTTATGGCCTTAAACAATCAGCTCGAGCATGGAACCTGAAGATTAATCAAGTTCTACTAAATGAAGGATTTACAAGGAGCAAAGCTGATCCGTGCCTATATGCTAAACAAGTAGACACTGAGTGGATGTATCTGCTAATTTATGTAGATGACCTGATCATTGCTCACAAAAACAACAATGAAATTGCAAAGTTAACAGGAGTACTCAACGAGCACTTTGAAACTAAAGACCTAGGTGAAGTGACATATTATCTTGGAATTGACATCCAGCGTGAGAAAGATGGAAGTTTCCTGTTGAATCAGAGTGCAAAAATTGAATCTATTCTTCAGCAATTCAACATGACAGAGGCGAAAAGAGCAAGTACACCTATGGATACAGCCTATCCAAAGTTAGAAGGAGAAGATGATCTTCTCACATCTAATGAACAATACAGACAAGCAGTGGGGGCACTTCTTTACATTGCAACCACTACACGTCCAGACATTGCAGCCAGCATGTCTCTTCTTTGCAGGCGAGTTGATAAACCACGTCAAAGAGACTGGAATGCGATCAAAAGAGTTATGAGATATCTGAAACAGACAAAAGACTTAAATTTGAAACTGTCAGCAAGTGGTGATTTAAACCTCGTGGGATATGTGGACTCTGATTGGGCAGGTGATCACAGCACACGCAAATCCACAAGTGGTTACTTATTAAAATTGGGAGACAGTCCTATATCATGGTCCAGCAAGAAACATATGTCAGTGGCATTGTCCTCTACAGAAGCCGAATACATATCTGCAGCTTATGCCAGTCAAGAAGTTGTGTGGTTACAGCAATTACTCAAGGATCTTGGAGAAGCAACATCAGAACCTACCGTCTTATTTGAGGACAATCAGGGTTGCATTAAGCTTGCAACAAGTGAGAAGTTTCATGGAAGAACCAAGCACATCGATGTCAGACATCATTACATTCATGACTTCGTTGATCAGAAAGTGATTGAACTTGTGTATTGTGAGTCGGAAAAAATGATTGCTGATGCTTTGACAAAGCCACTAGCTAGAAACAGATTTGTTGATCTTAGATCAGAAATGGGATTGACATAGATAGTAGTTGTTGAGTGGGGGTGTTAGCATACAAGGTTTGTATTTAATGAGCAACAAACAACTATAAGTCATTGCTGTGTGCCTACTATATTGTATGATCACTAGATGGCAGTGTTACGTTTGTGGGTTCATGTTTTGTCTATGCCTTATAAGTAATAAAAGAGTTTCCTGCTCGTGTCGCAGATTTTCCACAGAGAAACAACAGACTGTCTGCCTTGTACTTTGTTTAGCCCCTGAAAGATTATATCTAACAGTATGTAAAAACGTTTATTTAAACATATTATACTTGTTTCAAGTATGTGCACTGTACATTGAGTGTGTCAAATGATTATTGTCTCAATGTTTGACTGATTTTTTTATACATGATTATTTTTCTTTCGTTATAGTATGCCTTGTCCAAGCTCCTGATGAATCCCTGCTCAGGGCGAAACATGTTGGGCACTCCATGTACAGGTCATTAGTGTGGCTCCTTCTGAAACCACGCATATCCATATAGGATCAAATTTTGGTTGTTTTCACTTCCATTTTTAATTATGTATGTTCAAATCAAATAAATTATGTATTTTTCTACTTGATATATCTTTTTCTTTATTGACACCGTTTAAAGTGCCTGGGTTTGTTACCCTTCCCTCCTTTATATTTTTTCTTTTATTGTAAATAGTCATTGAGGTCATATCAGGAGAAAGCTTTTGGCTGTGCCTAAATTTTTTACATCATTAATGACAAATTAATAAAAGAAGAGTCCCTTAGGTGCCTTTTATAACAGCTTTGGCTGAAATATTCACCTTCTCTCTGGTCGTAATTCTTTTATTCCACTAGATTGCCTCAGTCTTCCAGGTTCAATGACTCCCAGCATACTTCAGTCCAGAACCCACGGCTGGGTACATGTACAGGACGTACCTGTACGTACATGTGCCCAGCCGTGCCATTCTGCTGACGTACATATGCAGGAGGCGGTCCTTAAGTGGTTAATGCGTCCAGCGATGAAAATTGTCGATAACGCCATTCAACAATGTCAATTTCGATAATGCCGTCCAGCAATGTCAATAACACTGTCCAGCGATGTTAATTGTCAAAAATGGCGCCCAACGTTGTAAATTTTCGATAACGCCGTCCAACGGCGAAAATTGTCGATAACACGTCCAGCGCCAAAAATTGTCCATAACACTTTCCAGCGAAGAAAATTGTCAATAACGCCATCCAGCGACGAAACTGTCAATAACGCAGTCAAGCGGTGTCAATAACGGCGCCAAGCATTGAACATTTTCGATAACGCCTTTCAGCACCGAAAATTGTCAATAACGCCATCCAACGACGAAACTGTCAATAACGCAGTCCAGCGGTGTCAATAACGCTTTCCAGCAAAGAAAATTGTCAATAAACGCTGTCCAGCAAAGTCAATTGTCAATAACGCCGTCTAGCGATGAAAATTGTTGATAATGCCGCCCAGCGATGAAAATTGTCAATAACGGCATCCAGCGGCGAAACTGTTAATAACGCCATCCAGCGACGAAACTGTCAATAACGCCATTCCAACAAAGTCAATTGTCAATGACGCCGTCCAGCGATATCAATTTCAATAACGCCATCCAGTGATGTCAATTGTCAAAAACGGCACCCAGCAATGAAAATTTTCAATAACACGTCCAGTGCCGAAAATTGTCGATAACGCCATCCAGCAAAAAAAATTGTCGATAACGCTGTCCAGCAATGAAAATTGGCGATAACGCTGTCCAGCGATGTCAATTGTCGATAATGGCGTCCAGCGATGAAAATTGTCAATAACGCAGTCCAGCGATGTCAATAACGCCATCCAGCGCTGAAAATTATAGATAACGCTCTCCAGCAATCCAGCGATATCAATAACACTATCCAGCGATGTCAATTGTCAAAAACGGCCCCCAGTATTGAAAATTTTCGATAACGCCGTCCAGCGCCGAAAATTGACGATAACACGTCCAGCACCGAAAATTGTCAATAACGCCATCCAACGACGAAACTGTCAATTGTCCATAAGACAGTCCAGCGATGAAAATCTTTGATAACGCTGTCCAGCAATGAAAATTGATAACGCATCTAACAACGAAAATTGTCGATAAGCCATCCAGCGATGTCAATTGTCGATAATGGCGTCAAGCTATATCAATATTGAGAACGCCGTTCAGCCTAAAAACAGTTTGCCTGTGTGAAAGGGGCATAACGCAGGTAAAATGTCAGTAACGACATCCAGCGAAGTCAATTGTCGATAACGCCGTCCAGCAATGAAAATTTACGATAACGCTATCCAGCGATGAAAAGTGTAGATAACGCTGTCCAGTGACAACATTTTATGATAATGCCATCCAACAATGTAAATTGTCGAAAACGCTGTCCAGCGCCGAAAATTGACAATAACGCTTTCCAGCGAAGAAATTGTCAATAACGCAGTCCAGCCTAAAGGGTCCGCCTCTGTGAAAGGGGCCTAACGCAGGTAAAACAATGTCGATAACGCTCTCCAGCCATGTCAATTGTCAATAACGCAGTCCAGCGATGTTAATAACGCCGTCCAGTGATATCAATTGTCGATTACGCCGTCCAGCGTCGAAAATTTACGATAATGCCATCCAGCGATGTCAATAACACTGTCCAGCGATGTCAATTGTCAAAAACAGCGCCCAGCAATGAAAATTGTCCATGGCATCCAACGATGTAAATTGTCGGAAACGCTGTCCAGCAAAAAAATTTGACAATAACACCGTCCAGCGATGTCAAAAACGGTGTCCAGCGCTGAAAATCTTTGATAACTTATTACTAGTGTTGAGCAGAATACGCCATATTCGATTTCGCGATATATCACGAATATATAGCCGAATATTCGAGAAATATTCGCTAAATTCGAATATTCGTGATATTTTATCGAAATGAAATGTTTGCGAAATTTCGCTATTGCGAATGCGAAAATAATTGCGAAATTTCGACAACTGCGGTAGGAGCACTCTGATTGGCTCAGAATATTCGTGATATTTTATCGAAATTTTGCAAAATGCGAATGCGATATTTATTGCGGATTTTCGACAACTGCGGTAGGAGCCCTCTGATTGGCTCAGAATATTCGTGATATTTTATCGAAATTTCGCAAAATGCGAATGCGATATTTATTGCGGAATTTCGACAACTGCGGTAGGAGCCCTCTGATTGGCTCAGAATATTCGTGATATTTTATCGAAATTTCGCAAAATGCGAATGCGATATTTATTGCGGAATTTCGACAACTGCGGTAGGAGCACTCTGATTGGCTCTGATGCAAAAGAAGGGCGGAGAAAATAATCGCGCGATATTCCGATTGCCGAATAATCGCATTGCGATTTTTCGGCCAGATAAAATGATCGCTTCAGCTACTCGGCCCAAGGTCTCTAATCATACCAGCAATGCTTTTAGACGTCGATGGAGATCTCTAGGATGTGATCTGTTCTAAAAATAAAATTGAAAAAATTCGAATATTCGGAATAGCGAATATTCACAGCGAAATTTGAAATATATTGCGAATACTCGAATATGCCATATTCGAGCCGAATATTCGCAATACGAATATTCGTGAGCAACACTACTTATTACTACCTTGTCATCCAGTCCCCGTCGGCACTTCTCAACCTTTAACTCTCTGCTTCGTCCCCCACCCCCTCTACCCACTAACTCACTCACTGCCCAAGAGATTGCCAATCACTTCAGAGACAAGATTGATGCAATTCCTGAGGACACCTCCACCATCCGTACATCTTTACCACCCAACATAACTTGCCTAACGGCACTTTCAACACTCTCCTCTTTTGAATTAGCTACTATTGAAGAGGTTACAAAACTTTTCTCAGATGCCCACCTAACCAATTGTCCCTTGGACCCTGTTCCCTCACATCTACTACGGTCACCCTCCACTTCTATCCTATGCTCCCTCACTCACATCTTCAATCTCTCCCTCTCTAGTGGTATCTTCCCCTCCCCTCTAAAACATGCACAGATCACTCCAATACTTAAAAAGCCCTCACTGGACCCCACCAACCTGAACAACTTAAGGCCCATCTCATTGCTCCCATTTACCTCTAAACTTCTAGAACGCCTAGTCTACAACCGTCTTGGCTCCTATCTCAGTGAAAATGACCTTCTTGACCCCTTACAGTCTGGCTTTCGCTTGCAGCACTCCACGGAAACTGCCTTACTAAAAATCACTAACGATTTACTAACTGCTAAATGCAACAGCCAGTACTCCATACTCCTTCTACTCGACCTCTCTGCAGCCTTTGATACCGTTGACCACCCACTCCTTCTCAATAAACTCCATTCCCTTGGCCTCCAAGATTCTGCTCTATCCTGGTTCTCTGCCTATCTATCACAGTGATCCTTCTGTGTTACCTACAACTGTCTCCTCCTCTCCATTGCCCCTTTCTGTGGGTGTCCCTCAAGGCTCTGTTCTTGGACCACTTCTCCTCTTCTCTATCTACACCTCCTCCATTGGTCACTTGATAACCGCCCACGGCTTTCAATACCACCTATACGCCGATGACACCCAAATCTATCTGTCTACTCCTCACCTCACTCCTTCAGTCTCCTCTCGCATTACTAACTTACTAACTGACATCTCAGCATGGATGTCGCACCACTTCCTTAAACTAAATCTCTCTAAAACTGAGTTACTAATATTCCCCCCTGCCCGTGCCCCCCTCCATGACTTTTCCATCAAAATCCACAATGCAACCATCAGTCCCTCCCCTCAGGCCAGGGTACTCGGTGTAATCCTAGACTCTGACTTGTCATTTCAGCCTCAAGTCCAATCGTTGTCAAAAGTTTGTAGAATTCACCTTCGTAACATCTCTAAAATTCGCACCTTTCTAACAAATGAAACCACCAAACTCCTCATTCACTCCCTTGTTATCTCTCGCCTTGACTATTGCAACTCCCTTCTTATTGGCCTGCCTCTCTAAAGGCTATCCCCTCTTCAGTCTATTATGAATGCTGCTGCCAGACTTATCCACCTTACAAACCGCTCAGTATCTGCCAAACCTCTCCTCCAATCCCTACACTGGCTTCCTATCACCCAGCGAATTAAATTCAAAATACTAACCACAACCTACAAAGCCATCCACAACTCTGCCCCAAGCTACATCACCAATCTTGTCTCTAAACATAACCCAAACCGTCCTCTCCGCTCTTCTCAAGACCTCCTACTGTCAAGCTTTCTTGTCCCTTCCTCCCATGCTCGTCTCCAGGATTTCTCCAGAGCCTCTCCCATCCTCTGGAACTCACTACCTCAACCTGTCCGGCTATCCCCTACTCTTGCTACCTTCAGGCAATCCCTGAAGACTCACCTCTTCAGGGAAGCCTATCATGTCTCCAACTAATCTTTTACCACTTCAATCAGCTCATTCCCCACAGTTACAACCTTTTGTACCACCTGCCCCACCCTATTAGATTGTAAGCTCTTCTGAGCAGGGCCCTCTTAATCCTCTTGTATTTTATTGTATTGTAACTGTTTTGTCTCCCTTTATATTGTAAAGTGCTGCGTAAACTGTTGGCGCTATATAAATCCTGTATAATAATAATAACGATTTCCAGTGAAGAAAATTGTCAATAACGTGTCCAGCGACAAAAATTGTCAATAATGCAGTCAAGCGATGTCAATAACGCCATCCAGCAATGAAAATTGTCGATAATGCCGTCCAATGATGTCAATTTGGATAACACTTTCCAGCGATATCAATTACGCCGTCCAGCATCGAAAATTGACGATATAACGCCGTCTAGTGATGTTAATAATGTCATCCAGCGATGTCAATTGTCATTAACGCCGTCCAGCAACGGAAATTGTCTTTAACATGTCCAGCGCCGAAAATTGTTGATAACACTTCCCAGCGAAAAAAATTGTCAAACGCTGTCCAGCAACGAAAATTGCCGATAATACATTCCAACGATGTAAATTGTTGATAATGCTGTCCAGCAAAGTCAATTGTTGATAATGCCGTCCAGCGATAAAAATTTATGATAATGCCATCCAGCGTTGTCAATTTCGATAACACTGTCCAGTGATGTCAATTGTGACGGCACCCAGCGCTGAAAATTTTTGATAACATGTCCAGCGACAAAAATTGCCGATAACGCTTTCCAGCAAAGAAAATTGTCAATAAACGCAGTCCAGCGATGTCAATTGTTAATAACGCCGTTCAGCGATGAAAATTGTCGATAATGCTGTCCAGCGACAACATTTTACGATAATGCCATCCAACTATGTCAATTGTCAGAAACGTAGTCCAGCGTCAAAAATTTACAATAACGCCGTCCACAATGTCAAAAACGGTGTCCAGCGATGAAACTTATCGATACCGCTTACCAGCGAAGAAAATTGTCAATAACACAATCCGGCAACGAAAATCAATTGTCGACACTGTGCCATGCCATCAAATGCAGCCACTGTGCCATCATTTATCGCCACTGTGCCCAGCAATTGTCACCACTGTGCACAGCAATTGTCACCACTGTGCCCAGCAATTGTCACCACTGTGCCATGCCAAACGCAGCCACTGTGCCATCAAATGCTACCACTGTGCCATCAAACGCTACCACTGTGCCATCAAACGCTACTACTGTGCCCAGCATTTGTCACCACTGTCCCCATCAATTGTCACCACTGTGCCCATCAATTGTCACCACTGTGCCATGCCAAACGCAGCCACTGTGCCATCAAACGCAGCCACTGTGCCATCAAACACAGCCACTGTGCCATCAAACGCAGCCACTGTGCCATCAAACGCTACCACTGTGCCATCAATTGTCACCACTGTGCCGCGTGATGTGACGCGCGTTCGTCACATCACGTGACTTCTTCAGAAGAAGTCACGTGATGTGACGAACACGCGTCGGGAATAGGAGCACCAGAGCCGACACAGAACGACGGCGGTGAGACGAGCTCGCTGCTCGTAGGCTTTTTCTTTTGTCCCAATTTTAAATGTGAGTTTTTACTTTTTGCTACCTCATTCACAATAAATTTTATACGGTACTGCACTATGGGCCCCCCTCTTTTTTCTTCCACCTTATACCCTCTGAGTACCCATTGATACTACGGGTCAAGTTAGGAGGTGGCAGATACAGAGAAAGTGACCCTCCAGCATACAAACAAGATCAGGATATGAACTCAGTGTTCGTGGAGATAGGTCCACTATCCATGGCCTCAATGTGAGTGCGTGCATATGTGATACATCAATTCCTCTTCCAATTCTCCCACAGGATTATGCTATCATCCCTTTATATTTCTGTTTACATGCTTTTTTGAACACTCGATGAGGAGCCTTCCTCTTTCAGCCTAAATCAGTGTGGCTGCACCTTTGAAGATACACCTTTGGTACTGTGAGCTATCCGTGCTATAGCTCTGAGGTGAGCATTTAGTACCACAAGAGGTGTCCGCACTGAAGTCTGCCTAGTATTTAACACTGGATCTTTGGGCTATTTTTCTTGGCATCACCATCCCAATAGACTTTATTTATGTGGTGTGCTGTTTTACGTTATTATATGTTTCTGTGTCTGGAATGAACAGTATAGATATTTCCAGCGTCTGTGATTCATTCATTCAGTACAGCCCCATAACACAGAACAGCCCCCCCCAAAAAAAAATTATCAGCCCCACCCCCATAACACAGTACAGCCCCCAATAACAGCACAGCTCCCATATTACACACACCCCACAGCCCACCCCACCCCAAAATTCAGCACTGCCCCATAACTCAGTACAGCCCCCAATATCACAAAGCACAGGCCCCCCCAATAACAGCAGTGCCCCATATCATACAGTACATCTCCCCAATATCACACAACTCAGTCCCCATAACACAGCCCCCCAATATACAACACAGCAGCCCAATATCACACAAATCAGCCCCCCCACCCCATAACACAGTACAGCCCCCCAATATCACACAACACAATCCCCTCAATTTTACACAACACAGCCCCCCCAATATTCAGCACCACCCATAACACAGTACAGTCCCCCCAAATCACATAACACAGCCCCCCCCCATGTCATACAATACAGTCCCCCCATAACACAGCCCCCCAATACATCACACAGTAAGTCTCCCATGTCTTCCCCCCATCCCATGTATGAAGAGAAGAGAGTGAGGAGCCCGTGGGGGGGTGGATACACACGGTCTCACCTGGCTGGCTTTGTGGAATTGTTTCCTCAGCCCGGCCACCGACATGCTGTCCTCGGTGTGTGATGGGGGAGGAGAGTGCGGTGTCCGCCCGGCGATCTGACAGAACAGCGAGGAGCGGGAGACATCTCGGAAGGGAAAAGTCCCACCCCCTGGGTGTGATTGGCGAAACCAAAAGCCCCCGCCCTCTGTGTACAATCACGGCAAGCTCGGCTCCAGGTCTGCAAGCAATGATCGGGTGGAGGGACGGATCGCCGAGCTGGAGCTCAAGCAGGAGCTTAAACCAATTAACCCCATAAGTGGCAGAGAATGTGATTTCCATGCAGAACAGAGAGGCGGGTCAGGCAGTCACATGAGCGTGCCTTATACAAACAAGGCAACGTCTGAACGAGTGAACAGATCGCTCTCCCGGGAGGGGCGGGGCCAAACATTGATTAATATGGTCGCATGCATCGGTGCCGCATCGGGGACACCCCGAATCGCGATGCAGCGATTAAATTTGACACCCCTACTCATGGGATGTGTAGTTCCGCAACAGCTGGAGGGCCGTAGTTTGAAGATCCCTGGTATACAGAGGCCAGGACATACTGATCATCATTGTACGCCATTAGGAAAAAACCTCCACTTGCTGGGCACACCCACAGGTGCTCGTTAGCGCGCCGCATTAGCACCCTCACGTTTACCTTAAGCACCACCCAAAAAAATTGCCTGGCGCCGCCTCGGCCTGGAATAAATTTGAATTTTGCCTCCCTATCCCTCCCTCCAAGTTTTTTTCTCTATCTTATCTTCTTAACATTTAGTAGTCCTATCCCCAAAAAATTCTAAGAAGTATATTTTATTTATCTCATGGATGAAATAAAATGTATATATATCATAAATCATTCCATAAACACATAGCACCCACACTGCATATATATCATATGAGGAAAATAAGCTTAGAAAATAATTTACTGTTTGCCAATAAAAAAAAAGAAATATGTCCCCGGATTTCATTTTTTTTTTAGATCAGCAGTCAGCACCCCCCATTAACTCAGAGTCCCCTTATATATCAGTGCCCCCTCCCCCATAGAGACCTCTATTTGAGAGAGACCCCCCCCCTCCCTTATAACGTCCCATTCTGTTGTATTGTGTTTACCTTACTAGCAGGAGAGACAGTCATTGGGGCTGCTGTGTGAGTGGGAACCCGCCGGACTTAGGCTACTTTCAAACTGAGACGTTGTGCCGTCGCCATTTTTAGCAGCGCTTTTCCGTCGTTGCAGCGGCGCTTTGCTGGTGATTCTGCTGCACTGCCCATTGATTTCAATGGGCATGGGCGCTGTAGGAGCGGTGTATACACACCGCTCCTGCAGCACCTCAAAGATGCGGGTAGCAAGACTTTTTTTAGCGTCCTGCCAGAGCACCGCTCCAGTGTGAAAGCCCCCGGCGCTAAAAAGCACCCACAAAGCGCCTCAGTGTGAAAGTAGCCTTAGGGAGTGAACCAGCTAAATGTGTCTGAACCGGCCGAAGTTAAGGCATGGAGCTGCCTGGGAGGTGGAGTGGCTCTAAGAAAATCCCATGATGCTAGCAGTCCTAGCAACCGATGCCTACAAAGCATTCACAGGCTGGTGAGGGGGGTGGCAGGCACCCTGCGGGGGAGAAGGCAGAAGGAGAGAGTGCACAGGAAGAGGATACCCCCTACTCCCCCCCCACCATGTGTTCTCACAGTTGACATCTCGGTCGCAGTGTGGCACCTGCTGGGAATGAAGGAAGCTTCTCGGTCTTTCCCTCTTCAGTCATATGATATGTCACATGACAAGAAGGCAGTCTGCCCTCACTCCCCAGTGGCACTTCGCCGAGACTGAGGTGTGTTTTCATCAGGCATCCTCTTTCTTCTGCCCACAGTGGGTATATATAGGCAAGATGCTGCCTCCTCACCACCTGTTTTAAACCCCCCAAGCTGCACTACAACTGTGTGCATTGCATGCAGTTGTGGGGAGGTTGCAGTGTGGCCCCATTCACTTGAATGGGTTGTCTTCAGCAGACGGTAGTGCATGCTGAAAGTGACAGGGGGTATAATTACTGCTGCAACTGCAAATCAAAATATTGCAGCAGTGCCATCTGTACACCTCCAGCTGCCGCCTCTTCAGCTTAAATGGGGGAGTCATAGGGAGCAGTAAAATGAGGCTCAGTAGCATGTTTTATCGCCCCCAACCGCAATTGTAAATGAGCCCAAGGCTACCGTGTATACTTGAATATAAGCCGGGCACCTAATTTTACCACACAAAACTTGGAACAATTTAATTATTGACTCCAGTATAAGCCTAGGGTGTCCATCTGCATGCCTCACTGTGCTCATGCCTCACTGTGCTTCAAGTACGATACCTTGATCTGCGTTATCTCCTGGCGCTGTGCCCATCTTCAGTCTTATTATCTCCCTGCGCTGTGCCCATCTTTAGTCTTATTATCTCCCGGCGCTGTGCCCATCTTTAGTCTTATTATCTCCCGTTGCTGTGCCCATCTTTAGTCTTATTATCTCCCGGCGCTGTGCCCATCTTTAGTCTTATTATCTCCCGGCGCTGTGCCCATCTTTAATATTATTATCTCCCGGCACTGTGACATTCAGTGTAAGCCGTGTAGCGTAACCAAGCGACGCCTCCAAACATCCCAGTCTGTCAGCCAGCCCACCACCTGCATTGCTTTAGTATTCTTGGCTTTGTTGGGGATTTGGTCCCGACATTTTCTGCCGGCTTCTATCACTTCCCTACATGTTCTACAGGTCTGATAGGAGGTGAGCGGGCCGGTGGGCAGGACAGAAGATGCCAAAAAATGCCAGGTCTCAACCTGGACAGAGCGAGGAATACTAAAGCAATGCAAATAGTGGGCAGGTTGACAGACTGGGACAAAAGTAGACTGAAGATGCCAGGACTAAACCCGCGCGGATCTAAGCATACTAAAGCCTTACAGGTGGTGGGCGGGGAGTCTGGGATAGAAGCTAACAGTTTTGATTCTGTCACTAAGATGCAGTAGGATCTGAAGCGGCCACAGCGCCTCTCAACACTGCGCTGGTGGCGGGAAGGTGACCCTTCGGCTTTTCCCCTTTTGTACCGTCCCTGCCTGACAGGTTGGGACTAACTGTGTCTGGGTTTCAGGAAGACAAGAACCCGGGCACAAGTGTCATTCCCATTCAGGTGGCAACCCTAATCCCTGGGCATGATCCAAGAGATGGGAAGAGATTGGAGACATCATACAAGAGACTGAAAAATGAAAAGCATCACGGGATCGGGTGAAGGGAAGCCGTGCAACATGTGTCAGCTTTCTGCAAACAAGAGCTGGGACTGGGTAGGAAGGTCTCCTTTACAAGGGAGGGAGGGGGGCTGTCTGTGTACAGGGGAGGGGCCAGAGCTATGTGTGTGTATTGGGGAGGCTAACATATATACAGGTGTGATTGGGGGCTGATTATATATATATATATATATATATATATATATATATATATATATATATATATATATATATATATATATATATATATATATATATATATATATATATATATATATATATATATATAAATAATACACACATACACGTGTGAGGGGGCTGACATATATACAGGAGTGGGGGGGCTGGTTTTATATATACAGGAGGAGCTGATATATACAGTACACCCCTCACATTTTTGTAAATATTTTATTATCTTTTTTATGTGACAACACTGAAGAAATGACACTTTGCTACAATGTAAAGTAGTGAGTGTACAGCTTGTATAGCAGTGCAAATTTGTTTTCCCCTCAAAATAACTCAACACACAGCCATTAATGTCTAAATCGCTGGCAGCAAAAGTGAGTACATCCCTAAGTGAAAATGTCCAAATTGGACCCAAAGTGTCAACGCGTTGCATCACTGGACAGGTGACTTTTTCAAAACTTTGAAAAAGTCAAGTGTCCAGTGATGTAAACTTTGAAAAAGTCACGTGTCCAACGATGTAACGCGTAAGGAGGAGCCACCTACCTTAGTGCTGTGTGAGCACGGACAGCTAAGTGAGGAGCTCTATTTATGCAACTGACCTTCTCACATGAGATTATATTGCGGGGCAGTGTGAGTGCAACTGTGGTATATTTCATTTATGTCACTCCCAGTTTAGTCCATCTGCGCAATGCGTTTGTCATTTTTTATTTTTTTTGAGCAATACGGGTCTATGAAGGATTGAGAAGTAATGAAGAATTGAGAGCAATCCTCCATTACAGCATTGGAGACCAGAAACCTGATCATCTGGGTATCGTTCTCCTCCTGATTTCTATTTCACCTAGCAGTGGTGTCTGACTTGGTTTTATATTATCAGAACTCTGGAAACCATTTTATTTATACCAGTTTGGAAGCACTTTATTTATTATCTCGGCAGCATATATTGGATCACTGTGCAATAATTATTAAGGTTGATGATAGCGCTGTATTAACCCCAATTCATCAAATTTAACACACCTGCTCCCCATTCACACCTAAGACCTTGTAACACTAATATGTCACATGACACTGGAAAGGGAAAATGGCTAATTGGGTCCGAATTTGGACATTTTCACTTAGGGGTGTACTTACTTTTGTGAGATACTGTGTGAGGGGCTGACACATATACAGGTGGGGGCACAAGGCACTATATTGAAGATTCTTTGATACAGATGGACTTTATGGTGTTTTGTGTACATATGGGCCCGGATTCAGAAAAGAGATACGACGGCGTATCTCCTGATACGCCGTCGTATCTCTGAGTGTGGTCGGTCGTATCTATGCGCCTGATTCAGAGAATCAGTTACGCATAGATATTCCTAAGTTTCGACAGGTGTAAGTGTCTTACACCGTCGTATCTTAGGCTGCAATTTCAGGCTGGCCGCTAGGTGGCGCTTCCGTATTTTTACGCAAGGAATATGCAAATTAGTATTTACGCCGATTCAGAAATGAACGTCCGCCCGGCGCTTTTTTTTTACGTCGTTTGCGTTCGGCTTTTTCCGGCGTATAGTTACCCCTGCTATATGAGGCGTAGCTAATTTTAAGTATGGCCGTCGTTCCCGCGCCGAGTTTTGAATTTTTTACGTCGTTTGCGTAAGTCGTTCGCGAATACGGCTGGACTTAATTTACGTTCACGTCAAAAGAATGACGATTTGCCGACGTCATTTGGAGCATGCGCACTGGGATATGTCCACGGACGGCGAATGCGCCGTTCGTTGAAAACGTCAAAAACGTGGGGTCAATACTATTTTACATAGTACACGCCCCCAACCAGCCTATTTTGAATTAGGCGGGCTTACGCCGGTCCAGTTACACTGCGCCGCCGTAAGTTTAAGCGCAAGTTGTATGTGAATACACAACTTGCTGCTCAAACTTACGGCGGCATAGTGTATCTGAGATACGCTACGCCCGCCTAAAGGTAGGCGAAGCTATCTGAATCCGGGCCTCGGACTTTTAATTAAACATTTTCTTTATTTTCAGTTTTTTCAGTCTTTAATATGTTTATGGGTGAAATATAAATGAGCATGTGTCACTTTATTTCAATGGCACATGTCACTTTTTGAATTGATGCGAAATGGGCGTTCCTATGAAGAGGGGAACATGATTGACGGCCGGCTATGGCGCGTCAGGCCGGGTACACACGGACAAACATGTACGGTGAAAGCGGTCCGTCGGACCGTTTTCACCGTACATGTCTGCCAGAGGGCTTCTGTACGATGGTTGTACACACCATCGTACAGAAGTCCGCGCGTAAACAATACGCGGGGCGTGTCCGCGGTGTCGCCGCGCCGATGACGCGGTGTCGCCGCGACAATGACGCGGCGACGTGGGCGGCCCGCCTTTAAAATGCTTCCACGCATGCGTCGAAGTCATTCGACGCATGCGAGGGACGGCGGGCGCCTGGACATGTACGGTAGGTCTGTACTGACGACCGTACATGTCCGAGCGGGCAGGATTCCAGCGGACTGTTTTAAAACAAGTCCAGGAATATTTGTCCGCTGGGAAAAGGCCCGGCGGGCAAATGTTTGCTGGAATTCGGCCCGCTCGCGCCCACACACGACCAAACATGTCTGCTGAAACTGGCCCACGGACCAGTTTCAGCAGACATGTTTGGTCGTGAGTATGGGGCCTCACACATTCCGAAAAAAGCCGAAATAGGACGCGGACATATACGGCGCCTGCGCAGTCAGCTCCTAGTCTGTGCGCAGGCGCCGTATAGCGCCGTGAAGAGCCGAGTCCTACTCCGGCTATTTTCGGAACGTGTGACGCGCCATAGCCGGCCGTCAATCATGTTCCCCTCTTCATAGGAACGCCTTTCCCCGCGGGAGTCTGAAACGAAAGTTACAGCGCAAAAAAAAAAAAGGCATACTGTAGCTGACGCTAGTATGCTCGTTTTGGATGGTACATAGTTGTGTTTTTGGGTGAACCTCCGCTTTAAGGTAAACAAGCCTCTTTGTGCAGCTCCCCAGTCCCTCCTAAATACATACTTGAGCCTGATCTCAATCCAGCAGTGTGCATGAGACCATAGGCTGGCTCTCTCTCTCCTAATTGGCTCAGACACAGTCTCCATTGGCTCCTGCTGCTGTCAATCACAGCCAGTGAGTGGGGGTGGGGCAGAGCTGCACTTCGTGTGTCCTTTGGGCACACAGAACTGGCTAAGGAGCGAGTAAGCACAAGTGCCCTCATAGCAAGCAGCTTGCTATGGGAGCGCTCAGCAGGGGGAAGAGCCCGACGGGGACCTGAGAAAAGGAGGATCAGGGCTGCTCTGTGCAAAACCATTACACAAAGAAGGTGTGTGTGTATATATATGTGTATACATATATATACATAATATATTATTATACACGATTTATATAGCGTCAACAGTTTATGCAGCGCTTTACAATGTATAGGGGGGGCAACACAATTACAGTACAGCTCAATACAAAAGGTACAGGAGGGCCCGGCTCATAGAGCTTACATTCTAAATGGATGGGGTGGTACAAAGGGTAATGGCTGTGGAGAATGATTTGATGGGGGTGGCTCATATATATTTTTATATATATATATTTTTTTAAAAGGAACATTTACAGTCACTTTAAGTCTAGGTTGACATTTATGCAGTGTGGGAAATGCTGCAATCAGTTCGGGTTTCCCGCACTGCATGGGAAACGCACTACCCTTGTTATCTGCTGGGGGTAACAACGTTACGACGCCACAAAGTACAATTTGGGCCTATTTTAAAATGAATGGGATCAAATTTTAGTACACTGAATCGCATGTGAATTACAGGAATGCATTACGTTTCTCATGTGTGATTGATGCATGTAATTTTTTTTGGGGGGGGGAGTGGGGGCTTCAGGAAGAGTGGGACTTCCTGTCCCACTTCCTCCTTCCTGTAGGCGACTAAGCTTAATCGCCTACAGGAAGGGGCTGCTGTAGGCGATCGCCTAGGACACGTCACAGGTCCTAGGCGATCTCCTGGCCAATTACACGGCGCAGCGCCGGGCCGCGCCGCTCGCGCATGCGCAGTGCCGCTCGCGCATGCGCAGTGGGTGCCCGGCCGTGAAGCCGAAAGCTGTCACGGCCGGGTGCCCACCCTAAGAATGAAGACGCCGGCCGGGGAGGGGGGGAGAGGAGCGGAGCCCCGGCCGGCGCGTCGCTGGAGCAGGTAAGTGTCTGTTTATTAAAAGCCAGCAGCTACACTTTTTGTAGCTGCTGACTTTTAATAAACATACAAATTGGCTGGAACTCCCCTTTAAAGACTGCAAGCATGATACAAGCAAGATATGGTTAGTAACTGCGGTCAGGAGACAAGAGATGGTCAGAGATTATGGGTATGATACAAGAGAAAGTGGAAATGTTACAAGAGACTACTGTCAGAGACTGTGATCAGAATATAGAAGTTGTAAATGTGTAAAATTTTACCTTTTAACAAAATGATGTATAAACTGGAAAAATAGTGGCGCTAAAGTGATGCACTATATAACAACAACTGTAAGTGATAACAATAATTGATATATAATAAACATGGATGCTAAAAATATCACCCAGTGACATGTGATAAATCAATAGTCTATAAAGCAAAACAAAATGTTGAATAAAGAATTCCAAATGATGAATCTTCTTATATCTTCCACCACACCAACGTGCCCGTGACACCTCTCCCTCTGAAACCGCACTCACAATGCCTCCCACTTTCGTGTTTGGCTCAGATGCTTTTAAAAGCTCACAATGGGTTAAAAAACAATCCTCCGATGTTCAACTGTGTTCCAAACAAGATCTCATTGCATGCATCTGATGAGTTAAAAATATGAAATAAACCAAGGAGCTGCGGTGGCTCAACGCGATTGGCACTGCGCTGACAAGCCATTCACCTCTGCAGCTAGGAGTTCGGATCCCGGTCTCAGCTACATGTGAATTGAGTTTGGTGGTCTCAGCCCGGCTCCTGGTGGGTGTGCTATGCGAGGTAAGCCTGCGCTTAGTACGCCCACCCCCCCTCCCACAAAAACCACCACACTTACACACACTCGAAATTGGGTTAACATGCACGCACTTTGACCACGTGGTCTCTAAAAAGAGAGGCGAAGGACTAACGGGGCTGGTTGAGCGGGTTAGATCCTCTCACTCCCTTATAGGGAGTCCCTCTGCCCCGTTGGGCTTCAAAGCGGAGCAGGTAGGGCGGCCTGTGTGGGAGGACCCCCTCACACACCCACCATTGCCACCCGGGGCATGGAGAAAGGTGGCAGATTGCCTCTGGTGGAGGCCTGTCTACTCCCAACTCCTGCAGTCTGGCTTCTTTCTCAAGTACACGCACAAAATACACATTAAAAAAAATAAAAATAAATATGGAATAAACCAAACTGATGTGCGTTAGGTAATTATGCTGCTGAGTACAATGCACACTTTCAGGAGGTGATGCCGTCGCTGGGATTTGAACTCACGGCTTGAACCTTTGAGGGCAGCAGGGAGTACCGCTATGCTTCAGAGCTGAGCACATACCCGGCAAATCAGCAGCACCTCCTCTTTGCTGAAGAGAGACCTCGCCATGTCCACCTAGGTGGATCTCCATCTATTTGTCACTATCTGAAGGATTTGATCGACAGTAAGAAGTTTGTGAACCTTTATTATTTTATTGTTCGGTAATAAGCAGTATTTAATAAAGTGTCTGATACAAGTGCAGCGTCCCACTCAGGACATGTGGGAACTGCAAAAGTATTACTTCTTTGTCATTGCTATATTGCATGTCATTTTGCATTGCTATACCTGTGGTATCCCTGTTCATAGGCTGGTCAAGTGTGCTTCATACTTCCCACCACAAGATGGGGATAGCACCACTCTGGGATATCTATCCCAGCTCAGGTTATCTGTGGTCAGTTATTCAGTACAGGAAGCAGTGTGCAGAGAGAAAGCAGAATGTGAAGGTGAGAGAGAAGGTCAGTCCAGAGAAGGGACAAATTGGAACTGCTCAAATAAAAGGGTAACAGCCATCAAGCGGCAGCAAAGACCTTTGAGTATAAAGGTGAAGGATTTCTTAGCCACCGGCAACCTCACCCATGTCACTGGATTCAAAAGAGACCAGGAACAAGTAAGCATTATACTGAACCGCAGCCTGAGTCCAGGCCTACTAAAGCCTATTAGCAGTGGATAAGCAGAACTCCTCTATTTACCCGGAGACTGTATTCTAACTGGATGTTTGTACTGCAACCAAAACCACACAAGTAAAAGTTTGTGAGTTGTATTCTACCACTGTCTACCTCATTCTTCAACATTGCTACTACAACTGGTTGTACCACCATTAACGGTACTGGCGTCACGATAAATATCATCAAGGGACCCAGCCGCTACAAGCACTCTAAACACCCCTGTCATCACGGGCACCTCAACCACCATCTTGGCTGGCGTTTCCCTATCACAGAGCGTGCCCCGGAGGATTTCGTGCTGTCTTCCCATTCACTGTGCGACCGGCCCAGGGAGGCTTTCTGCTAACCGTGAGTAAACCGATGAACTGTATTATTGCTGTCTCTCATCGGCCCACCGTGCACCTCACGTGTTCCCCTGCGGTTCTGGCTCGTCGCATAAAAATTTGGCGTCACAAACAGGATTTTTTTACCCCTGCGCCTTATCTAAAAGACTGTCGCATTGCTTTATTGAGAGGCTATTTACTTATTGCATGCTGTGTGGGGCCACAGAACTGTTTAAACTGTTTAAAAGTTGCATGGAAGCGTTATCCCAGTTATCAGCATAAAAATCGCAGCATCCAAAGTGAGAAAATCGGACGTTTGTGTGTTAACAAAACTGCTTGCTGTATTTGAATTGACTGTTTCCATTCACTTAAAATGGCTGCCCGAGACTTTCTTGTTCAAAAATTCCTGCACCATCACTGTGCATAAGTTAGTGACACCCCCTGAAGAGCGGGAAAGTTTGGTGCCACCCATTTATGCAAAATTGTCCGGCCAGCCCGCCTTACCTTTGCTGTGTCAATCCTGGGAGGAGAGTGTGACAAACGCACGTCCCAGAACTCGCGAGATTTCGCATGCAAGCAAAAGAAGAGAAAATAATCGCATTGCTTGCCGTCCGAGCAGTAATCGCAACCTGTCAGTTGCCTCTACTAACTATAAGGAGCACTGATAGCTGCAACTCTGCTAGATATCCAAAATCAACATTGCTGCAGCATTGTATTCAGCTGGCATTAAATTCTTAAAGGGCCACACACGCGCAAGACAGCGGTTGCCCATAGCAACACCGCACAAAAAGGGTCTAAAAACGCATTTGACTTATCTAACTAGAACTCACCTGCTGTAACCATGTCTGTGCAAGAAGACGACGTGCAGCCTGGCCTCAGCGGACCCCCTGCATCAGCCGCAGTCAGGTCCAAATGCAATACCAACAGCTGCAGCACCAAGTTTAATGCCTTTAACCATGCCTTCTTATTTTGGGGCCCCCTGGTTCCCACGATATTCTGGGGAAATTCATACTTTAAGGGACTTTAAAGAAAAAATTCTGGCTATGTTCAGATTGTACCCTGTATCCTCAGAGCAACAGATGGAGATTCTTCTTGCGCAATTGGAAGGAGCTGCGCTCAGAGAAGTGAAATCTTGGCCGAGCTCAGAGAGAAAGACCACGGAGCAGATTTTTGAACGTCTCTACACCACCTTTGAACCCAGAACCATGTCAGAGGTCAAGATGAGGTTCTTCAGCAAGAGACAGCAATCTGGTGAGTCACTCAGAGACTTTGCATTATCTTTGCAGGAAGCCCTTAGAGCTGTTGTCCAAGTAGACCCCCATGAGGCAGAAAATCAGGACAAAACCCTGAAAGAACAATTTATTAAAGGCGTTGATACAGACAATCTAAAGAGCCAACTAAGAATGTTAGCCGCCCAACATCCAAGCGCTACCTTCTTAGATTTCAAAGAACTAGCTATCAGCATACTGGGAAAAAGCCCACCAACAGAACCTGTTAGATCTGTTGACGTGCCTGTATCACAGCTGGTAACCCCTGTAAAGTTTTTACCTATAGTCAGTCAGGCAACCCAAGCCCCAGCTCCTGACGCAGTTGCTGCCTTGACGGAACAAGTCCATTTCCTGACTAAAAGTCTGGAGAAAGTCAACCAAAAATTGGAACAATAGGAGAAACCATTAATGCTAGAGGATGAGAAACCTGTGTCCAGAAGACTCTTCCCCTCTAATTCTAGAGAGACTTTGTAACGCCATCTGCGTTATTCCATGCAGAACGAGCGCAGCTGTCCCTGTTTCTAACAGCTGCGCTCCGTTCTGTAAGACGTCCGCGTCACTTCCGGTGCGCGGACATCTGCGTTCCACGCTGGAACGCGGAAGCGCGTCCCAGCGTGTCACGCTCGGCGCTCTTCACCCGGGCTATTTAAACCCCCCAGGATCGGCGGCAGGGTGTTCGGTTATTCTGGTTGGACCCTGCCGCCACCTGGAACCTGGTACGCTTGCTGTAGGACCTGTGCCCACTCTGGACCTCTGCACCTCTACGCTCCGGACCTCTGCACTCTGGACCCTGCTCCCTGGACCTCACCTCTCTGGACTCTGTCCCACATTGGATCCCAGGAAACCTTGCTTAGTGGACACTCATTTAGCCAATATCCTTCTGCCTGATACAGATCCCTTACAGGACCAGCTGCCATGTTCTGCTCCAATTATCACTGGATCACCACTACCAGCAGATTCCTATCACAGAACCAACTACAGAAAACCTCCTAACCGCAAGTATTATTTATGACAAGATGTATTGCTTATAGTTAATGCCGAATCTATACAGGACTGTATTCATCTCCATACTAACTGCCTTATTATATTAATATACTAACTGTGAGCGTTGCCAGTCTCTTACATCCTCAATTAGACTGCAGTTAACCTGAAGCATTACCAACACCAGCTTGTATTGATTACAGAGACTGTTAATATGCTGCAATAGACAACTAAGCTTGTGAGTTAATAAGCTATCTATAATATATGTTTTGTTCTCTGGAGGTTGTGATGACCTAACCCCAAACTCTCTATATTACTTTGAGAGTGAACCGGTGGTTGAGAGCTGAGTAGCCTCCGCTTTGAGATCCAAACTTATAGTCTAGAGTCTTGAGTATTGCAGAGTCATAACAGACTTATTCCAGAAATTCTGGCGGACGCCCCCCTGATCGCACTAGTACCCCTAAGCGGCCTATCTGCACGTACTGTCACAGACCAGGCCATACAGAAGCATCCTGCTGGCAGTTAAAACGGGAAGCCCCCGAGGCCAAGGACCACCCCTCGGGAGGTAAACCGATAGGTCCAGAAGATCCCCACTGGATGCCAAGATACGTTGGATCCTGTCCTGACTCCTGAAGTGGCACTTCAAATAAATTGAGTTCCTTTTGTTGCCCTAGTTGACACCGGATCCATCTGTATGTTCTGTGGCTGTGTAATAATAAATACATTCTTCCATGATTACTATCTGAAGGTTCCTATGTATCCAGGTCATAGCAGAGCTAGTAGTAGTCACAGTCAACTGGACTTGTTCTGTAATGAAGGCCCATCATACCGTCTCCAGAACTGAGGAAGTGGGTTGGAGAAGCTAGAAAACAACTTCAACATTACAGAAAGTCTGGCTGAATGTGATAATCTACTACCAGCTATGCTAATAAAATATTGCTAGACAGGGTTGGTAAAGGTTGGTACCCTAAGCCTGAGGACTGACAGCTGTTAGACTGTTGCCAGGGCATGTTAGGTGGGTGTGACAGAGAACAGCCGAATCGCGCACTGAGCCTCCTGCTCAGCTACGCAGTATTCAAATGAGACTCCCGCCACACGTTTGAACTTGATTGACTGCTTCTCTGTCTGGTGCCGACTTGGCTCCCCCCCTTCCAACCACGCTGCATTGAAATGACACTACCGCTGCGCCCTCAAACCTGATTCACTGCCTCTGTCTGGCCCCCTAGCATTTGGGGGGGTCTGTACTAATAGAGGGAATGCTTCATCCTGGGGGATGGGTCTGTACTCATGGAGGGGGTGCTTTGTCCTGGGGGAGGGGTCTATACTAGAAGAGGGGGTGCTGCTCATTCACATCAGTCCATTCTTTAAAAATAGAAGTATGGCCGAAGATATCTTGGTCCCACTTTATCAGGACACGTACTTACCGAGACCGAGATGCTGCGGACGGCTCACCTTTGCGAACTGGCGCTAACCTTCCTCCGAGGGTGGAAACAGAGAGAGGGAAGCACCAGAAGGCACCGGCACCGGAGGGTAGCTGGGTAGTAGCCGAGGTGAAGATCACAAGTGTGGGATCCGGAACCACAGGATACGTTAGAAGCCGGAAGCCAATGCGAAGTCAATCAGGAGCAGGAATAAGGAAGTCCAAGAAGCAAGCCAGGTTCAGGGAATGGAAACAGCAGCAAGTCCGAGATTCAAGCCGGGATCAGGGTTCACAGAGAGAAGCGAGTCCAAAGTCCAGAGCCGGGGTCAGGGGTAAGAGAAGGCAGCAATCCGATAAACGAGCCGAGGTCAGGTATCTAGTCAAGCAATCAGGTAATCCAGGTCAAGAGGTTAGTTCAAGGGATAAAGCACATACAGGAACTGATGACAAACCAGCAATTAGCAAAGGGGAAGGGGCTGGCTTAAATAGGCCGCACTGGCCACTGATTGGTCCACAGAAGTACAGGTTCAGGACCAGGTTCCAACGGACAGCACACAGAATAGCACTGAGCAGTGGCTCAGAGACAAAAGAGCTGGACCTGCAATGGAGAGATCCTGGGTTCGATTCCACCCAGGACCAACTGGGGAAAGAGACCGTGGAAGGTCTGCGCCCTGACAGTGCCCCCCCCCCTAGGGGCGGACTCCGGACGCCCAAACTGTCCATTAACTCAGGATGTTCACGTTGAAAGGACCGAATCAACCGAGGGGCATGAATGTTTCTGGAAGGCTCCCATGAACTGTCCTCCGGGGGATAGCCCTTCCATTTAATTAAGTATTGGAGATGTCTCCCTCTTTTCCTGCAGTTAAGGATAGCTCCCACTTCAAACTCTCTTTCTCCTTCAACCTCTATTGGTGGAGGTGGAGGCTCCGCTCTCCCTTGGAAAGGATCCAGGACCAGGGGTTTAAGAAGTGAGGCATGAAATACGGGGTGAATCCGGTAAGAATCAGGTAAGGCCAGTTCAAAGGCTACAGGATTAATCTTGCGTTTAATCTCGAAAGGACTGATGAATTTCGGGCCCAATTTTTGTGAAGGAACAGGTAATTTTAGATTAGAGGCGGACAGCCAGACTTTCTCTCCCACCTCAAAAGTGGGACAGTCCCTTCTACCTTTGTCATAAAATTTCTTAAAGTCCTCCTGAGCCCGCTGCATCACCTCTTGTAAGTTTGAGAAATTCTGTTGAATGGATACTAACCGTTCTTGGACGGCTGGAACAGAAGCTTCGGGAATAGAGTCCGGTAAGAAGGGAGGATGGAAGCTATAATTTGCCCAAAACGATGTTTGATTTGTGGAGGCATGAATGGAGTTGTTATATGCGAATTCTGCAGATACTAATAGTGAACGCCAGTCATTCTGGGAGACTGAGCAGAAACAACGGAGGTACTGCTCCAAGGTCTGGTTAGTTCTTTCCGTTTGGCCGTTGCTTTGCGGATGATAGGCCGAGGACAGACAAATCTTCACTTCCAGGGACTTACACAGTTCCCTCCAGAACTTGGATGTGAACTGTGTACCCCTATCAGATACGATACTCTTGGGGACTCCGTGAAGTCTAACGACCTCTTTAAAAAAATGTTTTGCCGTATCGGAAGCTGAGGGCGTGCCAACCATGGGCAAAAAATGTGCCATTTTTGACAACCGGTCAACCACGACTAGAATCGTGGTGAACCCTTCAGAGGGTGGTAGGTCAACGATAAAGTCCATTGAGATGTCTGCCCATGGACGTTCCGGAATGGGCAGTGGCTTGAGAAGACCCCAGGCCCTGGTGTTAGGACCCTTGTTGCGTTGGCAACGGACACAGGAGGCCACATAGGTTTTGCAGTCACGCCGCCACTTAGGCCACCAGAAGGATCGAGCAATTAGTTCGGAGGTCTTACGTGTTCCAAAATGGCCTGCCATCTTGAGGTCATGGAAGGTACCCAGGAGTAGCTGTCTTACTTCCCTTGGCACGAAGATCTTATCTCGAGACCACCACAAATCTTCCCGTTTTACAAGTGAAGAGGTTTCCGGATCTGTACATTGGCGAGATGCCAATTTAAGAGAATTGAGGAAGTCTGATTGAGCGATCAGAAAAAAGTTTTGAGGGTTCAGGATAGTGCTGGGTTCTGAAGTATCAGGTGTTTCCGGGAACATTCTTGAAAGAGCATCGGCTTTACCGTTTTTTGAACCGGGTCTATAGGTTATGTGGAAGTTAAACCGCGTGAAAAAGAGGGCCCAGCGAGCCTGCCTGGGTCTTAGACGCTTAGCGGAACGCAAATACTCTAAGTTTTTGTGGTCTGTAAAAATTATGATAGGGTGAATAGCTCCTTCCAGTAAGTACCGCCATTCCTCCAATGCGAATTTGATAGCAAGCAACTCCCTATCCCCAACATCATAGTTCTTTTCCGGCGGAGTAAGTTTCCGGGAGGCGTAAGCAACTGGGTGCAAGAGGGATTTTGGCCCCTGTCTCTGAGATAAAACAGCACCAGTGGCGGACTCTGAAGCGTCAACTTCCAGGATGAATGGGAGTGTTGGATCTGGGTGATGTAAAACGGGTGCCGAAGAGAATACTGACTTAAGCTTAATGAAGGCTTCCTGAGCTTCCCGTGACCAATGGAACCGATTCCCTTGACCTGTAAGCTTGGTGATGGGGGAGACAATGGAGGAGAACCCCACAATGAACCTTCTATAGAAATTGGCGAAGCCAATAAAACGTTGGACACCTTTTCTATCTGTAGGAGCCGGCCATTCCTGAATTGCCTTGACCTTTTGGGGGTCCATGGCAACCCCATCAGTGAATATAAGGAAACCTAGGAATTGTATTGAAGTCTTCTCGAACTCGCATTTCTCTGCTTTGAGATATAATTTGTGTTGTCTGAGGATCATAAGTACTTTTTTAACGTGGTTCCGGTGTAATTCTAGCGTAGCTGAAAAGATCAAGATGTCATCTAGGTAGACAACAAGGAAGTCGTCCAGGTACTGACGAAAGATGTCATTGACTAAATGTTGGAAAGTGGCTGGGGCGTTACAAAGCCCGAAATCTAGATCTGAACGCTGTCTTCCACTCGTCCCCTTCCCTGATCCGGACAAGATTGTAAGCTCCTCTGAGGTCGAGTTTTGAGAAGATGCGGGCCGAGCGGAAACGCTGGAACAGCTCTAGGATGAGTGGTAAGGGATACCGGTTTTTAATGGTGACCTTATTGAGCTCCCTATAGTCTATACAAGGTCGGAGTGAGCCATCCTTCTTCTCGACGAAGAAAATCCCAGCCCCAGCGGGAGAAGAGGAGGGGCGAATACATTTTTTCTCTAAATTCTCGTCGATGTAGGCCTTGAGGGCCTTTAATTCAGTTTCTGAAAGGGGAAAAATACGGCCGAAGGGAATCTCAGAGCCTGGCAGGAGATCAATAGGGCAGTCATACGACCGATGTGGGGGTAAACAATCTGCTTGTTGTTTATCAAAAACGTCTTTGTACCCCAAGTAGGCAGGAGGGACGTGTAGAAGGTTTTCCGGTGGGCTAATGAGGGTGGAGCAAGAATCAGGAGGAGGTAGCAGGCAATGCTGAAGGCAAAAAGAAGACGTGAAACTGATGTCTCTGGTGAGCCAATTGATACATGGTTGATGGAGCTGAAGCCAAGGGAGTCCCAGGATGATGGGGAACATGGGAGATGGGATGAGGTCCAACCGAAGATGTTCTTGATGGCCAAGATCAGAGATGACGTGCAGGGGAAGTGTTTCATGTGTAACCAATCCAGAACGGGGAAGTGACCCATCCGCTAGGTGGACTTGAAGGTGAGTATCTTTAGTGCGGTGAGGGATGCGCAGCTTTTGGGCCAGGGCCAAGTCCAGGAAGCTGCTGCATGCTCCCGAGTCAATGATCGCCGGTAGGCGGGTTGCCCCTTCCGGAAGCTGCAGGGAAAGGAAAAGCACAACGTAAGTCTGTGATAGATGCGAGACATGGTAATTGAGGGTTGGTGCAGGTTTCAACTTACAGGGTCTCACCGGACAGGTGCGCAAAAAGTGGCCGTCCCCACCGCAATAAAGGCAAAGGTTGGCTCGACACCTGCGTAGTCTTTCTTCCGGAGTGAGGGGCGGACGTACTAAGCCAAGCTGCATAGGCTCTGGATCAGGTAATGAAGAAGTTGGTGAAACCGAAGGAGGTGTGGGCACCGAAGGCAGACGTGGCGGAGCCCAGCTGAGACGGTTGGACTGGAAACGTTCAGAACGCCTCTCTCGTAGGCGTCGGTCCAACTGGGTGGCGGACTGGATCAGACCCTCCAGCGTAGCAGGGGTTTCAGAACGTGCCAGTTCATCTTTTAGGGCTTCGGAGAGACCCTGGCGATATTGGTACTTTAGGGCCAACTCGTTCCACCCAGTATCGGCCGACCACTTCCTGAACTCGGCGGTGTAATCCTCCACTGGGCGTCTACCCTGGTTCAGATTATGGAGGGTGGATTCAGCAGTGGATGAATGCAGGGGATCGTCATAGAGCTTGGCCATGTGAATAAAAAACTCGTCAATAGTGTCCAAAGCGGGACTCCTCTGCTCCATTAGACCATGGGCCCAGGCCTGGGGTTCATCCGAGAGGAGGGAGATGACAAATCCCACTTTCACCGCCTCAGAGCAAAAAGTCCTGGGCTGTAAACCAAAATAAAGGGTGCAGGCGTTTTTGAAAGCTCTGAACTTCCTACGGTCACCCGAGAAGCGTTCAGGAGTGGGTACTCGGGGTTCCGGGTTCGTGGTCATAACTGCTGGGGATAATGCGGCCTGAGGAGCGGGAAGTCCAGTAAGAGGGGCTGCAGGTACAGCAGATGGCCCAGGTGGGATGGCAAGTTGTTGTAGGCGGCCATCCATCTGGAGATAGCCTTCTTGAAGTTTTTGCACAGCGTCCGTCAAGGAGGAGACCTGCTGGCACAAGGTCTCAAAAGGTGAGCGCGCCCGGTCGGTCTCAGACATCTGGCTGGTTTGTACTATCAGGACACGTACTTACCGAGACCAAGATGCTGCGGACGGCTCACCTTTGCGAACTGGCGCTAACCTTCCTCCGAGGGTGGAAACAGAGAGAGGGAAGCACCAGAAGGCAATGGCACCGGAGGGTAGCTGGGTAGTAGCCGAGGTGAAGATCACAAGTGTGGGATCCGGAACCACAGGATACGTTAGAAGCCGGAAGCCAATGCAAAGTCAATCAGGAGCAGGAATAAGGAAGTCCAAGAAGCAAGCCAGGTTCAGGGAATGGAAACAGCAGCAAGTCCGAGATTCAAGCCGGGATCAGGGTTCACAGAGAGAAGCGAGTCCAAAGTCCAGAGCCGGGGTCAGGGGTAAGAGAAGGCAGCAATCCGATAAACGAGCCGAGGTCAGGTATCTAGTCAAGCAATCAGGTAATCCAGGTCAAGAGGTTAGTTCAAGGGATAAAGCACATACAGGAACTGATGACAAACCAGCAATTAGCAAAGGGGAAGGGGCTGGCTTAAATAGGCCGCACTGGCCACTGATTGGTCCACAGAAGTACAGGTTCAGGACCAGGTTCCAACGGACAGCACACAGAATAGCACTGAGCAGTGGCTCAGAGACAAAAGAGCTGGACCTGCAATGGAGAGATCCTGGGTTCGATTCCACCCAGGACCAACTGGGGAAAGAGACTGTGGAAGGTCTGCGCCCTGACAAACTTCTGGTCACAGGAGTGCACTTACCTGACATCACAGAGCCACTCCAGGCTCTGGAAGGATCTTGACAGTAATGTCAGGATCCACCCAGAAGCCTGATGGCCATATGGCTCAGCCTCGCTGTGCATCGATAAGAGCCTGAGCCTACCACTTGCTTACACGCTCCCTCATAGTGCTTAATAGAGATGAGCTTAGGTATCTCTAGCCAAACTTTTTTTGTTTTTGTTCCATGGAGCTGCATGCTGGGTCATTCTCAAAGAAAAGAGGTGGGCTGCAGGTCAGGAATGACCCAGCTCCCCATTTCTTAGAATAATAAAGAGCAAGTTTGGAGTTTAATTAGAGATGACTTTAGACCAGTGGTCTCAAAGTACCGGCCCGCGGGCCATTTGCGGCCCGCAGGCAGGGTGGAAGTGAGGGGAGCTAAAAAAAAAAAAATATATTTTTTTTTTGAGCTGGCACCATCTGGTGGTGAGCCGTTGGTATTACAAGTTATTACCACCAGATGTGAGCTGGCGCCATCTTGTGGTGGCCGTTGGTATTACAAGTTAAGCATTACAAGTTAAACAGCAATTCTAATGTCATTTTACACTATTTTCACTGCCATATTCTTCCCTCTAATTAGAACCCCCAAACATTATATATATTTTTTATCCTAACACCCTAGAGAATAAAATAGCGATCGTTGCAATACTTTCTGTTACGCCGTATTTGCGCAGCGGTCTTACAAGCGCACTTTTTTGGGAAAAAATTACACTTTTTTTAATTAAAAAATAAGACAACAGTAAAGTTATCCCCTTTTTTTTTTATATTATGAAAGATAATGTTAAGCCGAGTAAATTCATACCCAACATGTCACGCTTCAAAATTGCGTCCGCTCGTGGAATGCCGACAAACTTTTTTACCCTTTAAAATCTTCATAGGCGACGTTTAAAAAAATCTACAGGTTGCATGTTTTAAGTTACAGAGGAGCTAGAATTATTGCTCTCACTCTACCAATCGCAGCGATACCTCACATGTGTGGTTTGAACACCGTTTACATATGCGGGCGCTGCTCACGTATGTGTTCGCTTCTGCGCGCAAGCTCGTCAGGACGGGGTGCGTTTTCTGGCTCCTAACTTTTTTAGCTGGCTCCTAGATTCCAAGCAAATTTGTCAAACCCTGACTTACACCAGTGCTGGTGGTAATAATGCGCTCGCTGACACCAGTGCTGGTGGTAATAATGCGCTCGCTGACACCAGTGCTGGGGGTTAATAATGTGTTCGCTGACACCAGTACTGTTGTTTTTGAAGTTTGAAAGTTTGCATGCGGCCCCCCATGGCATATGAAAACTTGTCTTGTGGCCCTCAGGTAATTTGAGTTTGAGACCCCTGCTTTAGACGGATGCCGTGCTCGATTGATTACCTGGGAAGGAGTGAATTTACTCGCTTTATCAGGGATATGCAATTAGCGGACCTCCTGCTGTTGCAGAACTACAAGTCCCATGAGGCATAGCAAGACTCTGACAGCCACAAGCATGACACACAGAGGCATGATGGGACTTGTAGTTTTGTAGCTGGAGGTCCGCTAATTGCATATCCCTGCCCTAGATTATGAGTCGGTGCTTGGGCTAAGCCTATAGCAGTGATGGTGAACCTTGGCACCCGAGTTGTTTTGGAACTACATATCCCATGATGCTCAATTACACTGCAGAGTGCATGAGCATGATAGGAAATCTAGTTTCAAAACATTTGGGGTGCCAAGGTTCCCCATAACTGGCCTATAGGTTCTGTTGCAGGGGAGCAGGCCATTCTCTCCTCCATACCAGTAAGTGCTGTGTATTTTTTATCAAGGAGCTGCAAGGGAGAGCAGGAAGAACACTGTAATTTCTCCCTGCATGGACAAGCTGACAGTGTACTTTCCAATAACATTATTATTATTATTTAAAGGTACTTATATGGCGCTGTCAATTTACACAGCGCTTTACATATACATTGTACATTCACATCAGTCCCTACCCTCAAGGAGGTTACAACCTGAGGTCCCTAACTCACATTCATATACTAAGGCCAATTTAGACAGAAGCCAAATAACCTACCAGTGTGTCTTTGGAGTGTGGGAGGAAACCGAAGAATCCAGAGGAAACCCACGCAGGCACAGGGAGAACATGCAAACTCCAGGAAGGTAGTGTCGTGGTTGGGGTTTAAACCAGTGACCCTTTTTACTGCTAGGTGAGAGTGCTACCCACTACACCACTATGTGCTACCCACTACACCACTATGTGCTACCCACTATGCCCATATATGTGTGTCCAGTAATCAAGCATAACGTGAAAGCTTGTGTAACTTGGCAGACATAAGTGACTGTACAGAGTCCATACATATAGAAAGAGAACATGACATCCATACAAATACAAACACCCCCTGAAATTTAGATCTGGAAAGGTCCTACCATTTGCAGAGGATCACCTTCTTCCTTGCTTGAGCTGAGCAGGTTCATCCAGCTCTTCTGGGGGAACATCCCACCTTCTCCTCCAGACTCTGATGAAGGAAGGTTATTTTTGGGTCCCCATCAGAGTGCCCCCTTAAATCAGGAGTCCCCGCTTAAATCAGGTGTCCCCAGCAGAGTGCCCCCTTAAATCAGGTGCTCCCAGCAGAGTGCCCCCTTAAATCAGGTGCTCCCATCAGAGTCCACCCTTAAATCAGGTGTCCCCATCAGTGCCCCCTTAAATCAGGTGTCCCCATCAGAGTCCCCCCTTAAATCAGACGCTCCTAGCAGAGCTCCCTCTTAAATCAGGTGCCAAGTACTGCTTGTCTGTCCTCCGTAAAGGGGTAACCTTTCTTCCTCACTTTACGGCCGAGACGAGGCACACAGATTGGATAGCAGCGAAGAGACATTTTGAAAACTCTTTGCACCTGATGCATCCAGGTGGGTGTCGGTTTCTGCCCGAGCTAACAATCTAAGGAGAAAATCACTGCCCACAAGAGCTTAACATCTGATATGACAAAGAAAATCCTGCTCATAAGAGCTTACAATCTAACAAGAAAGCCCACAAGAGCTTACAATTCAAGATGAAAAGAATATAGCACTTACCTTGCAGATATCCACTTACCTTTCTCTTTACTTTTTTCATAAAAAATCAGAAATTGAAGACAAAAAATGATTCATGCATACATACAAAAATTAAATGGGGAGAGCTGCCCTTTTTACCTATTGGGGCTATTGAGATAATCTTTTATTTAACCCCTTTATGGGACTTTTGGATAATGTAGGGTTTTGTTTATGAAGGGAGGGAAGGTGCCCTTAAGGGGTCTTTTGGAATAATATAGGTCTATTTTTTTTGGAGGATGGTGGTGCCCTTTCTGGCCACTGGGTCTTTTGGGGTAGTTTGGTCCTTTTTTTGAGGGGGTAGTGCCCTTTTTTGCCATTGGGTCTTTTGGGATAATTTAGTTTTTTTTTGAGGATGGAGGTGCCCTTCTTGGCCATCAGTGGCGGTGCGTCCATAGAGGGCGCAGGAGCGCCGCCCCCTCTCTCTCCTGCCCTGCCACTGATCAACAATAAATAGATTCATGCATTGCATGAATCCATGTATTGTTGCTGCCGCCCACTATTCAGATGGCCGGCCCCCTGGTGAGCGCCGGGCATCTGAATAATGGCAGCTGGTTGGCTTTGGAAGTGCCTAACAGAGCCAGTGGCATAGAGGCACCGTGGAAGGAGGATGACTGACCTCAGAAAGGTAAGTGCCAGGCGGGGGGCAATCTGGCAGCATTTTACAGAGCACGGTGGCGACAATTGATGCGGCCCAGTCCATGAAGAAAGGGGATCATGCTCTGCTTCAGTATGTCACAGTACATATTGGCATTCATGGTTTTTCCCTCAATAAACTGTAGCTCCCTAATCCCGGCAGCACTCGTGCAGCCCCAGACCATGACACTCACACCCCCATGCTTGACTGTAGGCAAGACACACTTGTCTTTGAACTCCTCACCTGGTTACCGCCACACACACTTGACAACATCTGAACCAAATAAGTTTATCTTGGTCTCATCAGACCACAGGACATGGTTCCAGTAATCCGTGTCCTTAGTCTGCTTGTCATCAGCAAACTGTTTGCAGGCTTTCTGGACAATTTTTATCGCTGAACGGTGTTATTGACATCGCAGAACTGCGTTATTGACAATTTTCATTCCTGGATGGAGTTAACGCCATCCAGCGATATTAATTGTCGATTACACCGTCCAGCGATGTCAATTGTCAAAAACGGCCCCAAGCAATAAAAATTTGAAAACACGACCAGCGACAAAAATTGTCGATAACACATCCAGCAGCGAAAATTGTCCATATCGCTTTCCAGCGAAGAAAATAGTCAATAACGCCATCCAGCGATGAAAATTTAGATAACGCTTTCCAGCCATGTCAATTGTCAATAAAATCGTCCAGCGTAAAAATTTTATGATATTGCCATCCAACGCTGTCAATTGTTGGAAACGCTGTCCAGCGCCAAAAAATGATGCTAACACCTTCCAGCGTTGTCAAAAACGGTGTCCAGCGATGCACATTTTTGATAACATGTCCAGCGCCAAAAATTGTGAATAATGCTTTCCAGCGAAGAAAATTGTCAATAACGCCATCCAGCGACGAAACTGTAAATAACGCAGTCCAGTGACAAAACAGTCAATAACGCAGTCCAGCGGTGTCAATAACGCTATCCAGCAAAGTCAATTGTCAATAACGCTGTCCAACAATAAAAATTGACGATAACTCCATCCAGGAACGAAATTTGTCGATAACGCTGTCCAGCAATGAAAATTGTCGAAAACGCCATCCAACGATGTCCATAACACTGTCCAGCGATGAGAATTTCGATAACGCTTTCCAGCGATGTCAATTGTCGATAATGCCGTCCAGCGATGAAAATTGTCGATGATGCTGTCCAGCGGCAAAAATTGTCAATAACGCAGTCCAGCGATGTCAATAACGCTGTCCAGCGCTGAAAATTATGGATAACGCTCTCCAGCAGAAATAAAATTATGATAATGCCACCCAGCGATGTCAATTTCAAATAACGCCATCCAGCGATGTCAATAACACTGTCCAGCGATGTCAATTATCATAAATGTTCAATGCTGGGTGCCGTTTTTGACAACGCCATCGAGCGATGTCAATTGTCAAAAACAGTGTCCAGCGATGAAAATTTTCGATAACGCTTTCCAGCGAAGTCAATTGTCGATAACACCGTCAAGCTATATCAATATTGAGAACGCCGTCTAGCCTAAAAACGGTTCGCCTGTGTGAAATATTGAGAACGCCGTCCAGCCTAAAAACGGTTCGCCTGTGTGAAAGGGGCCTAACGCAGGTAAAGCAATGTCAACAACGGCATCCAGCGAAGTCAATTGTCGATAACGCTGTCCAGCGATGAAAATTGTCGATAATGCTGTCCAGCGATGAAAATTGTCGATAACGCTGACCAGCAATGAAAATTTCAATAACGCCGTCAAGTGGTGAAAATTGTCTATAATTCTTTCCAGCGCCGAAAATTTTCGAAAGCGCGTCAATTGTCCATAACGACATCCACTGCCGAAAATTGTCGATAACGCAGTCCAGTGATGTCGATTACGCTGTCCAGCAATAAAAATCGTCCAGTGACAACATTTTACGATAATGCCGTCCAACGATGTCAATTGTCAAAAACGCTGTCCAGCGTCGAAAATTGTCCAGCCTAAAGGGTCCGCCTGTGTGAAAGGGGCCTAACGCAGGTAAAGCAATGTCGATAACGCTGTCCAGCCATGTCAATTGTCAATAACGCAGTCCAGCAATGTTAATAATGTTGTCCAGCAATAAAAATTGTCGATAACTCTGTCCAGGAACGAAAAAACTGTCGATAACGCCGTCCAGCGATATCAATTGTCGATTACGCCATCCAGCATTGAAAATTTACGATAATGCCATCCAGAGATGTCAATAACACTGTCTAGCGATGTCAATTTTCAAAAACAGCGCCCAGCAATGAAAATTGTCCATAACGCTTTCCAGCGAAGAAAATTGGCAATAACGCCGTCCAGCATCAAAATGCCATCCAACGGTTTGGATAACGCTTTCCAGCGATGTCAATTACGCCGTCCAGCATCGAAAATTGACGATATAACGCCGTCTAGTGATGTTAATAATGTCGTCCAGTGATGTCAATTGTCATTAACGAAATTTTCGATAACATGTCCAGCGCCGAAAATTGTCGATAACACTTTCCATCAAAAAGAATTGTCAAACGCCGTCCAGCAACGAAAATTACTGATAACACATTCCAATGATTAAAATTGTCGATAATGCTGTCCAGCAGCAAAAATTGTCAATAACGCCGTCCAGCAAAGTCAATTGTTGATAACGCTGTCCAGCGATAAAGATTTCCGATAATGCCATCCAGCGATGTCAAGTTCGATAACACTGTCCAGCGATGTCAATTGTCAAAAACGGCACCCAGCACTAAAAATTTTCGATAACGCCGTCCAGCGATGAAAATTTTCGATAATGCTTTCCAGAGAAAAAAAATTGTCAATAACGCAGTCCAGCGATGTCAATAATGCCGTCCAGTGAAAAAAATGGTCGATATCGACAATTTTCGTTCCTGGACGGAGTTAGACAATTTTTATCACTGGACGGCGTTGACAAATTTCGTTCCTGGACGGAGTTAACGCTGTCCAGCGATATCAATTGTCGATTACGCCGTCCAGTGACGAAAATTGCGATAATGCCATCCAGCGATGTCAATTTCGATAACCCCATCCAGCGATGTCAATAACAATGTCCAGCAATGTCAATTGTCAAAAACAGCGCCAAGCGATGAAAATTTGATAACAGGTTCAGCGACGAAAATTGTCCATAAAGCTTTCAAGCAAAGAAAATTGTCAATAACGCCATCCAGCAATGAAAGTTTCGATAGTGCTTTCAAGCCATGTCAATTGTCAATAACGCTGTCCAGCGATGTAAATTGTCGGAAACGTTGTCCAGCGACAAAAATAGACAATAATGCCATCCAGAAATGTAAAAAACGGTGTCCAGCGATGAAACTTGTCGATAACGCTTACCAGCAAAGAAAATTGTCAATAGTGCCATCCAGCGACAAAAATTGTCTATAATGCAGTTAAGTGATGTCAATAACGCCGTCCAGCTAAGTCAATTGTCAAAAACGCTGTCCAGCTAAGTCAATTGTCGATAACGACATCCAGCGATGTCAATTTTGATAACATCGTCTAGCGATGTCATGTCAATTGTCAAAAACGGCGCCAAGCTCCGAAAATTGTCCATAATGCTTTCCAGCAAAGAAAACTGTCAATAACGCTATCCAGCGACGAAGTTGTCGATAACGCAGTCCAGCAAAGTCAATTGTCAATGGCGCCGTCCAGCAAAATCAATTTCGATAACGCTCTCCAGCGATGTCAATGACGCCGTCCAGTGTTGAAAATTGATAATATAACGCCGTCTAGTGATGTTAATAACACCGTCCAGCGATGTCAATAGTCAATAACGCCGTCCAGCAATGAAAATTGTCTATAACACCAATGTCAATTTTGATAACGCTTTCCAGTGATGTCAATAACGCCATCCAGCGACAACATTTTACGATAATGCCATCCAACGATGTCAATTGTCGGAAACGCTGTCCAGCGACAAAAATTGTCCTACTAGATTGTCAAGAGCTGACAATCTAACAAGACAATGTCTGTCCACAAGAGCTTACAATTCAAGATGAAAAAAATATAGCACTTACCTTTCTCTTCACTTTATTCATCAAAAATTATAAACTTGAGGACAAAAAATCATTCATGCGTACATACAAAAATGAAATGGGGAGAGGTGCCCTTTTTAGCCATTGGGTCTTTTGAGATTTTTTTGGCCCTCTTTTTTCTTTTAAAGGTAGGGAAGGTACCCTTTATGGGACTTTTGGGTAATGTAGGCTTTTGTTTATGAAGGGAGGGAAGGTGCCCTTAAGGGGTCTTTTGGAAAAATATAGGTCTTTTTTTGGAGGATGGTGGTGCCCTTCTGGCCACTGGGTCTTTTGGGGTAGTAGTTTGGGCCTTCTTTTGAGGGGGTAGTGCCCTTTTTTGCCATTGGTCTTTTGGGATAAGTTGGATTCTTTTTTGGAGTCTGGAGGTGCCCTTCTTGGCCACTGGGTCTTTTGGGATGTTTTGGCCTTTTTTGAAAGGGGGAAGGAGTGCCCTTTTGCCCATTGGGTCTTTTAGGACAGATTAAGCCTTTGTTTGGGCAGGGTTGCCCTTGTTGACAATAAGAAAGTTTACAGCATTGTTGTTTGGGGGGGAGCCCTTACTCTGGAGTCCTAAATCACACACCTTCGTGCACCAGGGGGCCAGGTACTGCTTGTCTGTCCTCCGCAAAGGGTGCTTGTCTGCCCTCCATAAAGGGGTAACCCTTCTTCCCCACTTTACGGACGAGACGAGGCACACAGATGGGACAGCAGCGAAGAGACATTTTGAAAACTCTTTGCACCTGATGCATCCAGGTGGGTGTCGGTTTCTGCCCGAGCTAACAATCTAAGGAGAAAATCACTGCCCACAAGAGCTTAACATCTGATATGACAAAGAAAATCCTGCTCATAAGAGCTTACAATCTAACAAGAAAGCCCACAAGAGCTTACAATTCAAGATGAAAGGAATATAGCACTTACCTTGCAGAAATCCACTTACCTTTTTCTTATCTGGAATAATATAGGTCTTTTTTTGGAGGATGGTGGTGCCCTTTCTGGCCACTGGGTCTTTTGGGTAGTAGTTTGGGCCTTTTTTTCAGGGGGTAGTGCCCTGTTTTGCCATTGGGTCTTTTGGGATAAGTTGGATTCTTTTTTGGAGGATGGAGGTGCCCTTTTTGGCCACTGGGTCTTTTGGGATGTTTTGGCCTTTTTTGAAAGGGGGAAGGAGTGCCCTTTTGCCCATTGGGTCTTTTAGGACAGATTAAGCCTTTGTTTGGGCAGTGTTGCCCTTGTTGACAATGAGAAAGTTTACAGCATTGTTGTTTGGGTGAGGGGGAGCCCTTACTCTGGAGTCCAAAATCACAAACCTTCGTGCACCAGGGGGCCAGGTACTACTTGTCTGTCCTCCGTAAAGGGGTAACCCTTCTTCCCCACTTTACGGCCGAGACGAGGCACACAGACGAGACAGCAGCGAAGAGACATTTTGAAAACTCTTTGCACCTGATGCATCCAGGTGGGTGTCGGTTTCTGCCCGAGCTAACAATCTAAGGAGAAAATCACTGCCCACAAGAGCTTAACATCTGATATGACAAAGAAAATCCTGCTCATAAGAGCTTACAATCTAACAAGAAAGCTCACAAGAGCTTACAATTCAAGATGAAAAGAATATAGCACTTACCTTGCAGATATCCACTTACCTTTTTCTTTTCTGGAATAATATAGGTCTTTTTTTGGAGGATGGTGGTGCCCTTTCTGCCTGGGTCTTTTGGGTTAGTAGTGTGGGCCTTTTTTTGAGGGGGTAGTGTCCTTTCTTGCCATTGGGTCTTTTGGGATAAGTTGGATTCTTTTTTGGAGGATGGAGGTGCCCTTTTTGGCCACTGGGTCTTTTGGGATGTTTTGGCCTTTTTTGAAAGGGGGAAGGAGTGCCCTTTTGCCCATTGGGTCTTTTAGGACAGATTAAGCCTTTGTTTGGGCAGGGTTGCCCTTGTTGACAATGAGAAAGTTTACAGCATTGTTGTTTGGGGGAGGGGGAGCCCTTACTCTGGAGTCCTAAATCACACACCTTCGTGCACCAGGGGGCCGGGTACTGCTTGTCTGTCCTCCGTAAAGGGGTAACCCTTCTTCCCCACTTTACGGCCGAGACGAGGCACACAGACGGGACAGCAGCGAAGAGACATTTTGAAAACTCTTTGCACCTGATGCATCCAGGTGGGTGTCGGTTTCTGCCCGAGCTAACAATCTAAGGAGAAAATCACTGCCCACAAGAGCTTAACATCTCATATGACAAAGAAAATCCTGCTCATAAGAGCTTACAATCTAACAAGAAAGCCCACAAGAGCTTACAATTCAAGATGAAAAGAATATAGCACTTACCTTGCAGATATCCACTTACCTTTTTCTTTTCTGGAATAATATAGGTCTTTTTTTGGAGGATGGTGGTGCCCTTTCTGGCCACTGGGTCTTTTGGGGTAGTAGTTTGGGCCTTTTTTTGAGGGGGTAGTGTCCTTTTTTGCCATTGGGTCTTTTGGGATAAGTTGGATTCTTTTTTGGAGGATGGAGGTGCCCTTTTTGGCCACTGGGTCTTTTGGGATGTTTTGGCCTTTTTTGAAAGGGGGAAGGAGTGCCCTTTTGCCCATTGGGTCTTTTAGGACAGATTAAGCCTTTGTTTGGGCAGGGTTGCCCTTGTTGACAATGAGAAAGTTTACAGCATTGTTGTTTGGGTGAGGGGGAGCCCTTACTCTGGAGTCCTAAATCACACACCTTCGTGCACCAGGGGGCCAGGTACTGCTTGTCTGTCCTCCGTAAAGGGGTAACCCTTCTTCCCCACTTTACGGCCGAGACGAGGCACACAGACGAGACAGCAGCGAAGAGACATTTTGAAAACTCTTTGCACCTGATGCATCCAGGTGGGTGTCGGTTTCTGCCCGAGCTAACAATCTAAGGAGAAAATCACTGCCCACAAGAGCTTAACATCTGATATGACAAAGAAAATCCTGCTCATAAGAGCTTACAATCTAACAAGAAAGCCCACAAGAGCTTACAATTCAAGATGAAAAGAATATAGCACTTACCTTGCAGATATCCACTTACCTTTTTCTTTTCTGGAATAATATAGGTCTTTTTTTGGAGGATGGTGGTGCCCTTTCTGGCCACTGGGTCTTTTGGGGTAGTAGTTTGGGCCTTTTTTTGAGGGGGTAGTGTCCTTTTTTGCCATTGGGTCTTTTGGGATAAGTTGGATTCTTTTTTGGAGGATGGAGGTGCCCTTTTTGGCCACTGGGTCTTTTGGGATGTTTTGGCCTTTTTTGAAAGGGGGAAGGAGTGTCCTTTTGCCCATTGGGTCTTTTAGGACAGATTAAGCCTTTGTTTGGGCAGGGTTGCCCTTGTTGACAATGAGAAAGTTTACAGCATTGTTGTTTGGGGGAGGGGGAGCCCTTACTCTGGAGTCCTAAATCACACACCTTCGTGCACCAGGGGGCCAGGTACTGCTTGTCTGTCCTCCGTAAAGGGGTAACCCTTCTTCCCCACTTTACGGCCGAGACGAGGCACACAGACGGGACAGCAGCGAAGAGACATTTTGAAAACTCTTTGCACCTGATGCATCCAGGTGGGTGTCGGTTTCTGCCCGAGCTAACAATCTAAGGAGAAAATCACTGCCCACAAGAGCTTAACATCTCATATGACAAAGAAAATCCTGCTCATAAGAGCTTACAATCTAACAAGAAAGCCCACAAGAGCTTACAATTCAAGATGAAAAGAATATAGCACTTACCTTGCAGATATCCACTTATCTTTTTCTTTTCTGGAATAATATAGGTCTTTTTTTGGAGGATGGTGGTGCCCTTTCTGGCCACTGGGTCTTTTGGGGTAGTAGTTTGGGCCTTTTTTTGAGGGGGTAGTGTCCTTTTTTGCCATTGGGTCTTTTGGGATAAGTTGGATTCTTTTTTGGAGGATGGAGGTGCCCTTTTTGGCCACTGGGTCTTTTGGGATGTTTTGGCCTTTTTTGAAAGGGGGAAGGAGTGCCCTTTTGCCCATTGGGTCTTTTAGGACAGATTAAGCCTTTGTTTGGGCAGGGTTGCCCTTGTTGACAATGAGAAAGTTTACAGCATTGTTGTTTGGGGGAGGGGGAGCCCTTACTCTGGAGTCCTAAATCACACACCTTCGTGCACCAGGGGGCCAGGTACTGCTTGTCTGTCCTCCGTAAAGGGGTAACCCTTCTTCCCCACTTTACGGCCGAGACGAGGCACACAGACGGGACAGCAGCGAAGAGACATTTTGAAAACTCTTTGCACCTGATGCATCCAGGTGGGTGTCGGTTTCTGCCCGAGCTAACAATCTAAGGAGAAAATCACTGCCCACAAGAGCTTAACATCTGATATGACAAAGAAAATCCTGCTCATAAGAGCTTACAATCTAACAAGAAAGCCCACAAGAGCTTACAATTCAAGATGAAAAGAATATAGCACTTACCTTGCAGATATCCACTTACCTTTTTCTTTTCTGGAATAATATAGGTCTTTTTTTGGAGGATGGTGGTGCCCTTTCTGGCCACTGGGTCATTTGGGGTAGTAGTTTGGGCCTTTTTTTGAGGGGGTAGTGCCCTTTTTTGCCATTGGGTCTTTTGGGATAAGTTGGATTCTTTTTTGGAGGATGGAGGTGCCCTTTTTGGCCACTGGGTCTTTTGGGATGTTTTGGCCTTTTTTGAAAGGGGGAAGGAGTGCCCTTTTGCCCATTGGGTCTTTTAGGACAGATTAAGCCTTTGTTTGGGCAGGGTTGCCCTTGTTGACAATGAGAAAGTTTACAGCATTGTTGTTTGGGGGAGGGGGAGCCCTTACTCTGGAGTCCTAAATCACACACCTTCGTGCACCAGGGGGCCGGGTACTGCTTGTCTGTCCTCCGTAAAGGGGTAACCCTTCTTCCCCACTTTACGGCCGAGACGAGGCACACAGACGGGACAGCAGCGAAGAGACATTTTGAAAACTCTTTGCACCTGATGCATCCAGGTGGGTGTCGGTTTCTGCCCGAGCTAACAATCTAAGGAGAAAATCACTGCCCACAAGAGCTTAACATCTGATATGACAAAGAAAATCCTGCTCATAAGAGCTTACAATCTAACAAGAAAGCCCACAAGAGCTTACAATTCAAGATGAAAAGAATATAGCACTTACCTTGCAGATATCCACTTACCTTTTTCTTTTCTGGAATAATATAGGTCTTTTTTTGGAGGATGGTGGTGCCCTTTCTGGCCACTGGGTCTTTTGGGGTAGTAGTTTGGGCCTTTTTTTGAGGGGGTAGTGTCCTTTTTTGCCATTGGGTCTTTTGGGATAAGTTGGATTCTTTTTTGGAGGATGGAGGTGCCCTTTTTGGCCACTGGGTCTTTTGGGATGTTTTGGCCTTTTTTGAAAGGGGGAAGGAGTGCCCTTTTGCCCATTGGGTCTTTTAGGACAGATTAAGCCTTTGTTTGGGCAGGGTTGCCCTTGTTGACAATGAGAAAGTTTACAGCATTGTTGTTTGGGGGAGGGGGAGCCCTTACTCTGGAGTCCTAAATCACACACCTTCGTGCACCAGGGGGCCGGGTACTGCTTGTCTGTCCTCCGTAAAGGGGTAACCCTTCTTCCCCACTTTACGGCCGAGACGAGGCACACAGACGGGACAGCAGCGAAGAGACATTTTGAAAACTCTTTGCACCTGATGCATCCAGGTGGGTGTCGGTTTCTGCCCGAGCTAACAATCTAAGGAGAAAATCACTGCCCACAAGAGCTTAACATCTCATATGACAAAGAAAATCCTGCTCATAAGAGCTTACAATCTAACAAGAAAGCCCACAAGAGCTTACAATTCAAGATGAAAAGAATATAGCACTTACCTTGCAGATATCCACTTACCTTTTTCTTTTCTGGAATAATATAGGTCTTTTTTTGGAGGATGGTGGTGCCCTTTCTGGCCACTGGGTCTTTTGGGGTAGTAGTTTGGGCCTTTTTTTGAGGGGGTAGTGTTCTTTTTTTGCCATTGGGTCTTTTGGGATAAGTTGGATTCTTTTTTGGAGGATGGAGGTGCCCTTTTTGGCCACTGGGTCTTTTGGGATGTTTTGGCCTTTTTTGAAAGGGGGAAGGAGTGCCCTTTTGCCCATTGGGTCTTTTAGGACAGATTAAGCCTTTGTTTGGGCAGGGTTGCCCTTGTTGACAATGAGAAAGTTTACAGCATTGTTGTTTGGGGAGGGGGGAGCCCTTACTCTGGAGTCCTAAATCACACACCTTCGTGCACCAGGGGGCCAGGTACTGCTTGTCTGTCCTCCGTAAAGGGGTAACCCTTCTTCCCCACTTTACGGCCGAGACGAGGCACACAGACGGGACAGCAGCGAAGAGACATTTTGAAAACTCTTTGCACCTGATGCATCCAGGTGGGTGTC